>NC_056434.1:66519659-67135159 GCF_018296145.1 Oncorhynchus tshawytscha
TATGTGTCATTAAGTGTCAATGAGGGTTCAATTGGTTAAATCCAACTTTATTATGATATTATTATGCCATTATAATATAAAGTGAAGCACAGATATGAATTAGGAAATGTTTGCCCAATGTATATCAAACCATATCCCCCACCTAAAACAGAACTTGTATGACCCTAAGAGTTCAGCTTTCACCCGCACAAGGAGAGCAGCCTAGAAACCAGATCTCTGGGGTGTCTCTCAATGACGGCCTAAATCGGGCAACGCTGGGCCAATTGTGCGCCACCCCTACGGGACTCCCAATCACAGCCGGATGTGATACAGCCTGGATTTGAACCAGGGACTGTAGTGACACCTCTAGCTCTGAGATACAGTGCCTTAGACCGCTGCGCCACTCATTAGCCCAATTAAATAAACAAAATAAATAAAAGCTTTCATGGCATGCACAATCAAATTCAGTTCAGTTCAAATTGGAGAGATGTCCATTTTGAGTCAACTCAGGCCAACTCTGCTTTCACAGTTAGAATAATGACAGGTCACGACCTTAATCAAACCTCTGACAACACATTTGATGTCTGCTGGTCACTACGGTCATCACTAATTAACACAGCCACAAAGCCAAAATTATGGCTAAACCCCACCCATTTCTACAATTTATTTTCTTAAAGGTTTTCTTTCTTTCTTTCTTTCTTTCTTAAAGGACAATAGAAAAAAAGGTGATTCTCAGAGTCACACACCTTGGTGGTGGACAAAGTACCCAATTCTCATACTTGAGTAAAAGGATAGATACCTTAATAGAAAGTTACTCAAGTAAAAGTGAAAGTCACCCAGTGAAAGTCTAAAAGTATTTGGTTGCAAATATACTTAAGTATCAAAAGTAAAAGTATAAATAATTTCTAATTCCTTATATTAAGCAAAGCAGTCTGCACCATTTTCTTGTTTTTTAAATGTAGCCAGGGTCACACTCTAACACTCAGACATCATTTACAAAATATGCATTTGTGTTTAGTGAGTCTGACAGATCAGAGGCAGTAGGGATGACCAGGTGTCCTCTTCTTCAGCATTTTACTGTCCTGCTAAGCATTTAACATGTAATGAGTAGTTTTGGGTATCAGGAAAAATGTAGTGGGTAAAAAGTACAATATTTTCTTTAGAAATGTAGTGTAAAAGTAAAAGTAGTCAAAAATATAAATAGTAAAGTAAAGTACAGATACCCCCAAAAAATACTTAAGTAGTACTTTTTACTGAAGTACTTTACACCACTGTTGATGCGCTCCTCCCACCAAGTTATATCACACTTGTCAAGTCATGATTTTGAATCATCTTTCCTTATAAATACTCAGGTAACACTTTGTTTTAATTTAAAGGGATCCACACAAAAAATATATTTTGGTATTTAGTCCACTGCTACACCAAGACGAAAAATCTTACCGGCCACATCATCACATACATTTAGTTTCTTTTGAAATATTCTGCCCTGGAAATGTTCTCTTCAATGTTATTTTCTGACAAAGTCATTTCAATTTATTGAAGGTAGCCTATTATTCATGAAGACGTTTTTCAAAACTCAAAGGTTGGGATTCAATTTCTGTGTTACGACGATGGGGAGGTTCATTACGTTAGATTGACTGCAGTTTTTCAGAAAAGGATCGGATAGGATCATACTGATCCAGATACCACAATATCAAGATCACAGAATATGTATTTTCAATGCTTTGAATAGGCCTATCCTTGCCATCTACTGGACTGGTCATGTTACTAATTCTACACTGTCAATGAAACAGAGATGAGTAAACTACATGAATAAAGGTAACTAAAATAAAATAAAATAATAGAGCCTGCTAATCACTTGTAAGAAAGTAGATATATTTGACACTTCTCAATATAACAATTGACTACATATTGTACCTAAACAGCAGTCAATTTAACGTAATCTATTGCAAAACAGGGGATTACAGAATCCGGATCATTCTTATCCAGTTTAAACCTTTAAAAAAACTTGGCCCTGAAGGGGAGTTGATTTCAGGAGATTCCTTCATGCCATGGCTTTCCTGCTCAGTCTTATTCTGGGCTTTTGCATTTCTGTAATGTTATCTCAATTATAAAATGGTCTTTACAAGTCATATCGGACGACCAAATCTGAAACCTAATACGAATTATCACATTCAAAGTTTTGGAATAACCAATGTTACGATTTCCGCTCAGAAAGTTTAGAAAAAACTGGGTGCAGAGGATTTGAGACCCACAGGCGGTCTTCTGGTTGAGATTGCAGCATCTCCAGGTTGACATGAAGGGGCACTGCAGTCTGTATAGAAGGACACACACCTAAAGCCTCCAGGTTGCATCCATGCACCCATTTCAGTCAGTTCATTGTTATTTCATTGTTCATATCACACATGGGGACACAGTCATTACTTTGCATGACACACTGACGGCCTGTCAGATGTAACGAAATGAAGAATGGGAGGGTGAGAAGTGTTTAGCATGCAGAGTTAATGCAACCTGATTCCATTATTGAAGCCCAGTGGAGATGCTCTCCTTCTATAACAGGCATTAGGCAAGTCCTCTGGCCTCACTGACCCGCATGCATAATATTTACAGTATGATACCATGTGATCTGGCTAGGTGAAAGTCTGGGCTCTAGTTATTATAGTTGTATGATAAGCATTGGCCCTGATAATGGAGGCTATTCACTTTCATTTGGAGGGCTGTTTTCTGTGTCTAAGACACCCACTTAATTTGTTTTAGATGTTTTCTGTGTCTGTGTTTCACCATACAGAACTGTTTCGATGTTCATTGTTTCACTTTGGTTATTTTGTATTCAGTGTTCTGTTATATTTCATTAAAATGGACACTTACCACGCTGCGTTTTGGTCCGATCTTTCATACTCCTCATCAGATGAAGAAGATGTTACAATAATGATGACAACCCTTCACTAAAACTGACTTAGAGTATCACAGAATACAACCACATAATTAGCCATATGTGGTTCGGTCTGTATCTACACCCTTGGGAAAAAAAGGGTTCTTCGCCTGTCCCATAGGAGAACACTTTTTGGTTCCAGATAGAACTCTTTTTGGGTTCCATGTAGAACCCTCTGTATAATTATTTTTTTACATGGAAACCAAAAGGGTTCTTTCTACCTGGAACCAAAAAGGGTTCTTTCTACCTGGAACCAAAAAGGGTTCTTTCTACCTGGAACCAAAAAGGGTTCTTCAAAGGGTTCTACTATGGGGACTGCTGAAGAAGTGTTTTTCTTTTCTTTTAGGGGTGGATCAGCTTAATATTGTGGATAGATTGTTGCTTCCATCAATGTAATTTGCTGCATCATTTCCAATCCCCCATATATTTTGTTGGGTAAATATATATATACATACTTACATACACGTACATACCCATATATATATATGCATACATAAACATTCATATATATAAATACATACACATACCTATACATATATACATACTTTTTTTAGAATATACCTTTATTATTCCCCACAAACCCTCCCACCCCTCCCCCAATTGGAGTAAACTAATAATCAATAACACTTAGGCTTCTACCTTCAGTTTATACACATTTTAAAGACACAATCTATTGTACAATAGTTATATTCTGTTTGTTTTTAGTCCTTCCTCTATTTCTGATGTCCATCCAGTTAGATTTCTATTTGTAACTGTGCTATTTCACAACATTTCTGAACCGTTTTAGGTTTTAGATAGCTCTTTTTTTAGGCACACTATGGTTTTGCCTCTGAGCAGAGGTAATATACTGGACACACTCTATGGGTCACTAACAGAATTAGCACAACAGAATATCTCATCAGAGTGTCTACAAAGAGATCATCTTAACTGGCCTAAACAGGAAAATCCCTGTATATTACCCACTGGAGCAGAGAAGGGCAGTCCTGACAGCTGTGTGCACTATGCAGACATGTGTTCCAGCTCAGCTCTAACATGCCTGGTTCCACATAACTTTGATCTACATTCAAGAGCATGAGCTTATTCAGGACGGACGGAGGACGCAAGGTTACAAAGCGTTTATATAGAAATATGCTGTGTGGATTACCCTTTGGAGAAAAGGTAATGGTGTCACCTCATTTCTATCTGGAATGTTCTGAACTTTTCATCCTTCTGAGCACAGCCCATGAATGGCTGATTCGTTAAATCAGGTTTAGAGCTAAGCTGGAATGAAATCCTGCAAACCCAATGAAGTGGAAACAGCTACTCCAGCTGTGACCGTGACCATACTGTAGACTGCAGTGTATAGTATAAACTGTCCTCACCCAACAGGGTTAGTTTCAGCGGGAGGATATAAACAGCATTAAGTTATATTTTCATAGTCCTCCCTCCCTCTGCGCCTCCCGGGGTGTATTATATTCTGTGTGCTTCATTCAAGGCCCTGCAGTCTGAAGGCTGGCTGAGAAAGAGCTGCACATGGAGATTAAAAGTTTCTCTCCCTGACAGATACACACACAAAGGCATTCTCATGTGCAAACACTGGTATTCACACACCGCCATTTGAGGTTAAAAGTCAGCAAGCACTAAGTTAACTGTTCTTTCTTTTGACATTTGTCCAAATTCTCAAGTTGGGGCGCTTTGTTTTTACTAAAGGAGGGAGCAGGACGTTGTTGTAGTCATTCTCAGCCTTACTGGCCACAAGCAGAAGTGTCATATAATCTTTACACGGACTAAGGTCAGTGAGTGACTAACCTATAGAGCACGGTTACTATTTGAGAAGGCTCTGTCACACACATTTCCGGATGGATATTGTCATTTATCGTGTAGTAATGAAGCCCCACCTCGCAGCCCATGCAACCCCAAACTGTTCACACCCCTCTTGTTGGTGGAGTGAAAATTGTGGGGTTTTAAAGCTAATTTCCCGCAATTCTACATTTTTTTCTACACATTTCTGCTTGTCTTATGTGTGTTTATGTGATATGGGGTCGAAACCAGACGGTTCCAATACGGTCCGTATTGATCGTGGTCAGCCAGTTGAGTATGGGGGCTATAGAGCATCTTAAGAGTCAGGAGCTTTTCCTGATCACATGATCTGACATGGAAAAATGCTGGGCCCTAGTTGTAGCCTACAACATAGCATAGTATAGCATAGTCACACAGAAACAGACAATCTTCATACTCTGCTCCTGTTTGGAGCACTTTGTAACAACTTTATTGCAAAAATACAAGTTCCATCTGCTAGCACAGCATTTACAAACTAAGTCCAAAATGGAAATCTGTCAACCCTTCCTTTATATTACCAAGAAAACACACCCTCTTAACATTTAAGTTCCAAGGATATCATTATCTGTACACAAATTTACACTGTTCAGCTGTCGCAGTATCTGTTTATTAGCATGTTAAATAAAATAAAATGGACACCTGTCACCTGCTCTTCTACTGTCAATCCACGAGGGGGGAGTGTTGCATAATGTACACAAACTAAGGATTATTAATTCCTTTTCATCAAAATGACTCACTAAAGTGGCACTCTTTGGTTAAGTGTTTTACATCTGCAACAATCCAATTACATTTCTGTTTCAGAGACTGTTTTCCCCAAAGAAGGAGAACACCACTCGCACCCGGTGAATTGCACTGCAGTTGAGCATCCTAAATTCTTTATTTTACCATATGATTTTAGCAATTGTTTTATCTTAAGACACTCAACTTCCTTCATTAAGCTCCATTCTCTACATATTCCCTCGGTCATATCTACAGTGTAGAAAAATACCTGTACAAATATTCCAAAACAAAATCAGCAATATTGTAGAAAGCAACAAAACATCATTTAGTAATTTCCTCCATTTCAGATTGTAGATAACGTAAGTGTATTTTGTAAGGCTGTAGCTCGCTTTTCCTCCCAAGCCAAAAAAGCGACTTCACTGTAATTGGGGCTCTAATGATCCATAAGTTTACATCATCAGATCTAAAAATCTGCCTCAAAAACGAGACAAATTTGTCTTTTGTTGTATTCCAGAGCTACTGTATAAATCAGCGTCTTAGTAATATTTGGGTTGAGATTTCAATTAGGAACTAATTAGCCATCCCCGGTGTTGGCGCATCACGAAGACAAAACATCAAGAAAAAATGTAAATGGATCTAACGTTCAAGATTCAACAAGTACGATTTGCTGAAAGCCATTGAATTGACACAGCGTGTTCTCTGTAAAGTACACTGTCACTACATTCTCTCTACGAGTCTGAACCTCTCTACTTCCTTAGCCCTCCAGATCACCATCCTCTAAATATCCCAAGTCTTTAAAGTACAAAAATAGGTTAATAACATTGAGCACCTCCCGTAACAATGGGAGAAATGTCAAGATAAATAAAACAGCAACAGATAAAACTATCTCAACACTTCTGAAGTGAACTAAACTTGTTTTAACGCAGTTAGGTAAATTCACTGCACTAAGAAAATCTCATTATTACTTTATAACGTACTCTAAGCCGAGTGATTCCGGCGGTCATAGATCTGCTGAACAACCGTGCATAGCTACAGGGCCGTGGAAAGCCTCAAGAGAAAAGTCTAGGGTCCTTAGCCCTCTCTAACTGAGAGACACACACCCGTTCTACAAGAGGGCTCTAATCACCAGACAGTGCTAGCTAGTTGATACAATGCAAAGTACAGCAGGTCTATGGCAGAGTATATACAGGTTAGGCTGAAAGATTAGTTTGACAATCTAAACACTACTTACCCAGAGCACCCTAAAAATGATAAATACAGTAGTACAGTAAGTAAATAAATCTGAACGCTCAGAGGGTCTGTTTTAGTGTCAGTACACAATGAGGAGAGGAGAGAAGAAGGTGTTGTCTCTTGCTATCCAGACAGGGAAGGGTTGGTGTGAGGAAGCAGCCTTATGATGCATCCACTTCACTGTCTAATACCTGTTAAACAATAATTCATGACGGACAACAACAACAAACTCCCCACCCCGTTAACTCAACGTCCGTCTTCAGTCTTTGTCTGCAACAGGCTTCTTCAAAGCATGGGTTTTAATTGTGACCCCTGGGAACATCAGTGGAACCCCTAAACCTCCAGCTGTGTTGGTGCTGATGTGTCATTGGGGGAATGAGGGGTGTCCTAAACTCCAAGAAGCACAATGCCTCTCGCCATCCACCTCAGTGGACACTCAGTGCAAGCAAGGCTTTCACAACCCCACTTCTACCCAGCCTGGACTCACTTTCCAATGTTGTTGGCATCGCTCTGGATCACACCATCTTTAAACAACCTTAGATGAGGCTAAACATAAACTCTATAGAAATAGACTAGGTTAAGGACCAGATAGTGGTTGGCCTGTCTATTTAAAGAGGTTTGGGGTGGGGTTATACTTTAGACAGTAATTGATGGGAAGCGAAAGGGCCACAATCTGCTAGAACAACGTTCCCCAAGATTGCTGTTAGTCTCCCTAACACTCAGGACTAGAGTCCGACTTCTACAGCCCAACAGGGAACAGAGACAGAAAGGAGACAGAGAGAGAAAGAGGGGGTGTGTGTTGGGAGTGAACTGGGTCTGTTTGTAGGGTGACGGTAAGCTGGATCAGCTGGCAGGCCGGAAGCGGGCCATATAGGCCCCACAAGACTGGCAGTAGTGGCAGGAGGGCTCGGTGGGCAGCTGTTGGCACATGGAACAAAGTGGGGCACTACCGGGGCAATGGGACGAGGCCCTCATTCGAGGTTGGTCAGGCTTCTGGGTGGACTGATGGAGGGGGTGGGGGTCCCGCATGGGCATGGACGGTGGTACCATCCTGTAGTCGGGAGTCCTCCAGTCAACATCCGGAGGTACGTCCAGGCGGAGGGGTTGGGTGGAGGTCTCGTTGGACAGCTGGTGGTAGGCTGGGTGGTGCTGGGGAGGTAGGCGGGTGGGTAGGATTGCGTTGATCCTGCTGGGTTGAGGAGGCTGCCTGTAGCCGTTTATGGTGCCTCTAGGGGGCGCAGAACGGCGGGGGTGGGAGAGGGTGGCGTAACCCGTGTCTGGGTGGCTGTAGTACCCAGGGCCAGGGCCGGGGCTGGGTCCTTCCCTGGGCTGGGGGAGAGAGGAGGACCCAGATGGAGGTGCCCTGCGAGGTGCCCGCGGTAGTGTGCCGTAGCTCAGTGCAACACTGTGGTAGTTTTCACGGGAGAAAGCTTCACCCCCGTCAAACACAGCCAGAAACTGGTCTCCCTTCTGGTGATCTCCTGTGGGGGCAGATCATTGTTAGAACACAGCAGAGAACTAGTTATTCCAGTACAGGCACAGTGGGAAACACACTGTACAATCAAAGAGTTCTGTGAATTTGTTCCTGTCAAATTTTCATTCCAAAAGGGTCGTTTTGAGATATTTCTATTCATATTTTTTTTTCTGTTGAATAAAGTTATGTGAAAATGCATATTTTATAATCTAGACATACTCCATATATTAGAGAACACTATAGGTAGTATAATGACACCACGATGTTGTCTGTATCACGTACGATTAACAGATCATTATGTCTCACAGTAGACATGTATATGTCTAAAATGGGACTACAATGGCCACCTTCATCATGATTTTCTCAAAAATGGTTTGTGATACACATGTAAAGATTATGTCAAACATCCTTCCACCCAATGAAGTTTCAATGTGAGAATTGACTGAACAATCTGGGATACCCAGAAAGAGATTCTGCTCCCGCTGGCGTTGAATCTAAACCATGCAGTGTGACCAGACATACAGAGAAAACAAAAGGAACAACAGACAGTGAGAGTGTGACGTGATCCACTTCTGATAGGGCCAGGATGGTGCTGTGGTTTGATGACTGGAGGTGGAGGGGGCTGACGGTTACCTGAGCGTCCCAGATAGGGCCCCGAGGAGGGGGGCCGCGCTGCCTGCTGAGGGGGGTGCTGGGACAGTGCTGGGGGGCTGTAGTGGTGGTTGTTGTGGACGTATTGGTGTTGGGGTTCGGGTGGAGAGAGGTGGGTGGAGGAGGGAGGGAGGTGCAGGGAGGACGTGCTAGAGTGACGTGCGGTGACTCGGGGGTCCGCATGCTTTGGCATCCTGGTAACTGGGGGCTCCTTTTTATTATTATTAAAGAAAAAAGAACGAGGTTCAGTTTGAGAGAGACAGAGAGAGACAGAGAGAGAGAGAGAGAGAGAGAGAGAGAGAGAGAGAGAGAGAGAGAGAGGGAGGGAGAGAGAGAGAGAGAGAGAGAGGGAGGGAGAGGGAGAGAGAGAGAGAGAGGGAGGGAGAGGGAGAGGAGAGAGAGAGAGGAGAGGGAGGGAGAGGGAGAGAGAGAGAGAGGAGAGGGAGAGGGGAGAGAGAGAGGGAGGGAGAGGGGAGAGGGAGAGGGAGGGGAGGGAGAGGGAGAGGGAGAGGGAGAGGGAGAGGGAGAGAGAGGGAGGGAGAGGGAGAGACAGAGACAGAGACAGAGAGAGACAGAGAGAGAGAGAGAGAGAGAGAGAGAGGTCCACCACAAGGTGAGAATACCCAGCAGTTGAGAGGCAGAAAGGAGAGGAGAGGGAGGATGAGAGGAAGACAGATGAGTTAAAAAAACAGGTTGACAAGGAACGGCTGACCCACAAATGAAAACAAAACGAAAACAAGATGGTCAGGATTTTAATGGCAACACAAACCTCACCATCTATTCATATAATGCTACAGTACCATATATAGCGCTGGTCTTTGTTTTTCAACCAAAGAATGTAAGCTGAACACAAGGTTAAAAGCTTAATGGATTACCTGAATGATTTATGAATAATTTATAGATTCCGCCTCTGGCATTTTGCTGAGTGAAGATCACACCACTAGAGGCTGCAGCGCGACAGTTACATTATGTGAACACCAGATGGAGGTATGACAGTATGAAACAATCATATCCACTGGGAGGGAGGTGTGATGATGATAAGGTACGCTGATGGTACATGATGATGTAATGATGTGCTCGCCAAAGCTAACTCAGGCAGCTCTGAGTGGGAGTGACAGCTGTGGCATTCCCCAGTCAGGAACTGAGGCTTGCGTGTAAGGCTGCTTGTTTGCTTGTGTGTATAACGTATGTACAGTGTGTATGTTTGTTTGTGTGTGTGTGTGTGTGTGTGTGTGTGTGTGTGTGTGTGTGTGTGTGTGTGTGTGTGTGTGTGTCATATGCACAGTGTGTGTGTGTGTGTGTGTGTGTGTGTGTGTGTGTGTGTGTGTGTGTGTGTGTGTGTGTGTGTGTGTGTGTGTGTGTGTGTGTGTGTGTGTGTGAGTGTTAGGGCTGAGCGATGTGTTTTTTTAAAGTCATTTTGTTTTTTTATTTAGGTTAAAACACTTTTATTTTATTTTTTACATTAAATGTATTATGAAAATATGACCATGAAATTGTTTATGGAGATTTGCATTTGAAATTCCAAAGCCAAACATTTAAAACATTCCATTGTCTCTAACACAGAATAAAACAATGAATAAGAGCCCCATGATGGCAGTGACTGCCCATTACTGCTTACCACGAAGAACATTACTTAAATCAAATATATCAGTTGTGATTAGATTAGATGGTTGTCTGGCTGTCAGGCAGTAGCAGCCAGACAGCCATCTAACGTTATCTTTGTGCTCCCCAACTAGTCATACTATTTAGCTAGTTGGCTCGAAAAGGATAGCCGTGATCATTGGGTTGCCACAGCTGCCCAAGCTGAAGAGCTGTCTGACAAAATCACTCTTATAGTAGGTTTCAAGACTGCTCCAACTATCAATCGGGTAGAGCTACCTCGAGTCACAGTGTCTTTCCCTCTCGTCACTGTGTTGGTTTACGTTCCTCTCTGTGTGGGGCCGGGAAGACGAGGTGCAATGGATTCTGGTCATTGTAGTTAATTACCTCGTTTTCTGCACTGAACTAGGTTGAATATTTGCCTATTGAATCTTCAACTCCCTACGGCGTCCCACAGTTCATTCTTTATTTGATGTCTCTCGTGCTTGATATGATTTCTCTCCAGAGAAACGACGCATTCAGCTCACAAAAAAAAACTAAATTTGATTTATTTACATTACATTTTAGTCATTTAGCAGACACTCTTATCCAGAGTGACTTCAAGTAATTGAACCACCCTCTGTCAGTTATTTAATTTGAAAAAAAGAAGACATTTCAGTTAATCGCTTAACACTAGTGTGTGTGTGTGTGTGTTTGTGTGTGTGTGTGTGTGTGTGAGACTCACAAAGCTGCGGGAGGGGGCGAGGTGTTCAGGTCGTCCCCCTATGACTGTGCCACTCAGACTGCGGGCGATGCGACGGAGGTTCTCAGCACTGTAGTTCTCATCATCTGCGAGTGATCGCTCACATGACCCAGGCTATAGGGAAACAACAGACACATCGTGTCAAACGCCCTCTTGCACACACAAACACATGCCTGTACAGACACAGGGGCTGACACAAACACATGCCTGTACAGACACAGGGGCTGACACAAACACATGCCTGTACAGACACAGGGGCTGACACAAACACATGCCTGTACAGACACATGGGGCTGACACAAACACATGCCTGTACAGACACAGGGGCTGACACAAACACATGCCTGTACAGACACAGGGGCTGACACAAACACATGCCTGTACAGACACAGGGGCTGACACAAACACATGCCTGTACAGACACAGGGGCTGACACAAACACATGCCTGTACAGACACAGGGGCTGACACAAACACATGCCTGTACAGACACAGGGGCTGACACAAACACATGCCTGTACAGACACAGGGGCTGACACAAACACATGCCTGTACAGACACAGGGGCTGACACAAACACATGCCTGTACAGACACAGGGGCTGACACAAACACATGCCTGTACAGACACAGGGGCTGACACAAACACATGCCTGTACAGACACAGGGGGGCTGACACAAACACATGCCTGTACAGACACAGGGGCTGACACAAACACATGCCTGTACAGACACAGGGGCTGACACAAACACATGCCAGTCCAGCCACACACGTCACTCAGATACAGCCTTCGCACATCTGCACCAAATCACTACACGCAGCCTCAACACACATCGATACACACAGCCCTGAATCTCACAACCAGCCAACACACACACACACACACACACACACATATACAATGCCTTCGGAAAGTATTCAGACCCCTTGACTTTTTGAACATTTTGTTACCTTACAGCCTTATTCTAAAATGGACTAAAAAATAATCATCCTCAGCAATCTACACACACAAACTTTTTCAAAATAAAAAACAGAAATACATGATTTAGATAAGTACTCAGACCCTTTCCTTTGAGACTCAAAGTTGAGCTCAGGTGCATCCTGTTTCCATTGGTCATCCTTGAGATGTTTCTACAACTTGAATGGAGTCCACCTGTGGCAAATTCAATTGATTGGACATGATTTGGAAAGGCACACACCTGTCTATGTAAGGTCCCACAGTTGACAGTGTATGTCTGAGCAAAACCAAACCATGAGGTTGAAGGAATTGTCTGTAGAGCTCCGAGACAGGATTGTGTCGAGGCACAGATCTAGGGAGGGGTACGGAAAAACCTCTGCAGCATTCTTCAATAGAAGTTTGGAAGCACCAAGACACTTCCTAGAGCTGGCCGCCCTGCCAAACTGAGCAATCGGGTGAGAAGGGCCTTGGTCAGAGAGGTGACATAGAACCCAATAGTCACTCTGACAGAGCTCTAGAGTTCCTCTGTGGAGGTGGGAGAACCTTCCAGAAGGACAACCGTCTCTGCAGCACTCCACCAATCAGGCAGAAGCCACTCCTCATTAAAATACACATGACAGCCCACTTGGAGTTTGCCAAATGGCACCTAAAGACTCTCAGAACATGAGAAACAAGATTCTCTGGTCTGATGAAACCAAGGTTAAACTCTTTGGCCTGAATGCCAAGCGTCACATCTGGAGGAAACCTGGCACCATCACTACAGTGAAGCATAGTGGTGGCAGTATCATGCTGCGGGGATGTTTTTCAGTGGCAGAGACTGGGAGACTAGTCAGGATAGAGGGAAAGATGAACGGAGCAAAGTACAGAGAGATCCTTGATGAAAATCTTCTCCAGAGCGCTCAGGACCTGTCTGGGGTGAAGGTTCACCTTCCAACAGGACAGCGCAGGAGTGGCTTTGGGACAAGTCTCTGAATCTCCTTGAGTGGCCCAGCCAAAGCCCGGACTTGAACCTAATCGAACATCTCTGGAGACCTGAAAATAGCTGTGCAGCATCGTTCCCCATCCAACCTGACAGAGTTTGAGAGGATCTGCAGAGAAGAATGAGAGAAACTCCCAAAATAAAGGTGTGCCAAGCTTTTAGCATCATACCCAAAAAGACTCAAGGCTGTAATCGCTGCCAAAGGTGCTTCAACAAAGTACTGAGTAAAGGGTCTGAATACGTATGTAAATGTCATTTTTCCGTTTTTTGATTTTTTATAAATTAACAAAAAATCCTACAAACCTGTTTTTGCTTTGTTATTTCGGGGTATTGTGTGTAGATTGATGAGGGGAAAAAAATATTTAATACATTTTAGAATAAGGCTGTAATGTAACAAAATGTGGAAAAGTCAATGGGTCTGAATACTTTCAGAAGGCACCGTATGCACACAAACGTACACGCACACACAGCACGTGGATGCCGACCTTGGAGTGTTGTGTAGGGCTGCTGGTGTAGCCTGGCGTTCTGTAGGCATGTCTCTCTAACTCGGCTGTGGGAGTCTTGGAGCGGCCAGGTGCAGCCAGCCCAGACAATAGCTTCCTAGCCGCTGCAGATACAACACAGAGACACAGTATTAGGGGTGGACAGCTCTCGCCCACTTACTCTTTCTCAATCATTGTTTCTCAGTCCTCCCCCAGTGGTGACTGCTCAGTGAATATCCTTACGTTGCTTGTTCGTAGTGGGCTGGGGGCTGACTCCACGTGGGGCCCGGGGCAAGCTGGGGGCCTGTAGGCTCGCCTGGTACAGAGAGTCTAACTCTGACAGCTCCTTGCAGGGCGACCCCACCACAGGGTCAGGCTGGGAGTTGTAGAAGCGGGTCACGTTCTCTGCCCAGTGATCCACTGGCATGGCGGCACCTGACCTGTAGTCCCCAGACGCTGGGGAAGGGGTCCGCCCTGGTCGGCTGGGGGCGGGTGGAGGGTAGTGGGAGTCTGTGGGAGGGGTGTAGAAAGGGGAGTCGACAGCATCCGGCCGGCCCAGGCTCAAGCCGGACCAGTTCCGGGTGGGAAGGGGAGGAGGACCGAGCCTGGAGGTGTTGGAGGAGGTAGGGTTCTGATGGGCAGGGGGGGGCTGAGAGGGACCCAGGGAAGGCCGTCTGGGGCAGGCATTCTCCATGTTGGCGTGGCTGACTGGAGAGGGTGTCCTGGGGTGGGGGTGTGGGGTGGGCAGAGTCTGGGCTGCGGGGTTACTGTTCCCGTGTGGGGATGCAGCTGGCTTGTAGTTGGGCAGAGCTGGGGGCTGGTCATGGCCTCCCTCAATATGGCTCTCGTCCCAGCCGTCCACGCACAGGGCAGGCAGGGACATGGCAGCGTGCTTGAGGAGAGGTCTCACATGAGGGAGCACGCCTGACATATCCAGTCCTTCCCAGCGCCCCCTCGCCTCCGCCACGTACCCCCCTGTGGTTGACCCTGTGTGAGGGCTTGGGGGCATAGAGACAGGGGGGTGGCTCGAGGGCTCAGGGAGTGAGTTTGTACTGGAGGGGAGGGGCTTAACATGGAGAGGAGAAGGCATGCTTCTGGTGGCTTCCAGGACTGCTTGCGGTTGGTCCTCCTGGGCATCCATCAACAGTATTTTGATTGGGACAGACTGTTCACTAGGAAGGAGGAGGAAAGAGGCTCATGTTATGGGCTGGTTGGTGAATCACGGCCAGGCATCTCTCATATGTCTGAGCCCTGAAACAGAGGAGGGGTTTGTGTTGTAGGTCTAAAATGTGTGTGTGTGTGTGTGTGTGTGTGTGTGTGTGTGTGTGTGTGTGTGTGTGTGTGTGTGTGTGGACTGTGTGTGCGGGTATGTGAGTTTACTGTGCGTGTGAACGTGTGTCATGTTCCTGTAACAGATCTTTATGGGCTTTGGTACAGGCTAGCCCAGGGGACGGCTGGGTTGGCTCAGAACCGGACCCCTGGGAAAGGCACTCGTGTCTGTGGACCCCCTTGGCTCCTGGCCTCACAGCAACCCCCACAAGACTAAACACACACACAACCCTCCCTCCAAAAAACACAGCAGCGTTAGCTGCATTGTCACTGAATACGATGTGGCATTAGCAAATATTAGTACATCTTCAAACACAAGGGTCAAATTGTGTGTTAGGAAAAAAACAAGTTGGATTAATGGGTAGATGAAGGATAACATCAGCAAACTGATAAAACTCCAAATATATAAGCCTACTTTGAATAACCTAGGTTCAATGAAATGAAACAGCATTTCTCGCTTTGTATGCAAAATCAATGGTATTTTTCCTATACTACCTGCAAGGCATTTTGCATGTTAAAGAATAAACAAGGACTGTGCGATCCCTTGTTCCACTCCTTCCAGAGCCACATGAGGAACTCAGCCAGGAGTGTGGGCTGAACAGGGCAGGTGAGCTGGGGGACGGGAGTCACAGGACACAGACAGGAGACAGTGCTGGTACCTGGGGGGCTCCTGGGGACAGGGACAGGGCTGATCCTGCTCCTCTGTCTGCTCCTGATCCTGTTGATGAGGTCTGTCTTCCTGCTGCTGCTGTTGCATGCGCTGCTGCAGGCCCCGCGCTCTCCTCATGCACTTTTGCAGCCGGGCCTCAGCCACTGTCCTGCTATGGGTGTTAGCACCGCCCTCATGCATGGGAAGCCTGAGTTTAGCTACAGGGCGAAAAAAAAAAGGGAAGGAAAGCAGAAAAGAAAAAAAGAAAAATGCAGAAAATAAAGAGCTGAGTTATGGAGATGCATGCAAAAACACTTGGCACAAAACTAAATCATAGGATTAGACTTGAAATAATGGGGGTGGGGTTTGGGAGGGGAGGGTTTTGGGGTCGGGGAAAACACAAACGGGCACCACGCTTGGTACATTAAAATGGACACAAGCAGGGAAATTAATATCCACAGTGACACTTAAAAGATTCTGTTCATATGGCACAATGGTTAAATCATATCGAATAATGTTAAATTAATCAAAGTGAATTATGTTAAGCCCAAAAACTTAAATTGATGGTTTTAAGTTGAGCCCTTCCCTTGACGCAATATCTAAGAAGGCTGAGAAGAAACTAAAGGCTGTTCCTTGGTATTTTAACTCATACTGTATCGTGGCAGCTGAATTGAGAAATAGAGAAGCAATTTTTCTTGGTCAGCTGGCCAAATATCTTTAGTTCAGACGCTTTTAGTACTCGACTTGACTTGCTGTAGATCTTAAACGGAGAAATGGGGTTTGTGGGACAAGGGTTCACTGGGTGCCTGACAGGGGAAACTGTGTGTGTGTGTGTGTGTGTGTGTGTGTGTGTGTGTGTGTGTGTGTGTGTGTGTGAGAGTTGGGTGTTTGTGAGCATTCCTCCGTGGACGAGTCAGAAGTATAATACACACATTCAATGTCCAAGACGCTCACGACAGAGACAGTGATACTGTGAAAGTCACATCAATACACAGACATACTAGGAAATGAGGACGAACAGACAAGAGACACACACCATACTAACAGACTCACTGGCATGTTGACATAACAGACCGAGGACACATTGTCCTAACTGAACCTTTGGGAGACTTGGTTGTCATAGCGCTGGGTTCCCCACCCCCTGACCCGTCCCTCTCCGCACCGCCAGGCAGGCAGGCTAGTAACCATGGTGATGGGTAAACACGCCGACGACTCGCCTCGTTTCATTATCATCAGACAGAGACGGTTGGTAGACAGAGGGCTGCCGACCTTTTCAGCCTTCTCAAACGTGTGTTTAGACAGACCAAATTGTTCCTTCCCCTTGTCGTTCCTCATTCAAGACTGCTCCTTATGTTTATGGGCTTTTGTTTTAGGTTTAGGTCTCTTATTGTAAGTGTGACTAGACAGAAAGCACAAATGTCATAATATTTGGATAGAACAAGAGCTACAGTTGAGGGCACTAGAAAGTTAGGGTTTTGTAATAAACTATCGCTAGGAGACGATAGAACACCACACTGCACAAGCGTTGTGGCAATTATTCTTCCGATACAGTGGCACAAGTTAGCCTTTCAGGTATGGCCTACTCATTTGACTGGTTCAAACCAAGTGACTCTGTGGCCTGGAAGTAGATAGTTGTCCAACACCAAGGTCAAAATTACCCTTCTTGTAGCATTCACATGATTAAAAATGTATAAATATGATTTTTTTTCAATTTAAAAAACATTTGAGTCATTTAGTAGACGCTCTTATCCACAGTGACTTACAATTAGGGCATCTTAAGGTAACTGGGTGAGACAACCACATCACAGTCGTAGCAAGTACATTTTCCCTCAATCAAGTAGTTACCATGACCAGCATCATGCTAGCAGTTAGCATGGCTGTCTTATGCACAACAGTGGTGAGGACTACAGGTGAAACCAACAGAGGCACACATAGACAGACACAGGGACACAGACAGGTCGGTGGTGGTACAGTGTTATAGCGGGGCGACTGGGCTGGCAGCAGGCACAGGGAGGCAGTTTAAGGCTACTTACACATAGCTTCGTTAACCACTGACAGAGCGGCAGACACATCGCCAGCCTGCTCCAGACGCAGAGACTGGTCTAGCAGCACCTCAGCGTCCGGCACACACCGCTCAAAGCTGTCCCCTTTGCCTAAGGAACACGCACACCAAAAGCAAAGCTCTTTAAACGCACCAAAAAAAAAGCTCTTTAAAACAAAAAAGGCACACTGTGGGGTTGAGTTAACTCAAGACTTAAGTTTCACTTCAGAATCGTAGCTGGCTAGCGCCACTTACCTAAATCACTGAATAGTGCTACAAACCTCACTAGCTCATCCAATTTCTCTCCACTACACTCGCAGAAAACAATCAAACATGTTTCTAACCCTCTGAATGAGGAAACGTCCTATTGTGTGTGTGGTGGAAATATGCTATTTTCTGTTGGAAAATAGAGGTCCCATTAGAGAGCCCACGCAAGGTGCTTTAGACAGGGAGCACTTAGACAACTACTATATAAACACACACACACACACACACACACACACACACACACACACACACACACACACAGGGTGGGGCAGGGCTGCCTCCCACAGAACAACTAATACAAGTCATTGTTCTCTAGGTTGGGTCTGGGGCTGTGTCTGGGGCCTTACCCTGGTTCTGAAGCTCGTCTAGGTCCATGAACTTGCTGGGTCTGGGGTTGAACCCCAAGGCGGCCTCCTTCTCCTTCTCCTTCCTCCTCTGTAACTCCTGCTCCCTCGCTCGCCTGGCCACCTCCTCCTGCAGCTCGTCCAGCTCGCTGCGGCCCTCTTCCGCTGTGTCACACATGCACGCACACAAACACGTTGATATCGCAGATTTCTATAATGTTCCCTGTTCTATATCAAGGAAGAAAAGGTGTGGGGAGTGACAGTGTGTACACTTCATCACACTTTGAGCACACAGAGACACCAATATGAATGAACAGAAACCAGCTGCTCAGGGGTCACATGCTATGAAACCATTCCATTATGTGCAGCACACGGGTGAGACAATAGTGTGTAAACATGATATGGTGAACATGCAGACATTCACATTAGACATGGTGTGATGTATATACACACCCCCTAAAACAGACCCAAATCCCACGTAAAAATACACTTTCCCACACACATTGTGGGAAACACAATCACACACACGGACTCAGACCTACCCAGGCTTACGTGGCTGTTGCCCCTGCATGAAGCCTTGACATCCTGCAGTAGAGCGCTGCTGCTCTTAGACTTGGGCACGGTACGCCATGATGGACCTGAGCCGGGACTGGAGGGCTTCTTCAGACCGGTGTCCCTGAGAGACACGCAGGGAGACAGACGGAGAGGTCATACGCAGTTCACCATGTCACCAAAAGGTGACTCTACCTTTTTCGGATACGTGAGTTACGGTCATCTGGAATCTTTCATAGTGGTCATAAGGGTATGAATACAGTTGACTGTACCTGTGTGCATTAGCAGCATTGGGTCCCTCGCTGAGAGGCATGTCCAGGCTGACAGGACTGTTACTGTTCCTCTCGCTACTCTCATAGCCGCTCTCCATCCTCTGGATGAGCCTAGGGGGCTGCTGCTCCATCTTATGGCCCCTGGGGGTCGGCAGGGTCCAAGAGGAGGCCATATTACCAAAGGGCCCCTGTCCTTTTCCAGTAACTGACCCTGTGGAGC
This sequence comes from Oncorhynchus tshawytscha, assembly GCF_018296145.1. NCBI lineage: Eukaryota > Metazoa > Chordata > Actinopteri > Salmoniformes > Salmonidae > Oncorhynchus > Oncorhynchus tshawytscha. Next base: position 66,538,896 of record NC_056434.1, read on the forward strand.
CCTCGGCCGGGGCCCCACTGTCTTCAGGCAAGGTGGCCCCTAGGGGACTATACCCGGCCTGTCTGCGTTTCTCCCTGCTGAAGATGCTGTCTATATTGAGGACCTCTCTCCGGGGCCTCCAGGCCGGTCTGTAGCGTCCCCCGGAGGAGCTGGACTTGGACTCACTGCTGGTGCTGTCGGCCTCCCAGTCTCTGGACTTGGTGGCGGCCCCCGGCTCAACACCTAGACCCCCAAGGGCCCCGGAGCCTGAGGAGGAGGCGGAGAGGGGCCGGCTGTGGATAATGTTGCTCATGGTCTCCTTGAAGTCCCTCAGTCGGCTGGAGGAGGAGGACTTGGTTGCGGTGCGTGGCGCCTGCTGCTCTTTCAGAGTCTCACCTGGAAACCAGGGAGAGAAAAGGAGTGAGATTGAAGGAAGGGAGACAGAGTGAGAGCGGGAGATAAAGACGTTAGTGGTATGATGTCATGTGTTGATGGGGGAGAGGTGGGAAAAGCAAGAAAATAACGGGCTGAAAGTGCAACAAAATAAAATGGTAAGGACACACATATTACAGTAAACTACACGATACCCTACTGCTGTACCTGATTCTGATCTTCTGGTTAAATTTGGAAAACCACAATACTTGGAAGTACTGAGGCACTGATTCTGATGAAGTCTAAATTGCTAGATAGAGTATATAGTCTCCTGAGCCATCATGCCCTTATTTCATAGGTCACTTGTCCCCTGGCTCTGCTGTGTGGTTGGTCCCTAGTCTCCTGGTTCTGCCGTGTGATTGGTTCCTGCATACCCTCGCTGTGGTAACCTGCCGACGTGGCCTCGTCAGTCTTAGAGCCCCGGCTCCTCTCCTCAAGTCGGCGAGGACGACTAGAGCTCCGCCTCCTGTCACTGGCCCCGCCCTTTCTGTCCACTGTCCCACCTTTCCTCAGAGAGTGGCACTGCACTGGTCCACTGTCCACCACTTGGCCTTAGCAACAATGAGAAGCGGGGGGGGACATTTTGAATGACCGTTTATGTGGTTAGGACATGCGAGACATGATGACACATGATCAATGATTAACATGATTGGGTAATGGCTGTGGCTTTAATCCTCTATACAGTACATACAAAACGGTCTCAGTATGTTGGGGTGAGTATTACATTCATCATCCTAAGTAGTTGCATGTGTGCAAGGTAAAAGCATGACTAAATACATAGCTTAGTCTGTGTATATGCATGGGAGTATACTGTATGTGTGTGTATGTGTGTGTGTGTGTGTGCATGTGTGTGTCCGTATGAGTGTGTATGCATGTGTGTGCATCTATTCCATATATATGTTTGTGTGTATGTATATAATAGGGCTGACCCCAATTAGTCGACTGGTCAATAGGCTGATGGTCGCCCGAGATTTTGTTTAGTCGAGCATTCAGCAAATATATGATTTTTTTATGGCACACGAGAAACCTGTCTGATTCGTGCCTATCTCAGTGAACTCATCCATTGCGGAGGCAGAGACGAATCCATTGCGGAGGCAGAGACGAATCCATTGCGGAGGCAGAGACGAATCCATTGCGGAGGGCGCGGAGATGGAACAGTCCAAGAAGAAGGGGAGTGTGGCTTAAATACACAAAGCACGTCTCTCTCCAGAATGTGCTCTCTCCCGCCAATTTGACAACATTCATTGTTTCATAACTTTATTGTGTGAAATGTTTGCCTTGATTCTTAATGTCTATCAATTCCCCATTACATTTATCACCAGTATTACATTTACCGTTAATTCCTAGAATTTCTAATCTGCAGTGTTTGTTTGGTTATGGTAATTTCTGTTAATGTATTCAATATATTATTATTACAGTCTTTACATTGCTTGCGGTGCACACAACCTATGCTACATTTGTGAGAAACAAGTTTTGGTGTATTTCATTCCAGTTTTGTCAATTTAGTCATTGTTGCTACTGTCAATGTTGAGTAAGGACGCGCACCTGATTACACATAGAAGTAGAACTAGGCTACCTGGGCTGCGCGCAAACGTAGGCTTATAAATGTGCCCATTTGGGGATCTGATAGTATTTCTGATAGCTGTAACTCATCACCACTAATGAGCTGTGGAGCTTCTCAAAGTAATGTTTTCTTCACCTCAAACAATTGAACTGAATTCCTCCTCCTCCTACCTGTGGTCTCCAGGCTGCTGTGTGAGGCTGCATCATTGTCCGGGTTACAGATGACGGTTCCCTGGGAGTCGGAGGAGAAGTGGCTGGCCATGGACTCATGGTGGGAGTGGGAGTACTTGTAGGAGTAGCTGTCTGTCGACGAGTCGGTGCGAGTGTCACTTGAGATGGACGGCTCCCGGCCTGATGATGACACATGATGAGCAAAACACGTCAGCATGACAACGGAACAGACACAGACAACCTGCAGAGATAATGGGATGACACAAGCCGCAGTACCAGATGGGCGGGGTTTGCACTTTAGGGACTATTCCATTAGTTCCATTTGAAAGAAAACGGATACTATTTGAACCCATGCGTAGTATGTAACAGCCATCCTGTGTGTGTAGCGGTGATCTCGTGTGACGCGAGGCGTCTCGTACCCGAGTCCTCGCTGTCGTAGTAAGCCTTGTTGAAGTGGTGCAGGTCCAGGCGGGAGGGCAGGTCCTGCACTGACACGGGCGTCCCCCGGGGGTCAGCGTAGAGCAGTAGCAGGGGTTGATAGTGGCCCTTGATGCAACGCGACACCACGTCCTTCCACTTGGGCCCGATCTACCAGGAAGAGAGGAAAGCGCTGTCACAACTTTCCAGGGAACTCAAAATTTAGGTGTTTAGATATGAGTATTCAGCCCATCCCTGACGTGAATCTCAAACTGTTGGGACAGAGAAACATCCAGAAAATTACACACAGAGCAATGCAAGTGAGCTCACATAAGAATGAGAGTTAGTCAAATAAAACATTTACAGTACAATATTTACTGGATAACATGAACTGACTGTAAGCGCCAGAGGGGCAAGAACCAAGAGACACGAGGGAAGTTGTTATCAAGCAAAGTCTTTCCATTTTCCAACCCTGTCTTACCTCAACCTGGTTTTCCCAATGCAAGAGTGTGTTTGAAAGTCTAAATGTGTGTGTGTGTGTGTCTACAGTGGTGGTCGCTGTGCTCTGGCTCTCTATTGGCCACACCCTCCTGTCCAGCTGGCCAGATAAACAATGGAGGGATATCCACTGTTTCAGGCCACTTTTGTTCAAACCCTCACTGGCTCACATGCCGGCTTTAAAGACACACCGAGGCAGACAGGGAGAGAGAGACAGGGAGAAACAGAGACAGAAAGAGAGAGACAGAAAGAGAGAGAGAGAGAGCGCTACTTTGTGTCCAACTGTCCAGGAGTGAACGAACAGCACAGCCATTATGAGACTAAAGCAATGATAAGATAAGAGAGAAGAGAAGGGAGAGGGGAGAGAAAGGAGGGGGAAAGAGTGGAGAAGATAGAGGGGGAAAAGGGAAGAAGGGATGTCAGAAAGGAGATGAGAGACCCTGACCAGGGGGCTGAGAGAGATACACCACAGCTGGCTAGGCGTGTGGAACTAACTAACTAACGCCTCTGCTCGTTGCTCACACACCAAGTCACACTGGGAGACGGGACCTGACCTGGAACTGCAGGAGAAGCCAATCAGAAATCACACCCATGACTGCTCACAACACTGCTGAAGTGTGAACCGCCAATCAGAGTTCATCCAGTTGACCTCATGTGACAGGCTTTGGGTTCCTCAGAAACTCTGCAGACCTCTCTTTGTCCATGATAAAGACTGTGGCAGGTTACATGTTTCTTTGCATGAATAACTGTACATACATGTTGATTGTTGTTTATATTGTAATTTTCGTATGGTGTGAATATTCACCGTAGGATAATAGAGTTGAGGGCAATTCCATGGTAACAGAATTACGCTGAGATTTTTTCACTTTAAAATCTATACTAAACAAAAGGCATTGATTTCAAAGTTTAACAAACCGTGGAGAACTATGCAGGACTACTTTTAACAATTTCCACTGAACATTTGACAAAAACCCATTTACAGGAAGAACTGTGCAGATACAAAGTACGGTAACAGAATAAAACTGAGGGAGATTTTACAGTAATTCTGTTACCAAACTTTGCATCCGCACAGTTTTACTGGTAAATGTTTAGTTTTTTTAACTGTGTAAATTGTTCAAAGCAGTCTCAGCGTAATTCCGTTATCGTGGAATTTCCCTTAAACTAAACTACCTCTATGACAACCATCCCTCCTTTGGCTGTCATGACAACACAGGCTATGTCACATATATAAAAATGGAGTAAAAACACCCCCAGCTTGTTAGTGAGTCAATGTAAACTAATGGCGCTGTGGGTGGTGAAATGAGCAACAAACACAGAGAGAGACAGAGAGAGACAGAGAGAGAGAGAGAGAGAGAGAGACAGAGAGAGAGAGAGAGAGACAGAGAGAGAGAGAGAGAGAGAGACAGAGAGAAGAGAGAGAGACTGAGCTGCACTTCCTAACCTCCTGCCCAAGATGAGAGAGAGAGATCCACAAAGAAGACATTTTGAAAAACTCCCATATCTAGAGAGCAGCAAGAGAGAGAGGGACAGAGACAGAGAGATTTGTACAGAGAACACTGTATATATATATAATAGACATTTGTAAGAGACTTCTGTAGAGTTTACTGTTAAGAGAGACTTGCTTTGGCAAGAGAGCCAATAAAGAAGATTGAATTGAGAGACAGAGAGAGAGAGAGAGAGAGAGACAGAGAGAGAGAGAGAGAGACAGAGACAGAGAGAGAGAGAGAGAGAGAGAGAGAGAGAGAGACAGAGACAGAGAGAGAGAGAGAGAGAGAGAGACAGAGAGAGAGAGAGAGACAGAGAGAGAGAGAGACAGAGAGACAGAGAGAGAGAGAGAGAGAGAGAGAGAGAGAGAGAGAGAGACAGAGAGAGAGACAGAGAGAGACAGAGAGAGAGAGAGAGAGAGAGAGACAGAGAGAGACAGAGAGAGAGAGAGAGAGAGAGAGAGAGAGAGAGAGAGAGAGAGAGAGAGAGAGAGAGAGAGAGAGACAGAGAGAGAGAGAGAGAGAGACAGAGAGAGAGAGAGAGACAGAGAGAGAGAGAGAGAGAGAGGGCTTAGAATAGGGCTGATGGGCCAGGCCACTGGTTTGCAATGAAAGAAAATAGGTATTTCGCTGTTAAAACGTGAATATCCTCTCCATCTTGACACAGCAACGTGAAAGAGAGAGACAGAGACGTTAACATATAAGATGGAGGACTCATATCTGAGAGGATTCCTGGAAGAAACACTTGTATAGCTCATGTTTACGTCACAGTAACATCACCCAAGTGAGGAGCACAGCACAACCAAACATAGCTTGTAAGATTTTTAAATACAAAACATACCAGGAGAATACAACACAGAACTACAACTACACAGTAAACATATTTGAATACATACATTCACACAGAGTAAAGGGCTTTTGACATTTTTTGACTGTTTGAGTACTCAAAATACATTTTTAGAAGACAAGGGCTGCACTGGAATGAAAAAAGTTGCCAGTGTGAAGTGATGCACACCTTGAATCTGGAACAGTCATTTTCAAAAAGGGATCATTTGAAACAGGGCTCAATTTGGAGAGTGGAAAGAAGAAAAAATTCTGGGTTACAAACCTAAACTTCTTTTCGATATGCATACGTTCGATTTCATTTATTCTGCCTGTTCTTTGGAATGTTCGAAATAGATCAACAAATCCACATTGAACACTGTATGGTGATGAATTACAGCCATGACATCTGTTTGGTGACTTAGACCTGTGCTTAATGATTCTGAGGAACATTTATTTATTTTATTTAACCTTTTATTTAACTAGGCAAGCCAGTTAAGAATAATGATGGCCAGTTAACCATGGGACTCAATAAATGGCAGTTCTAGCACTGAGATGCAGTGTAGCACTCGGGAGCCCAAAAATATGCTGTTTGTCTTTATCAAATAAGCAAATGTTCAGGAACCTGTCAAATGCTAACCAACTCTAAATTTCGCAAAAAACTGAAGCTCAAATGATTTAAAAACTGAAGCTCGTTATCGGAACACATATTTTCCTACTTCAATCAACCAGTCTAATTTGAATTGAAGATAAAACTGTCATTATTTGGCAAGGAATGTAGTTTGTCTATCCTATCAGTTAGATATACGTTTTTATAGGTATTTATTTCTGTTGGCCTAACAGGAGCTTGTGTGCTCACTCAGCAGGCGTGAACGGGCAATTTTACTTCCCGTTCAGGCAGCCACAAAGCACATTCCACCAAATAGTTTTACAGTATTTGAAAATGATTTGATCTCTGGTTAAAGATCGAGCTTTGACGTCCGTTCGAGTACTCCATTACTCATGCCCATGCCTAACACAGAGTAGGTCAAAGTTGCCCCTGACCACTGACACAGGGTCAGATATTTTGTCATCATAATGGTTATGGCTAGGGTTAAAGTAATCCTAGATCTGTGGATAAGGTCAACATCTGGAGCCATTCACCCGGGTCGATTTGGTATTTGTTTGTTTTTACCTCTTTGACATGTGCGTCGTCAAAGTACATCCACTTGCGTATCTTGGTCTGGAAGAAGAAGGTGGAGTAGTGCTTGCCGTAGTAACACACCATGCCCACCAGGTAGAGCTCTGCCTGCTTGGCTTTGTCATCAGTCACTCTGTAGAAGAGCTGTGAGGTACAGGGAGAGGACAGGTTGATGCACTCGTATTCAGCCCCATAAGGAAATTCAAAACACACTGTCCTGCAATACTGTACAACAAAAACATATGTGGGTTAATGTCATTTTTCCTGGTCAAGTCACAAGGTCAGTAACAAATTAGGCCCTTACAGTAAATATAATGCATAATACATTTTGCCTGTCATACATTTACATCAACTGAGGCCCAGGGTGTCCAAACAGACATCAGGAATGTTGGTATCAGATCACAACAACAACTCTCCAGAGGTTCTCAAAGGTTAGCTCGCTTTTACAGCCAATAAACACCATGAAAGATTCAATAGAGATGGGAGAGGGTGCCTGACTTGTGTGTTTCCCACTGAGTCAGAGTATAGAGACATCGGACTTCCTTTACCCACTCTGGTGTTAGAGGCTAGACACATTACAGCACATGCAAAACCCAGAACAGCCTAACTATGTGGCGTCTTGTAAAGGAAACTGTAAGAAGAGTGTGTGTGTGTGTGTGCCTTACATCCCCCAGGCGCAGGCAGGTGCCCAAGCTGTGGATGACGTCCTCTGCCAGATCTGAGTGGTCAGAGTCCCACACCAGACCTATGGTGATGATCTCTGGAGAGTTCATCAGCACCCGACGGATACGCAGCTTCTCCCCACAGTTACTCTGAAGCAGGGGGGGAGGGAGAAAGAGAGGAGGGAAGGAGGAGAGAGAGGGAAGAAGAGTCCACGTGAAGAGGAGGTGGGAGAAGAAAGGTAGAGATGGAGTGGGAGAGGCAGACGGTAAATTGAGCGTAATAAATCACAAACATAAACACAAAATCCTCTAACAAGCAAAGAAATCCTAAAGCAAAGTCTACCATGACTCATTACGTACTGAGTGGACAGAGATCGTTATCCATTTAGCTAGTTCAGCGTTGACAATGGTTCATTTCAAGGCAGCACTCACAGTGAGCTGTGTCTGAAAAGGTCAGCTGGCTCTAGGCCAAGTCCTGACAATGACATCCCCCAATTCAAGTGTCACTTCTATGCCTGTCACAGAGAGCCAACCGTCCTTTATACTGGGTCCAGCTGCATGTGGAGTTCCTTAAGAGAGGGTTTACCACAGGATTCCTTTCATAGAGCTGATTCTGGCCAGAGCGGTGTGTGTGTGTGTGTGTGCGTTTGTATGCGTTTGCTTGCGTGGGAGAGGGACGCATGTCACCGCACGCACCTGCCATCTTGACCTCGTTTCCCAGAAGTGAGGCTGGAAACAGGCAGGCGGAAGGCCCCCTGAAGGCAGCGACTGTGCACACGCCAAATTTGCCATAAACAGAGGAGACTTTCTCACAGCACACGAGAGCACTGGGGTTTCTCACACACAGACCAGCGGTAGAAGCCTCAGAGTCAGCCAATACTTACTGAGAAAAAAAATATACAGTTCTGAAAAATGTCTTTAATTGTACAACATTGTGGGAGCTCGTTAGATATATGTAGACTCTAGTGTTCACCTTACGGGACTTTAGAGGCTTTAATGTTTGATAAGATAAAGCTGGGAGGAAGTACCAGAATAATAGGAATAATGTTTGACTTCATGTGGTTGAAATGCTCAAAGCTAATACTTTGAGCTGCTCATGTTGAGCCCCCCCTGGTCCTTTCAGTTCACTGTCTAACCCAGAGATGTTACAGTCGGAGCACTGAGGACTGTGTGCTTGGCTGACCTCCGAATGTTGTTTTACTGCCACTCTAGAAGCCATGGAGTTCCGCTGAACCAGTCGGCCCACACTCAATACAAGCCTCAGTTAGATTGTGTGTCGGAGCATGCATATGTGTGAGAGTACAGTTATTTTCATTGACTGAATAATCCCCTCCAAAAGGTGGCTACAAGAAATTAATAATTAGACCATTTTCACCACCATGAGCAATAATATGTGGTGAATATAAATGCAATATAGACTGAACAAAAATATAAAGGCAACATGCAACAATTTCAAAGATTTGACTGAGTTACAGTTCATATAAGGAAATCAGTCAATTGAAATAAATTCACGAGGCCCTAATCTATGGATTTCACATGACTTGGAATATAGATATGCATCTGTTGGTCACAGATACCTAAAAAAAAGGTAGGAGTGTGGATCAGAAAACCAGACAGTATCTGGTTATTTGCCTCATGCAGCACGACACATCTTCTTCGCATAGAGTTCATCAGGTTGTTGATTGTGGCCTGTGGAATGTTGTCCCACTCCTCTTCAATGGCTGTGTGAAGTTGCTGGATATTGGCGGGAACTGGCATACGTTGTCGGACACGTCAATCCAGAGCATCCCAAACATGCTCAATGGGTGACATGTCTGGTGAGTATGCAGGCCATGGAAGAACTGGGACATTTTCAGCTTCTAGGAAATGTGTACAGATCTTTCCAACATTGGGCCGTCTATTATCATGCTGAAACATGAGGTGATGGTGGCAGATGAATGGCCACAATGGACCACAGGGTCTCCTCACGTATCTCAATAAAATGCAATTGTGTTCATTGTCCATAGCTTGTGCCTGCCCATACCATAACCCCACCACCAACATAGGGCACTCTGTTCACAACATTGACATCAGAAAACCGCTCGCCCACATGAGGCCATACACGTGGTCTGCAGTTGTGAGGCTGGTTGGACATACTGCCAAATTCTCTAAAATTATGTTGGAGGCGGCTTAAGATAGAGAAATTACTATTACATTCTCTGGCAACAGCTCTGGTGGACATTCCTGCAGTCAGCATGCCAATTGCGCGCTCCCTCAAAACTTGAGGCATCTGTGGCATTGTGTTGTGTGTTAAAACTGCACATTTTAAAGTGGCCTTTTATAGTCCCCAGCACAAGGTGCACCTGTGTAATGAGCATGCTGTTTAATAATCAGCTTCTTGATATGCCACACCAGTCAGGTGGATGGATTATCTTGGCAAAGGAGAAATGCTCACTAACAGGGATGTGAGAAATAAGCTTTTATTTCAGCTCATGAAACATGGGACAAAAAATTCACATGTTTTGTGTTTATATATTTGTTCAGTGTAGAACGCTGTCACATTCATGTTTTTGCAAATTGCATGATATGCATGTCCATGTGAACTTGCGACTGTAACTACAACGACACTCTCGCACTGACACGTTTAGGTGGCTACTGACAGAATGTAAGAGACTTGATGCCTGTCCAGTTCATCCAATCAGCACATGTTGTGGGTTTGTCTTTTTTCTATGCTTCAGGGAGTATGAAAAGCGTGATTGGCTCGCAGAATGGGCTATTTTTATACCCAGGGCCAGTGGCCTGGTACCAGCCCGGAGCCCGGTGGCTGGGAAACCCTGGTCTATGGTATGGTAAAGTATAGTGTGCTAGTATAATCACGCCTAGGATGAACCTCATAGGTCATGATATCGCCTTTGCAAAACTCACCGGACAGTTGCGTAGGTCTCCCACAGTGCTAGCGTTGCGGAGCAACTCTCCAAACATGTCTGGTGTGGGCTTGTCTCTGCACTCCAACATCCTCACCGCCTGGTTACTGTAGCAGAAACACACAGAACACTGACACTCAGACATTGACAGTATGAGACGAGACTCACTCAGACATCTAGTCCTTGCAACACCGGGGTTGTGGGTGTGAGTCACGGGCCACATATACCGAGTGTGTTAAATGTAAGTCACTTTTCGATTAAAAAAAAACACTTTTCAATAAAGACATCGTACTACAAGACAGACAATACAGCCACAGCCTTAACACGGGTGCTACTGTTCATGTGAGACAGCACTGCCCTTCACTGCAGGGCACTACAAGGTGACTCTTTGTCCCCTTCCCATTCTCTCCAGGTCCCTGGGGAGATCTCTCCACCTATAGAGGTGCACACCCCAAAGACGCTCCAGGGTTATACTGTAGCTGTGCTCTGTGCTCTGGTGCAGGAGAGATGACTAGGTCTCAGGGGACAGACCTTTGTTATTGGCAAACAAACCGTTGTCAGGATATAACACACTCCTATGTGGGGTTCGTGGAGAGTGTGTTTGTGTATGTGTGTGTTTCTCTAAGACAGAGAGAGAGAGAGAGAGAGAGAGAGGCTTGTGTTGGGGGATTTTGGGCTTATATCTGGGCCAGAACAGTGTTCAAGAATCAGATAGAGCCCATACAGAACAAATACCAGACTGATCTCATGAAATATGAATGGAGACATTTCATAATTTTTGCATAAGAAGTTTGCTCATAGCATAACAAGCCCTCTGGGTTGACTGGCTACAGCACACAGCTGGAGACGTAGGCGGGCGGCCCCTGGCTCACTACAGCTAGTCTGTAGCCTAACGGCGGGATGATCCTCCTCCCACAGCCCAGAGAGGTGTTGCTGACAGCTCCTAACCCCAAGAATAAGGGAGATATTACCCATTCCTAGGTGACCTGATATCCAACCTGGCGTGTTAATTCTATTTAGCAGAGGGCCAAAATAGCGTACATTTTCTGCTCTGCTCAGCTTTTCATTCTATTGTCTATTCATGAAGTAAAAGGAGCATATTTCAATTGGAGAGCAGTGCCCTTAAATTTTCACTTTTGTATAAAAGTATGCACCTAATGTGCCCCTATGTATGGTGTTAGTTAATTAACTGCATGGTTTGAGTCATATCTACCCAGACAAGTTAGAACTAATCAGAACTTGTTAGAGCCCGCCAGAACCCCTGAAAACAAATCTGAACATTAGTCAGAACTACTCAGTCCCAGTCAGAACACTAGTTAGTACCAGTCAGAACACTAGTTAGTACCAGTCTGAACACTAGTCAGTCCCAGTCAGAACACTAGTTAGTACCAGTCAAAACACTAGTCAGTCCCAGTCAGAACACTAGTTAGTACCAGTCAGAGCTAGTCAGTCCCAGTCAGAACACTAGTTAGTACCAGTCAGAGCTAGTCAGTCCCAGTCAGAACACTAGTTAGTACCAGTCAGAGCTAGTCAGTCCCAGTCAGAACACTAGTTAGTACCAGTCAGAGCTAGTCAGTCCCAGTCGTCTCAGTGCTGTTTCCCCAGTCAGAGGGTTACTTACCAGAGGGAGGTGGTGGAGATGTAGTGCACCATCTGAATAAAGGGCAGTGGGTCAGAGGAGGCCCCACAGCTGCTACACACACACTGCAAACACACACACACACACATCAAGTTACGCGACTATGATAAGCAGAGATGGCTTCACTTCAGTTAATTAAAATAGAAATGGATGGGCGGATCAATTCTGAGATTAAAAATGTTTTGATTGACTGTGATAATATAAAGAATTTACTTAGGCCTGTATTTGTACTGATGCTTTTGTTTGTGCTCACCTGTTCGAAGAGTGTCATGGCAAACTTCTGGTGTGGGATGCAGTGCTTGGCTGTGCAGATGTCTTCTTTGGTCTCGTCTGAGATGTGGAAATGGATCCGCATTAGAATATTCTCCTGTGGGGGCAACAGGTAGAGACAGTCACGTTAGCGTTATGCCCGTTTTGTGTGTGTGTGTGTAATTGTGCATGTACGCAAGTGTGTGTGTGCTTGTCCACATATACGTTTTTACTTAAATCACACGACCACGTCATGACAAAACCAACACACAAAGAAAATATCCTTTTGAAAGAATCTTGAGAAAACTTCTATCACTGAAGTCCAGTGAATCACAGAGGCTGTGGTCGGTTATACTGGGATAATTTACTGGTTGATTGATCACTCTAACTGCAGGCAGGAGCCCTCTGGGCGGTGGGATGACAGCAGAGTTCTGCAGCACCGCAGAGAGAGGGTCTCCACGGGGAGGGTCCAGTGTACAGTTAGCATCTGCTCCGCACCCACCATCTCACTGCCTCCAGACTGCAGCCGCAGCCAAGCACCTCGAATAATACACATTCAAAAACCCACCCAAGTTGCAGTTTTTGTATGTTCCCGGTTGTCAGCAGAACACAAGGGCTGCTAAACAAGCAGAAGAGGGGGAGAGATAGGAGAGAAGGAAGAGAGGTGGAGAGGAGAGAACAAGCCCAGATAGAGATACAGGGTAAGGAACAATCCTCTGGCTGGCTGCCCAATGCCGTTGCTTATAAGATTAGCTGGTAAGGAGGAAATAAATGATTCTTTACAATCATGCACCTCTGAGAGGGGAGAAGGAGGGACGGCGTCCAGCGGAGGACAGCAGACTCATTGGTTTCTTTGTGGTAGTTTAGAGACCAGGTGGACTTACTGTCGGTGGGATCAGGAAAAGGCCCTGTACAGAACTCTGCACTACAGCTTCCCAAAGTGAAAAACACTTCCCAACCTTTCCTTTGTTCTCCCAAAGAAAATAGTGACTCTATCACTGTTTTGTGAATGTTATGCTACTGCAAATGTCTGGTTTCAACATACAGCATTTAGCTATGAGATCCCGTTTAGCTGATCTCTGAACTCTTCTGTTTTTACATACAGTTGAAGTCAGAAGTTTACATACACCTTAGCCAAATACATTTAAACACAGTTCTTCACAATTCCTGACATTTAATCCTAGTAAAAATTCTTAGGTCAGTTAGGATCACCACTTTATTTTAAGAATGTGAAATGTTAGAATAATAGTAGAGAGAATTATTTATTTCAGCTTTTATTTCTTTCATCACATTCCCAGTGGGTCAGAAGTTTACATACACTCAATTAGTATTTGGTAGCATTGCCTTTAAATTGTTTAACTTGGGTCAAACGTTTCAGGTAGCCTTCCACAAGCTTCCCACAATAAGTTGGGTGAATTTTGGCCCATTCCTCCTGACAGAGCTGGTGTAACTGAGTCAGGTTTGTAGGTCTCCTTGCTCGCACAGGTTTTTTCAGTTCTGCCCACAAATGTTCTATAGGATTGAGGTCAGGGCTTTGTGATGGCCACTCCAAAACCTTGACTGTGTTGTCCTTAAGCCATTTTGCCACAACTTTGGAAGTATGCTTGGGGTCATTGTCCATTTGGAAGACCCATTTGCGACCAAGCTTTAACTTCCTGACTGATGTCTTGAGATGTTGCTTCAATATATCCACATCATTTTCCTTCCTTAAGATGCCATCTATTTTGTGAATGGCACCAGTCCCTCCTGCAGAAAAACACCCGCACAACATGATGCTGCCACCCCCGTTGTGTTCTTCGGCATGCAAGCCTCCCCCCTTTTCATCCAAACATAGCTATGGTCATTATGGCCAAACAGTTCTATTTTTGTTTCATCAGACCAGAGAACATTTCTCCAAAAAGTACGATCTTGTCCCCATGTGCAGTTGCAAACCGTAGTCTGGCCTTTTTATGGCGGTTTTGGAGCAGTGACTTCTTCCTTGCTGAGCGGTCTTTCAGGTTATGTCAATATAGGATTCGTTTTACTGTGGATATAGATACTTTTGTACCTGTTTCCTCCAGCATCTTCACAGGGTCCATTGCTGTTGTTATGGGATTGATTTGCACTTTTCGCACCAAAGTACGTTCATCTCTAGGAGACAGAATGCATTTCCTTCCTGAGAGGTATGATGCCAGCGTGGTCCCATGGTGTTTATACTTGCGTACTATTGTTTGTACAGATGAACATGGTACCTTCAGGCAAATGGAAATTGCTCCCAAGGATGAACCAGACTTGTGGAGGTCTACAATTTTTTTTCTGAGGTCTTGTCTGATTTCTTTTGATTTTCCCATGATGTCAAGCAAAGAGGCACTGAGTTTGAAGGTAGGCCTTGAAATACATCCATAGGTACACCTCCAATTGACTCAAATTATGTCAATTAGCCTATCAGAAGCTTCTAAAGCCATGACATAATTTTCTGGAATTTTCAAATCTGTTTAAAGACACAGTCAACTTAGTGTATGTAGACTTCTGACTCACTGGAATTGTGATACATTGAATTATAAGGGAAATAGTCTGTAAACAATTGTTGGAAAAATAACTTGTGTCATGCACAAAGTAGATGTTAGTAGTTTTTATCAAGAAATTTGTGGAGTGGTTGAAAAACGAGTTTCAATGACCGTAAACTTCCGACTTCAACTGTAGATGTATATAAAAAAATAAGCAGGAGTGGAAGAATGAAGGGTAATGTACGTGGGGAAATGAGGGATAAGGTAATTAAGTATGGAGGAATAAGGGAGGTGAGCGAGGAAGAGTGGAAGAGTGAGGGAGGGTTGTCTCTTACGAAGCACTCTGCAGCGTCGTCCATGATGCCCAGCTGGAAGCGCTGTTCGTCCTGGAAGGTCTTGGCCAGGGCGCTGCGGAGCGCGTCAGATGGCAACACCTTCTCACTGCTAAACTGGAATTGGGCAAAGATACTCTAGAAACAACAAGAAACACAATAACAGAGCAGGGTCAGTAACATTAACACTCTCTGGAGTTAAAAGGAATCGCACAAATAAATTATTGGACAACCTGGCCTGATGACTCCTTGCTGTCCCCAGTCCACCTGGTCGTGCTGCGGCTATGGAATCCTGACCTGTTCACCGGACGTGCTACCTGTCCCAGACCTGCTGTTTTCAACTCTCTAGAGACTAAATGATAGGCTATGAAAGGCCAACTGACATTTACTCCTGAGGTGCTGACCTGTTGCACCCTCTACAACCACTGTGATTATTATTATTTGACCCTGCTGGTCATCTATGAAGATTTGAACATCTTGGCCATGTTCTGTTATAATCTCCACCCGGCACAGCCAGATGAGGACTGGCCACCCCTCATAGCCTGGTTCCTCTCTAGGTTTCTTCCTAGGTTCTGGCATTTCTAGGGAGTTTTTCCGAGCCACCGTGATTCTACACCTGCATTGCTTTCGGGTTGGGGTTTTAGGTTGGGTTTCTGTACAGCACTTTGTGACATCAGCTGATGTAAGGAGGGCTTCTTGAATACATTTGATTGATTGATTGATTGATTGAATGATTGATAAATTCACAGGGTTCACATACAGTGCATTCGTAAAGTATTCAGACCGCTTGACTTTTTCCACATTTTGTTACGTTACAGCCTTATTCTAAGATTGATTAAATAAATAAAAACCATCAGCAATCTACACACAATACCCCATAATGAAAAAGCCAAAAACACGTTTTTAGAAGTTTTTGCAAATGTATTCAATATAAAAAACAGAAATACCTTATTTACATAAGTATTCAGACCCTTTGCTATGAGACTCGAAGCTGAGCTCAGGTGCATCCATTTTACATTGATCATCCTTGAGATTGTTCTACAACTTGAATGGAGTTCACTTGTGGTAAATTCAATTGATTGCACATGATTTGGAAAGGCACACCCCTGTCTATGTAAGGTCCCACAGTTGACATTGTATGTCTGAGCAAAATCAAGCCATGAGGTTGAAGGAATTGTCCATAGAGCTCCGAGACAGTATTGTGTCGATGCACAGATCTGTGGAAGGGTACGGAAAAATGTCTGCAGTATTGAAGGTCCCGAAGAACACAGTGGCCTCCATTCTTAAATGGGAGAAGTTTGGATTCACCAAGACTCTTCCTAGAGCTGGTCGCCCAGCCAAACTGAGCAATCGTGGGATGGTCACCCTGACAGAACTCCAGAGTTCCTCAGTGGAGATGGGAGAACCTTCCAGAAGGACAACCATCTCTGCAGTATTCCACCAATCAGGCCTTTATGGTAGAGTGCCTAGATGGAAGCCACTCCTCAGTAAAAGGCACATGACAGCCCACTTGGAGTTTGCCAAAAGGCACCCAAAGGACTCTCAGACCATGAGAAACAAGATTCTCTGGTCTGATGAAACCAAGATTGAACTCTTTGGCCTGAATGCCAAGCGTCACGTCCGGTTGGAAACCTGGCACCATCCCTCCGGTGAAGCATTGTGGTGAAAGCATCATGCTGTGGACATGTTTTTCAGTGACAGGGACTGGGAGACTAGTCAGGATAGTGGGAAAGATGAACACAGCAAAGTACATAGAGATCCATGATGACAACCTGCTCAAAAGCAATCAGCACCTCAGACTGGGGCGAAGGTTCGCCTTCCAACAGGAAAACAACGAGGGAAAGGTGAACAGAGCAAAGTACAGAGAGATCCATGATGATGATGAGGTTCACCTTCCAACAGGACAACAACCCTAAGCACACAGCCAAAACAACATAGTAGTGGCTTCGGGACAAGTCTCTTAACGTCCTTGAATGGCCCAGCCAGAGCCCGGACTTGAACAGGATTGAACCAACCTGACAGAGCTTGA
This sequence comes from Oncorhynchus tshawytscha, assembly GCF_018296145.1. NCBI lineage: Eukaryota > Metazoa > Chordata > Actinopteri > Salmoniformes > Salmonidae > Oncorhynchus > Oncorhynchus tshawytscha. Next base: position 66,555,742 of record NC_056434.1, read on the forward strand.
GAGGATCTGCAGAGAATAATGGGAGGAAGTCCCCAAATACAGGTGTGCCAATCTTGTAGCATCACCCAAGAAGACTCGAGGCTGTAAACGCTGCCACAGGTGCTTCAACAAAGTAAAGGGTCTGAATACTTGTGTAAATGTGATATCTTTATACATTTGCAAAACTGTCTAAAAAACTGTTTTTGAAAAGTTAAGGGGTCTGAATACTTTCCAAATGCACTGTATTTTGACTGCAACCGGAAGCTGGCAAATATCCTTCACATCAAGTTAACACTCACTTCCTATAGTGTTTTATAAAGTCTTCATCCTTAGAATAAATATACTGTTGATTAGTATATGGTCAATTCCATGGGAAAGTCAATCTGACCATCTACAAATAAAGTTCATTTCCGAATGAAACTACGTTCACATCTATCCTTAGGGTCTATAGGTTGGAGTTCAGGCTTTATTTGACCAGTTTAAGTAGGAAATTATGTGCATTTTGTCCATTACAGAGTAGAATTCCAAGTCTCAAAAAAGGCTTTTCAGTCAAAAATATTGAATTGCCTTTCGAAGGTGCTCACAGAGCTTGTTTTTCCACTAACTGCTGTCCCCCAGTGTAAGTTATGAAGACGAAGCAATACAGACCAAATTGAGTGTCTTAAGTTATTTAGCATGTTCTACAGTGTTATATAGATAGAAGGGGTGACTCTTACAGGCAATGTAACATCCATAAAGATTTTTTAGGAACGTTTTTGTAAAACACCTTTTTTCGGATCATCTTGAAACTTTTTCTGTTAAGGTTCTGTGCGCCCGAGTTAGAATACCTCATGATAAGCTGTAGAACATACTATTTAGCAAAAGAGTTTATCTACAGTACCAGTCAAAAGTTTGGACACACCTTCTCATTCAAGGGTTTTTCTTTATTTTTACTATTTTCTACATTGTATAATAATATTAAAGACATCAAATCTATGAAATAAAACATATGGAATCATGTAGTGACCAAAAAAGTGTTAAACAAATCAAAATATATTTTTTTATTTGAGATACTTCAAAGTAGCTACCCTTGCCTTGATGACAGTTTTGCACACTCTTGGCATTCTCTCAACCAGCTTCATGAGGTAGTCACCTGGAATTAATTTCAATTAACAGGTGTGCTTTGTTAAAAGTTCATTTGTGGAATTTATTTCCTTCTTCATGCATTTGAGTAAATCAGTTGTGTTGTGACAAGGTATGGGTAAAAGACCAAGTCCGTATTATAGCAAGAACATCTCACATAAGCAAAGAGAAGCAACATTCCATCAATATTTTAAGACATGAAGGTCAGTCAATGCGGAAAACTTCAAGAACTTTGAACGTTTCTTCAAGTGCAGTCGCCAAAACCATCAAGCGCTACGAAGAAACTGGCTCTCATGAGAACCGCCACAGGAAAGGAAGACCCAGAGTTACCTCTGCTGCAGAGGATAAGTTCATTAGAGTTAACTTCACCTCAGATTGCAGCCCAAATAAATGCTCCACAGAGTTCATGTAACAGACACATCTCAACATCAACCGTTCAGAGACTGCGTGAATCAGGCAGCTTGAAAAATAAGAAAACAGCTATTAGTACTGTTTGTACATCTTAAGAGGACGTAGCCAGTATACACTTACTCAAAATAAAGCTCAAGAAATCTGTCATTATTTTTGACGTTTTTGCCGAGATCTTAGTCGACAATTTTACATCTAACTAAGATATTTGAAGCAGAATTTCTCAAGTGACAAAATGTGCATGAAAAAGTGTTGTCTCTCGTTGAATGACAACAAACACTTCATTGAAGAATCCCTACTGTTGACCAATCACAGACAAAGGGGCGTAGACTTTGGCTACCGATATCGGCTTGCCTCGAGAAAAAAATGGCATGTACACGAACAGCCTGAAAAAAAACTTGTAGAATACCAAAACGAACAAAACATCACAAAATGTAATCATAATATATGCACAAACTGTTCTGAACTTTTTCTGATGGGAAGCCTGCTGCTTCCTTAAAGGGATAATCCACCCCAAACCACGAATTCCTATTATTAACAGTGTTAAACAGTGCTAAATAACACTAATATGTAGAGAGAGAAAAAATTGCAACAAATGTTTAATTTTGTCGTAAGAACAAGATTGGTAGAAACCTGTGAAAATCGTTTTTGGAAATCTATTGCAGCTCAAGTCTACTACAGAACCCAACATGCAATATTCTCTCTCTCCCTGGGCTGGCTGGCTAGCTAGGTAGCTAGCTAGAAAACATACACACAATAATACCAAAGCCAATATCAGCATGTGAAGTAGCTAGCTAGCTCTAATAATTTCTTACACTGAGATATTAATGGCATCTCTGCCCAGAGCGAGAGCAGCATTACATTCCTTTCCCACAGAGATCATTTTGAGATGGGGAAACTCCATTAGAATTGGATTGCGTGATGATTAGCTTAGCAACCGCATGACACAGCATGACAACGTGCATGCGATTGGTCGACAGTCAGTTGGGTGGGGCGTTTCTCCATTCATTGCCCAATGGAATTACTATCTCCTCCTTTCTGTAACATCTCGGTTTCCTACAGACAGGGCAAATTGCGACATGGTACTTGAAGGACAAATGGAGGTGAATAATTTAGTACACTGTTTAGATTGAGCACATCTAAGCGAAATCTATACTTTGTCATGACGATATTAACGGACGGATGGTTGATTGGGTGATCTCTATTGGTTGATTGGGTGATCTGGAGTGCAGGTAATTGTTTTAATAGCATTGTAAAATGGGATAGTGTGTAATCCAGTATCTTCAGTGACGAGAATTATATAGCTATGACAGGTTCCTACATGATTTCCTGATTTTCACAGGCGGACCACTTAGAAGTTAAACCATGGAGGGAAGATTGTATTTTACCCACCGATAGAACATAGGTCTTCACCAAATTGACATGAGTTTCATGATTTTTATTTCTGGGGGTGGATTATCCCTTTAACCCAAACACTTCATCACAGCCATAATGTAAAACATACGAGTTAACAACCATAATGTAAAACATACGAGTTAACAGCCATAGGGGAAAGTATTATAGCTTTGTACTTCCCACTGTCATTGTACCGCCTCCGAGTATTCAGGTATTCACCAGGGCATGACACGTTCAGGTGCAAGACATCCTTACGAATGGACTATTCTCATACCACAACCTAGACTTACTGAGAGAAGATGGCCCATTATAATGTCTTTCTCTTTCCTCAATCAAAAAACACCCTGAACAATGTGGGTGTTTATTGGGAAAGTGGACACAGACACATGCAGGCACACAAACACCCACAGGTGTGCATGCAATTGTGCACGCACGCACGCGCACACACATACACACGTTTGCCCTGCCGCTGCACCTCAATTTATCTTGCGCAAGGAGGAGAGAGAGAGAGAGGAGAAGAGAAGAGGTGGGTGAGGTAAGGGAGAGAGAACAGGAGCGGCAGAGAAAGAAGTGGGGAGAGGATAAATGATCATAGCCTAATAATTCTTCTCAAATTAAATGCCTGGCAGAAATGCCCTGTAATCGACCCCTCAAATGAGCCCTGGTGAATTCCGATAAGGCTGAAACATCAAGAGAGAGGGAGAGAAAGAGAGGAGAGAGGGAGACCAGAGGGAGGGATAGAGAGGGCGATGGAGGAAAAGGAAAAGGGAGCATAGGGAGAGAGGGAGAGAGAAGAGGGGGAGAGAGAACAGGAGAGAGAGGGGGGTGGGGGGAGATGGAGTGAAAGAGAGAGAGAAATTACAGAGGGAGCAGCAGAAGTACACTTAAGCCTACAATGACTATGACTCACACTGAGGTACAGTAGACACAAGTGTGAAACCAGCTAACCGGTCACAGTCAAAAGGACCAGACCTAGTTAGCAAGTAGCTAAAAGGATGGCCTCGTTGAACCCACAGGGCTCTTTCACTCTCCAAGTCCTGCCAGCTGGCCAGATTCAGCTGCTCTAAGCCATGCCTGCCTGCCTGCCTGCCTGCCTGCCTGCCTGCCTGCCTGCCTGCCTGCCTGCCACAGACCCACAAAGGAATCAGAAATGCCTTCAAATGTCACCATCAAACCCCTCTGATGGCCCTGCAGCCCTAATGCATCGCAGATCACACCACTCAGATTCACAAGAGCTCATTAAATCTGCATTTGGGGGTAAAAAATCCAACACGGCTGAGTGTGTGAAGTGCCATCCTGCAGCCACTCAAAAGGCATTAACGCAGCCCGACTGTCACCTCGGGTGTGTGTGAGTTTGAGACACCTCCTCATTAAGATCGAATCAGCGATCAAAACAGGGAAAAAAATAACTTCTGGCCCACAGGATGAGTCTTGTGGTGTAATGAAAGTAGAATAGAGGCAAAGCTAGTCTGGTTCTGCCAGCCAGACAAAGAAACAGACAATCGGACAGAGATTTGGAATGCCCGACAAAGAGCCCAGTACTGCGTAACATCTAAGTTAGATAGACCACACTCAGACAGAAATACACGGTCATGGTGGGATATATAGAGAATGGTCATTGGTCACAGTGAGAAGGAGATGGTCACGGACACGTTAAGACAGCGAGACGGACCATCACGGTGAAACAGAGAGAGAACCATTGAGTCCGTCCCACTCCTCACAGACAGACAGACCGACAGAGGCAAACGGACAGGGGAAAGCACAGGAGAGAGCCTCTCATACCCAACTGAGATATTGAACGTTTGATGGAGGGTGCCAGTGACATTCCTGCACATTAGATGGAATGTAATAATAAAACAAAGAGCAATGAGAGAGGGGGGATTGGAGGGAGCAGCCATAATGAGAGAGAAAGGGGGAGAAAGAGGGAGTGTAAGGGAGGTAGAGAGACAGAAAGAAAAAAAGAGGGGGGGCTAAAGCCAATGATCTACATTCAGCAGTCTGTCCAGTTCAAATCAAATTGTATTTGTCACATGCACCAAATACAACAGGTAGACCTTACAGTGTAATGCTTACTTACAAGCCCTTAACCAACAATGCAGTTTTAAGAAAATACCCCCCCAAAAAAGTAAGAGATAAGAATAACAAATGATTAAAGAGCAGCAGTACGTAACAATAGCAGGGCAATACAGCAGGGGGTACCGGTACAGAGTCAATGTGCGGGCCACCGGTGTCGAGGTAATTGAGGTAATATGTACATGTACCGGTAGGTAGAGTTATTAAAGTGACAATGCATAGATAATAACAGAGAGTAGCAGCAGCATTCCAGAGGGGGAGGGGGCCATGCAAATAGTCTGGGTAGCCATTTGATTAGCTGTTCAGGAGTCTGACAGTCAGAGAGAGATCCATGGTACATAATCCATAACCAGTGGCCAGGCATCCAACCACTGTCTGTCCACACCAGGGTAGATGACTTACTTACTGACAATTCACATGCTGAGATACACATGTTCACATTCAAAGGCACGGTCCTCCATCTCTCTGGGGGCACTCAGCGAAATCCACAAAAGTCACTTGAGAAAAAAACCTCCTAGATTTACTGTTAAAATAAACGCAACAGTCCAATATCAAAATAACCATCCTCTATCTGCATTCTTTGGAAGGCATTACCTGGAAAGGATTCGTGAATAAGTGAATCAACTCCTCCAACCCCAGGCCCCATCCTCTCTCCACCCACAAGTCTAGACTCTTACCTTCAGGGCACAGAAGATACACGAGTCCTCCATGCACTTGTGTGTGGTCAGCTGCCGGAAGCTCCGGCGAAAGATGTCCAGGTGCCACAGGACCTGTGGGAAACAAGAGCAGGAAGGAGTGAGACAAAACATGAAAACGCTCCTCAGGCCTTCTCATTTCCTGATTTCTAAATGGAGTCTTGAGTTGTCTACTGAGTAAACAACAGAAAGGTGCTGTGTGCGGGACATTAGAAGGTTGGTAGAGTGTTTCCATCGAACCCCTGAGAGAGACAAAGCTGACAGTCAGATTGTCTCTGTGTCGCCTCCGCTGCTGCCTCAGATGGTCGACATCCCCGCAGTGCGTGTCTGATATAAAATGCAACGGGAGCGTGTGACAAACATTTGCTCCGCTGCGTTGCCTGCATTTGACTTTCCCACCCTCTTAAGTGCCGGTGCTTCGCTCCAAAGGTCAAAGCTTTTCACAGATCCAAAACCCTTAGAGAGAGTAGGGACTGTCAATCTGTGGAAATCTAACTCTAAAAACCAGTGGAATTCCCTCGCTAACTCGTACCTGATGCTAAAGGATGTTCCTCCCTGGATTTGAGGTTAGTTACACAACCACAGTGGAGCCCACTGTTGTCCTGTCCAATCTCCCGTTGGCTCTGAGAGCCCACCACTGCTGTTACTGTCCCAAGCCCATCCAATAGGAACAAGAGCAGGTCCTCACCAATCAGATCCCTGATGCCCTCCCAGGCTCTTAATCCCCTCAGCATGGGAGGAATCCTGCACGCCTCACCGGGACTTACGGGAAGAAGGAATAAAGACTGATGGGGGAGCGAGACAGACAGAGGGAGCAAGAGAAAGATAGTGCGCGCTAGACCGCGGGAGAACGGGACAGAAGGTGGAATCGAGAGAGAGTGAGAGGTGAGAGAGAAAGAGAGAATGTGTGTATGTGTGTGTCTTGGGTATATGTGTGTGAGAGCCTATCACTTTGAGGAATGTACGCTTGCCCAGGTCGAGCTGAGATGCGGGTTGTCAGCGGAACAAACGTGGCCCTGGCAGTTTCCTGTCGGTAGGCTCCATGGCATACCATCTCCCATCTGGCACCCTGCCTGGGTACCCCCAAAGGGACAGAGCCCACCCCCACCTGTCTAGTGTCTACCCCGACCCCACAGTGCCCATGTCATGGTCCTGCTGCCAGGCTGCCACACATCACTGAGCAGAATCATAGAGAGGCCTGTCAGTCTCTGTTAACCTAACACCCCTAACCTTCCTTTTTCTATCTCTCTGTTCCCCCTGTCTCAGACGCTACCACCTTCACATTTTTCACACCAATCATGATCCACCCTAAATGATCACCCAATACTGTACAGTACAGCTGTGCTATCTTAATTTGATCCTTCTGTTGTCCCAGATAATAAAAATAGAAAAATGCTTCTTAAATCAGTAATTTCCACTTTAAAATGTCAGACTTGATTTATCCTAACTAAAAATAGATCAACCCCTAGAAAAATGTCCATTAATTATAATCCACATAATAATTTGCCATTCTTGTTGCTGCAGACTTTCCTGCTGTGAGAAACTGGTCAAATTATAATAGTACATCTGTACGTCAAACATGGCTTCAATCAATTGAAACACCAATCACGATGGAACCAATTGTCCCTCTATACTGTACGCCAATACATTTATGCAGCGATGTAAACAGCTATCCAAACTTTCCCCTAAGTATTCAAACTAAAACATTGCTTCAATTCATTTAAACTCAAACAACATTAGGGGGTAAATAGTGAGTGTGGTCAGGCATGAGTAATACCTCAGTGAGCAGCAAGCCTGGAGCATCTGTTGGCCTCCAGCAGAGCCAGGCATTACAGCACTAGTACCCAGTGGAGCGGGTTAATAGCAATCAACAGCATTGAGCATGACAGGCCTCCAAAGGTCAATATAGCTGACCTCCGGTGACCTCCTCGAACAGTTTCTGCAAGGCAAGAGACTCCTCCAGGACAGTGTGAGCCAATACCACTTCTTAACGTTGCATACTTCCTCAGGCGTGAATATACAATCTGTCCAAGTGCGTGATAAAACACTATCATGGTCACTAAATTTGAAAGGACTTTAGCTTATTACAGCTGGTATAAGTTGGTTGCCTGAAGCAGTAGGAAAAAAGCACTGAGGCGGTTTAAGGACCATGTTGTGACGCTGCTGACTGAGATACAACAAGTACAAGAACTGTGAGGTTGAACTATAAAACTAATAGATGTTCCTTGATTAACATTTACCAACATCAAGCATATCAATTATTATTATTATTCATTTTTTTACACTGCTGCTACTCTCTGTTCATTATCTATGCATAAGTGCTATTGACGTACAGATGTACTATTATAATTTGACCAGTTTCTCACAGCAGGAAAATAAGTCTGCAGTAACAAGAAATGCAAATGATTATGTGGATTATAATTAATGGACATTTTTGTAGGGGTTGATCCATGTTTAGTTAGGATAAATCAAGTCTGACATTTTAAAATGGAAATTAGTGATTTAAGAAGCCTTTTAATTTTTTAAAATCTGTGACAACAGAAGGATCGAATTAAGATAGCACAGCTGTACTGTACAGTATTGGGTGATCATTTAGGGTGGATCATGATTGGTGTGAAAAATGTGAAGGTGGTAGTGTCTGAGACAGGGGGGGAACAGAGAGATAGAAAAAGGAAGGTTAAGGGTGTTAGGTTAACAGAGACTGACAGGCCTCTCTATGATTCTACCGGTACCGAGTCAATGCGCGGGGTACAGGTTAGTCAAGGTAATTGAGGTAATATGTAAATGTAGGTAGGGGTAAAGTGACTCTCGTTATTGTTATTTTATTGTGTTACTTTTTTAAGCTTTAGTTTATTTAGTATATATTTACTTACAACTGCACTGTTGGTTAGGGCTTGTAAGTAATCAGTTCACCTGTTGTATTCGGCACGTCATAAAATAAAATTAGATTTGACATGCATTAATTTCTAGATGTAAAAAGGCACTGTGTCAAATACAATGATTTAAGTGGCCCAAATTTTTTGTTTCTATAGGCCTATAAATTCAGAATGATAACTAGGTAAAATTCTCAAAATGGAAACCTTCCAGAGCTTTGTCACTACGGACAGCAAAACATTGTTTTGTTAGTACAGCCTTCCCTTGAGTAGGCTATCAGCAAGATTTGGGCCGGAGGCTGTGGGGTTGGAAACGCTCACGTTGAGATCAAAACATCCCAAAGAGAGTGATGAGAGATGAGTTCTATCCTGAGAAGTATCTTAAGATGAGAGGTTGCTGGTAATGCCCCATAAGACAGCCATAAGGAGGCTGTCAGCTACACGCACACATTAACATCTCCCAGATCTTAACAAGTCCTGACTGGACCTCTCCTTCAAGTTTCATAACCGGACAATACACCAGACCATCTGCACTGCAGCAGCTTCACAGAAACGCAAAGGAATACCTCAACACCTGGATGAGACCAAAAATGTGACTTTCAGTTTCACCTGGACTCAAAGAGCTGTGAGTTGGGGTCAAATGCCAGGTGAAACCATATGTAACATCGTGTGCCCGTCAGTCTGACAAAAAGTATGCCAAAACATTCCATCTATGCACCAAACAATCTGAACATCAGCAACAGATAAACTGAGTGTGTGATACCACAGGCCTTCAGTTATTTTTCTGAAGTATGTAATCAGAGACATTGGGAATTTCCTCTCATCCATTCCAGAATCGTTGGAATGTATATTCAGTTTATTTATGAGACCCCTGCTGTGTTGCCACTCTGTGTGACCCTGTCCCTGATAATGCCTTCAATCTGTCAGCCATCACTTGTGATAAAAGTGTTTCAGGGAACTGATCCAGGAACGAGAAGCATAAAAAGTGGGAAAATCCGACTGGAAGAGATGCAAATCGATGATATAACAAAAAGAGCAAAATTCCAGCTTTAATGCTGCCATGACGACAGCACTTAAAGCAGGATTAGCAGATTATACTTAAGCAGAGAAAGGGAGGTGGCAGTGGAGGGGGAAAACAGACAACTTCTAACCCCAACAACACAAACATATGGAGAGAGACACACGCATGCATGCACTGCCCAAACACACAGCAAACCCACATCCCTACATTATTAAACTGAGTGTTTCATCTTTACTTCCAGGGGCAGTCTAAATCAACATCTCTAACCTCTCCTCCACATGGAAAAAGCTACTGTAGCTAGCCCTCCATCCAGCCTGCCTCGGTGCAGCTTGTACGGCACTATGCAACCAATCACACCCCAAAGACCCAACAACACTGACTGGTTTACTCACCCAATCAGAGAAGGGTGAGCATCACAATACCCAGGGAATCGCCTCATTCCAAGGCTACCCCTCAGACAAGACTTAGGAAAGAACATGTGGCATGACCGATTTCATTCCGAAGGTGGAGGCGTGACTGCAAAACCTTTTTAGGCCATGATGAATAGCTCCCCGCCTTCATGAGCAGTGGCCGGTATGGTATCAGTGTCTGTGTGCAAGTAGTATGTGTTACTGCAGTTCTTTTATAAGGGCTAAATTAGAATAACAGAAAATATAGCTTTTGAGTCTATATTGCATGGAGAGAGAATGGGATCATATGTGCATAATGCGCAATCAGCACAATTCCTGGTTTGTGTTTGTCTTCCTGTCCTATGCCCCCTACCAGGTCCAATATGTTGCTTGTTCTCCCACTGCGGAGTGCAGATCCAGACCATGGCATTCTTCCGACGCACACAGACTATTCTTCCCAGGTTTGTGAACCCTTCTCTCTTTGTGGTGGTCTGTTCGTCTTAGAGACAGATGTCCAGGATGGAAACACTGTCCAGTCCACAACTGTACTAAACAAAGCAGAGAGCAGAAAAGGAAGGTACCTCTCCATATGGGATTGGTAGGAGGCAGTGGAGGCTCCTCAGAGGAGGAAGGGGAGGACCATTCACCTCAGTGAATTTCATACAAATTTAAATTGTGAATTATATCTATTTTTTTTAGAAAACTCTATTAAAAATATTAATGTCACCAAATAATTGATTAAAACACACTGTTTTGCAATGAATGTCTACAGTAGCCTCAACAGCACTCTGTAGGGTAGCACCATTGTAGCCAGAGGACAGCTAGTTAGCATCCTCCTCTGGGTACATTAACTTCAATACAAAACCTAGGAGGCTCATGGTTTTCATACCCCTTCTACAGAATTACACAGTAATGACAACTTCTGGAGGACGTTCTCGGCAAGCTATAAGGGGTCTTGCAGCATGGGTTTACTAATGCGTAAGTTCTATTAGCTATGTTGACTATGACATTAGCTATTATGGTGACGATGTAGGCAGTGTAGCGGTTAGCGGTTATGATATGAAGGTTTGTCTTGGAAAGGTTATTTCGCCTGGTCACAGACAGCTGATGTGTTGTGCACTGAAGTCCACAAGCGAAGCGAAAAGGTGAGATAGGAGAGCACGTAGATGCAAGAAGGAATTACTACAAACAAATGCTGTTTGTATGTGGTTGCTATGAAAGTGTACTGTGTTTGCGTGTGATCAGCTGTGTATTCATTCAGCCGATTCTGTTGAAAAACATTTCTGAAACCGAAACAAACGGAACAAAATGGGGATAAACATACCTGAATTTGTTTGCAACTGTTGGACTAATGATTACACCCTAAATAATTTAGATGCAGGGCAAGAGTGTGCAAGGCAGCATTGAATGTGTCACTGTCTGTCAACTTGATAATAAAAAACGATCTCGACCTGTGCACCTATGTTGTAAACTTTAATTCATAGGCTAGGTTGTAGCAACCTCATAATGGGTATAAGGAAAATGTTAGTATTATGTAGTATAGAGGTCGACCGATTATGATTTTTCAACACCGATACCGATACCGATTTAAAATGTATTTGTAATAATGACAATTACAACAATACTGAATGAACACTTATTTTAACTTAATATAATACATCAATAAAATAAATGTTTCCTCAAATAAATAATGAAACATGTTCAATTTGGTTTAAATAATGCAAAAACAAAGTGTTGGAAAAGGAAGTAAAAGAGCAATATGTGCCATGTAAGAAACATTTAAGTTTTTTGCTCAGAACATGAGAACATATGAAAGCTGGAGGTTCCTTTTAACATGAGTCTTCAATATTCCCAGGTAAGAAGTTTTAGGTTGTAGTTATTATAGAAATTATAGGACTATTTCTCTCTATACCAATTGTATTGCATATACCTTTGACTATTGGATGTTCTTATAGGCACTTTAGTATTGCCAGTGTAACAGTATAGCTACCGTCCCTCTTTTCGCTCCTACCTGGGCTCGAACCAGGAACACATCGACAACAACCACCCTCGAAGCAGCGTTACCCATGCAAAGCAAGGGGAACAACTACTCCAAGTCTCAGAGCGAGTGACGTTTGAAACGCTATTAGCGCGCACACCACTAACTAGCTAGCCATTTCACATCGGTTACACCAGCCTAATCTCGGGAGTTGATAGGATTGAATTCATAAACAGCAGAGCTGCTGGCAAAACGCAACGAAAGTGCTGTTTGAATGAATGCTTACGAGCCTGCTGGTGCCCACATGCCCCCATAATAACACACAGAAATACGAGCCTTTGGTCATTAATATGGTCGAATCCGGAAACTATCATCTCGAAAACAAAACATTTACTCTTTCAGTGAAATACGATAAGAAATACGATAAGAAATACAATAAGATAAGTTTAATGCTAGCTAGCAACTTGCCTTGGCTTCTTACTGCATTCGCGTAACAGGCGGGCTCCTTGTGAGGCAGGTGGTTAGAGCGTTGGACTAGTTAACCGTAAGGTTGCAAGATTGAATCCCTGAGCTGACAAGATAAAAATCTGTAGTTCTGCCCCTGAACAAGGCAGTTAACCCACCGTTCCTCGGCCGTCATTGAAAATAAGAATGTGTTCTTAACTGACTTGCCTAGTTAAATAAAGGTGTAAAAAATAATAATAATAATTAATCAGCAAAATCGGCATCCAAAATTACCGATTTTCGATTGGTTTGAAAACTTGAAATCGGCCCTAATTAATCGGCCATTCAGATTAATCGGTCCACCTCTAATGTAGTAGCCTAAACCTATCGATATTACATTGAGCTTTGTGATTGGAATATGAATGACAGTCATCCGATACGCTGTAATAGAAATAAGGACATGCTCATATAAAAATCATTGTCCTCATCTTAAATGGCACTGACCGCCACTGATAGGAGGGCCAAAGGAAGACAGGTGTCTGTCTGTATGCTAACATGGGACATAGCTGCTTGTTACTGCGATGTTCCAGCCCTTTCCCTGATACTAATCAGATGTCAGAACAACACGACAACTCTACTCCTCATCTGAGCACAGACCCAACTACTACAATTCACAAACGTGCCATTTCTACTGGCCCTGTGAGGCCCTGAGGTATTCCATGCATACATCCTCTTGATCACTTTGGTCACAATTATACAACACTTGCACGCCACGCCGCTCAAGTCAGGCAAGTGAAGCTCAACATATTTGTTCCCAGGTTTGCGTGTCCTTGTTGGACTGTGGAGCGTGGAGGAGAGGGTTGTTAGGAAGGCACACGGCACAGATGCTGCTCTCCTATTGGCCTCAAGGCATCTCGCGGGCCCCTTTCTGTACATGATATGGAAATGAGAGAGGCAGGAGAGCATGACAAAGTCATCCCGACTGGACAGCTCTGGAGGAAAGTGATAGCCCAGCAGAAAAAAAAAGAGCCGTCGTTGACTATTTGTTTCTGCATTATCATGAAGTGCATGTGAAAAAGAGAAGGCAGGAAGGAGAGAGGAACTGATGGAAGGAAAGAGGGAGGAGGGAGAGAGGAAGGGCTCTGTTGAACCGCAGGACATCTGTTTCCTGAGATGGTATGTCAGGTGATATATTTCTCATGTTTTCCCAACACTGCACTTAATCAGAACTATGGACAGTATCTATCGTTAAAAAGAAGGTGTGGAGCTCAAAGCAACTGTAGGAAAAATGTGAGGCTAGAAACATGACCAAATCAGACAGAGATAAATTGTGCAAGTAATTACTATAACCAAAACAAACACCACAAGGCTATTCTGAACAGCAGACAAATGCTCAACTCAAGCTGTTAACTCAAGTCTCCAGGGATGATTAGGACACAGGAAGTACTAAGCTGCCACCAGGAAGTAGGCATGCTTTGCTTTGTTTTCTTGCTCCAGTCGTGAGTCGTGACAGGAAATGGGTTATGTCATAGTTGTTTTTACCTTCCATCCATCTCAAGCCCTAGAACACATGAAAGACAGATGCCCAAATACCCAACACACAGGACCACTAGATTGGACAGATTTCCATCTGGTGAAGTTTTCATTCTGGAAAACATTTACTTGACAGAGGGATGCCATGGGCCGCTTCTTTTGGAATATGGAATATCAGAGAGTATTGTGGAGCTGTCCTTTGGCAAAAAGAATGTCCTATTTTGAATGGAACTGGGTCCTTCAGTGCTAAATCGGACATCTTATGAAAGAGTGACATGATTTCCCCCTGGGATTTATAGGACTTTCAATGAACCTTTCAACGCAGTATGACTTACATGCTCCCATGCCCCTTTTTTTCCCAACACGGTTTTAATAGGAGCTACTCAATTGCTTCATCTTTTAAAACCAGATATGCTAAGACAGCCCCATATGTGATCAGTCTGGATGAGAGCAAGGTAATTGAAAACTGAGTGGCAAATCCTTTAGCTGAAAGATTGTTCTTCTGTAAGACCACAGTAACATATTCAAATGTTTGAATAAATCATTGCAAACTGCCACCCCTACTGTACATAATAGGCTGTCAATTAAATAGGCATAGGTGCTCAATGCAGGGTGTTAGGAAATGAGACACTAGAATGTTGCAATCAATCTAAAGATACATTATACACGTTTTCATTGTGTTTAAATGTTACATATCAGTCTTGACATTTCTTTTGGATTCCTTTCACATGATAGGAAGCTAATTAGTTAAGGCCAGAAGGTCCTTAATCTTAAACTGAGCCATGACCCATGACCCATGGGTGAGAGTTACACGCAGATAGGTGTTTACAAACACAGGGGGTGTCTAGACGCTACATTTGTCCTCCTCTCATGTCTTCCCCTCTCCCATTTCCTGTAACTCAACTGGTTCTTATTATGTGCCTCGGTATGAAGGTTTTACTTTCAAACATTTGATGAAGAATGTGAACTCAAACACAATGGCCTTTCGTGCGTCCCTGCATGCTTCAGAAACTCAAAACAACATGATTAGATAAAACTGTAGTGGTGATGTTAGAGAGGGGTAAAGCTAAAGATATCTGTTCGGGCGTCAGGCAGGTATTCACACTGCCAACGAAAGTACATGTAAGATTCTGTTCCATTACAGACTGATGCTCATCCACATAGGGAGGAACTTGTAAGTGCTTAAGTCATCTCTCAAAGGTAGGTACCTCAGATCCTATCCTCTAAGCAAAGACAGAATGGCAGGTATGTACCTCTGGTTTCAATAAACCCTTTCACCCAGGGACAGTGATTTAGGGCTTTTCAATTAAGCCCAGAGTACTGCAGCTACCAGAGGTGGTTTCTGTTAACATGGTGGGTACTGGACATCAATCGAAGTGTTTTGAGCTGTAGCAAATTAACATTACAAAACAATACTGTACAATAGGCTTAACCAAACTTAAACTCAGAAATATACTGAAATGAAACCATTCTAATAACATATAGCAATATGTATATGTCCAGATTACACATTTAAATGCACAGTGGATTGCAAACCGACTGACATACAGTACAATCTTTGAAAAAAAAAGTGCAATCTAGAACCTAAAATGGTTATTCAGCTGTCCCCATAGGAGAATCCTTTGAAGAACCCTTTGGTTCCAGGTAGAACACTTTTGGGTTCCACATACTGTAGAACCCTTTCCACAGAGGGTTCTACATGGAACCCAAAAGAGTTCTACCTGAAACCAAAAAGGGTTCTCCTATGGGGATGGCCAAATATCCTTTTTTCTAAGAGTGTACTTCCAACTCAGCATAGAACTTATTTGCTTAAATGCCCATATTCAAATGTTCCCAAATTATGACCTTTTCAACAAAGTTATGCCTGTTAAATCGTGTGTGGGCAAAATAAGAGACAATATCAGAGAACTTAATGAAGCCTAGTTAACGCACAGCATTTAATTTAAGACAAAAAATGACTGTTTTCGCCCCCGGCCTGCCGATACGCTGCTTCAGCATATTGTTATGGCTCCCAGCAGCAGACAATACATTATCAGCTCCCCCCCTCTGTCTCCTTACTCATAACTGACACTAATTTGTAGCTTTGGCGGTATTATCAGTCAGTTAAGTCCCTGTATTTCTATATGGCTGATTATATGGTAATCCAAAAATAGAGTGAAAACTAATGACAGGTTGTTTGGCTGGGTAATTATGGTGCATGGCAGCATCTGTCTGACAATTGTTTATGGGGACTAGAAGCTTGGCTTAAGTCACAGGCGACTGACTGCCTGGCAGGCACCATATTAAACTTTGGAAACGCCTTTCCCATTTCCCCCGAAGTACGGTGTGAGTGGGTCCTCCCAGTCAAGCTGGCAGTGCCTGGGCAGCAAGTCCTATAGAAGGCAATGGTAGAACCACTTTCTTAAGCCACTTGTTCAGGCTGAGTCCTTCTGGATGAGAGAGTGGACAAGAGTCTCCCACCCACTACGTCAAGTAAAGTGTCTATGAATGAGTACACTAATAAGAGACTGGTTATCCAGGCATTTCATAAGACTCAAGTCTACTTCACCAATCATTTACTTAACATGAGTCCTTCAATGATGTCTTGGTGACTTGTTGGTGTGGTGACTTGCAGTGGTTGAATTTTAAGACGACTAAAGAATGGACTGTTTTACAGTAGAACAAATGAATTGCTGTTATTGTTGTTTTATATTTATCAATGGATTGACATTGTATGGGACTACATGAGAATCTGTAATTACAGGATTGCATCAGCAGAGGGATTAGTCAGGAACAAAGGCTGATTATCATGAGATCTAGCATAAAGTTTCATATCACAGGCAGCTTAGAAATTGGACTAATCTGAAAATGTGGGTATGGGAAGCAGGCTCCGAGTGAAGAACATCACCACACTGAAATATTTAAAGCTACACTTGGAGCATGAAGTTCTGAGAACATTCTGGGTGTGTTGGATCATGCTACATTAAATGTATCGTCCTCTCTCTGTCATGTCAAGTGAGGATACTAACACGTATTTCAGAGAGTTGTGTTTCACTATATTTTCCTAAGGGTGCCACACAGGACTTGTCTATTACTGTCTGTAATCACTGCTCCTCCCCTGAAATCTCACAGAAGTCTAACTCTTTTCCCATAACGTTATAGAGCAAACTAAGAAGGAATGTCGACGTAACTTGAAGCGACGTAAGAAGCAAAATTCTGTTTTCAAAATAATAATTATTGTGAGCTAATGTGACATAATAAAGAAATGTGCACATGTCGCAACAGCAATGATAATTCGCCTTATTTAACTCTTATTAAAATCTTTTTCCATTAAAGGATGTCGATGTAACTCGTTTGACTGCTAGGATTGTACATGAATCCCTTTGCGCATGTGCATAATCCTAGAAAAACCCAACAGGAGAGTTTTAATGATGAAATTTGGACAGAGGATCTCAAAATCTCTACGCAAGAGACACTTTGACAAACTTATTTTCTGGCAATTGTGCCTTATTCTGTGCTAGAGTTAGGTGGTATTCAGATTTTCATACCGTCATACTGTTTCTGTACCATACCAAGGTATAGGGATTTACCGGAAGTGCACACAAACTATACTTTTAAAAAAATGCACTAAACAATTTAGGCAGCAGGGACTGTTGACGTGATGTTGCATTCGTGAATGCAACTGCCGAACTTGAACAGTTTAATTATTGTTTACGCCTATTACTGAAGGATCGCTTTGTTATTTTATTTTGAAGCTAAAATGCTTGACTGCATTTGAAATAATGAATGACTCGTATGCTTTGTGATGACATGAACAAATGAATGATTGATTGATACATTAGGCTACATAAGTATTGAAATATAGGCCGAAGTAAGTTACCGTATTAAGACTAAACAGAATGCGCTCTTAGGCCTGCAGCTCGATGGTGGTTATACCAGGCAGCTATACTAAGCCTAGTAATGATAATGACATTACTTATTTGTATAATGATTATCATAATAATAGTAGTAGTAATAATAACAATAAGAAGGAGATCAAGAAAAATGAGGGTTATTATTTGTATTATTAATATTATTTTTGGGAAAATTTGGAATAGTGTAAACAACACTAAAGAAGTTCTAAGTAAAACCAGAGGGGCTGTTCCAACAAAAACAAGTGCAAAGCCTTTAAATAGCCACATTTGTGACGTTGTTTACCTGACATGTTTACCTGTTTATCTGACAACACTCAAACAGGCAACATAAGCAGGATCTGTCTTGTTTCTGTAAATAAACAGCGCCGGTCAAAAGTTTAGAACACCTACTCATTCAAAGGTTTTTCTTTCTTTTTTACTATTTTGTGTTAGTTCATAGTTTTAATGTCTTCACTGTTATTCTACAATGTAGAAAATAGTACAAATAAAGAAAAACCCTTGAATGAGTAGGTGTGTCCAAACTTTTGATTGCTACTGTATATGGATGATAAATAAAGCCAGGCATATTTAACAGTTAGGCTATTGATTATAGACCTAATTAAGTTGGTTTCCTCTCTCCTCACTTTTCTTAGACAACTAAGGCAAGGGCTGTTTTCTTGTCTCCTAACTCCGCTGCTGCTACCGCCACATTGTTCTCAACACCAATATGCTGGTTAACTTTGCTATTATCCACATAGCAACATGGTCTAGGAAAAGGTGCCAATTCAACAGCGCACTGATGTCTCAGAACCGCAGACAGCGACCACTATCGAATGCAGGAGAAAGCGCATTTGTTATAAAATAATTTAATTTGTATTAGTTTTTCACCATTGTCCTTAATCATATACAATTTCAGTAGCACGTCTTAGAGTTATGGACTGTGCCATCCCCACGGCCTCCACAATGGATTAGTCCACTCAGACAAGGCAGGTGTCTTGCACATCACGATATTATTATTTTTTTGCTTCTGCTCGACTAAAGAAATCTCTGTCGACCAACAGCCTATCTACCAAACAATCAACCAGTTCGCTAAATGGGGTCAGTCCTAGTGTTGATTCCGGGGGGGTTAACATCAGTGGGATTGAAATTGACCCCAAATGCAGTGAATAAATTAAGTGTTATTTGAATCACAGTGTAATCAACACTGTGGTGTTGTTGTTACTTGACTGTTGAGTTCATTTCCGTTAACTCTATCAGAGTGAAAAAGACGTGGGAGGGGCCTCTGTCATTTTTTCCGGAATGCTTTACT
This sequence comes from Oncorhynchus tshawytscha, assembly GCF_018296145.1. NCBI lineage: Eukaryota > Metazoa > Chordata > Actinopteri > Salmoniformes > Salmonidae > Oncorhynchus > Oncorhynchus tshawytscha. The sequence continues at coordinate 66,574,833 of NC_056434.1, forward strand.
GCAGGTAGATATTTCGAATAGTTTGTATAAATATCTATGTTTCTACATGCACATTGACTGATTAATTGATTTTATACTATACCAAGTTGAATAACTTACATTTTTCTAAACTAATCCAATCTGTAAGGGGTTTGGCTTATTGCACCGTTACTGAGATGGTTCTTCCAGTTTAGATGGTTTAGGTAGTGTTGTTTATTATGTCTTTCACCATAGCAGTCATTCTGAATGCAGGTTGTGGGTGATAAAATATTGAAATTGTTGGATGTCCTCCCTCTGGCAGGATACCGTAAGGAATGAATAATCACTTCACAAACCAGTTTATTGCTGGTCTGATATAGCCCATGAGACAAAATTTGATATTCAGACCACAATGTTAAGGACAACTAGGCCTTATGAAATGTATAATGCACAAGGGTTGACTTTAAAGTCAAACGCATTCACTTGTTCAGTCACTCACTCAGTGACGGTTTCAGGACCGAAAGTTATTGAATGCAATAACTATGTCTGTCACTAACAAATACATTCATGGGTGGGTATCTCTCACATTCAATTGAAAGGCATGCTGGGATATATGCAAATAAGGCTTTATACAACCTGCAACACTAAAACAACCCCCCAAAAAAAAACAAAAAAAAGATATACTGTAACACTACATGAGTTCAGCAACAGCTCTAATAAAGTGTTAATTTAAGTCTGGATTTGCAACACCTGTGGGTGTTAAGGACCACCACTCTAGGAGTGTTAGTTTGTGAACACTATGAAAAGTTGTATTTTTAACATTATTTTGGTGGGTCACATATAATTTTACTGTGGGTGTTAATATTCTGGATGTTAAAATTCTGACCTAAATTTTGCTGTGTGTGCGTGCAAGCAGTAGTGTGTTTGTATGTATCCCTACCTGCAGTGCGCTGTTGAGGAAGCAGCTGTTTTGGCCCGGCTCGTTGCTGAGTCCTTTACTGGGGGCGATGGATGTCATGGTGCGTGGGGTAAAGATCCCCTGCAGTCCGCCACTTCCGGACGCAAAGTAGTTCCTCTTCCAAGACATGTTCCTGGCTGTGAGTCACCTATTTCCCGGGATCAACACTTAACAGTCCGCCCCCATGACAAAACACACAGGGCCATCTTTGCAGTGGCAGAAAAAAAACGGAGAGTGAAAATCAGTGGGTGTCCAAAAAGGGCTAGAAAGACAAAAAAATCAATACAACTGTTGTTAGTTTTTCCAATGGTTTGATTTGACTGATGGAGTCCAGAGACTCTAATGTTCCTAGTGCAATATCGGACAGGGTGTGTCCTGTCTAATTCAGTCTTCAGAGAGATAGAGCGAGAGGAATCTTCTCATCCTCTAGCTTTCTCACTCCCTCTTAGTTTCCCTCCTGGACTCTCCCTCTTTCTTGGACTCGTTTGTGGAATCTCACAGACGTCTGACACTAGGGGACTCGTTGATGGTAGTTGTTGTTGCTGCTGCAGGTGTGTCGACCTTCACTGGTGTCTCCTGCACAGCCAAGTACAGCAGAGTCTTAGCTTCTCAACAACAGAAGCTCTTTACAGAACAGGCCAAAGGAGAGAGAGGTGAAAGTTCACACTTCAGCAGATCTGCAGGGGGACAAGAACATAGAAGTTTATGAGCGGGCTCCTCCCCATACCACCTCCCCTCACTGGTTTTATCACACTCCCACACTAAAGTCACAATAGAGGGAGATATATTTACAAGATCCTCTCTCCCACTCAAAGTGCCATGTCTCCTCCAGTGCTCTCCCTGCCCTACCTCTGTCTTTACTCAATTTCCACACGCAGTATGCAGATGTCTCCACTATCACCATGGTGGAAGGGGAATAGATTTGCTGACAGTCATCCCATTTGCGGAGCGTTAAGACGGGTGAAAAGGATACAGCTCAGTCGAAGCCCACTCTCCACTGGGTCTCTGCACAAGTGCCTGGGACTGCATTCCCTCCTTCCTTCTAGCACACACTGTGCAGATAATGCCTTGCGGAGACGTGGTAGTGTGACGTCACTCTGCCAGGAGCGGTGCAGGTCTGAGGCACTCTAATCAGAAATCCACAGACAGGCTAAATAAAGCTGTGCAAAGTCTACACGGTGGGCGGACACAGGTCTGTGAAGGTGATAATGAGGATGACGAGGACAACGTAGAGAGAGTGGTAATTCCACAGTGGATTTATAAAACCCTTGTTGTCACTATCATACAGGTGAATATTATAAATCTCATTGCCCTTAGTAATATGGTAGTGTTTTACTTGCTATATTGTATTTACTTTGCCACCATGGCCTTTTTTGCCTTTACCTCCCTTCTCACCTCATTTGCTCACATTGTATTTAGACTTGTTTATACTGTATTATTGACTGTATGTTTGTTTTACTCCATGTGTAACTCTGTGTCGTTGTATCTGTCGAACTGCTTTGCTTTATCTTGGCCAGGTCGCAATTGTAAATGAGAACTTGTTCTCAACTTGCCTACCTGGTTAAATAAAGGTCAAATAAATAAATAAATAAATAAATAAATGGAAGGAAGAGACATGTGTCCTCCAAAACACAACCCAACCTAGCCGCACTGCTTCTTGACACAATGCACATCCAACCCGGAAGCCAGCCGCACCAATGTGTCGGAGGAAACACAGTACACCTGGCGACCTTGTCAACGTGCACTGTGCCCGGCCCGCCACAGGAGTCGCTAGAGCGCGATAAGACAAGGATATCCCTGCCGGCTAAACCCTCCCTAACCTGGACGACGCTGGACAACCCAGAATCTCTGGTGGCACAGCTAGCACTGCGCCACCCGGAAGGCCCATGGAAAGAAACGTAAGGTGGCTTTACATTAGGGGATCTTATGCAGCCATTCAATAAAAAACACTTCAGCAGACTGTATGAAAATGCCCATAATCTGAACATGCACATAAAATGTTATGATAAAGGGGATTCATATATACAGTTGAAGTCGGAAGGTTACATACACCTTAGCCAAATACATTTAAACACAGTTTTTCACAATTCCTGACCATTAATCCAAGTAAAAATTCCATGTTTTAGGTCAGTTAGGATCCCCACATTATTTTAAGAATATGAAATGTTAGAATAAGCAGTTTACATACACTCAATTAGCATTTGGTAGCATTGCCTTTAAACTGTTTAACTTAGGTCAAAAATAAAAGATTGAGGTCAGGGCTTTGTGATAGCCACTCCAATATGTTTTATTTCAGCAATTTTATTTCTTTCATAACAAAGCACACCCACAACACATTCCCAGTGGGTCAGCAGTTTCCAAACATACACTCAATTAGCATTTGATCTTTGTAGCATTTTGTAGTCTGACTTTTTTATGGTGGTTTTAAACTGTTTTAACTTTAACTTTTGTAGTTTCCTCCAGTCAAACTTTGCTGTTCTTTGGGATTGATTTGCACTTTTCGCACAAAGCATTCCCTAGGAGACAATAAGTTGGGTGAACTTGTGTACTTTGTTTGTACCCATTCCTCCTGACAGAGCTGGATGTACAATTCTTTTTCTGAGGTTTGTGATGGCCTCCTACAGGTTTGTAGGCCTCCTTGCTCGCACATGCTTAATGTTTTTTTCAGTTCTGCCCACACATTTTCTATAGGATTGAGGTCAGGGCTTTGTGATGGCCACTCCAATACCTTGACTTCCTGACTGATCAGGATTGTGTTGAGGCACAGATATGGGGAAGGGTACCAAAACATTTCTGCAACATTGAAGGCCCCATGAACACAGTGGCCTCCATCATTCTTAAATGAAAGAAGTTTGGAACCACCAAGACTCTTCCTAGAGCTGTCCGCCCAGCCAACAATTGTAGACTCCATGCCCCGACGATTGAGGCTGTTCTGAGAGCAAAGAGGGCGGGTGCAACTCAATATTAGGAAGGTGTCCTTAATGTTTTGTTCAGTCAGTGTATACAGTGCATTTGGAAAGTATTCCACATTTTGTTACGTTATAGCCTTATTCTAAAATGTATTAAAAAATGTTTTTCCTCATAAATCTACATACAATACCCCGTATTGACAAATTGAAAAGACGTTTTTTGAATTTTTGCAATAAAAATAAAAATTATAATGAAATAAATACTTTATTTACATAAGTATTCAGACCCTTTGCTATGAGGCACACCTGTGTGGTCCCACAGGTGACAGTGCATGTCAGAGCAAAAACCAAGGGCCTTGGTCATTGTGGAGGTGAACAAGAACCCAATGGTCACTCTGACAGAGCTCCGGATTTGCTCTGGGGAGATGGGAGAAACTTCCATAAGGACAACCATCTCTGCAGCACTCCACCAATTAGGCCTTTACGGAAGCCACTCTTCAGTAAAAGGCACATGACAGCCCACTTGGAGTTTGCCAAAAGGCACCTAAAGAACTCTCAGACCATGAGAAACAAGATTCTCTGGTCTGGTGAAACCAAGATTGAACTCTTTGGCCTGAATGCCAAGCATCATGTCTGGAGGAAGCCTGGCACCATCCCTACAGTGAAGAATGGTGGTGGCAGCATCATGATGTGGGGATGTTTTTCAGCCACAGGGACTTTGAGACTAGCCAGGACTGAGGAAAAGATGAACGTAGCAAAGTACAGAAACATCCTTGATGAAAACCTGCACGCTCAGGACCTCAGACTGGGGAGAAGGTTCACCTTCCAATAGGACAATGACCCTAAGCGAACAGCCAAGACATTGCAGGAGTGGCTTCGGGACAAATCTCTGCATGATCCTGGACTTGAACCCGATTTAACATCTCTGGAGAGACCTGAAAATAGCAGTGCAGCGATGCTCCCCATCTGACCTGACAGAGCTTGAGAGGATCTGCAGAGAAGAATGAGAGAAACTCCCCAAATACAGGTGTGCCAAGCTTGTAGTGCCATACCCAAGAAGAAGGCTATAATCGCTTCCAAATGTCCTTCAACAAAGTACTGAGTAAAGGGTCTGAAAACCTATGTAAATTTAATATTTCAGTTTTGTATTTATAAAAATGTGGAGAAAAAAAAGTTTTAAAAAATGGTTTTGCTTTGTCATTATGAGGTATTGTGTGTAGATTGATGAAGGAAAAAAAGATGTAATTAATTTTAGAATAAGGCTGTTACGGAACAAAATGTGGAAAAAGTCAAGGGGTCTGAATACACTGTATATGCTTATGGTAACATTTATGATACTATGAAACATTTATTAGGTTTGGTCGCTAAAAATCGGAGCTCTTGGCGGTTTTTAAGTAGGCTCTTTCTCAGTCCTTCCATATCCATCATCATCACAATGTGCTTTAAATGGTCCGACTTCAGGGCAGAGTCGCAGGGAAGGGACGAGGGGTGAGATGAAAGGGAGAGGTATTAAGACGGTGGGAGAGAACAATGAAAGAGGTAATCAGGTGGCGGTACAGAGGAGGAGCGTGAGAGTCAGTACATCCCTATCGTGTGTGGCTGTGACGAACCGAGCCTTCTCTCCTCTTCCTTTTCCGGTCCTCCACTCCTCTCTTCTTCTCTCCTCCGGGTGTGTTTACCCAGTGTTGAATCACAAGCTGACCTGTACTTGTGATGTCACCCGGTCACATGCCTGTCTGATTGTGTTTGCTCTTCACAACCCGGACCTGAGGCACCGACTGGCAGGATCAACCAACCTCTGGTGTACAGTGTACACAGTCTGACTATGAAGGACACAAAGTTTTGAGTTTTGTGTTTGCAGACACGAAACGGGAAACATCAATACTCCTGAATGAGTCATTCAGTAATGAGTCATTCATAAACCACCACTGTTCAAATGTGGGAAGAAATGTCCTCCTTCCACACACTTTATAAAAAAACAGTGTAAAAAAAACAAAATGTGAGCAATTAATCACCGTCGCTTATTCAAGAGGATAGACTCTTGGTGAACCTGAGGCGACACTGAGCAAGACTAGGGCATGTTTCTGTGTCTCTGCTCTGCACTTATGCATGTCTGCGTAATTACTTGTTTACTTCAAGGAGGAGGATCAACAGCCCACACACCCCTCCTGTCCTCTCTATCCCACAAGCCCAGTGAATGGTGCTGACAGAGTCCAAAATAGTTCCTCTGCCAGACAAAAACAACACTTTCAGCGTTTGTGGTGGGAGTAAGACAATCCCTGAGCTGAGGGTCAAACAGACACACACTCCCACCCTGGGACTGGCTGGCTGGGCTGGGGAATTATATGGGCGTTTCCTATAGGTGGACGGTTGTGAAGGAGCCTAATCACCGGCGCAGGGAGGAGAGGGTTCAAAGGGGGGGGCTTAGCCGTTTCCTGTAATGACGTGGCTTGTTAACACCAATGCTGGGTGAAGGCGGTGGGTAGCACAGCTGGGGGTGCTTGGGCATTTCCTATAGGTGGAGTGTTGTGTTTTCATCCCGACTAGGTGTTCCCTACCAAGGGTGAGGTTAAGGGGGGTGTAGCATGGGCGTCTCCTATACAGCTAACTACCGTTTTGTTGTGGTCTGCGGGGATGGGGGAGGGAGTTCAGTTAAGAGGCAGGTCATGTGGGCAGATTAGCCTGATCAGACCATGCCTAGGATTAGTCTGTCCCGTTGGTCAGGGATCTGTCTGGGCCTGGGAGGGAGGCAGACCTGACTCACCTAGCCGCTACGCTACGACATGAAGCTCATATTAGCTCCACCACAGACACAGATGTCTCCTGGGCTGTAGGAGGCTCCCTCAGCACGGCCCGTAGCCACTGTGCATTTGCAGTGGTAACCAACACCACATGGCCAGGGACAGCCACAGGGAGTTAGAAAACATGCTGCTAGTCCCAGATATTCACGGAGAGATGGGATTCCCTCCCTGCTGCCTTCACATTACAGACAGCTCAGAGGAAATGTACTGCAAAAGCCATCATTGTCAAAGAAGTGACCACAAGTGCTGGATGATTTCTAAGCGGTAGGTAATTGGGACACTACGTTGGGAAACTACACTGCAAGCATATCCCTGGCAATCCAGAGGCGTTCTTTTCGGTATGCAACAACTGAAGCAGAAAAACGGGGGCAGCATCTTCAGTGCGAGACACTTATTTCAGATGAGAACACTTCGGCAGTGTGATTGAAATGCTTGACGATCACAGTGGCTCTGGTTTCAACCGAAGCTTGCGCTATGCGAGCGCTTTGGCCGGTTTGTGCCACAAAGCCAGAAAACCAAAGTGGGCTAAGTCTCCTAGGCAACAAAAGTATAGGCCTAGATGACAGCTGATGATGTGCTCCAACAGGTGTTTGAATTCATCCATCTCTTTTCATTCACTTAGAAGTCCTAGGACATATGAAATCGGTCTCAGAAGGGATGTTCTCTAAAAGACGCATCATCGCTGAATGAAGTCATCGATGAAAGGGGAGTCAGGATAACGACACCCTAAATACACCTCTTCACATAGCAGCACAGCCTTCAGTCAGCATTCAGGGACACGAGAGAGAATCTGTTTGACTCAGGGAAGATGGCGCCCATTGCCAGGCTACTGGCTGCCACATCTGATTAGAGGGCTGGGTGCTGATGGACTGGCCTCTCTGACCAGGAGGCATGTTGACATGCCCACATCGATCAGTACGTGTCTCATCACGTCCAGGCCAGCTCTGCTCACAGTGATTTCCTCACCAGGCAGCTACGCAGACCACTGAAACAGGCCTGGGTGCCATCACACACATGGTAACGTGCTGGCTTCTCTCTCGCCATATGATTGTCAGGTAAGATTAGCCTACGTTCTTTTGAGTAGGACCTACATAAGAAAGGTTAGCAGAATCAAAATGGGAAAAAAAGAAATCAATACCCATCTATCTGCATTCAAATGAATCATGGTCCTTCATAAGAAAGATCCATACTAATGCAAACCACCCAGAATTATGCTGGATCCATGTGGCAGTGTGACACTGCCTGGGCAGACACAGTGTGACTGAAACCCACCAATTTTGACTAATTCAATTGAACTCAGTGAGGCGAAAAGGCTGAGCTGAGCGCCAGCGAGACAGACTATCCCCTGACGACATTAATGGGCCATTATACAGTTCACCCATCCTGTCTGCCATACATCGCACCGATAAAGTGAGAAAAGGCTTCTTAAAATAAATGTCCCCATCAAATGAAATAAAGCTGTATGTCCCAGAGAAATACCATTCGGGTGCTTGAGAAGTATAAACAATAGTAAAACGCTGTTTAAAGATTAAATAGCGTTATACTGCCTCGAACTCGAACAGGATTAAGCAAATGAAGCCTGACAAGACTCTTTGGTGCAATTCGAGCTTAACGGGCATAAAGACAGACACACACAACACAGCATAGTAATCTCCCCCCTCCCCCACCCCCCTCACATTCCATATCATCTCATAATAAATCATCAATAGAGGCAGGAGACAGTCTACAACACCCTTACTGGAAGTCCCTCCCTGGGGGGGGGGCTTGTCTGGAAGTGGTTATGCAACATGATTACAGTCTGTAGCTGAGTGTAGCCCCTCCTCCGCCTGCACCCCTAGAAATCACCACTAATGCCTCCCGTTGACACCCCTCCAGCACCACACCACCACATTGCCAGCCTGGAAGGGGCGCCGTGCCAGGGCCTCCACCGGGACTACGCCAACAGGGGGATGCAAAGTAGACTTGTGGAGGCCGCATGGGGCTCGCTCCCGAAGACATCCCTCTGGGGCTCGCTCCCGAAGACATCCCTCTGGGGCTCGCTCCCGAAGACATCCCTCTGGGGCTCGCTCCCGAAGACATCCCTCTGGAGCTCGCTCCCGAAGACATCCCTCTGGGGCTCGCTCCCGAAGACATCCCTCTGAGGCTCGCTCCCGAAGACATCCCTCTGGGGCTCGCTCCCGAAGACATCCCTCTGGGGCTCGCTCCCGAAGACATCCCTCTGGGGCTCGCTCCCGAAGACATCCCTCTGGGGCTCGCTCCCGAAGACATCCCTCTGAGGCTCGCTCCCGAAGACATCCCTCTGGGGCTTAGATGCAGGCCCACTGCTGCTCTGCCATTGACGATATCAACTGAATTAAGGACTGTACTGACACATCTGTAGCCTGATCACCAAGAAAGGTCTGTGCCTTCAGGAAAGTCTTCCAATCTGGAAATGGCATGCCGTGATGTTGTTTCACTTTCATTAGAGACAGGTGAGGAATTCAGTTTGGCCACACTGGTATTGACATTCCATCATTAATGAAAACAGTAAGGAGTTTCACCTTGGAACAAACTCACACCCCAGTCTGACAGTAACATCTTCAGCTACTGGTGATTTTATCACAATCTACTTCTGCCAAGAGGACCTTCTAGGAGCTTACAGTGACACATGAAAACAGGACGCCTGCTGGTGAGAATCACACCACCATTAAACCAAGAGCCAAGGCTCTGGGAGATTCTGGCTTTGACTGCTGAGAATATTAGTCAAAAAGGCAATCAATTGAATGAACAGTTCGAGGGGACTTGATGAGGGATACCAATTAAATATTGGTCAAACAATGAGGAAAGAGGTCACTGCTGACTTGACTGTATTCCAGCAGCCTAACCTGAATAACGTTTGCCACTATTAAAACCCTGGCCTCTGACCTGCCAAATGATAAAACATCTGTCCCCGGCTCGCATTGCTGGTAAATCTGGGCTGTTTGGGCATTTAATCTGGCCTCCTAATTGTCTTAATGCGGCATTACTGTGTTTATGTAATCAGCTCCAGACCTATTTAAAATTACCTGGCCTGGAAGATCGTTCTAACATGGGAGGGGGGAGAGAGACAGGCTAAATTCATCTTGAAATAACCTTGCCATAATTCTTGTATCTGGTTTACTGTTCCTGAGAATGTGGCACTAAAGCAGAATAAACCAACTAATCTCAGCCAAAAAATGCTCTGCCTCACAGTGAGAGAGAGAGAGAGCACTTGGGTCTTAATGAGTATTACATAAGGTAGCATAACATAGGCCTACATCTGTTTGCAGACAGACAACATCTAGCGACAATTAATGACTCTTGAAATCTTAAGGCTGACTCCTGATTCTCTCAGTCATTCACACGCACTTGTGATTTAGGTTCGAGATGACTTGCTATGGCTCAGGTGGGGAAGGGGGAGAGACGTTGAAGAGATTAGAAGCATGCTGTGCAGTGTGGGGTGATGCCAGGACAAACAATGTAAGTGTGCAGTGTGCACATACAAACACACACCCATCCTGGCTGCATGTCTGCACGTTAGCAGAGCTCTGGCAGACGGCAGGGGGTAGTGGCATCCTGCGAACGTGGGAAAAGGAGGGATTCAGTATAGGGGACTACCGTGGGACCCGACATCATTGCAGCGTGGTCTGCATTTTTCATGCTGCGTGCGGGAGCGGGCGATCAAACAGACAATATTTTTTGGTATCCCAGATTAGGCTACTTGGAAACAGTCCTCTGTCTGTTTTGTAGGGTATGCATTAGCCAATTAAAAGCACCTCTTTGGCCCACTATTTACACCCTCGCTCTCTCTCGTCATTCGCTGCTTCAAGTTCAATAGCACCTCTTCTCTCCTAGTTTGGGTGTGCGAGATCAAGTGCAGCTTTAGGCTATATGGGTGGTCTAAATGAAATGCATGGGTGGAGAAGCATGGTGCAGTTTGCCTATCTTAGCAAGGAAATTTGCTTTAAAATATGTTTAGGCTACAGTTTACTACAGTTTCAGGAAATAACTATTGATAATGAAAAGTTGAGGTGCAACCAAAAAATGTAATCATAATTCAAAACGAAAAAGTGCAACGTTGCGATTTTTCCTTTTCAATAAATATTGATAACCCATTTTTTTTTGTCTTTGCATGGAAATCACCCCGCTCTTAAAAAGGTAGCCTGTAGGCTATGCAAAGTGCAAGTGTCCGCTCTCATCATTCTTGCTGCTTTAAGCTCAGTAGCCATACCTCTCCTCTCCCAGTTGGGTGTGTGAGATCAGGTTTGCTTGTGGCCTCTATTAAACAAAGCAGGCTATATTCATGGGCAGAGAACCGTGGGGGTTATCTTTCCAAGGAAATGAACTTCCTAAATATAATACAGCTATAGTTTAGGCCTACTACATTTTCTGGAAATAAATACTGATCACCCATATTTGTCTCTGCCTGCTAATCGTCCCGCTCCTATTAAAGTATGGCATATATATGCTATATATGCTATATTATGCAAAACGTAGCTCAAGAGAAAGTGCAAGTGCGATAACCCCCGTGCTTCTACGTTCCAACTCTGGCTCTCTTTCAAACTATGTCTAGCCTATTGGCTGATATCTCCCAATTTATACCAATAGCCTAATATAGCCTAATGGGCCAAGTGAGAATCTCTGGTAATTTAACCTATTTCATGGGTTATTTTTGATATTGCCTACAGTGCGCAAAATTGCTGGGACCATGGCTGCCAAGCGATATGCCTGACCTATGCCTAAAATAACATTTGCAGGACTGCGGTCGGGTTCGGGACTAGTTCTTGTGGGAGCGGGAGGGAGTTGGACTAACCTAACGTAGTGGGCGTTGAAAGGCGCATGAGCGGAGTCCCAATATTCGTTTTTCAGGGTAAACGGAAGTTAGGTCGAATATACCGTATCCCTGAAAACCGGAAACATCCACCTTCTACCAAACGCCCGCAGGAGTGAGCAGGTACGGTATGAAAAGCTGCGGGAGCGGGAGGATGAAATCAGTCCCACGCAGACCTCCTATTCAATAACATTTCCACTCCCAAAGAAAACAGGGCAGATGAAGACGGTTGTTTTTTTGTGACGAGGGAGAGGGTGTGGGTATGTGGAGTGGATGGTCAAACACACTAGACATGGTGACACATTGGGCAGTACCAACACCCCTCTCCCTCTCTCCCTTCCAACCTCCATCAATATTTCTGAGAAAAAGAAAAGTGCGAGAGGAGAGCAGTGGGAAGCAGTAAGATAACACTCAATAGTTTCAAGTGACTGACAGTGAGAGAGAAGAAAAATCGAAAGAGACTGAAAAGGAGTTTGAGAGAAGGAAACTAGGAGACATTGCTATGTAGCTAGAAGAGAGGAGATGAGAGAGATGGAAAGCAGGGCAGGGATGAGCGGAGGGTATGGCAGCAATCACTCTGGCCAGATCAGTGGAGATGAACTGGGCTGCAGCCAGCCAGAGAGAGAGGTTGAGACTGGGCACAGAGCTCCATCTCCGGCTTTCAGCCTTTCTGTCTCACTCACTCACTCTTTGTCTCTCTCACTCTATCACTCACCAGGGTTCAAAATATAAAAAAATGTATTGGTTGCAAAAAAACGAATAGGTAACAGTGTAAAGACACTAGCTTATTATAAAAGCTAAAATCAAGATGCGAATTAAGGAGGAGCTGAATTGAGACGTTAGAGCCTCTAAATGAGAAGCTCTAAATAATGAAATTTAACCATTGTAGTGTTTGTTTAAAAAGCAGTGGTAAATATGACAGTAAAAGCTTCCAATGAAACGAACACCCCCACCTCTCCGTCATGGTTTAAACCATCTATTTCTACAGTATGTGGTGGCGCTGTCCACTCAGTAGTGCTGAATTTCAGCTTTAGCTGAGCTCCTTTACACAATGATTTTCATTTGTACTTCCTCATTTTTGCTATTTGTTTGCCATGCATCGTGATAAAAAAATATCCTTTATTCCAATTCATTACATCTATAGATTGATGTATCATTGTTTGCTGTTGTCAGTCAGCTCTTTAGGTCACTCATTGCTTTGTTTTTTAGGTGCTCGTGGGTGCTGGTGTTCTCCCTGCCATCCGTGACCAGAAGTAGCAGATCATTTATTTACCTTTATTCTTTTCTAACAATGTTTGTTTTCTTTCCTGGATCAGCTGATGGCTGACAATATCACTAGACAAGACGCCTACAGCTAGACACCAATGCCGCATGCAATCCATCCAACAAGTACACGTTAATGAAAGTAGGCCTATAGTTGACTCTTTTGGTTAGAAGCATTCGATTTTGCAACTGCATAGACCTACATTATTTTGGATATGTGTGCCCAGGAGAGCTCTTTCACAGTGAAAGTTAAGTAGGCATAGTTACACATACAGTGTATTTTAAGCGATAACCAAGACCCATAATTAGTACAGGGCTTAAGTTCAATGTTTTAATTAAATTCTTATTTGTTCATAATGACAAATAAATGCAAGGAGAGAAAGTTAGTGTTTTATGTCACACGATCTGTGATGACTCCAAGCATTAATTCATGAACTAGGGTTTAAAACATGTTTTGATTCAACTCGTGTATTACATTGAATGTAGGCTTCCTATTCTGCCAGGTTGTTAGCTAGCTACAACAGCCAAAGATGTAACATGCGTTCCTCAAAACACCACCCAGAGAGAACGTTTGCTAACAAGTGATAAAACAAGTCCTCGTGATGTGGATGCTGAGGAACTTCAAACTTGTGACTCTCTCTACTGCAGTCCTGTTGATGTGGATTGGGGCATGTTCCCTCCTCTGCTTCCTGAAGTCAACAATCAACTCCTTTGTTTTGCTGAAGTTGAGGGAGAGGTTGTTGTCATGATACCACAATGCCAGTTCACTTACCTCCTCCTGATAGGCTGACTCATCGTTGTTGGTTATCATGCCATGGTCTGGTCAGCAAACTTGATGATGGAGTCGGTGCTGTGCAAAGCTCACTCTTTGTGAAAGCTCACTCAGACTCTCAGACTCAGTCATTACAGCGTGACTCAAACCAGAGCTAGTCGGACTTATTCTTCTCGATATCTCCGGATTCCTACCGCAAGCTCTGAACATATTATTATTATTTATTTATTTTTACATTTATTATGATATTTTTTATATATATATTTTTTCCACCTGGAATTAGAGCAGCTAACGACCCCTGAACGCACAGCCGCTAATCTGCGGCCTGCTAGCGATCTTAAGCACATTGGACTACTGACTTAAGAGGCCCTTCGGACATATTTCTTCGGCCACTCTACATATTTTGCCAATTGGCCTGGTTTACCACACGGAGCCCAGCTGATCCGTCCGCTGATGTAAGTGCACGAGGTGGGCACAACAGACTTCCCTCTGTCAAGTCATCCCTCTAAGGCCTTTCTGTTAGCCTGCTAGCCCCGTGCTGCTTGAAGCCACGCACTGGACTTGTATGATCACCCGGCTACGCATGCCTTTCCCTAACGTCACCATGCCGTGTCGATTGCTGTTCTGGTTTGTAACTATTGTTTTATTTCACTGTAGAGCCTCTAGCACTGCTCAACACGCCTCGGCTAACAATTTAGTTCCACCACCCACACACGCATTGACATCACCTGGTTTAAATGCTATTTCTAGATAGCAATATCTCTTTCATAATCACTATATGCACAGGTTTACCCCCACTGTATTCACAATCCTACTATACCTTTGTCTGTACATTATGCCTTGAAAAAATTCTACCGTGCCCAGAAATCTGCTCCTTTTACTCTCTGTTCTGAACGTACTAGGCGTCCAGTTCTGTTAGCCTTTAGCCGTACCCTTATCCTACTCCTCCTCTGTTCCTCTGGTGATGTAGAGGTTAATCCAGGCCCTGCAGTGTCTACCTCCACTCCCATCCCCCAGGCTCTCTCATTTGTTGACTTCTGCAACCGTAAAAGCCTTGGTTTCATGCATGTTAACACTAGAAGCCTCCTCTCTAAGTTTTTTTAATTCACTGCTTTAGCACACTTTAGCACACCAATCCAGATGTCCTAGCCGTGTCTGAATCCTGGCTTAGGAAGACCACCAGAAACCTTGACATTTCCATTCCTAACTATAACATTTTCCGACAAGATAGAACTGCCAAAGGGGGCGGTGTTGCAATTTACTGCAAAGATAACCTGCAGAGTTCTGTCTTACTATCCAGGTCTGTACCCAAACAATTTGAGCTTCTACTTCTAAAAATTAACCTTTCCAGAAACAAGCCTCTCACCGTTGCCGCTTGCTATAGACCACCCTCTGCCCCCTGCTGTGCCCTCGACACCATATGTGATTTGATTGCCCCCCATCTATCTTCTGAGCTTGTGCTGCTAGGTGACCTAAACTGAGACATGCTTAACACCCCGACCATCCTATAATCTAAGCTTGATGCCCTCAATCTCACACAATTTATCAACCTACCATGAACCTACCAGATATAACCCCAAATCCGAAAACACGGGCACCCTCATAGATATCATCCAAACTAACTCACCCTCCAAATACACCTCTGCTGTTTTCAACCAAGATCTCAGCGATCACTGCCTCATTGCCTGCATCCGTAATGGGTTTGCGAGCAAACGACCACCCCTTATCACAGTCAAACGCTCCCTAAAACACTTCTGCGAGCAGGCCTTTCTAATCGACCTGGCCGGGGTATCCTGGAACAACATTGACCTCATCCCGACAGTAGAGGATGCCTGGTTATTCTTTAAAAGTGTCTTCCTCACCATCTTAAATAGGCATGCCCCATTCAAAAAATGTAGAACCAGGAATATATATAGCCCTTGGTTCACTCCAGACCTGTCTGCCCTTGACCAGCACAAAAACATCCTGTGGCATTCTGCATTTGCATCGAATAGCCCCGTGATATGCAACTTTTCAGGGAAGTTAGGAACCAATATACACAGGCAGTTAGGAAAGCTAAGGCTGGCTTTTTTAAACAGAAATTTGCATCCTGCAGTACAAACTCAAAAAAGGTCTGGGACACTGTAAAGTCCATGGAGAATAAGAGCACCTCATCCCAGCTACCCACTGCTCTGAGGCTAGGAAACACTGTTACAACCGACAAATCCTCATGAGGACAAATCCTCCTCATTTCTCTAAGCATTTCTCTAAGGCTGGCCATGCTTTCCACCTGGCTACCCCTAACCTGGTCAACTGCCCGGCACCCTCCACAGCAACCCGCCCAAGCTCCCACCATTTCTCCCTCACCCATATCCAGATAGCCGATGTTCTGAAAGAGCTGCAAAATCTGGAACCCTACAAATCAGCCGGGCTAGACAATCTGGACCCTCTCTTTCTTAAATTATCTGCCGAAATTGTTGCAACTACCTATTACTAGCCTGTTCAACCTCTCTTTTGTATCGTCTGAGATTCCCAAAGATTGGAAAGCTGCCGCAGTCATCCCCCTCTTCAAAGGGGGAGACACTCTAGACCCAAACTGCTACAGACCTATCTCTATCGCAAATAAAACTAAATGCATGCTATTCAACCGATCATTGCCCGCACCTGCCCGCCCATCCAGCATCACTACTCTGGACGGCTCTGACTTAGAATATGTGGATAACTACAAATACCTAGGTGTCTGGCTAAACTGTAAACTCTCCTTCCAGACTCACATTAAGCATCTCCAATCAAAAATGTAATCTAGAATCGGCTTCCTATTTCGCAACAAAGCTTCCTTCACTCATGCTGCTAAACATACCCTCGTAAAACTGACCATCCTACCGATCCTTGACTTCAGCGATGTCATCTATAAAATAGCCTCCAACACTCTACTCAGCAAACTGGATGTAGTCTATCACAGTGCCATCCGTTTTGTCACCAAAGCCCCAGATACTACCCACCACTGCGACCTGTACGCTCTCGTTGGCTGGCCCTCGTCGCCAATCCCACTGGCTACAGGTTATCTACAAGTCTCTGCTAGGTAAAGCCCCGCCCTATCTCAGCTCGCTGGTCACCATAGCAGCACCCACTCGTAGCACACGCTCCAGCAGGTATATCTCACTGGTCACCCCCAAAGCCAATTCCTCCATTGGTCGCCTTTCCTTCCAGTTCTCTGCTGCCACTGACTGGAACGAACTGCAAAAATCACTGAAGCTGGAGATTCCCATCTCCCTCACTAGCTTTAAGAACCATCTGTCAGAGCAGCTCACAGATCACTGCACCTGTTCATAGCCCATCTGTATACAGCCCATCTATCTATCTCATTCCCATACTGTATTTATTTATTTTGCTCCTTTTGCACCACAGCATCTCTACTTGCACATCCATCTTTTGCACATCTACCATTCCAGTGTTTAATTGCCATATTGTAATTACTTCGCCACCATGGCCTATTTATTGCCTTAACTCCCTTATTTGACCTTATTTGCACTCACTGTATATAGACCTTTTCTTTTTTTCTACTGTATTATTGACTGTGTGTTTTGTTCATTCCATGTGTAACTGTGTTGTTGTATGTGTTGAACTGCTAAGCTTTATCTTGGCCAGGTCGCAGTTGCAAATGAGAACTTGTTCTCAACTAGCTTAAAAGTGAATAAAGGTGAAATAAAAAATGTAAAAAGCCACGCAGTCGTGGGTGAACAGGGAGTACAGAGGACTGGGGACACATCCCTGGGGGGACCCTGTGTTAAGAGTCAGTCTGGAGGAGGTGTTGTTGCCAATCCTCACAGCCTGTGGTCGGCTCGTCAGGAAGTCCAGGATCCAGTTGCAGAGGGTGATGTCCAGGCCCAGGTCTCTGAGCCTTGTGAATAGCTACGGAAATGGCATCTTCCGTGGATCTGTTTGAACGGTAGGCAAATTGGAGTGAGTCCAGTGTGCCTGGCATGCTGGCCTTGATGTTGGCCATGAACAGCCTCTTAAAACACTTCACGATAATTGAGGTGAGCGCAACGGGGCGATAGCCATTTGGGCATGTCACCTCGTCTTTCTTGGGCACAGAGACGATGGTGGTTTCCTTTAAGCAGGTGGGGACTACAGCCTGGGACAGGGACAGGTTGAAGTTGTCAGAGAAGACACCCGCCAGCTGGTCAGCACACACTCTGAGGACGTGGCCAGGGATGCCATCTGGGTCGGCGGCTTGGCGAGTATTCACTCTTTTGAGAGTTTTCTTCACGTCAGCCTCGGAGAGCGAAAGCACCTGGTCTTCCGGAGCAGCGAGAGTCTGCCTGAATGGCTCAGTATTGTCTGCCTCGGAGCGAGCATAGAATGTGTTAAGCTCGTCTGAGAGGAAGGCTTTGGATGGCACCACACAGTTGGATTTTGCCTTTGTAGTCTGTGATAGTCTCTAGTCCTTGCCGCATGTGACGTGAATCTGAGTTGTCAAACATCAATTCAAGTTTGAGTCTGTATTGTCTTTTTGCGTCCCTGATGGATATGTGGATCGAAACAAAGGAGGTGCTTCCACAATATTGACAATGGATCAGCTCCTAGAAAGATGACATCACGTATGGCTGCAAATATTGAGGAAGCTTATTCTATGATAATTCACTAAATCGAGATTTGTTGTTGTTGTTACATATTGTGAAATATATGTAGGCAAAAATTACAATAGCCTACAAATAGCAAAATAGAACTCGAACCAACATGAAATTGGTTTCAATATTATAAAATTATATAGGCCTATGTAGCCTATACTGTAGGCTATTTATCTTTTAGTGCAATCAGCTCGGTTTTCATGTTTATCCCTCGTTTGTTTGTAACAATTGCAAAGACATTGTGCAACTTTGTATTTGTAGTCAACTTCATTGTGAAGTCAACAGCGGTCACATAGATCTCCTGTGTATAAAGTGACGAGGTAGGGGGAAAACGTATCTGTCGAGGCACTTAGAGTGGTCTAAGGCTGTTAGTAAATAACGAGCGTTTTGTGCAACCTTAGTAACAACGGTGTTGATGGTGTTGGGAAACAGCTCGGATATTTAACGATGCTTCAACGAAAGTTCTAATGATGAACAAGATGTTTTTGGGAAACCGGGCCCAGATCTTTTGACCTGGTTGTGCTTTTTTCTCAGGACCTCGGAATCAACTGTACAGCGGAGCCTTATCAGTACAACAATAATTATCCTGGAGATTTTTTTCCTAGTCGCTAGGCTCCCAAAATAAAACTCCTGGTCGCACATCAAAATTGGTCACACTTTGTAGCGCTATCACTTTTCTCTGTTTCTCTCTCTCTCTCGCAGGCATCCAGCACTCAATGTCCCTTTGTCTTGGCACCCAGGCCTGCTTATTCATCTTACCATCTGTATGATAAAGTGCCACCTGAACCCTGGCCAAGAAGCCATGTGAACTCTCATCATAGCAGGGGGGTGGATGGATAGAAGCAAGATGGCGCCGACAGACATGCCTCCGCCCAGTACCCTGCCCTGAACTTTAATCACTGTTACTAGCCGGCTCCCACCCGGTACTCTACCCTGCAACTTAGAGACTGCTGCCCTACGTACATAGAGTCATTGAACACTGGTCAATTTAATAATGTTTGCATACTGTTTTACCCACTTTATATGTATATACTGTATTCTAGTCAAGGCTCATCCTATATAACTACTGCTGTACACACTTTTTCTATTCATATACCGTTCACGCTGTTTATACACACCTGGGCTGTCCCCGACTAAAACAAATCTTTGTTGAACTAGTCATTTGTTCTTTCGACCAATCGATTGGTCTACATTTTTGAACAAGTCTTTTTCCCTACACCATGTGTGTTATAATAAAATCAACTATATGTAGGCTACTGAGCATGTCTGATGCTTTAAGCACACTGTGACTAAATAATTAAGACACAAATGACTCGAGGGAGCCAGAGATCAAGATAACCTAACCAGAAAAAAAAGAAAACTGCTCCCGACCCTCTTCCTCCCGCTGCTGGCCTTCGCAGATTGACAACATTTTCCATCTGGAGTGCCAATTTATCTTACAATTTCTACCATCTGAGTGCCAGTTATGATTTTTATATGCACATTTTCGTGGAACAGTTTAATTTCATTTATAATAATGCCTTTGTATCTCAAAAGCATTATCATGTGGTTAATCAAAATTCTAAAAGTAATTTCCATTGCCAACTATGTAAAAATAGCCTACATAAAGCCAACAAATAAAAACATTGCAGCCTGCAGGCAGAGAATATCCTGATAAAAATAAATATCCTATAAATCACATTGGCTACGCATGGCCTGTCTGCAATGAACTTGAAACATTGTATCACTATTAACTTGGGGCAGGCCTGAAGCTCCTGCTAGCAAACTTGCAACATAATATATTGAACACATTAACATAAATTACCTTAACCAAACAAACATTGTAGATTAGAAATTATGGGAATTAACGGTAAATGTACTACTGGTGGTACTGGTGTGCCATCCCCCGTGGCTTCCGCAATGGATTAGTCCCCTCTGAGACAGGTGTCTCATGTGTCATAATATATATATGTATATATATATATATGTATATATATATATATATATACAGTGCCTTGCGAAAGTATTCGGCCCCCTTGAACTTTGCGACCTTTTGCCACATTTCAGGCTTCAAACATAAAGATATAAAACTGTATTTTTTTGTGAAGAATCAACAACAAGTGGGACACAATCATGAAGTGGAACGACATTTATTGGATATTTCAAACTTTTTTAACAAATCAAAAACGGAAAAATTGGGCGTGCAAAATTATTCAGCTCCCTTAAGTTAATACTTTGTAGCGCCACCTTTTGCTGCGATTACAGCTGTAAGTCGCTTGGGGTATGTCTCTATCAGTTTTGCACATCGAGAGACTGACATTTTTTCCCATTCCTCCTTGCAAAACAGCTCGAGCTCAGTGAGGTTGGATGGAGAGCATTTGTGAACAGCAGTTTTCAGTTCTTTCCACAGATTCTCGATAGGATTCAGGTCAGGACTTTGACTTGGCCATTCTAACACCTGGATATGTTTATTTTTGAACCATTCCATTGTAGATTTTGCTTTATGTTTTGGATCATTGTCTTGTTGGAAGACAAATCTCCGTCCCAGTCTCAGGTCTTTTGCAGACTCCATCAGGTTTTCTTCCAGAATGGTCCTGTATTTGGCTCCATCCATCTTCCCATCAATTTTAACCATCTTCCCTGTCCCTGCTGAAAAAAAGCAGGCCCAAACCATGATGCTGCCACCACCATGTTTGACAGTGGGGATGGTGTGTTCAGGGTGATGAGCTGTGTTGCTTTTACGCCAAACATAACGTTTTGCATTGTTGCCAAAAAGTTCAATTTTGGTTTCATCTGACCAGAGAACCTTCTTCCACATGTTTGGTGTGTCTCCCAGGTGGCTTGTGGCAAACTTTAAACAACACTTTTTATGGATATCTTTAAGAAATGGCTTTCTTCTTGCCACTCTTCCATAAAGGCCAGATTTGTGCAATATACGACTGATTGTTGTCCTATAGACAGAGTCTCCCACCTCAGCTGTAGATCTCTGCAGTTCATCCAGAGTGATCATGGGCCTCTTGGCTGCATCTCTGATCAGTCTTCTCCTTGTATGAGCTGAAAGTTTAGAGGGACGGCCAGGTCTTGGTAGATTTGCAGTGGTCTGATACTCCTTCCATTTCAATATTACCGCTTGCACAGTGGTCCTTGGGATGTTTAAAGCTTGGGAAATCTTTTTGTATACAAATCCGGCTTTAAACTTCTTCACAACAGTATCTCGGACCTGCCTGGTGTGTTCCTTGTTCTTCATGATGCTCTCTGCGCTTTTAACGGACCTCTGAGTCTATCACAGTGCAGGTGCATTTATACGGAGACTTGATTACACACAGGTGGATTGTATTTATCATCATTAGTCATTTAGGTCAACATTGGATCATTCAGAGATCCTCACTGAACTTCTGGAGAGAGTTTGCTGCACTGAAAGTAAAGGGGCTGAATAATTTTGCACGCCCAATTTTTCAGTTTTTGATTTGTTAAAAAAGTTTGAAATATCCAATAAATGTCGTTCCACTTCATGATTGTGTCCCACTTGTTGTTGATTCTTCACAAAAAAATACAGTTTTATATCTTTATGTTTGAAGCCTGAAATGTGGCAAAAGGTCGCAAAGTTCAAGGGGGCCGAATACTTTCGCAAGGCACTGTATAAAAATATATATATATTTATATACTTTAGACTGTTCAACTAAAAAAAGCTTGTGTGGCCTACCACTTTGTGGCTGAGCCATTGTTGCTCCTAGATGTTTCCACTTCATAAATTACAGTTGACAGGGGCAGCTGTAGCAGGGCAGAAATGTGAAAACTGACTTGTTGGAAAGGTGGCATCCTATGAAGGTGCCACTTTAAAAGTCACTGAGCTCTTCAGTACATGCCATTCTACTCCTAATGTTTTTTTTAATGGAAATTGCATGGCTGTATGCTTCATTTTAATTTTATACACCTGTTAGCAACGGGTGTGGCTGAAATAGTCAAATCCATTCATTTGAAGGGGTGTCCACAGACTTTTGGCCATGCAGTGTATATATTCCAGACTCGTTCTGATATTTCTTACATTTCTTTGTATTACTGCACTGTTGGAACTAGAAACACAAATATTTCGCTTCACCTTCGTTATCACCTGCAAATCTGTGTACGCAACCAATACAGTTTTATTTGATTTCGATGGGATAACACAACTTGGGATCAATTCAATAAAACAAGAGTGGTAAGGTCAACAGAAACACAACAGCCCAAACACAGGAGCTGAGGCAGTAACGTTACTAAAATACACTTCCAAGGCAGCCCTACATCACTTGTTCCATTGGGAGCCACACTTCAAAAGGAGCTTAATGATGATGAATGTGTAAATACAATGTTTTTGTATTTTCTTTTTTCAATAATTGTTTATTTGCTCATAGGCCTAAGTGATAGATTCCCACTTGTAATTATTTTTGCATTTGGTTTTCTAACCCCGAGCCATTTCTGAACCCGCATAGGGCAAATACAAATGCAGCGGAGGATAACATAAACTAAGTCAAAAATTGGCATCTTCTGTGTTTACAGCTAGCCCCTGCCTTTTTAGCTTGGATTAAATACTGCTCTGCTTCCTGCCTAAACATAAATAACATCAGACCTACAGCACAGAAAATTGTCATTGCTAGGGGATCCCAATAAGCAAAAACACCTTGTGTGGAAGTAATCTTACCTGTGTTACCATGACCGATATAATTGCTGTTACACAATACAATAAAATTATCTTACAGAACTCCACCAATAACAACAATCTTTGGGAAATCCCATATGAACCATGTCAGTCACAAATGGTAAGCCTATATTGTGTCCTTCAATGACCAGCCATATATAAAATGGGGGTGAAAACTGGGTGAGGAATAGAAGGGTGGGGAATGAGAGAGAGAGAGAGAGAGAGAGAGAGAGAGAGAGAGAGAGAGAAAGGGAGAGCGTTAGATGCTGTGATGTTGGCCGTATGTGTTAATGAGCCTTGACTGCTTTCGACACAAAACGGCCAAAACCCACAGACACGCCTTGCCCCAGAGACGCTAAATTCTTATACCAAACCAACCCCTAGCCCCTACCTCATTAGCACTTCTGACATGAAATTAGTGTATATGAGCAATATGGCAACAACAAGAAATCCACCCAGCCTTTCAGAGGACATGACCTGGTGATGTCATTATGGGTCAACCAAATTCCTTCCATCATTCTCAGACATGAATCCAGACACCTGATGCAACAGTTGCACTGACAGATTATACATTTGATTGAGATGAGTTGAATGAGTTTAAAGCTCATGAAAGAAGAGTTCGACCTATGGTTTCAGCAAAAGGAACGTTGTACACACCATTAGTATGCCAATACACCCCTTTCCTACAATGACACACAGACCATCACTCCACCACAACAGTGGGTGGGCCAAAGTGCAGTGAGTCCTGGCCTGTCATGGGCACCAAAGCCTGTTAACACGGTCCATTAGTTCTGGAGGTGAACCCAGTGTGAAGCAGACCGGTCTTGTAATGGTGAAATCAGTTCATTTGACTGATGTTCTGACGTTAAAGTGGAAGTCCAATGATAGTGGATCCGTCTGTCTCTATAACAAGTATTTGTGAAGAGATGACTGGTCAACATGTATAGCAATAGCCTAACAAAATATCATCATCAATATGAATCATCATGACTCATGATCACACTAATTCACAACATAATTATCACATAATCAAGAGGAAAATGACTAAGGCTATTTTGATTAAACTACAGTCCATCTAACCCGTATCAATATAATACACTAATTTTAATTGAACAATAGAATATTAGTTTCAATTTCTCAATTACACACATTTATGTCAAACGTTACATGTGAATACACTATACAATGCAGCAAAGACAGCTGTTAGCCAGGGGAGTCAGTATAATATCAAATTGAAATAATGAAAAGAAACCAAATATATTGTCCTCATTCCAACCACCAAAGATAAATCAAGTAGCCTGAAGAGCAGGTGCGTCAAAACATATAGCTTATAGCGAACTCAATTTAGTCATGCCTGCTATTCTGTTATTTCGTAGGTAGAAGTTTATTTTGGAGATAAACGCTCTATTTCACCATATTATGGAATAGCACAATCAAACGTAGGGTAGTTTACCGGAAGTCCCCATTCATTCAATTCATTCGAATAACATACTTTCAACGTTATGTTTATGTTGTTACATGAATCGCACCGATACACAGGAACATTTCGCGGTGTGCGACATTCCAATGTGAACAAGGGTGGATACATGAACGGATACATATAACATTTCTGTTAAACCGTTTCTCGCGAGTGAAGTTTAAAGCATCTCGTTAGTCAACTCAACTCCCAGAGAACAATGAACAGATTCCGAGCAATGCAGCATCCCGTGCCTCAGTTCAACAGCTCTATATACCGTTAGTCACAGACAATGCGCAAGGGCTAAAACTTCTATTCAGTGCTTCCCCTGCCTCTAGTTGGAACCACATCAACAAAAAAAACTCTGATAATTATTCCTAAAAACTCCAAATAAAGGCTGTAAAGTTGTACGAAAGTAACGGTTCTGTGTAATAACAACATCCTAACCCAATGTATTTACATGTATTTTCAAAACAACAGATCAAAACACATTCCTCTAAAATAGTAGCGCGAACAAACTTACCTTTTCATTCGGGAAAATGTTTCCGGATAGCCTACGGTAGTAAACCTTCGCTTCAGCTGCAGGATTCTCAAACACCCCCCAAAAATTCCGCATAACCAATTTCAGCAGGCATTGAATTCTTCATAACGTGCTCTGTGAGACTGTGCTGGGTTGGAAGCTGGGCTGGGGGGAGGGGTGGCGCCATTACCTGCCGACCGAAACAACGCAGGCAGTCTCCCAAATAAAATCACAGTGGAGGGGGCGTTTGAGAAACAGACACGACACTTTTTTCATGTTTGATGGTACTCGACCACGCAGACCGTAGCGAGAAACATTCTGTACAGAAAAAAATATTACTCAGTTCAGCAGTGTTCTATTGTGATAATGGTCATACTGAGTAGCTTAATAATAATGACTATACGATGTTAATAATGGGAGGAAGTTGTAATTATATGTAGCCTCATCAACTTTGAAATAGGCTATTGGATCATTTGACAAAAATAATATTAGTAATCATGCAATTGAGTAACTAAAATAAATATTTCAAATCAAATGACATTTTATTAGTCACATGTGCAGAATACAACAGGTATACAACCAATAGCCTACTCACTGTAGACCTTACAGTGAAATGCTTACTTACAAGCCCCTAACCAACAATGCAG
This sequence comes from Oncorhynchus tshawytscha, assembly GCF_018296145.1. Lineage (NCBI taxonomy): Eukaryota > Metazoa > Chordata > Actinopteri > Salmoniformes > Salmonidae > Oncorhynchus > Oncorhynchus tshawytscha. The sequence continues at coordinate 66,600,212 of NC_056434.1, forward strand.
TTTAAAAAATACGAATAAGAATAAGAAATAAAAGGAACAAGTAATTAAAGAGCAGCAGCAAAATAACAATAGTGAGACTACATACAGGGGGTACCGGTACAGGGTCAATGTGTGGGGGCCCGGGTAGTCGAGGTAATATTTACATGTAGGTAGAGTTATTAAAGTGACTATGCATAGATAATAACAGAGAGTAGCAGCGGCTTAAAGAGGGGGTGGGGGCGCAATGCAAATAGTCTGGGTAGCCATTTGATTAGATGTTCAGGAGTCTTATGGCTTGGGGGTAGAAGCTATTTAGAAGCCTCTTGGATCTAGACTTGGCACTCTGGTACAGCTTGCCGTGCAGTAGCAGAGAGAACAGTCTATGACTAGGGTGGCTGGAGTCTTTGACAATTTTTAGGGCCTTCCTCTGACACCGCCTGGTATAGAGGTCCTGGATGACAGGAAGCTTGGTCCCAGTGATGTACTGGGCCGTACACACTACCCTCTGTAGGACCTGGGTGTGCACTCAAATATTATGAGCTTCACCATACCCATTTTGAATTTGTCTGGATGGTGACATTAACCAGCCACAGACCTACTGTATATTCAGTAGAGGGTATGGAGGGTACGCTATTGACTTCTGTAATGATTAGAGCCATCACATGTCAAAATCAATAGATGGCAACTAACTGGCCCCTATATTAGAACAGGTATTTCAGCAATCAGCATTGAGGGTGTTACGCATGCCTTGGGGTTGTAGCCAATTAGAATAAAAAAACTTGTCTAAATGGCCTCCCGAGTGGCGCAGCGGTCTAAGGAACTGCATCGCAGTGCTTGAGGTGTCACTGTCACAACCGGTTGTGACCGGGAGCCCCATAGGGCAGCGCACAATTGGCCCAGCATCGTCTGGGTTAGGGGGGGGTTTGGCCTGGGTTCTAGCAACTGCTTGTGGCGGGCCGGACGCCTGCAGGCTAACTTCGGTTGTGAGTTGAATTGTGTTTCCTGCGACACATTAGTGCATCTGGCTTCCCGGTTAAGCGGGTGGGTGTTAAGGAGGGCGGTTTGGCGGGTCATATTTCACACGACTCGAACTTCGTCTCTCCCAAGCCCATTGGGGGAGTTGCAGCGATGAGTTGAAATTGGGAGAAAAGGGCGGTAAAAATACAACAACAACAAAAAGTATGTAAAAACTTGTCTAAAACTATCAAAGGTAAGAAACAAATTACCCACTGGGCAAAAACAGGTTGAATCAAAGTTGTTTCTACATCATTTCAACCCCAAAAAATGACATTGAAACAACGTGGGAAACTAATTGGCCTTGCAAAAAGTATTTTAACCTAAATCCAATGACATGGTGAAATGTTTTGTTGATTTCACATATTATTTACGTTGTAAAATGTAAATCAAAAGTGGACGTTGAACTGACGTCTGTGCCCAGTGGGTAGTATTTCAGCTCTTGTGCTACTCTTGACATTGGGAATTACCCAAGCAGTTTACACTATTGAGTGCGCAACAGCTACCACACCACATTTCTAACACACGGCCATTTTCATTCTCAAGGAATGTTTACACCCAGTCTGAGGGCTACGCAGCTATGAGCCACATAGTCCTCTTCCACCCATATGATTAACAGGGCTATGTTACCCTTTAATCTGGAGCTCTGCCAGTCCGGGAACTCCTTAAATTTGAGCCAGTTTGCTACAGCAGGAAAACAATCCTGCAGCAACACAACATGAATGTGAATTATTATGGGGGTTATAATGAATGGATATTTTTGTAGGGGTTGATACATGTTTAGTAAGGGAAAATCAAGTCTGAAATTTCAAAGTGGAAATTAAAACTTCAGAAGCCTTTTTTAAACCTCAAACACACTACAATGTAAAAGTTCTCCTGCAACTGGGTGACGAAATTAAGATCCTACATCTGTACGGGTACTCCTCGATACAAATAGTATGAGGTGGTGTTCATTAGAAATGAATAACGCCACAGTTTCTCTGTTCAGTGTCCTTCATTAAAAGGTCCAATGCACATGGTTTATCTCAATATCAAATCACTTCTGGCCAACAGTTAAGTACCTTACTGTGCTTGTTTTTAATTAACATGATACAAAATAAACAAAAAAAGCTTCTTCGCAAAGAGCAATTTCTCAAGTAATAGTTATAGTTTTCTTTTGCATTAGATGTGTCTCAATCAACAACATCTACCGATGTCGTACTTCCGCATCTGCGGTGAAAGGTGACAGCGCTAGAGAGTGTTTTTTCCCCCCAGATATCATGAAAATCGGTCTTCTCACAAAACCGTCTGTAGGGACTGAAGGGTTATGACCCCTCTATGGAAAGATGAGACTCTCACAAATATGATAGAGTTCTCAGTTTTGCTCTACGACACCCACAAGCGTCTTGGCACTCGTCTGAAGTCAGTACAGCCGATCTGCCAACTTCTGTCTGTCGCGTCTGAATAGTTTGGACTACTCGTCTGCAGTGGTGTAAAGTACTTAAGTAACAATGCTTGAAAGTACTACTTAAGTCGTTTTTTGGAGTATCTGTACTTTACTATTTATATTTTTTACAACTTTTACTTCATATATAACTTTTACTTCCATATAGTTTCCCTGACACCCAAAAGTACTCATTATATTTTGAATGCTTAGCAGGACATGAAAATGGTTTGATTCACACACTTATCAAGATATTTTTTTTTTATTGAACTAAGCAAGTGGGTAAAGAACAAATTCTTATTTATAATAACTGCCTTGTTCAGGGGTAGAACGACATATTTTTACCTTGTCAGCTCTGGGATTCGATCTAGCAACCTTTTGGTTACTGGTCCGACTCTCTAACCACTAGAACCTGGCTATCCGTAAATGTAAAAAACAACAAAATGGTGCTGTCTGGTTTGCATAATATAAGGAATTTGAAATTACTTATACAATTACTTTTACTTTTGATACTAAAGTATATTTTAGCAATTAAATGTACTTCTGATACTTAAGTACATTTAAAACCAAATACTTTTAGACTTACTCAAGTAGGATTTTACTGCGTGACTTTGATTTTCACTTGAGTCATTTTCTATTAACTTATTTTTAACTTTTACTCAAGTACAACAATAGGGTACTTCTTCCACCACTGCTCTCACAAACATGAGAGTTGTTTTGAACTAGGATGCCCACTACAAGACTCGTCTGAAGTTCCCCCAGCTTCAGCTGAAAACATTAATGGGAGTACAGTCGGAAGTCGGAAGTTTACATTCATTTAGGTTGAAGTCATTAAAACTCATTTTTCAACCACTCCACAAATTCTCTTGCTAACAAACTATAGCTTTGGCAAGTCGGTTAGGACATCTACTTTGTGCATGACACAAGTAATTTTTCCAACAATTGTTTACAGACATGTTGTGGGGGTGCTTTGTTGCAGGAGGGACTGGTGCCATTCACAAAATAGATGGCATGAGGATGGAAAATTAGGTGGATATATTGAAGCAACATCTCAAGACATCCGTCAGGAAGTTAAAGCTTGGTCGCAAATGGGTCTTCCAAAAGGACAATGACCCCAAGCATACTTCCAAAGTTGTGGCAAAATGGCTTAAGGACAACAAAGTCAAGGTATTGGAGTGGCCATCACAAAGCTCTGACCTCAATCCTATAGAAATTTGTGGGCAGAACTAAAAAAGTGTGTGTGCGAGCAAGAAGGCCTACAAACCTGACTCAGTTACACCAGCTCTGTCAGGAGGAATGGGCTAAAATTCACCCAGCTTATTGTGGGAAGCTTGTGGAAGCTTACCCGAAACGTTTGACCCAGGTTAAACAATTTAAAGGCCATGCTACCAAATACTAATTGAGTGTATGTACACTTCTGAGCCACTGGGAATGTGATGAAAGAAATAAAAGCTGAAATAAATCATTCTCTTTACTATTATTCTGACATTTCACATTCTTAAAAAAAAGTGGTGATCTTAACAGGCCTACAACAGGGAATTTTTACTTGGATTAAATGTTAGGAATTGTGAAAAACTGTGTTTAAATGTATTTGGCTAAGGTGTATGTAAACCTCTGACTTCAACTGTATATATGAGAACTGTTTAGTTCCAAAAATAAAGGGTTTAAATACATGTAAAAAAAAAAAAAAAAAAAAATTTTTTTTTTAAGTGTTTCCTAATCTTTCTTATATATATTCCTTGAGATTTGTATATGTTGTTCCATGTAGTGAATCTGTTATACAATGCGTTTGTATAGGCTAATAGCAGTAAGGACAAATAAATAAAAAATATATAGTTCAACGGGTCTTAAAATTCAAAATCCAGTAGCAAAATGATCCTTGGTATGACCTTCTTAAAGCAATTCCATATAGTTTAGTAGAACCCCCCCAGACAGGGTTTATACTGTAATGGTTTAACTCATTTAGCGTCTGGTGATGTCACCAGGTAGGTAAAAACTCCATTCCACCAAAACAGGCTGAAATGTCAGGTGTTCTTGTCAAACAACTCTTACACTAAAAATGTATTATCATGATTTTCACAATTTCAAACTATTATTCCAACCTCTTAGTTTGGAAATATATATAAAACACAGGAAATCAAGTTTTGACTGCACTGGGCCTTTAACTCTAATCAAGCTTTGTGACTGTGTTATGGTGTTAGTGGCACACAGCCAAGCTGTGATATCTTTAATCCAACAGTGGTTGTTTTCAAAGGTGGCAAATGTCCAATCCAGAGAAAGACCATAAGGCGACTTTGAACTCTGAGACGAGTCTGTCATAACAGCGTGAGTTGATTCACACAACGTGACTGGAAACAGTTTTCACACGAAACTGTATATGACTAAATAGGTGGATGATTTTTAGTATATTCCACAGAGGAAGGAAGGGAGGAGAGAGACCGGCCAACATTAAACTTTATATTGGCGGATGAATAGTTGTGTGAACCCTCAGGGTGTGAGGCTTTACTTGTAAAATGATAGGGCAGGGAGGGATGGTGGGGAAAATTAAACTTTTTAATGCAGGGAGAAAAGTTCCACGCACCACCATACAACACATGAGGTAGTGCTTATCACAAGGGACATTTGTGGAACTTCACATAAGGAGAAGCTTAGGTAAACACATTGTTAAAGGCAGTAATCGTGTTAAGTCAACAAATACTGTGTTTGACTGCCTACACACTCCCTGCTACAATTCCATAGCACCACATACTATATAGAAAGCTGTAGCTGTGGTGTGAAAGGAGGACAGAATCATTCAAGCCCTAATGAGAAAATACAAAGAGTTAATCTGAAGGAAGTCCGTGTTAGCAATAGGAGCATGGAGCTCAACACAATCTGATCCATAATAAGTCACGTTAGGCTACTTTGTGTGTCACATTTTTTTATACAGTTCTCCGAGAAAAACACAACAATATGATTGAAATACCACAATTGTGTGACTCAACGTGATCATCAAGAAAAGGCCTATTGGGCTCTGTTCTAAGCTTTCCCCCTTTGTTGGGAGCTTGTAATTTGAGAGGATTGGTCCATTTTTTTTTTATCCCTTTCCAGCTAATTTGCAGTGCAACAGGTGCCTGCTCCAACTCTTATCTGCATCCATCACCCGGATCAAAAAAACACTTTTGAAAGCTGCAGCACAGCCTGTAATCTGCACACGAATGAAATAAAGCCCAGAGAATATCACAAACACAACCTAGAAAACAAAGTGTACCACGTGAATGCTACTGGGTGTCCTATACAAACAGTTCCAGAGAAGATGCCCCTCTACTCCAAGAAAAGCCAATGATTACTTCAATAAAATTAAAATAAATAAGGGACACAATCTGTAAGTTGTGTCAAGCTTTGATTCGGGAATTAGAACACTTTCTCACAATAGACCATTCATTCAGAAGACAAAAGCTGTTATTTGAAAACAAAGCATTGGCCCCGTAACAATGCACCGGCATTCTGCTCAAACAGGAGTTTCCTCTTCTCCAAAGGCCCCCACTCAGCCTGCTAACAAAGAGGGGGTCCACATCCAGACCAATTAAAAAGGGTTTTGTTTTGCTTTTTCAACAAATATGTGTTTGTGTGCGTGTGTATGTTTCTGGGAGAGAGAGACAGAGTAAGATTGTTTTTACGCTGTATAAGTTTGCTCCGGTTAATATATCATACTTGAAAGGCTCATATGCCTCTATGTAATAACAAAAATACATAACCTTTGGTGTCATAATAATCTAATACCTGAGCATAACAGGGATATTCAAAATTATTAATAGTAACAAAATTCGTATTTTGACGGTAAAATGCCAAACAAAATAGCAACTTAACTTCTCTCAAGCGTTCCAAACAAAGACGAGTAATTGAGATATGTGTCATATGACTCTGTGACAGGCCATATGGTACAGTAGACCCACGGTACAGTACCTTATTTCACTGTGTCCACTGACTCCACTTCCTGAATGACATCATCCGACCTAGCTCTTAGACAGCCACCTTGGCTGAGATACTGTTTACTCACAGTCATATGATGGTACCTAAACACACACACACCCTGGGGCTGTTCTCAGTCATACCACCCTGAGGCAATTGGTTAGACAACACACCTATTAAGTAAAAGCCGTGCCCTTCTAATAGGTACCTTATCATTCAAAGAGGTTTCCTAGGACTGTTTTGACCTTCTTAGTCATTTGAGTCACACAGATTGAGAGAGTATCTTTCAAGGTTTCCCATGAGGCACTTTTTGAAGGGGGAAGTTGCCTAGTGTCTTAGTTTTTTTCTCTGTATGTAAATGTCAGGAAAAGATATATGACCATATTCACCACAATAATGGGGCAACACAATAATGGGGCAATAGATTCAGGAGGCGTCTCTCAACCAAAAGTTTTTAACATTGAGATTGGGGAAGAAATTGCTTGGCTCCCACGGTTTCATACATTTACTAATATGCAAATAGTCCTTGGATGAAGCCCAGTGGACTGAGCTGGGAGCGTGGTGAGTAATGCAGCTGGCCCATGCACTGATCTACTTCAGGTTACTATTTTAAGGGGCATAAATTCAACAATAAGTAAGGGACAATCAACGAGGGGCTATGCATTCTATGGAAAAGAATGAACGATGTGAAGTTGCAACTCCACGGAGTTGCATCATTTTCCAGAGAACGCATAGAGCCCTGAGTTGATTATCCCTTTTATACCACGGCTATAATTTAACACATTTGCCGCTAGAAATGTGTTAATTTGCAGGTAGAAATGTGTTCAACATGCACTGAAGTAGCTAGCAAGTTTACTAGATAGCTACAGTAGTTGCAGTGGTAAACAAACAGCTTGCTAGTTTAGCTAACCAAACCATCATAGCTTGCTATTATGAAAATCAAATTCAATAACACCAATGCTGTTTTCAATTCGACTTTCGCTTTCAAAAGCTTTTCAAAATGTAAAAATGAACTATAGCCATTGAATTCTACTGTGCAACTACACCGTTCATTACAGGGAAATAATGAACGCTCTGGAATCTCCTTCAAGCCAATGAGAAAGGAGTATTCAACAATGACATGGCATAAAGGACATTATAAACTGGGTGATTCAAGCCCTGAATGCTGATTGGCTGAAAGTGTAACACGGGTATGACAGCACATTTATTTGAACTGTTCTACTTTTTACTGTTACTGTTTGTAACCAGTTTATAATAGCAATAACGCACCTCGGGGGTTGGAACAGCCTTGAGCCGTAGTGTATTGGCCATATACCACACCGACTGGGGCCTTATTGCTGAATTAAATTAGCAAAGCATATTTTTAAACAAGGTTCTGGATCTCACATTAGCATTCAGTTACTTATTCAAGAGACAGCTGTAGTCATCACATCTATACTTATGACTAAAATATGCTTTCCCCAAAAATACACTATTCATGCCCCACAAGGGATTACTGGCGGAGAAACATACAGTCTGTGATGTCTGCTGCTCAGTGATGCTTCGCTCCCATCCTGTCACACCTGCTAAGCTACTTGTGAAACAGGCTTTCCCGACTGTAAGACAACCCCTTACCTTGACAAAAGTGCAGTTTCAATAACAGACAGCTCTTTTCTGTACTTACTTATATCAACGTGCCGCCTGGGAGGCATCTGCACTCCGGTCTCTCTAGCAGCTGTGAGGTGTGATAGTGGAGCTGCCACAACGTAGGTCTTCCCAGGTGACACTGAAATAATGACATCAACCCTGTCAGCACATACCTGTTTCCTCAGGAAGCCCCTCCCACCTTCCCTCTGTACACCTATTAAAGAGACAGACACTCAGCAGGGCTGCCAGGAAAGAGGAAACACACTGAACTTGACAGGGCTCCCCATACAATGAGTCTGTTTACATAACCTCTACAAGCGCTGAGATACACAAGGCATTATATAAGATTAATCATTTATGCTGTGCTTCAGTATAAAGGGAACTTTGGGAACAGTTCTAACATGTATTTTACAGTTGTACATTTTAGTCATTTAGCAGACGTTCTTATCCAGAGCGACTTACAGTAGTGAGGGCATACATTTTCCTACTGGTCCCCCGTGGGAATCAAATCCACAACCCTGGCGTTGTAAGTGCCATGTTCTACCAACTGAGCCACACGGGACACGGTTTTATACATTTTGAAGGGTGTTTGTTTCATGGCTCTTTTGGTGTTTCTCGATTTTCAAATACACAGTAAGCATTTAGTAATGTTAAATTATGGACGAGGTCTAGCTGAGAAAAATGTCTCCCCTTCCTATAGTCAGTGACACAGACTGCAAGACATAAACACTGTATAATCATTGAATACATGTGTGATATTGCTGTTTGCCATTTGCTCCTCCCTCTAAATCACTTGAATATTTATGAATCTCAAACACCGTGCCTCATTGAATCAGAGCTTCAATTCAAATGTATGGCAGGGCAATAGGCAAGCAAAACAGTTATTGATGATGTGTCTCTGCCATTAGTTGGTCTGCGAGTGGTTAATAAATATCAATATTTCATAGCTTACTTGTTGATTGGATGGATTGAGTAGCAATTAGTATCTTTAACACTCAATGTTGAGGCACATAGTGAGGTCTGCACAACGCATCACCGGGGGCAAACTACCTGCCCTCCAGGACACCTACACCACCCGATGTCACAGGAAGGCCAAAAAGATCATCAAGGTAAACAACCACCCGAGCCACTGCCTGTTCACCCCGCTATCATCCAGAAGGCGAGGTCAGTATGTCACGTTCTGACCATAGTTCCTGTGTGTTTTCCTTGTTTTAGTGTTGGTCAGGACGTGAGCTGGGTGGGCATTCTATGTTGTGTGTCTGGTTTGTCTATTTCTATGTTTGGCCTGATATGGTTCTCAATCAGAGGCAGGTGTTAGTCATTGTCTCTGATTGGGAACCATATTTAGGTAGCCTGTTTTGTGTTGGGATTTGTGGGTGGTTGTTTCCTGTCTTTGTGTTTTATGCACCAGTTAGGACTGTTTCGGTTTTCACGTTTATTGTTTTGTATCCTGTTCATGTTTGAGTTACCTTATTAAATGAACATGAACTCTAACCACGCTGCGTTTTGGTCCGCCTCTCCTTCCCAGGAAGAAAGCCGTTACACAGTACAGGTGCATCAAAGCTGGCACCAAGAGACTGAAAAACAGCTTCTATCTCAAGGCCATCAGACTGTTAAACAACCATCACTAACATTGAGTGGCTGCTGCCAACATACTGACTCAAATCTCTAGCCACTTTAATAATTAAAAATTGGATGTAATAAATGTATCACTCGTCACTTTAAACAATGTCACTTTATATCATGTTTACATACCCTACAGTACTCATCTCATATGTATATACTGTACTCTATACCATCTACTGCATCTTGCCTATGCAGCACGGCCATCTCTTATCCATATATTTATATGTACATATTCTTATTCATTCCTTTACACTTGTGTGTATAAGGTAGTTGTTGTAAAATTGTTAGATATTATACTTGTTAGATATTACTGCACGGTTGGAACTAGAAGCACAAGCATTTCGCTACACTCGCATTAACATCTGCTAACCATGTGTGTGTCACTCAAATACTACAAATAGCAATAATATGGTTTCCCATTAGCAGGAGGGAGATCAGACATTTGCTGCAGGCTATACATCAATGAGTTTCAAACAAAATTCCACTTGATCTAGACCTAAGTCACCAACACTGTCATACGGATCATAAAAAGTTTCAGAAATTCCTGTGATGGGTAAATGATTACCATACATCCCGAACGGTATCATAGCTGCTATGAAGACCAATGTCATAACTGATTTGTCATGTGAACGTGTGATTCGTTCGAAAGCTACGCCCTATTCGGCCCCGCACCAGCCTTTCATGAGCCTAAAGTGGCTTGTCGGTTATCTGTCACCGGCCAAACGTTTTCAGAGCACGGTGATGATAATGACCATATAATTCATCACCTGTTTCATACTCTAATCCTGGAGTGTAAAACAGGGGGACATCCTGATCCTGTGAGCAGGTAATGGTAAGGTAAAGTTAGGCTACATCAGCCACTGAGGCACATATTGTAAAAACAGTGTAATAACACAACAGAGACTCTAAATAATGGAAGAATGATTCAAAAAAAGCAGGCCCACTGATTCATTTATAGACTGTTTGCTTCAATATTTAGCCTGGCGAGATGTAGGCCAGTGTTATTGTCATCAGAAATAGCCTGGTTTCCATGCTCACCCATAATAGCAATGCGGAGGGAAATGGAAATAAGGTAGGCCTACAAAAAGCTTGATAAAAGCAGCCAATCGGAGAGCTCCGCAAAACGAAATAGAAGAAAACACAAGCAATGCAAAGGAAGCGATAGAGAGTCTTGAGGAAGAAATAGGATCTCTGGAAAGATAACCATAAGATGCAGTGGAACCATTAGCACAAAAAGACAGTGGCATAAAAGACTAGAGTGCCAAATGTTATATTCTGCCAAGACTTGTATCACTCTGCTCATAATCCCAATGAGTCACAGTCTATCCAGGGGGAAAACACAATCTCAGTGTGCTCCGCTGTTTATTCCCAGTACAGCACCAATCTGCTCTCTGCCAACATTGTAATAAGCCAGAGCAGGTCCTCAAGCACAATAAACTATCATCGCATTATCATAAAACCCTACTAGGCAATTCTAAACTTTAGCTCCCTAAATCTCCCTTACACAAGATGAACACAATCAATTATTGAAATATGCAAATCTGGACAATTAAGGATTATGTGTGGTTTTTCGTTGAGATTCGATTCATCTCAGCGTGTCGCCAACGGGGGAAGTGAAATCAACACAGCTTCACTACTGCCATCTAATTATTTCCAACACCAAACAGCAGGCTACCTCGAACTATCTTACGTCCCCCTACAGTGTTTTGCCCGTTCTCTCTTTCTGAATAACGTTTTATTGTGTGAGACACATTTCAAAATTGAGATAATGCACCACTCGTCTCCTTTCAAGCCGTAAACAGAGGCCTTAAGACAAATTAAACTGCTGTGCATCAACAAAAGAGTACAATATAGATTCCTCTCTTCCAACCAATTAGGAGAGGACCTGACCTGACCCATAATGTCACTACAGACTAAGGATAGGATCCGTCACTGTTAGATACGTAGGGAGCAAAGATCAGGAGGGTTAGGGGACGAGGTGCAAAGGGTGCATCAGGATAATGAGGCTAGCTGGCTGTAAACAGATGCTGTCAGTTTCCTAGGGTGTCAACCTCCACACCCATCGTGGACAGTCATTCACCATTCACCAATGCTCATGCATCCATTTAGTCACAATTGCTGGAATCTCTAAGGGATCCAGCTAGCTAGGACATATTCTAATCTACTGAGCATTCTTATATGTAATTCTACTGTAACATGTTTTCTGATGCAACACTTAGCGCTCAGAATAGCCTCTCTCTCTATCAGATCCCACCGATGTACTTTGGTGGGCTGGAACCTGGAACTAGTCTCAGCTTTCACTCACCATATGCCTCCCTGGCATACACTGGTGCCAAAGGGAGGAAGTGATCCACTGGTCAACAAATGAGCAAACCGACCCTGACGCTCCTCAAAACCACATGAAGCCTCTATCTTTAGTACCAGACACCGGCTTCAACATCATAAGCACAGAAGAGATAAGAAAAGAGAAATCCCAATTCATTGTTGTCTAAAAAGGATATGTGAACATATTCTATGTAAGGCTGGTTAAAGTTCAAATAGAGGCTAATACCACTGATGTCAACCCAACATGCTGTGATTATGGCGTCTGCCGGGCTGAGGTTGGATGACTCGTCACTGCTGGTGTTGGGTGTGGACTTCCTGATGGTGGTTTCTGGCAAACCTTTCTATCCAATCAAAATGGGTTAGGCTGGCCAAAGTTTAATTACTGTTAAACGGATGCCCCGCCTCACTTTTCTCCACACCCCAATAAATGAATAAAATATGTGTGTCATTTGTTGGGAAATATATTCAGCTCTTTGTTTATAATTCACTGTCCGCTCTCCCTTGAGGCTTTCCCAAATGGATGTCCAAGAGAGCAAACAGCCTCAGATCACACGGTCAGATCATGTTCGAGCCTCGGATTGGACAATGAAACACACACGTTCCCCCCTCAGGCGACGTGCAGACGTTTCATTTCTCTCTCATGCAGTCATGACTGAAGCCAGGTTAAACGTGGGACGTCCCTCATTATAAACAAACAGTCGGTTAAATTGATGGTTATTGCATCATTTTCTGATCTAATAGAAGCGATTAATAGACGAAACAACAATGTAATTTAACCAACTGACTGACCAGAGATCAGGGCATTCATCAGCAAAGACACAGTGCAAGCTGATAGTATTTTGGACAACCAAATTGAAGTCAAAATGATTGATGAAATCGAAGTGTGTCAGCTGGACGGTGATTTGCGATTCATAACTTACATTTTACCGGTACTACCAGTAGTAGTAGGCCAACCGATAACACCACAACGGAATGCCTTTGAAGAGATGATGCGCCGCCAAGAACAGCAAGAATGTCCAGCAAAGTACATAGCCAGTGGCACGCTCACACTTCAGATCAGATCAGCAGGTGGGGGCTTTTCCTGGCAGCCAGGTGAGACAATCGAAGGAGGATACGGTGAGAAAGGGTACTGGGCTCAAATTTAGTCACGCTTGATCTATATAGATTGATGCTTCTAATTGTACATGTTATAAACAAAAATATATATATTTTGACGACGATAGGTTATACTCTATGGCTGGATAATGTATTTTTTCCAATGCTACATTCATTTGGCAGACCTAGCTTGATTGACCCTCTTTCTACAAGGCCATGTCTATGAGAGGCCTAATCATATTTGAATTAATATTTTGTTAACGCCTAGGCTATAGAGATGCATTCAGGTAATGAACTCATTATTATGCATCAACATTTTAATTTGATTACAATTATTTATTGTCAATCATTCTTGAATTTGTTAGGCTATATGATTAAGTAGATTAATGAATTGATAATACATTACTTAAAAAAATATATATATATGTAATATGATAGGGTGTCTAATAGAATGCAATATTCCATGTGAATAATGTTAATTTTTGTATTCATAATAATGAACTGAAAATCAGTCTGAAATGGAATATTTTGCCTATTGTTCATGTCCATATAGCCTAGGACAATGTGGTAAAGTACTGTTATTCTTTATCCTCCTAATGTATTTTTTATTGTTATTTTTTCGCTCGCTCGCCTCACTTTTCTGGGAGGAAAATCCATTACAAACAGTGGATCAATTTTGTCTGGCCTTAGGTAAAGACTTAGCTTAGGAGCACTTACTATAAGTAACTTATTCTGCAATGATTCTACCAACACCCCCCATCTTATCATGAAATCATTTTTATCTCTTACGGTACACCAAAAACCACAGTGGGAGGGAAGAGGGGGGTGTTGGGTGTAAGGCAATTCCATGATTACAGAATGATGCTGATAATCACTTTTTGACTTAAAAACGTATGCCAAACACAAACCATAACACTCTATGGACAAGAAACTACTTTTAATCATTTCAACTGAACATTTTTTATAAAACATTTACTTGAACAACATTGCAGATGCAAAGTTTGATAACAGAATGACGGTAAAACTTCCCTCCGTTTTTTATGTGACCAGGTTTTCCTAAAACTGTTCAAATATTTAGTCCGAATTAAGATTCTGTCATGCCTGCTCCCGCTCACCCTCCCTGGCGCGCAAAGGCGCCAGGCTCCCCAGCAATATGCACTCCTGCCACCATCAGTATGCACACCTGCCTTTCACGCACATCAGCACTTACTGGACTCACCTGGACCCAATCACCTCTGTCATTACCTCAACTGTATCTGTCTGTTCCCCCGCTCTGTTCCCTGCTGCAGCATTACTTGTCATATGTCCTTGTTTACCCGTGTGCTGACGCTGTTCCTGTTTTGTTGCCTGTCTGTTCCGTATTAAATGTCCACTCCCCGTACCTGCTTCTCCAGCGTTGGTCTTTACAGATTCAAAGATTTCTACAGAAAGAAGGGGGTGTCAGCTAAGATATGACACCTTGAGTTAGATGTATCATGAATAGGTACAAAAGGGTAGAATAGGGTTGCAAAATTCTGATAACTTTCTCAAAATGTCCAGGTTTTTCAGAAATCCTGGTTGTAGGTTCATGGATTTCCTGCTTATTCCTTCCTGATTTCGTGAATATTCCAACCGGGACTTCTGGAAAACCTGGGAATTTTTGGAAAGTTAACAGAACCCTCGGTAGAAATATAAAATATCCTCCTTTGCATATTTGGGTATTATTCTACACACGGGCTATTCTAATGATCTCCGCCCCCAAACAAGAACATATTTGGTTTGTCCAGACCGGACCAAATATGAACCAATCATAGACGTCTATGTTTCATAACTTTTGACATCACAGTGCAGTACAGTGGAGTACAGTAAAGTATAGCATAGTAGAGTTCAGTAAAGTAGAGTATAACACAGTACAGTACATTATGGACAGTGTGCTCTACTGTACCATACAGTTCGATGCTACTCTACTACAGTACAGATACTGCACTGTTCTTTACTTTACTGTATTGTACTCCTCTTTAATGTGCTCTGCTGTACTGTACTGTCTAAACTTGTGAAACATAGACGTCAATTTCAGACTTGGTCCGGACAGATCATAAGCAATCATGGACGTCTATGTTTGAGTCAAATCAAGGACCGTCTGGACTTGAGCCCAAAAATGTGGATGTTGAAATCAAGGCAAAGGCAGGCTGACCACATTTCAACTACTTTTCAATGTCCATGGACGTCCGGTGTTGGTCGGTGTTCAGTGAGTGAAGATGCTGGTTAAAGTAAATGAAAAGAAAGGGGACTCATCGATAGGTGTCAGTAAGAGCCAGGAGAGATGTGACATTAACTGGAGAGAAAGAAGAGAGAGAGGGAGAGAGAGGTTATCCAGATGGTTTTCAAACTCTTGCTTTGACCACCAGATGACAGAAAGGGAAAGAAAACATATGAGCTGAACATAACAGTATGCCAGTGGAAGGGAGGACAGTAGCAGGTGACCCAACTGTGGTTTGTTACTACATTGCATTCGGAAAGTATTGAGACCACTTGACTTTTTCCACATTATGTTACGTTACAGACTTAGTCTAAAATTGAATAATAATACAAAAAATCCTCATCAATCTACACACAATAACCCATAAAGACAGAACAAAAACAGGTTTTTCAAAATTTTAGCAAAATTCTTTAAAAAACAAGACAGAAATACCTTATTTACATACAATACTTGGAATCCCAGGTCCATACTACTTGTATAGAGAACTGATACTGTATACTATATTGTTGATGGGGTGGGATTGGCGTGGGGTGTGGGGGGTCTGTGGGTGGCTTTTAACTATTTCTGGGGATTCCAAATGTCTTACTTGTGAGCCTTTCTATAACCTATGGTAGAGCGCCACGCTTCACCAATACTGCCTGAAAGTGGGCTTTGTGAAAGATGGAAAGAGAGAGAACATGGGACAGATGGGTCATGAAGTTTTAAAGAAATGTGGAACAAGATGTCGTCTGACCCCCACAACTTCGACTGTGTTGTTGTTAACATAGCTGACATAGTCCTCCCAAGCTTCACACTATCTGAGTGGTTCACAATGTGGTTTAAAAATGTATGTATTTTGTATTGTAACCATACCATAATAATGACCCTTCATGTTAGTTACAATGTGTTATGTCAGCTTCAATGAATGAATGCACGATTCAATGACAGCAAATATTGTGGTTCACTGTACTGTCCTTTTGTAAGTCTCCGCCTGTTATTTTGTTGTGCTGCAGCCGACATTAATTCTGCCTGTTCTAGCGCTGAGAGAACAGCAGGGACAGCTGACATTTGTACATGTTTAATAGCGGTGTGGTTAACCTTAAGTCATCTCCTCTTAAGGAGAACTGTAGGTCCAATCAAAACAATGAAGAGAGCATCCTATTAAACAGTGACGCGAGCCAGCCTGACTAACTGGAGCCATAAACCACCCATATTCCACGCACTCACACTTCTGGCATGTGTTAAATAAGGCTATGTGTAAATGATGTGATTATCTAACATATTTTATGTGTTGCATATCGCATGGTCATTATCCCAGGGGACATAATGCAATCTGGTTGATTGTTGGGGGCACAATTACTGACTCTAGGGGTAATTTTGTATCCATGAATTATTGTAGATACAGTTGAAGTCGGAAGTTTACATACACCTTAGCCAAATACATTTAAACACAGTTTTTCACAATTCCCTGTCTTAGGTCAGTTAGGATCACCACTTTATTTTAAGAATGTGAAATGTCAGAATAATAGTAGAGAGAATGATTTATTTCAGCTTGTATTTCTTTCATCACATTCCCAGTGGTCAGAAGTTTATATACACTCAATTAGTATTTGGTAGCATTGTCTTTCAATTGTTTAACTTGGGTCAAACGTTTCAGGTAAGTTGAGTGAATTTTGGTCCATTCCTCCTGACAGAGCTGGTGTAACTGAGTCAGGTTTGTAGGCCTCCTTGCTCGCACACACTTTTTTTGTTCTGCCCACACATTTTCTATAGGATTGAGGTCAGAGGTTTGTGATGGCCACTCCAATACCTTGACTTTGTTGTCCTTAGGCCATTTTGCTTTGGAAGTATGCTTGGGGTCATTGTCCATTTGGGAGACCCATATTACAACCAAGCTTTAACCTCCTGACTGATGTCTTGAGATGTTGCTTCAATATATCCACCTAATTTTCCATCCTCATGATGCCATCTATTTTGTGAAGTGCACCAGTCCCTCCTGCAGAAAAGCACCCCCACAACATGATGCTGCCAGCCCCGTGCCTCACGGTTGGGATGGTGTTCTTCGGCTTGCAAGCCTCCCCCTTTTTCCTCCAAACATAACGATGGTCATTATGGCCAAACAGTTCTATTTTTGTTTCATCAGATCAGAAGACATTTCTCCAAAAAGTATGATCTTTGTCCCCATGTGCAGTTCCAAACCGTAGTCTGGCTTTTTTATGGCGGTTTTGGAGCAGTGGCTTCTTCCTTGCTGAGTGGCCTTTCAGGTTATGTCGATATAGGACTCATTTTACTGTGGATATAGATGCCTTTGTACCTGCTTCCTCCAGCATCTTCACAAGGTCCTATGCTGTTGTTCTGGGATTGATTTGCACTTTTCGCACCAAAGTACGTTCATCTCTAGGAAACAGACCGCATCTCCTTCCTGAGCGGTATGACGGCTGCGTGGTCCCATGGTGTTTATACTTGTGTGCTATTGTTTGTACAGATGAACGTGGTACCTTCAGGCTTTTGGAAATTGCTCCCAAGGATGAACCAAACTTGTTGGGGTCTACCGCGTACCACCTACAATTTTTTTTCCTGAGGTCTTTGCTGATTTCTTTTGATTTTCCCATGATGTCAAGCAAAGAGGCACAGAGTTTGAAGTTAGGCCTTGAAATACATCCGCAGGTACACCTCCAATTGACTCAAATGATGTCAATTAGCCTATCAGAAACTTCTAAAGCCATAACATAATTTTATGGAATTTTCCAAGCTGTTTAAAGGTACGGTCAACTTAGTGTATGTAAACTTCTGACCCACTGGAATACAGAGAATTATAAGTGAAATCATCTGTCTGTAAACAATTGTTGGAAGAATTACTTGTGTTATGCACAAAGTAGATGTCCTAACTGACTTGCCAAAACTATAGTTTGTTAACAAGAAATGTGTGGAGTGGTTGAAAAACGAGTTTTAATGACTCAAACCTAAGTGTATGTAAACTTCCGACTTCAACTGTATTAGTAAAAACGGCCAATGGCCCACTGATAAGATCCGTCTGGTGCTGTGGTGTAGCATTGTGAAGGCATTATTAGGTGAACTGGAAACAGACCAACGCCTGAGACACAAGCCTGAGTGCCTGAAGGTGTCCCTCCACCATTCGCTACGCATCATTGAACATTAAATGCACCCCTTCTTTCCTTCCTTCCTCATACACAAAACAGCTGTGACATGGCAGAACCAGCTTCTTCTGAATCCATTTAACAATGATGTCAGACTCCTACGCTCAGGTGGACTGACCTCCTAATAATTGAGATACTTGAATAATGAAAACGGATTGACTCCACGACAACAGATCGAAAAGAGTTTGATGTGAAAGTAAAACGGTAATGGATGAGGAGGGTGAGACTGGCTAATTACATAATGGCCAGTCTAGACTGCCTCAGCTAGTCTGCTTACACACAGATTCAATGCATTAGGCATTACATGGCGACTGAACCAGAGCCTACCTCTGCATTACACTCTCCATTACCATCTAAAGACCAGCCTCTTGTCCCGATGTGTCTGCATAACTCCTGTTTAACAACAACTCTAATTTCTGCCACGTCCCCTCTCGGCAATCCTGCTTAGCCGTGTTTCATTTCTGCACTGGAGATTACAGCTGATAGAAAACATACGGCCGCTGCTGTGGGTGAAAATAAGCAGGCCTGGGCAGAGAGTGCAGGGGGAGGGATGGAGGGAGGGGCTCCGAGTCCATGGACGACATGCCAGGCATTGGTTCGCTCCGCCACAGAGGGTCTAATGGGAGCCTGACGCAGTAGGAGCAGGTTATCAGTAGACCGAGCAGCAGTACCTATAGAGATGTACAGCCCAGCCTCGCTAGCCTCCTGCTGGGAAAGGAATTGAATTTACCCCCGTTTTTTAACCATCCTCACTTCTCTGACAAATTGAAAAGGGAGGCCACATATTTCAGATGTGTTAGACCAAAGAATTGCAATTTACCAACTGGTGGGAGAAATATAACAGATTCAATACTAAAGGAGATGCTGAGTAGGCTATATTCTAATCTCTGACAAGAGACACAGTACTGTTTTGCACAGGACCCCTATTGTATCACCCTCTGACATTCACAGAGATGTCGCTTTTGCTCCACTGTTCCCAGGCTTGTTTATATCATAAATAGGTGGGGATAGCACATCACAACATGGGGTGGTCTCTCCTGCTTATCTGAGTTTGCACAGAACACTGGCTGCCAGGATGGACCAGGTTGATAATGGAGGTCACTGAGGCCCAGGTTAATAGAAGGGGAAAGCATCACGGCTTGAATCTAGACACCCAGAGTGCAGGAGCCATGAAGTCTGAGTCGTGATCTAAGTCACTTTCTTGGGAGCTCTTTCACGCAATAATCTGTTTTTGTTACTCCTCAGAAAGTAGCACTTTTATCCAAAAGTAGGCCTTATCCTCGGACCTCTAATAACACACTGGCTTTATCCAGGCCCTTCCTGACTAACATCAGGAAGCTGCACCTGCAACTTTCAAGCACAGTATACCACCTACCAAAACAGTCCACAGACCCTTTCTCTAAAAGAATGCATGGGAACACTCCATCCGTATGTTAAGTTATTCATCACCAAATTTTACATAACAATCCATGGCCTAATTTAGCATGCAGGCCAGGACTCACATTTACTTTGCACAGCTAATCTATGAGAGAGAGAGAGAGGGGGGGAGAGAGAGATGAAGGGGAGCTAAGAAAGAGAGAAAGAGGCCGAGGGGGCTGGTCAGAGATATCAAAGCATGCACTAATCTAATCACCCCCTCTCTCTCCATACTTCACAGAGCTTGTGTTATTGTTTACTTGTTTATGCAACGCAAGGAGTGTTGAGAAGATACGCATGTCTGCACGATTTAGTCACGTTCACTTGGGAAAAGCACTTAGGGCAAAGGAAGGGAAAAAAACTGTCTGGCATTTTTCATTTTGAAAGGACAATAGAATAACTCTCTCTCCTTCTCTAGCCTAAGCCTCTCTGTGTTTTTCTAACTTCTGCAGAACTTGAGTTGTAACAGATCAGCAATTCATAACCAATTAGCCTAGCTACAGTATAACCCTTAGATCCCTCTCCAGACTGTTTATATACAGTTGAAGTGGAAAGTTTACATACACTTAGGTTCGAGTCATTTAAACTCGTTTTTCAACCACTCCACAAATTTCTTGTTAAACGAACTATAGTTTGGGCAAGTCGGTGAGGACATCTACTTTGTGCATGACACAAGTAATTTTCCAACAATTGTTTACAGACAGATCATTTCACTTATAATCCACTGAATCACAATTCCAGTGGGTCAGACGTTTACATGCACTAAGTTGACTGTGCCTTTAGACAGCTTGGAAAATTCCAGAAAATGATGTCATGGCTTTAGAAGCTTCTGATAGGCTAATTGACATCATTTGAGTCTGTTGGAAGTATACCTGTGGATGTATTTCAAGGCCTACCTTCAAACTCAGTGCCTCTTTGCTTGACATCAGGTGAAAATCAAAAGAAATCAGCCAAGACGTCAGAAAAAGAATTGTAGACCTCCACAAGTTTGGTTCATCCTTAGGAGCAATTTCCAAACGCCTGAAGGTACCACGTTCATCTGTACAAACAATAGTACACAAGTATAAACATCATGGGACCACGCAACCGTCATACCGCTCAGGAAGGAGATGCGTTCTGTCTCCTAAAGATGAACGTACTTTGGTGTGAAAAGTGCAAATCAATCCCAGAACAACAGCAAAGGACCTTGTGAAGATGCTGGAGGAAACAGGTACAAAAGTATCTATATCCACAGTAAAACGAGTCCTATATCGACATAACCTTAAAGGCCGCTCAGCAAGGAGGAAGCCACTGTCCCAAAACCGCCGTAAAAAAAGCCAGAATATGGTTGGCAACTGCACATGGGGACAAAGATCATACTTTTTGTAGAAATGTCCTCTGATCTGATGAAACAAAAATAGAACTGTTTGGCCATAATGACCATCGTTATGTTTGGAGGAAAAGGGAGAGGCTTGCAAGCCGAAGAACACCATCCCAACCGTGAAGCACGGGGGCGGCAGCATCATGTTGTGGGGGTGCTTTGTTGCAGGAGGGACTGGTGCACTTCACAAAATAGATGGCTTCATGAGGATGGAAAATTAGGTGGATATATTGAAGCAACATCTCAAGACATCAGTCAGGAAGTTAAAGCTTGGTCGCAAATGGTCCTTCCAAATGGACAATGACCCCAAGCATACTTCCAAAGTTGTGGCAAAATGGCTTAAGGACAACAAAGTCAAGGTATTGGAGTGGCCATCACAAAGCCCTGACCTCAATCCAATAGAAAATGTGTGGGCAGAACTAAAACAGCAAGGAGGCCTACAAACCTGACTCAGTTACACCAGCTCTGTCAGGAGGAATGGGCCAAAATTCACCCAACTTATTGTGGGAAGCTTGTGGAAGGCTACCTGACATGTTTGACCCAAGTTAAACAATTTAAAGGCAATGCTACCAAATACTAACTGAGTGTATGTAAACTTCTGAGCCACTGGGAATGTGATGAAAGAAAGAAATGCTGAAATAAATCATTCTCTCTAGTATTATTCTGACATTTCACATTCTTAAAATAAAGTGATGATCCTAAATGACATAAGAAAGGACATTTTTACTCTGATTAAATGTCAGGAATTGTGAAACACTGAGTTTAAATGTATTTGGCTAAGGCAGTGGTTCTTAACCTGGGTTCGATCACGCTACATCGCTTGGCCTATCTGTGCTGCAGGGAATTTGGTGCGCTCAGTAGTCGACTTGTGACTGTCGTGATGGTACGTCTTGTGATTTCTTTCTTAATATTTTAATCCCTTCATACTTACTATGTCGAGCAAAAAAAGAATGTGGTCGGACGAATATGTACAATATGGATTCACATGTATAACGGAACGTGATGGGAGTCAGCGTCCTAACTGCATGATTTGCAATGCCAAGTTGAGCAATTCTAATCTAGCACCGGCAAAACTAAGAGAACACTTCCTTAAACTGCATGGAGATGGAAAATACAAGAACACTACGCTCGCTGAATTCAAGGTGAAGAGAGCCAGATTCGATGAAAAGGCTACTCTGCCTGTTCTCGGCTTTGTACCCATCAACAAACCGATCCTCACAGCATCGTACGAAGTTGCTTACCTGATCGCAAAGCAGGGCAAACCGCACACCATTGGTGAAACACTCATAAAACCAGCTGTGTTGAAGATGGCAAATATCATGGTGGGAAAAGAGGCTGAAGTTAAGTTATCCCAAATTCTTCTTTCAAATGACACCATCAGCGACAGAATAGAGGACATGAGCAAAGACATCTTGGCTCAAGTAGTTGCAGATCTGATTTCAAGCCCGGCAAAATTCAGCCTTCAACTCGACGAGACCACAGACGTTTCCAATCTAAGCCAGCTTGCTGTATTTGTGCACTATGTGAAAGACGACGTGATAAAGGAATATTTTTTTATTTTGTAAGCCTCTTACAACAACAACTAAGGCAGCCGATGTGAAGAAACTTGTGGATGACTTCTTCAAAGACAACAATCTTTCGTGGGATATGGTTTCTGCATTTTGTTTGGACGGAGCTCCAGTCATGCTGGGAAGAAAGTCTGGTTTTGGTGCGCTAGTGAAAGCCGATGCACCACACATCATTGTTACGCATTGTATTCTGCACAGGCATGCGTTGGCAACAAAAACCTTGCCTCCAAAACTGCCAGAAGTATGAAAAATTGTACTGGACTGCGTGAACTATGTGCTAACTAGTGCTCTGAAGCACCACATCTTCAGTGAGCTGTGTAAAGAAATGGGCTCTGAATTCAAGGTACTTCTGTACCATTCTAACGTTCGGTGTTTATCCCGGGGACAGGTGCTGAATCGTGTTTTTGCCATGTGTGTGGAATTAGCCCTGTTTTTGCAAGAGCACCAACATTGTCATGCAGATTGCTTCAAAAATTCTGAGTTCATTCTCATTTTAGCGTACATGGCTGATATCTTCGCAGCTCTCAATCATCTCAATCAAAAGATGCAGGGCGGTGGAGTCAACATCATCGAAGCGGAGGAAAACCTGAAGGATTTTCAAAAAAAGCTACCGTTATGGAAACGACGAACAGAGAACGATAACTTCGCAAACTTTCCCCTGCTGGAAGACTGTGTAAGTAAGATCGAAGATGTATCTGGAATCGGAGACATTTCTGTTCCCGCGGAACTGAAGCAAGCAATTGCCACGCACTTAGATGAGCTTGCAAAGTCTCTCGACGGATACTTCCCTACAAGAGAGTCATATCCAGCATATGGGTGAGACAGCCGTTCACATTTAGTGTTGAGACAACAGATGTCAATGATGAATACCTCGATGAAATCATTGAAATTCAGCAGAGCCAGGTTCAACAGGAACTCTTCAGAACAACAACGCTTTCAACGTTTTGGTGTCAACAAATGGTAACGTACCCTGTTATTGCTAAGAAAGCTCTGGAGATTTTCATATCGTTTGTTACAACATATCTTTGCGAGCAATCCTTTTCGAGGATGCTGGACATAAAAACTAAGAAAAGGAACAGACGTTGCTAAAATGACATGAGTGCCACTTGCCAAGGTGAAGCCGCGCATTTCTGAACTGGTCTCTGAAAGGCAACAGCAGAAGTCACACTGATTTGCAGTAAATATTAATTATTATGTTTTTGTTTTTGTGTGAAAATCATGTTTTGATGATTTTGTTCTTTGAACACAGTGATGTTGATGCCCGGTTCATTTTGTCCACCAGTCAAATATATACCTATGTTTTGAATTTGAAAAAAATCATATTTTATTTTTCCAATTAAGGGTTCGGTGAATGTGCATATGTCACGCCCTGGTCAAAGTATTTTGTGTTTATTTTTATGTATTTGGTCAGGCCAGGGTGTGGCATGGGGTTTTTGTAATTGTGGTGTGTTTGTCTTGGGGTTTTGGTGGTGGTATTGGGATTGTAGCTTAGTGGGTTGTCTAGCAAGGTCTATGGCTGTCTGGAGTGGTTCTCAATCAGAGGCAGGTGCTTATCGTTGTCTCTGATTGGGAACCATATTTAGGCAGCCATATTCTTTGAGTTTGTCGTGGGTGATTGTCCTTAGTGTCCTATGTGTACTCGTTGTTAGTTTGCACCAGATAGGCTGTTTCGGTTTCGTTTATTGTTTTTTTGTAAGTTCGTGTTTCTTTGGTATATTAAACATGGATCGCAATCGACACGCTGCAGTTTGGTCCGACTCTCTTTCATCACCACTAGAAAACCGTTACAGAATCACCCACCACCAACGGACCAAGCGGCGTGTCAACAGGCAGGAGCAGCCGAAAAGGAGATGCTCACCAAGGATTTCTGGTCATGGGAGGAGATCTTCGACGGGAGAGGACCCTGGGCTAAACCAGGGGAGTGTAGCCGCCCAAAGGAGCAACAGGAGAAGAGGCAACAGAGGCAGCAGCAGCAGGAGCAGCAGCAGCTACAGTGGGAGAGGTTGCACCACCTGGAGTTATGGACATGGGAGGAGGAATTGGACGGTAAAGGACCCTGGAATGAGCCTGGAGATTATTGTCGCCCCAAAGCCGAGCTGGAGGCAGCAAAAGCAGAGAGGCGGCATTATGAGGAGCTAGCACGGCAGAGCGGATGGAAGCCCGAGAGTCAGCCCCAAAATTTCTTGGGGGCTTACAGGGAGTATGGCTATGCCAGGTAGGAGACCTGCGCAAACTCCCTGTGCTTACCGGGGGCTGGAGAGACCGGGCAGGCACCGTGTTATGCTGTGGAGCGCACGGTGTCTCCAGTGCGGGTGCACAGCCCGGTTCGGTATATTCCAGCTCCGCGTATCGGCCGGGCTAGATTGAGCGTCGAGCCAAATGCCATGAAGCCGGCTCTACGCATCTGGTCCCCAGTGCGTCTCCTTGGGCCGGCTTACATGGCACCAGCCTTGCGCTCGGTGTCTCCGGTTCGCCTGCATAGCCCAGTGCAGGCTATTCCACCTCGCCGCACTGGCAGGGCAACCGGGAGCATTCAACCAGGTAAGGTTGGGCAGGCTCGGTGCTCAAGAGCCCCAGTGCGCCTGCACGGTCCGGTCTATCCAGTACCACCTCCACACCCCAGCCCTCCGGTAGCAGCTCCCCGCACCAGGCTTCCTGTGCGTGTCCTCGATCCAGTACCACCAGTTCCAGCACCACGCACCAGGCCTTCAGTGTGCCTCGCCTGTTCAGCGCAGCCAGCGCTTTTCTCCTCTCCTGCGCTGCTGGAGTCTCCCGCCTGTTTAGCGCAGCCAGAGCCTTCCTCCTCTACAGCGCTGCCGGAGCCTCCCGCCTGTTTAGCGCAGCCAGAGCCTTTCTCCTCTCCTGCGCTGCCGGAGTCTCCCGCCTGTTTAGCGCAGCCAGAGCCTTCCTCCGACACAGCGCTGCAGGAGTCTCCCGCCTGTTCAGCGCAGCCAGAGCTGCCAGTCTGCATGAAGCAGCCAGTCTACATGGAGCAGCCAGAGCTGTCAGTCCGCATGGAGCAGCCAGAGCTGTCAGTCCGCATGGAGCAGCCAGAGCTGTCAGTCTGCATGGAGCAGCCAGAGCTGTCAGTCCGCATGGAGCAGCCAGAGCTGTCAGTCTACATGAAGCAGCCCGAGCTGCCAGTCTGCATGAAGCAGCCAGTCTACATAGAGCAGCCAGAGCTGCCAGTCTGCATGGAGCAGTCAGAGCTGTCAGTCTGCATGGAGCAGTCAGAGCTGTCAGTCTGCATGGAGGAGCCAGAGCTGTCAGTCTACAGGAAGCAGCCCGAGCTGCCAGTCTGCATGAAGCAGTCAGTCTACATGGAGCAGCCAGAGCTGTCAGTCCGCATGGAGCAGCCAGAGCTGTTAGTCTACATGAAGCAGCCCGAGCTGCCAGTCTGCATGAAGCAGCCAGTCTACATGGAGCAGCCAGAGCTGTCAGTCTGCATGAAGCAGCCAGTCTGCATGGAGCAGCCAGTCTGCATGGAGCTGCCAGTCTGCACGGAGCTGTCAGTCTGCACGGAGCTGTCAGTCTGCAAGGAGCTGCCAGTCAGCACGGAGCCGCCAGAGCGGTCAGTCTGTAAGAAGCCGCCAGAGCTGTCAGCCTATATGGAGCAGCTAGTGCCGCCAGTCTGCCCAGCGCCGCCAGTGCCCCCAGTCTGCCCAGCATCGCCAGTCTGCCCAGCATCGCCATCAGTCTGCCCAGCATCGCCATCAGTCTGCCCAGCATCGCCATCAGTCTGCCCAGCATCGCCAGTCTGCCCAGCATCGCCAGTCTGCCCAGCATCGCCAGTCTGCCCAGCACCGCCAGTCTGCCCAGCGTCGTCAGTCTGCCCAGCGTCGTCAGTCTGCCCAGCACCGCCAGTCTGCCCAGCGTCGCCAGTCTGCCCGGCGTCGCCAGTCTGCCCGGCGCCGCCGGTCTGCCCAGCATCGCCAGTCTGCCAGACTCTTCCAGATCGGCCAGTCAGCCAGACTCTTCCAGATCTGCCAGTCAACCAGACTCTTCCAGATCTGCCAGTCAACCAGACTCTTCCAGATCTGCCAGTCAACCAGACTCTTCCAGATCTGCCAGTCAACCAGACTCTTCCAGATCTGCCAGTCAACCAGACTCTTCCAGATCTGCCAGTCAACCAGACTCTTCCAGATCTGCCAGTCAGCCAGGATCTGCCAGTCAGCCAGGATCTGCTGAAACCACCAGCCAGCCAGGAGCTGGTAGATCTATCTACCTGCCTGAGCTTCCTCTCACTCCTGAGCTTCCTCTCACTCCTGAGCTTCCTCTCACTCCTGAGCTTCCTCTCACTCCTGAGCTTCCTCTCACTCCTGAGCTTCCTCTCACTCCTGAGCTTCCTCTCACTCCTGAGCTTCCTCTCACTCCTGAGCTTCCTCTCACTCCTGAGCTTTCTCTCACTCCCGAGCTTCCCTCAGTCCCGAGCTGCCTCGGTCCCGAGCTGTCCTTCAGTCCCGATCTGTTCCTCAGTCCAGTGGGGTTCTGGGTGAGGACTACTAGGCCATGGTCGGCGGCGAGGGTGGACTATCCAGGGACGAAGGGAGAGGGGACTAAGACATTAAAGGAGTGGGGTCCACGTCCCGCGCCGGAGCCGCCACCATGGACAGACGCCCACCCGGACCCTCCCTATTGTTTTGAGGTGCGTTCGGGAGTCCGCACCTTAGGGGGGTTCTGTCACGCCCTGGTCAAAGTATTTTGTGTTTATTTTTATGTATTTGGTCAGGCCAGGGTGTGGCATGGGGTTTTTGTAATTGTGGTGTGTTTGTCTTGGGGTTTTGGTGGTGGTATTGGGATTGTAGCTTAGTGGGTTGTCTAGCAAGGTCTATGGCTGTCTGGAGTGGTTCTCAATCAGAGGCAGGTGCTTATCGTTGTCTCTGATTGGGAACCATATTTAGGCAGCCATATTCTTTGAGTTTGTCGTGGGTGATTGTCCTTAGTGTCCTATGTGTACTCGTTGTTAGTTTGCACCAGATAGGCTGTTTCGGTTTCGTTTATTGTTTTTTTGTAAGTTCGTGTTTCTTTGGTATATTAAACATGGATCGCAATCGACACGCTGCAGTTTGGTCCGACTCTCTTTCATCACCACTAGAAAACCGTTACAGCATATGAAACTGGTGGGGTTCAGTAACTCCAACAAGGTAAAGAACCACTGGGCTAAGGTGTATGTATACTTCCGACTTCAACTGTACGTTCCCACCTATCATAGACGAAACTATAAAATCCTGTCATTTTCTCTTCATCAGCAGAAAACAAAGCAGAGACTTGCACGGTGGGGGCTTAAAATAGATTTACAATCACGTTATGTAAGAAAACACTGACTGTGCTAAACAATATAGAAAATTCCATGGTTGATTATATAAGTACTACACTCACACATCAGTTTGGGTGCTGGGGAACCATATGTTACTGGGGTGAATTTTCACACCCAAATCACACATGCAGCATCTCCCACAGTCAATTCAATAACTTGCCACTTGGGCAAAATACTGTATGTTTTGAAAACGGATGGGATGACAGAAGAGCTGCATGTAATTGTATGTACTTTTCCCGATGACAGAGCCCTGTTAAGGGGAAGTGAAGAGTAGCCTAGACAAGGGCATATTATCCCCCAGGTGTCCATTTTCCGCACCCACAGGTCATCATAGGCACACAAGTTTAGGTTATTCTATCTTTATTCACCTGTCTTCAAATTATATTTTTTAAATCCATCATATTGTCAACTGTCTAATTTCTCTGTTCTTCGCCTTGCATCATAAAAGCAACTTTATGTAGCAAAACTATTCTACTGTGTAAACACCGTCCAACTTTCTCAAGTAGGTTGCACTGTAACATGTCGTAACACAGCATTACTACACTGTAGCACGTCGTAACACAGCATTACTACACTGTAACATGTCGTAACACAGCATTACTACACTGTAGCACGTCATAACACAGCATTACTACACTGTAGCACGTCGTAACACAGCATTACTACACTGTAACATGTCGTAACACAGCATTACTACACTGTAGCACGTCGTAACACAGCATTACTACACTGTAGCACGTCATAACACAGCATTACTACACTGTAGCACATCGTAACACAGCATTACTACACTGTAGCACATCGTAACACAGCATTACTACACTGTAGCACATTGTAACACAGCATTACTACACTGTAGCGCATCGTAAAACAGCATTACTACACTGTAGCACGTCGTTACACAGCATTACTACACTGTAGCACGTCGTAACACAGCATTACTACACTGAAGCACGTCGTAACACAGCATTACTACACAGGTAGCACATCGTAACACAGCATTACTACACTGTAGCACATCGTAACACAGCATTACTACACTGTAGCACATCGTAACACAGCATTACTACACTGTAGCACGTCGTAACACAGCATTACTACACTGTAGCACGTCGTAACACAGCATTACTACACTGTAGCACATCGTAACACAGCATTACTACACTGTAGCACATCGTAACACAGCATTACTACACTGTAGCACGTCGTAAAACAGCATTACTACACTGTAACACGTCGTAACACAGCATTACTACACTGTAACACATCGTAACACAGCATTACTGCACTGTAGCACGTCGTAACACAGCATTACTACACTGTAGCACGTCGTAATACAGCATTACTACACAGTAACACGTAACGCAGCATTACTACACAGTAACACGTCGTAAAACATCATTACTACACTGTAACACGTAGTAAAACATCATTACTACACAGTAACACGTCGTAAAACAGCATTACTACACAGTAACACGTCGTAAAACAGCATTACTGCACTGTAACACGACGTAAAACAGCATTACTACACTGTAACACGTCGTAACACAGCATTACTACACTGTAACACGTCGTAACACAGCATTACTACACTGTAACACGTCGTAAAACAGCATTACTACACTGTAACACGTCGTAAAACAGCATTACTACACTGTAACACGACGTAAAACAGCATTACTACACAGTAACACGACCTAAAACAGCATTACTACACTGTAACACGACGTAACACAGCATTACTACACTGTAACACGGCGTAACACAGCATTACTACACAGTAACACATCGTAAAACAGCATTACTACACTGTGACACGACGTAAAACAGCATTACTACACTGTAACACGTCGTAACACAGCATTACTACACAGTAACACGTCGTAAAACAGCATTACTACACTGTAACACGTCGTAAAACAGCATTACTACACTGTAACACGATGTAAAACAGCAACTGAGTCTGAGACGGAGAGGTGGGTTGACAAGACAAGAGAAACTATTTCCATGCTTATCCACGTACCTTGATTAGTACGTGCTCATAACACCAAGTACCATATAGAATGCATTAGCTATATCTAAATCAACAATGCTTGCCGAGTTGCGGAGTAGATGCAGCTAACAATTTAGCCGTAAATCACTCCTTTTCCTGGATCCAGGACTTCCTGACAGGCAGACTCCAGGTGGTGAGGATAGGCAACACACCTCCGCCATGCTGACCCTCAGCATGGGGGGGCCCACGGGGGTGCATGCTTAGTCCCCTATTGTCCTCTATGTACACCCACAACTGCTTGGCCACACACAACTCCAGCACCATCATTAATCACTAATTGATGTAGTTCTGTCCTTAAACTGTTCTTATCTATTAATGTTCTGTATTATGTCATGTTTCATGTTTTGTGTGGACCCCATGAAAAGTAGCTACTCTTGCAACAGCTAATGGGGATCCCAATAAAATACCAAAAATACCAAGTTTTCCGATGGCACGACAGTGGTGGGCCTGATCGCCGATGAGACAGCCTACAGGGAAGAGGTTAGAGCCCTGCCAGAGTGGCCTCTAAAGTTGATCGTGGACTACAGGAAACAGGAGGGGGGGCACGCCACTTGCCATCGACGGAGCTGCAGTGGAGAGGGTCAAAAGCTTCAAGTTCCTCGGTGTGCACATCACATATGACCTGACATGGTCCAATCACACCACTACCGCTGTGAAGAAGGCGCAACGGTGCCTCTTCAACCTCAGGCGACTGAAGACACTTGGCATGGGCCCTTGGGTCCTCAAGAAGTTCTACAGCTGCACAATCGAGAGCATCTTGACCGGCTGCATCACCGTTTGGTACGGCAACTGCAACTCAACCATAAGGTTCTACAAAGGATGGTGAGGACGGCCCATCACTCGAGCCCCCTGCCCTCTGGGACATGTACTCCAGGTGGTGTCTGAGAAAGGCCCGAAAGATTGTCAAGGAGTCCTGTCACCCGAGCCACGGACTGTTCACTCTGTTACCATCTGGCAAGTGGCATCGTAGCATTGGGTCTCGGACCAACAGGCTCCAAGACAGCCACTACCAACAGGCCATCAGACTGCTGAACAGCTAACCTTAGATGTCTACCTGTACAGATATGCACCTACAGAGACTATTTGCACCTCAGAGACTATCTGCACCTTAGAGATGATTTGCACTGACTACCAACACCTCGAACCCTTACTCACAAACTTACACACATGCACCCACACATACTCAGAACTCTCTCTCTCTCTCTCACACACACACACACACACAGTCAACCCTGCTGTTCTATTTATTCCACAGCGTGATATGAAGACACTACCCACTTTATATGTATAAATACCGTGTAATACAGTCCAGTATTACTAGGCATACTATTTATTGTTATTGACTAATGTACTGCATTTTTGAGGGAGCTAGCACACAAGCATTTCACTGCACATTTTATATCTGCTGTAAACGGCGTGTGCGACTATAATAACGTTTGATTTGATTTCAACTGGTAAACGCCGTTGGAGATGATCTGTATCAATGCTAACACACCGTGCACGCAAGTTAAATATCTGGTAGAAGCAAACAACAAGGTATGGCGTGCATACCACATGCACGCCATACAAGGTATGGCGTGCATGTGGCTGCGTGTGCGCAGTCTAAATAATCAAGAGAGACCGTTAGATAACGAAGTCGAAATCCAATGTGCTGTGGTCACGGTGCAGACAGACCATCCTCTTGCAACGCATCCCTATGGTGAACGTCACTCTCAATGTATCACAGGACTGGCGTGCATTTAGCCTACACGCGATTGCAGCCTGCATTTGTCCATGTTCCATAACTTAAGTCGTGTTCTAAATTGGTAATTTTATCTAAATCCTTCCAATTTCTCATTTGGTATCAAGTTTGTGGACAGACGACTTACCTTTTCAACCCCGCTGTTGCCTTGTCCCTTGTCCTGAGGGACTTGAGTGAAACGCTCTGCCGCTAAACCCCAGTCAAACCTCCTCTAGCGTCACCCTGCGCTGCAGCCAAGGCAACCAAATGCTCGCGATATTTTGGCTTGGCGTATTGAGAGGTGATATCCAAGTGTTTGGCACAGGGGGACGGACTGAGAAGGAAAAAAGGGGACACTGACTGATGATTTTATTTCACATTTTTAAGGTGTTTGTCACAGGTAAAGTTCCTTTGAAATTCATCCCTGTTACATCACTGTCTTCCATCAAGTGAATTACACCGTGGGGCCCTAAAGAGGGTCCCCACACGTTAGACTGGCCTCCTGTCTATTCGTTCCACTGAAGATTATAGTCAGTCTTACACTGTACACATGCGAGATACAAAGAATAACAGATGCAAACTACAATTGGAAAAAAGTTTATTAGGGAGAAAACGTGGGTGATGCAGTAGAACATCATCTCTATCACTCAACAGAAATGAACACATCTCACCTCATGCTTACTGCATGTGTCCTAGGATGGGTTGGATTTGCAGGGGCTTGACAAAGCTGTCAAAAGTGAAAGCGGCATAGAAACACAGAAAAAAAACACAGAAATACAGTAAAAGCCATGATGGTAGAAGGCTAGAAGCTAAATGAACAACTTGTGGCTGTCCTGATGAGCAATGAGTCACATCAACATGCTGAAAAGCTAAACAATACTCAAACTCTCCGTTGAGTTTACCTGTTCTCCTCATGGACATATGTTATGTTGCTGCTTTGTGAATAAGCTACACACTTGTAGTGTGATTGCACAATACACTATGCTCCTTAAATGAATCATCATGAAAAAAGATGTGTAAGCATAAATCAGAGTTATGGAGGTCTATTGTGTTTACTTTGTCTCCTTCTCTCTCTCTCTGTCTAAATTAAAGAGCCCAATATTGAGCTGTGTGGTTCGTTTCATACACACTTTCCTATTAATTAATTCAACCCAAGGAAAAGCTGACTGCATCCCAAACCTTTCAAAAGAAAGTGATGGTTTTTGTTTATGTAATTGTATATATTCGTGCATGGTCTTTTATCTGCACATCTGGGTCTGTGGGGCATGCTATTCACAGGTCGTCAGTCTCCCCATCGAAGGGCATGGTGTCCAACTCGATGTGGATGCTGCTGGGCTCACCGCTCCCCACCCAGCCTATAGGAGTGCGGTTGAAGGAGGGTCGAGCGCCAATCTCATGCTGGTATACTACAGCCAGTTCAGGCTCATCATGGGCCACCTCATGGGTGTCTGGCAGCTGGAAGGTCATGAGCTGAGAGGCCTTATCAAAGCCCCCAAACGGTGTAGCACTCCTAAGACCGATAAAGTGATGGGCAACAAAAGAAGATCAGACTAATAAGTTAAATGAATCTTCTAAGGCAACTTTGTGTCACATACATGGATGGACAATACAAAGAGTCTGAGTTTGAGAGTAAATGGGTGGGCTCCATTACTTCATACTCTTTTCAAATAAATATATATTTTTTAGATGCTATGGAGTCAACCAAGCAAAGCATAGAGGGGACTGTACCTGTTGAAGGACTTGAACTTGGGCAGATCATGGTGGGCATGGGGGCCTGGCATATGATATCTCATGCTGGATGTCAGCTCCTGGTTGCCCTTCATGGCCTTTTCCCATGGTGATACGTATGAGGGGACAAAATCATGCCTCTTCTTGGCCTTGTCTAAGGCCACTTCTACCCCATGACTACCTGTAGGAAGAAAACAGCGAGTCAGGAAACCAGATATTCTATCACATGATGTTCAAGCCTCTTTGGAATAAATCTCCAGGAAAAGTCAAGTCAGGCTAAATCTGATATACTGATTGCACTGCACTCCCTTAATTCCAAAATCACTTGTTCTAATCTCGTGAGTTGATATGAGCGGATACTGACCATGACCATGTTCTCCTGGAGCAACATCATCATGATGTCCATGGTGTCCATGCTCTTGACCATGCTCATGTCCCTGACCATGACCATAACCATGCCCATCTTTTCCTGGTTTGGGAGGGGGCACAGGAGGGCCTGCCTTCTTTTCCACCATGTGGCCATTAGCGTCCAACATCATTGTGCCACCTAGGCTGGGGACCAACTTCTGGAAGTTCTCCTGAAATTAAACACACAAGACAAGCTTCCAACCTGGGTGGTTGTTGATATATACATTGATAGCCTCAACATTGTGATCATTTCCCTATCTATCCATGGGTTGTACTTCCTTCCCTCATCCATTGCCAATTTTCACTGCAATTGTTTTACATTAAAGCTCTTTGGACAGAATTTCTACATGAACTATATATTATACTAACATGTATTATTGTTATATCAAGTTTTCTTAATTTTGACTTGGATGATTGACCTCCTTTTTCTTACCATAGACTCGCTGTTGAAGAGGTCAGGGTTATTCTCATATATGAACTTCTCCACACGCTTCTGTCTCCTCTGGAACATCTTGGAGCCCTTGTTGGTGAAGAGGTTCAGCTCTTCCAGCATGGTGTCCTTGGGAGTCTTGATCTTCGTCCCCAAGTCAAACTCTGACGCCTCAGGCTCTGACTCATACTCTGCAGATGAGAAATGTTCACAGTCTATTAATTTCTCTTGTTGTTTCTCGACATTATACTGTATGAACATACTGTATAAGGCTCTATTCCATTAAACTTATTTATCCAGGTTTCCGGGATAAATCAAAAACATAATTATTCTGGTTCAGCAAATGTTCAAACTTGGATTATTGGACTCAAAAATGTCTGCAGTATGATACAAAAATACTCTCATACACGCATGTATCTCCCTATGCAGAAAGAATCTTACCTGTGGTTTGAATTGGTTCTACAGTTTGCTTAGCATTGTTTGAATGAATGTTAAAGTACTTTGCGTGCATCATATTTCATCTAGAAAACACATCTGTGTGGGTGTGACGTGATCTCTACATCTCAGCAGAAATTACACTCAGTGCAGATGGTTGCCTAGGAGGGGGATGCTCTCAGATTCTTGGTATCATTACGGTGGAAAATTCATAAATCTCTCTGCCCAAAGATGAACTGGCTGTTCTTCAACAATGTGGCTGTTGAAGGAGAGAGAGCAGAGAACAGCTCATCCCCGAGTTTGGGCCTGACTCTGACTGAGGCTTTATGGCTTTATGAGGTAAGGCCTGAGTCGTTTTCATGTCTGTGTTGTCTATATTTGTTCTGTTCTCGGTGCTTATGATCCATTGGTCAGAAGTCACAGGGTGTTGAAACAGAGAGGATGGGTGAAGGGAGAAAGTCTTCAATCTGTAACACTGCACAGGGAAGACGTTCCACAACAATTCTAAAGCTCTGGAGCACAGTATAATAATACAATACCTATATAACAGTAGGCTATAGTACTAATATAATACATATGTGTCTTTTATACTTTTTTTGTAGTAGCCTGATCATTCTTTGCTTTGTTCTTTATCTATCTATCTATCTATCTATCTATCTATCTATCTATCTATCTATCTATCTATCTATCTATCTATCTATCTATCTATCTATCTATCTATCTATCTATCTATCTATCTATCTATCTATCTATCTATCTATCTATCTATCTATCTATCTATCTATCTATCTATCTATCTATCTATCTATCTATCTATCTATCTATCTATCTATCTATCTATCTATCTATCTATCTATCTATCTATCTATCTATCTATCTATGGTAAGCTCTTATGTCAAATGTTCTCTGTGTGTAAAAAAAACAAAACAGGTTTTCAGATAGCAGCTGTTTATTTACATAGCACCATCAGGCCTTAGAACTTTGTTATGAGAACATTCATCCCACACTGTTTTGACTAAGCACATCCTCTCAACATGACATCCTTTTAGTTCCTGCTAAGAAGTTCTTGCCACCCTTTTCCATTGCAGGAACTGTCACTAGATAAACACGCATCAACTCTGATTAAATTTGGTGGATGTAATAATTTCGCACTCCTGTTTGTTTTCCTGGCAATAAATTCTGCAGTTCAAAAGGACTATGCTTGTGACTCATTGACTTTTGTGCCATTACGATTTTGCAATGTTTGACAGTACCATTTTTATGTTGACTTTAAAAGTCAACACTAGTTATGTGATTCAAATTTCATTTCTGACTATATCTGTTATAAGCTACAACAGAAGTGGCTTCTCTGGTGGGGCGGAATACGTTTGAATGCTGAAGCTAGCTGGCACAGCCACAAATTCATCAAATCTGATTTTAAACCTAACCCTAACCTTAAAAGGGGCAATGCAGTTAAAAATGTGATTTTATGTAAATATCTTCAAATGTTTTCCTAACGCCCACATGATCAGACTGAGCATTTCACAGGTCAAAGGAGTCTCAGGGAAGTACATGATCAAAAATATATTGTGGGGTTATTTTCATTAAATAAACACACACGGTGATTTATTAGACATGCAGTGATGATTTCCAAATAAAATGACAAAGATTGCATGGGAACTTTAACCTCAAACTTAATCACACTTCTTACAAATATACTTAACCCTAACCTTAAATTAATTTCATAACTTTTTACAATATAGTCTCTTCGGACTTTGCAGCTGGCCCATCATGCGAAAATTCGCTCAGTTCTGCGTTAAGAACTAGATTTATCTCAATAAACATGAACCTGCTGTTAAAACACAGCTTTCTGCATAGGCCTTATTGCTACATCTGTCAGGACACTTAACACAAAAAAGTATGAAGTGCACAGCACAACTGAAGTGAAAGGGCAGCACAAATTTACACTTTACTGATGTCAACGGAGACTACTATATCTACTTGCACGCAGATCTGGAGCACTTAATGGATGGAGAGGAAAAACACCTGTCATAATTTTCATTAAAAATCATCATGCCATCGCTGTTTAATGAAGCATGGATCCTAACAGCTGAGAGGGAGGGGAGAGTAAACCATTACTGCGATGATTATAAAGGACAGATCATATTTGTGCTGTGAAATCTAGGAGATAAATGTTTGTGTGTGTGACAGGGCGCTAGTCATTAGGACATGTTAAGTGTATCCATGTGGAGGAGCCTCTTTGACAAGTGTCCCCCTGCCCGCCCTCTCGGTTTACCAATTAGTTCAGTATGTTACTCTTGATAATACCACAGGCTCATATTGATAAATGTTACTGAGCAGAATTGAATGTATGGTACTGTGCGGTCTCTCACATAACTTTGGGAGATCTCATTATCTTTTTTTAATGATATGTGAGCAATGTACCTTTGTACATGCAATGTGTTGTGTTCATGAGCTCACATGTTCGTGCCTTACCATCTTGAGTGACATGTGACAGGTCAGTGATGATCTTAGAGGGCTTTTTCCGCTTGTTAGGTGGGGCAGGTGTTCCATGAGGCATGACTGCAGACTGAGAACACATGTAA
Organism: Oncorhynchus tshawytscha; assembly: GCF_018296145.1. Lineage (NCBI taxonomy): Eukaryota > Metazoa > Chordata > Actinopteri > Salmoniformes > Salmonidae > Oncorhynchus > Oncorhynchus tshawytscha. The sequence continues at coordinate 66,637,650 of NC_056434.1, forward strand.
ACAGGAAGTTAGAAAAGGTCACAGGACATACCAAGCTACTGTATAATATGTCTGGATTTAGCTTATATATATATATACAGTACCAGTCAAAAGTTTGGACACACCTACTCATTCTCCATTGTAGAATAATAGTGAAGATATCAAAACTATGAAATAACACATATGGAATCATTTAGTAACCAAAAAAGTGTTAAACAAATCAAAATATATGTTATATTTGAGATTCTTCAAAGAAGCCACCCTTTGCCTTGATGACAGCTTTGCACACTCTTCACATTCTCTCAACCAGCTTCACGAGGTAGTCACCTGGAATGCATTTCAATTAACAGGTGTGCCTTGTTAAATCAATCAGTTGTGTTGTGACAAGGGAGGGGTGGTATACAGAAGATAGCCCTATTTGGTAAAAGACCAAGTTCATATTATGGCAAGAACGGTCAAATAAGCAAAGAGAAACGACAGTCCATCATTACTTTAAGACATGAAGGTCAGTTATTCCGGAACACTTCAAGAACTTTGAAAGTTTCTTCAAGTGCAGTCGCAAAACCACCAAGCACTATGACGAAAGGAAGACCCAGAGTTACCTCTGCTGCAGAGGATAAGTTCATTAGAGTTAACTGCACCTTAGATTGCAGCCCAAATAAATTCTTCACAGAGTTCAAGTCATAGACACATCTCCATCTCAACATCAACTGTTCCAAGGATACTGCGTGAATCAGGCCTTCATGGTCAAATTGCTGCAAAGAAACCACTACTAAAGGATACCAATAATAAGAAGAGACTTTCTTGGGCCAAGAAACTCGAGAAATGGACATTAGACCGGTGGAAATCTGTCCTTTGGTCTGATGAATCCAAATTTGAGATTTTTGCTCCCAACCGCTGTGTCTTTGTGAGATGCAGAGTAGATGAACAGATGATCTCCACATGTGTAGTTTCCATCATGAAGCATGGAGGACAATGTGTGAGGGTGTGGGGGTGCTTTGCTGGTGACACGGTCTTTAATTTATTTAGAATTCAAGGCACACTTAACCAGCATGGCTACCACAGTATTCTGCAGTGATACGCCATCCCATCTGGCTTGCGCTTAGTGGGACTATCATTTGTTTTTCAACAGGACAATGACCAAAAACACACCTCAAGGCTGTGTAAGGGCTATTTGACCAAGAAGGAGAGTGATGAAGTGCTGCATCAGATGACCTGGTCTCCATAATCACCCGACCTCAACCCAATTGAGATGGTCTGGGATGAGTTGGACCATACAGTGAAGGAAAAGCAGCCAACAAGTACTCAGCATATGTGGGAACTCCTTCAAGACTGTTGGAAAAGCATTCCAGGTGAAGCTGGTTGACAGAATAACAAGAGTGTGCAAAGCTTTCATCAAGGCAAAGGGTGGCTACTTTGAAGAATCTCAAATATAACATCTATTTTGATTTGTTTAACACTTTTTTGGTTACTACATGATTCCATGTGTTAGTTCATAGTTTTGATGTCTTCACTATTATTCTACAATGTATAAAATATATTTTTTTAATGAGTGGGTGTGTCCAAACGTTTGACTGGTAGTGTATATATGTGTATATATAGTCTCTCTGTAGCCACTCAATAGCAGAAAAAAAATAATTGTGGAAAGGCAGCACAGAGAGAGGAGATCGGGGATTGGAGTCCCTCTAGTGATAATCTCTAACCATTGCACTTTGTTGGGACCCACACTTATGAGGCCATGCTTCTGAGGGCATGAAGAACACATGCAGACTGCACCCTGCTCCTTTTCCAAGTTCAGAGTGGCTTCAGATCCATAACATTCCCCGAGCCAAGAGATGTCCGTCCGTGAGAAAACATATAGCCCACTGTAAGTTTCTGTTTTGTTTGATCTGACAACTCTAGAAATGAGAAAGGTTTAACACAGAGTATAATGTATGCCTACAGTGGTTGCAGTAAACACATTCCTCTTCATGAGCTGATGAGCACACACTACCAAGACTTTCAGATAAATCCAATTTGCAGTAAACACATCGATCCAATTTGATGGATACGATGAACATGGCTGTAATCATAGATTCTTAAAGTATGTATGAATCTGACACAGGAACTCTGTAGTCTAGGTTGCTAGGTGAAGCTTGAAGACATGGAAGATCTCAGTTGGGATACAGTACAAGCACCACACCGCCCAGCATGTTTATGTCTCACAGAGCCCCTTTCTATATACTGTAGTTCTCCTTTCAGCCATACTGTTCTGTATCTACTGAGAGTCTGCAGCTTCTTGAAGACCCACTCTGTGGCAAACTTCGCATCACATCGACTGACTGTAACCTAATCCACCAGAGCTATTTTCAGCCAAGACCTTTTAGCGGCGAGTAGTGGCGTCAGTGTACTATCAGATGTGTGAGACGCAATGGACACTCATATACAAACACATACACATTGGCACAATTGTCAAGAGAATGATCTAATCTTCCCAAAATTAAAATGAAGATGTTGAGGGGTGATAGGTGGGTGGATTGGAGAAGGTATTGTGGGGGAGGACTTTGTAAATCCCCTGTAAAATTATCACCAGCTGAGGACCCCAGCACTCAGGTTTCACCTCCCCAGCTGGTTATTCCAGGCTTTGCACACCATATAAAATGTGCTGTTGGACAAAAGGGGAGCAGTCAGCACATTCTCTCAGAGCCTGCCTGCGTCTTTGAGTGATGGGCAAATTCTAAAAATGTTCAATGAACATCAAGATCACTTCACCATGCCTTCAAAAGCACTTTATATCCCATAAATGAATAAATAATGCCTTCCTTATTGAGTCAAGGTCTTCAAACATAATTTCAATTCTCAAGTGCAGTTCTTTTTGAATGCTATAGGTGAAGATCTTGCACAACTGTCTTTGCTTTCCAGTTTTGCCGTTGACGGCCAAGTCATGCATGCAATTGGTTAGTAAAATCAAGCTGATGGCATGAACCACTCACCCAGTTTTTTAAAATCCTTATGTTCAAGGAGGTCTAGTAATACCAGTAGGAGATGAAGGCTGCAGGTTAATCTTAATCAGAAGTTTACAAATCCCAGGGTGCCTCTGACCTGTGGCTGGACTCAGATCCCAGGGAGTGTGAAATCCACCCTGAGCTTGGATGGAAGATCTTTGAGGGGGCTGGAGGGAGGGGGGTTGAGGTTGGGGTAAAAGCAAAAGTAAAAGTGGGGGATGAGGGGTGAAAGTGCTGATGGGGCTATCAAGAGATGGTCCGGGGGGCCTATATATAGAACCGGTGCAGGGTGAGGGGGGAGTCTAAACTTAGTTATAATAGAGCCTCAAAGGACGGAGGAGTGTCTGAGGGTGTGATTTGGGGTTGGTGTCATTGGTTTGCCCATTTTACCCTTCATTAATTAACTCCAACCTTCCAATAGATTATCAGTTTTCTGTCAGGCAGAGGCATCCTTGCTGTTCTATGTTATTCGTGGTCATATAGCCTCCTAAACCAAAGTGGGTGCTGATTTGTTGGCTCAGACAAATCCACAGCTCTCTCCATGGCTTAATGGCTGAACGTTTTTTAATATATGTGCCTGTTAGTGTTATTCGATCCATACGTTAGACCAGGGTGTGATATTTTGTAGATTGGTTACTTTACATTCTCAATTCATAGATAATTTCAAGTTCTCCCATGTCTGTACAAATCTGTACTCCGTATCACAGTGAAAGCCGGGGTGATGTAGCCTACTGTAGGGGAAAAATCAGGCCAAAAGGATGAGTGAAGAACAAAAATCAAAGTGAAGAGTGCCATCACACATCTCACCCACACATTGCTATTTGCTCTTTGTGATGATTCATTTTACAGTCATTGTCACAGCTTCTCTCTCCCCTGTGTGCTCACTAGAAGAGAAGTGAGTCAAATGTACCATTTGCACCTTGCCTCTTCATTTGAAACATTTCCATTAGTAAGGGAGGTTAACAGTGACTCAGGAGGCCTGAATTTTTAACCTTGACATCTGACCTTGCGGCTTGCAGTGCTTCACTGTTAGCAGCAGGAGCTTGTCTACTAAGATTGAAGGACGGGTTATGTTGTGTTATGGTGAATTGTTGTGTTACAGGAAACAAATCAATTAATCACAAATAAAAACTGCTGGCATAATATACTGTATTTCCCAGCTCATAATAGACATCCGTTATTCATTTCCCACTGTTCTCATTTATATCTCAAAACCTCACCCTCTGCATTGGACCCAGTAATGTTTTTTTCTGCACTCAACATTTCAGCCTTGGAATATCCGTCACAGATATAGGCTACTACTGTAATACTACTGTTATACCATTTCCTCATATCATAATATTATTTTAAAAATTCTACCCAATTGCGATCTTATCTCATTGCTGTAACTCCCCAACGGGCTCGGGAGAGGCAAAGGTCGAGTAATGCGTCCTCTGAAACATGACCCGCCAAACCATGCTTCTTAACACCCGCCCGCTTAACCCGGAAGCCAGCTGCACCAATGTGTTGGAGGAAACACCGTTCAACTGACGACCGAGGTCATCCTGCAGGCACCCGGCCCACCACAAGGAGTCGCTAGAGCGCGATGAGCCAATTAAAGTCCCCCCCGGCCAAAACCTCCCATAACCCCGGACGACGCTAGGCCAATTGTGCTCTGGCCCAATGGGACTTCCGGTCATGGCCAGTTGTAACACAGCCTGGGATCGAACCCGGGTCTGTGGTGATGCCTCAAGAACAGTGCCTTAGACCGCTGCACCACTTGGGAGGCCTCCTCATATCATATTCTGACTGGAATGTAAAAATGAGCAGCCATAAATACTTTCTGGATATTAACAGCCCTATATATAGGTGGCAAATGGAAAAGATGCCAGCTAAATGTCTCCACCAGACTGTCTGTTTTTTAGCATATAATGTATGGGTTTGTAGTACCCTTCACCAATAAGTTGTGACCTAGTGCTAAGGGGTTTCAGAATGAGTTGAAAAATACAGCCCATAGCACCATCATGTGGTGCATGGTTGTCAGGATTTCACTGTTACATGTATGTGCATTCACTAGTTTATATATTGTGGAAATAGAGATTGAGCGGATATAATTTAGTATTTTTGATATCCTACTATTAGACCATGATAACATTCTTAGGGACATTTTCCTGGCACAGATTAAGCGTAGTCCTTGACTAAAAAGCATGCTCAATGGAAATTCTATATCACTGTCAAATGTTTTGTCCACAACTGGGCTTAATCTGTGTCAGAGAAACTGTCCTCATATGTTTAACTCACTAATAGAATCAATATGTTATTGGCAGACAACCTGGGAAAAGGAAAGCTCTATTTAAAATCAAATCTAATTTGATTTGTCACGTGCTGAATACAACAGGTGTCGACTTAACCGTGAAATGCTTGCTTACGAGCCCTTCCCAACGATACAGGGACAAATAGTAACATAGGTGGAACAAAAGACACAAGAACGGAGTTATATACAGGGATTACCAGTACCAAATCAATGTGTATGTACATTAAGGTAGGGTATAGTGAAAAGGCATCAGGATAGATAATAATGATAATAATAATAGGACTAAAATAAAGAACAGAGTAGCAGTGGCATATAATGAGAGTTTTGTGTGTGTTTGTGTTGTGTGGGTGTACGTATGTAATGTATGTGAATGTGTGGGGTGTGTGAGAGTGTGTGTGTGTGTGTGTGTGTGTGTGTGTGTGTGTGTGTGTGTGTGTGTGTGTGTGTGTGTGTGTGTGTGTGTGTGTGTGTGTGTGTGTGTATATATATATATAGTCTTGTGAGTGTGTATAGAGTCAGTGCAAGATCGGGTCAGTGCAGATAGTCCGGGTAACCATTCATGAACTATTTAGCAGTCTTATGGCCATTTAGCAGTCTTATGTCTTGGGAGTAGAAGCCGTTTCAGAACCTGTTGGTCCGAGAGCTGATGCTCCGGTACCGTTTGTCAGACAGTAGCAGAGTGAACAGTCTATGCTTAGGTGGCTGGAGTCTTTGGCATTTTTTCGGCCTTCCTCTGACACCGCCTGATATAAAGTTCAGGGATGGCAGGGAGCTCGGCCCCAGTGATGTACTGGGCTGTCCGCACCACCGTCTGTAGCGCTTTGCAGTAGAGGGTTGTGTATTTGCCATACCAAGCAGTGATGCAGCAGTAAAGACGCTCTCGATGGTGCAACTGTAGAACTTTTTGAGGATCCGAGGGCCCATGCCAAATCTTTTCAGCCTCCTGAGGGGGAAGAGAATTTGTCGTGCTCTCTTCACAACTTTGAGAGTGTGTGTGGACCATGTTAAGTCCTTAGTGATGTGGACGCCAAGGAACTTGAAGCTCTCGACCCACTCCACTACAGCCCCATCAATGTGGATGGAGGTGTGTTCTCCCCTCTTTCTCCTGTAGTCCACTATCAGCTCATTGGTCTTAGGTTTGTTGTCATGGCACCACACTGCTAAGTCTCTGACCTCCCCCTGTAGGCTGTCACATCACACGCTGTGATCAGGCCTACCACCATCATGTTGTCAGCCAACATGATGGTGTTGGATTCGTGCGTGGCCATGTAGTCGTGGGTGAACAGGGAGTACAGGAGGGGACAAAGCACATACCCTTGAGGGGCCCCAGTGTTGATGGTCAGCGTGGGGTTGTTGCCTACCCTCACCACCTGGGGCCAACCCGTCAGCAAGTCCAGGATCCAGTTACAGAAGAAGGTGTTGAGTCCCAGAGTCCCCATCTTGGTGATGAGCTTGGAGGGACTATGGTGTTGAATGAGCTGGAACAGCATTTCCCCTCTTGTCCAGGTGGGTGAGGACAGTGTGAAATGCAATTGAAATTGCGTAATCTATGGATCTGTTGGAGCGGTATGCAAATAGGAGTGGGTCCAGGGAGTTTGGGATGATGGTGTTGATGTGTCACAACCAGCCTTTCAAAGCACTTCAGAATTACAGATGTGAGTGCTAAATGATAGTAATTTAGGCAGGTTACCTTGGAGTTCTTGGGAAAAGGGACAATGCTGGTCAGCTTGAAACATGTTGGGATTACAGGACTGGGACAAGGAGAGATTGAAAATGTCAGTGAAGACACTTGCCATCTGGTCTGGGCATGTCTTAAGTACCCGCTGTAGTATTCCATCTGGCCCGGTGGCCTTGCGAGTGTTAACCTGTTTAAAAGTTATACTCACATCGGCCATGGAGAGCGGGATCACACATCCGAAACAGGGACTTTCACTGAAGTTGTAATCCTCGAAAACAGCATAAAAGCCATTTCGTTTGGGAGTTCTGCGTCGCTGGGCATCTCACGGCTGTGTTTCTCTTTGTAATCCGTTTCGTCTGCATGCCATGCCACATACGACAAAGCTAGTGTGTATTAGGATTCGACCTCCTTCCTATATTGTCCTTTTGCATGTTTGATGTCTTGTCGGTCCATGTCTCCTTACTTGTAAATGGTAGCTCTAGTCTTTAGCACAGTTCGGATATCGCCTGTAATCCATGGTTTTTGGTTTGGATACGTTCACATCATCACTGTGGGGACGACGTCGTCTATGTACTTTTTGATGAAGCCTGTGACTGATGTGATAAACGCCTCAATGCTATTGGATGAATCCCGGAACATATGCCAGTCTGTACTGGCAAAACAGTCTTGTAGCCTCACGTCTTCCTTATCGGACCACCAGTTCGTCATTCATATGTTGGATTCACGTCTCCATTTCAACCAAAAATCAACCAAAAATCTAAATCCAACGTTCATTTTTGGTTGATATGGAGACGTGAATCCAACATATCAGTTCATTTGTAGACAAACTGGAATTAAAAGGCAGACTAAAGCAGTGGCACATATCTAAGCAGAAGATAAACAACCTTCAAATGCTGATATTTGGTTGTGTTGACATATATTTGGTTGTCTATTAACATTATCGACGAGTTAACAAATGACATGTTGAATTCATGCCTCCAACTCAACCAAAAAATACAATTCAAAGAATGTGATTAAGCCAGTGGCTTAGATGGAATTATCCCCTTTAGATGTTGATATTTGGTTGCATGGCTTCATAATTTCTGTTATACAGTAAATAGCCCAAATTTAAGGCTATTTTACAAACCAATATAACGTTCAACCTTATTAAAATGAGTAACATCCATGGACACATTGAGGTTACTGTAACTATACATTTCTTTATGTAATCATATAAAGCGTGCATGTTCAAGATAGCATGCATAGGTCACCACAGGTCTGTGGACAACCTTAAATGACATAGATCACTCGCACCATGTACTTTTAGTGTAATCTCAACTCCAATCCTGGTCATTTGGTTCTGCTATTAGATGAAGCACAGTGATAACACATGCATCTGTTATGTAAATAAACAAAACATGTTCCCATTTGAACTTGGCTGTGCTTTTAATTGGTTGAAAGCACAGTTAAGACATTTAGGTGACAACTAAACCAAAAATCAGACATGGTTTTTCCTTTGGAATTTGGTTGTGATTTGAGATGGTTCAATGTAAAGCGATATCACATTGGAAATTCATCTAACTTTTGGCTGTCTTTTTGAGTGGGCGAATAAAGGTTGGAATCTCATATATCAACGTACGCAATTATCTACATTGAAATTACGCGATGTGCCCAGTTGGCGGGCTGCTATTCCATAGAACTATTTCATTTTGAATTTGTAAAAAGGCATTGGTTTTAGAATATTCTATTTCTTTTTAGTCCTGTTTAGCTGTTTACATCAAAAAGTTATATCAAATGTGTAGGCCTAGTTGGCCTGTATACGGGGCCTTCGGAAAGTATTCAGACCCCTTGACTTTTCCCACATTTTGTTACCTTCTTCTAAAATGTATTAAATTGTTTCCCCCCTCAGAAATCTACACACATTACCCCATAGGTTTTGAAATTTGGGCACATTTATTACAAATAAATTGAAATATCACATTTACATAAATATTCAGACCCTTTACTCAGTACTTTGTTGAAGCACCTTTGGCAGCGATTACAGCAGCTAGTCTTCTTGGGTATGACGCTACAAGCTTGGCATACCTGTATTTGGGGAGTTTCTCCCATTCTTCTCTGCAGATCCTCTCAAGCTCTGTCAGGTTGGATGGGGAGCGTTCCTGCACAACTATTTTCAGGTCTCTCCAGAGATGTGATATTTCAAACTTCTACAGATGCACAATCGAGAGCATCCTGGCGGGCTGTATCACCGCCTGGTACGGCAACTGCTCCGCCCACAACCGTAAGGCTCTCCAGAGGGTAGTGAGGTCTGCACAACGCATCACCGGGGGCAAACTACCTGCCCTCCAGGACACCTACACCACCCGATGTTACAGGAAGGCCATAAAGATCATCAAGCACATCAACCACCCGAGCCACTGCCTGTTCACCCCGTTATCATCCAGAAGGCGAGGTCAGTACAGGTGCATCAAAGCTGGGACCGAGAGACTGAAAAACAGCTTCTATCTCAAGGCCATCAGACTGTTAAACAGCCACCACTAACATTGAGTGGCTGCTGCCAACACACTGACACTGACTCAACTCCAGCCACTTTAATAATGGGAATTGATGGGAAATGATGTAAATATATCACTAGCCACTTTAAACAATGCTACCTTACATAATGTTACTTACCCTACATTATTCATCTCATATGCATACGTATATACTGTACTCTATATCATCGACTGCATCCTTATGTAATACATGTATCACTAGCCACTTTAACTATGCCACTTTGTTTACATACTCATCTCAGATGTATATACTGTACTCGATACCATCTACTGTATCTTGCCTATGCTGCTCTGTACCATCACTCATTCATATATCCTTATGTACATATTCTTTATCCCCTTACACTGTGTATAAGACAGTAGTTTTGGAATTGTTAGTTAGATTACTTGTTGGTTATTACTGCATTGTCGGAACTAGAAGCACAAGCATTTCGCTACTCTCGCATTAACATCTGCTAACCATGTGTATGTGACAAATAAAATTTGATTTGATTTGAGATGTTCGATCGGGTTCAAGTCCGGGCTCTGGCTGTGCTACTCAAGGACATTCAGAGACTTGTCCCGAAGCCACTCCTGTGTTGCCTTGGCTGTGTGCGTAGGGTCGTTGTCCTGTTGGAAGGTGAACCTGAGGTCCTGAGCACTATGGAGCAGGTTTTCATCAAGGATCTCTCTGTACTTTGCTCCTTTCATCTTTGCCTCGATCCTGACTAGTCTCCCAGTCCCTGCAGCTGAAAAACATCCCCACAGCATAATGGTGCCACCACCATGCTTCACTGTAGGGATGGTGCCAGGTTTACTCAAGACGCGAGGCTTTGGATTCAGGCTAAATAGTTCAATCTTGGTATCATCCGACCAGAGAATCTTGTTTCTCATGGTCTGAGAGTCTTTAGGTGCCTTTTGGAAAACACCAAGCCGGCTGTCAGAGATGGTTGTACCCTTCCCCAGATCGGTGCCTCGACACAATCCTGTCTCAGCGCTCTACGGACAATTCCTTCAACTCCATGACTTGGTTTTTGCTCTGACATGCACTGTCAACTGTGGGACTTTGAATAGATAGGTGTGTGCCTTTCCAAATCATGCCCAATCAATTGAATTTACCACAGGTGGACTCCAATCAAGTTGTAGAAACATCTCAAGGATGATCAATGGAAACAGGATGAACTTGAGCTCAATTTTGAGTCTCATAGCAAAGGGTCTGAAAATGTATGTAAATAAGGTATTTCTGTTTTTTTATTTTCAATAAAAACCTGTTTCCACTTTGTCATTATGGGATATTGTGTAGATTGCAGAGAAAAAAATAATACTTAATCCATTTTAGAATAAGGCTGTAACGTATCAAAATGTGGAACAAGTCAAGGGGTCTGAATACTTTCCGAAGGCACTGTATAACCTACAGGTGGTTATTGTGAGATTGTTGCACAGCAAATTGGCCAGTGTTGATTTTTCAGTGCAACATTTCTAGTGATTCAGGAGTTAAATTCAACACTCAGTGGTGTAAAATAACCCCCAGTGTTGGTGTTAATAAGTAAATGATTGTTTTACACATGTGGAGAGTCAAACAGTCCCTACAAAATCACACACATTTCCCAGCATGCTTTCCTTCAGGTAGATTTTTTGGGATTGTTTTTAATATCTGTGTTTTTGGATGTATTTTGATTGATTGATTAATACTATGCAACAGAAACATAAATAACACACATTTTTCTAAACTAATCCAATCAGCTAGTTAGATTTAAGGCACCTGTTACTGAAATGGTTGTCCCAGTTTAAATGGTTTAGGTAGTGTTTTTTAATGTACGTTTCCTAACAGTCAGTCATTCTGAATACAGGTTGCAGGTGAATACAAAATCCAATTGTTGGATACCCTAACTCTGACTGGATTCCAATAGGAATTACACATCACTTTGCAAGCAAGCACATTGTGACTTGCAGGCCTGATGTGGCCTGTAAACCAGGAGTTTCCTAACGCCAGGGTAGAACTGCCATCAACTAGGCCAATACGTATGGCCTGCTCGTCGAACATCTCATTCTAAAGTCATGGGCGTTAATATGGAGTTGGTCCCCCCTTTGCTGCTATAACAGCCCCCACTCTTCTGGGAAGGCTTTCCACTAGATGTTGGAACATTGCTGTGGGGACTTGCTTCCATTCAGCCGCAAGAACATTAGTGAGGTCGGTCTATGATGTAGGGCAATTAGGCCTGGCTCACAGTCGGCATTCCTACTCATCCCAAAGGTGTTTGATGTGGTTGAGGTCAGGGCTCTGTGCAGGCCAGTCAAGTTCTTCCACGCCGATCTCGACAAACCATTTCTGTATGGACTTCGCTTTGTGCACGAACATTGTCATGCTGAAACAGGAAAGGGCCTTCCACAAACTGTTGCCACAAAGTTGGAATCACAGAATTGTCTATAATGTCATTGAATGCTGTAGCTTTAAGATTTCCCTTCACTGGAACTAAGGGGCCTAGCCCGAGCCATGACAAACATTCGCAGACTGTTATTCCTTCTCCACCAAACGTTACAGTTGGCACTATGCTTTGGGGCAGGTAGCATTCTCCTGGCATCCGCCAAACCCAGATTCGTACGTCGGACTGCCAGATTGTGAAGCGTGATTCATCACTCCAGAGAGCGTGTTTCCACTGCTCCAGAATCCAATGATGGCTAGCTTAACACCACTCCAGCCGACGCTTGGCATTATGCAAGGTGACCTTAGGCTTGTGTGCGGCTGCTCGGCCATGGAAACCCATTTCATGATGCTCCCAACAAACAGTTCTTGTGCTGACGTTGCTTCCAGAGGTAGTTTGGAACTCGGTAGTGAGTGTTGCAACCGAGGACAGACTATTTTTTTTAGGTGCTACATGCTTCAGCACTCGGTAGTCCCATTCTGGGAGCTTGTGTGGCCTACCACTTCGCAGCGGAGTCGTTGTAGCTGCTAGACGTTTCCACTTCACAATAACAGCACTTACGGCAGCTGTAGCAGGACAAATATTTGACAAGCTGACTTGTTGGAAAGGTGGCGTCCTATGACGGCGCCACATTGAAAATCACTGAGCTCATCAGTAAGGCCTTTCTACTGCTAATGTTTGTCTATGGAGATTGCATGGCGGTGTGCTCGATTTTATACACCTGTCATCAACAGGTGTGGCTGAAATAGCCAAATCCACTAATTTGAAGGGTTGTCCACATACTTTTGTATATATAGTGTATATGTAATGTACTGTAATATAATTATATTTTTATTGATAACATTCGCCTAGGAACTCACTACATGAAAGCAGAGTTCAACAACCATGTCTCTGTCACTAACAAATACAGTCATGGGTGTTAACTGTACAATTTACTCAAAAAGAAAAGGCATTCTGGGAAATATGCAAATTAGGCGTCACATCATACAGTGTTAAAACAACAAACATGATTTACTGTAACACTACAGGTGTTAATTTCAAAGCAAAGTGAGTCCAGTTCACTCTAAATCAAGCGTAACGTTTTACACTGTAGGTGTTGCGTACTACTCTACAGAAGAACTATGCAAACACCACAATCAAGTTCCTTTGAACACTTGGGGGAACACTGCAACAGAGTTAAATCTTTAACACTTTCAGAAGTGTTATTTTAAACCAGTATATTGGGACTCATATGTTTACGGATAAAAGTGCACATTTGACACTTTCAGACTTGTACGCCATTGATTTTCCTGTGTAATCTTCCAGTGACTTCAGACGTTTCACTCGATTTCTTCCCCATTTGGCGCCAAACACGGATTGACAATTTTTGCTAATGTTTGTGTCCGTTGCCAGCATGTACAGTGGGGCAAAAAAGTATTTAGTCAGCCACCAATTGTGCAAGTTCTCCCACTTAAAAAGATGAGAGAGGCCTGTAATTTTCATCATAGGTACACTTAAACTATGACAGACAAAATTAGAAAAAAAATCCAGAAAAACACATTGTAGGATTTTTAATGAATTTATTTGCAAATTATGGTGGAAAATAAGTATTTTGTCACCTACAAACAAGCAAGATTTCTGGCTCTCACAGATCTGTAACTTCTTCTTTAAGAGGCTCCTCTGTCCTCCACTCGTTACCTGCATTAATGGCACCTGTTTGAACTTGTTATCAGTATAAAATACACCTGTCCACAACCTCAAACAGTCACACTCCAAACTGCACTATGGCCAAGACCAAAGAGCTGTCAAAGGACACCAGAAACAAAATTGTAGACCTGCACCAGGCTGGGAAGACTGAATCTGCAATAGGTAAGCAGCTTGGTTTGAAGAAATCAACTGTGGGAGCAATTATTAGGAAATGGAAGACATACAAGACCACTGATAATCTCCCTCGATCTGGGGCTCCACGCAAGATCTCACACTGTGGGGTCAAAATGTAACACACTACGCCGCCAGGGACTCAAATCCTGCAGTGCCAGACGTATCCCCCTGCTTAAGCCAGTACATGTCCAGGCCCGCCTGAAGTTTGCTAGAGAGCATTTGGATGATCCAGAAGAAGATTGGGAGAATGTCATATGGTCAGATGAAACCAAAATAAAACTTTTTGGTAAAAACTCAACTCGTCATGTTTGGAGGACAAAGAATGCTGAGTTGCATCCAAAGAACACCATACCTACTGTGAAGCATGGGGGTGGAAACATCATGCTTTGGGGCTGTTTTTCTGCAAAGGGACCAGGACGACTGATCCATGTAAAGGAAAGAATGAATGGGGCCATGTATCATGAGATTTTGAGTGAAAACCTCCTTCCATCAGCAAGGGCATTGAAGCTGAAACATGGCTGGGTCTTTCAGCATGACAATGATCCCAAACACACTGCCCGGGCAACGAAGGAGTGGCTTCGTAAGAAGCATTTCAAGGTCCTGGAGTGGCCTAGCCAGTCTCCAGATCTCAACCCCATAGAAAATCTTTGGAGGGAGTTGAAAGTCTGCGTTGCCCAGCAACAGCCCCAAAACATCACTGCTCTAGAGGAGATCTGCATGGAGGAATGGGCCAAAATACCAGCAACAGTGTGTGAAAACCTTGTGAGGACTTACAGAAAACGTTAGACCTCTGTCATTGCCAACAAAAGATATATAACAAAGTATTGAGATAAACTTTTGTTATTGACCAAATACTTATTTTCCACCATAATTTGCAAATAAATTTATTAAAAATCCTACAATGTGATTTTCTGGATTTTATTTCTCCCATTTTGTCTGTCATAGTTGAAGTGTACCTATGATGAAAATTACAGGCCTCTCTCATCTTTTTAAGTGGGAGAACTTGCACAATTGGTGGTTGACTAAATACTTTTTTGCCCCACTGTATGCCTGGCTACACACATATTCTTGTTGCTAAAACGTACCGAACATCCATTGCATTTGTTATATAAAGAGCAATCGTGAGAATAAATTGTAACATTATTTATTCAGTTCAGTTACATTGTATAGCAGACCTGTAGCCTACCACCGCAGATTGTTAGAGGACTGATGCTTTGCATCCCCTGTCAAGACCATAGGGATTAGACCGCCAATGATCCACTATTTTACACTTCCGTAGGCTTTCAGTTGATCTAGCCTATGCAGCACGGAATTAGTGGAAACCAAGACTGTTCTCAGGGCAAGCCTGGTTGTAGCTAGATATGCTTGAGTTGCATCGGGGACAATTTTAGCATTTTAGCTAACCCTAACCCTTTTCCTAACCTTAACCTAATTCTCCTAACCTGCCACATGAATTATTCTAACCTGCCACATTAATTATCCTAACCTGCTGTGTAAGTTCTACTACCCTGCTACGAAAAGTTACTTCTGCTTATCAAACCGGCAGACATATCCTGAGAACAGTCTTGGTTTCCACCAATGAGGCAAGTGCACTGTGACTTTCATGGAAAAGCCAAGTCAGATTCTGTACTGGCTTCTTGGAACTAATATGACAGTTTTTCTCAATCGCTTTGGCTCCATTCTCAAATGATTTCAGAATACTACATGTCATATATAGGACCGCACAACGACCTCATGCTGGTGGCAGAGCGGCAGTATTCAACAATCAGCAAGAACAAGAAATTTGCAACATGGTCATAGCCAACAATTCCATCCATCAAGAGAGATCCAAAGTGCAATCATAAATGACAACAATATCTTCGCAAATATCAATTCTGTCGGCATTTCCACAAAAGACAGAGTTTAGGAAAAAAGATCTAATGACTATGAAACAACTCATATGTGAGAGGAATAGTGACAGAGTGAGGGAGCTGCGGTACCAGGATGTCCAGGTAGGAGCTGTGGTACCAGTATGTCCAGGTAGGAGCTGCGGTACCAGTATGTTCAGGTAGGATCTGCGGTACCAGGATGTCCAGGTAGGAGCTGCGGTACCAGTATGTCCAGGTAGGAGCTGCGGTACCAGGATGTCCAGGTAGGAGCTGCGGTACCAGGATGTCCAGGTAGGAGCTGCGGTACCAGGATGTCCAGTTAGGAGCTACAGTACCAGTATGTCCAGGTAGGAGCTGCGGTACCAGGATGTCCAGGTAGTAGCTGCGGTACAAGGATGTCCAGGTAGGAGCTACGGTACCAGTATGTCCAGGTAGGAGCTGTGGTACCAGTATGTTCAGGTACCTATGTCCTACCTGGATATACTGGTACCGCAGCTCCTACCTGGACATCATGATCACAGGGGATGGTTGCGCCACACAAGGAGATTTTATTCCCCCGGTGCATCGCAAGGGAAAGCATCACATGTGATGTTAACGAAAATCTCTGGCCAGACCAACAAGAGTGACAGGATGTCCACCAAGAAGATGGGAACTTGTAGCCTCCCGGGTGGCGCAGTGGTCTAGGGCACTGCATCGCAGCGCTAGCTGTGCCACCAGAGACTCTGGGTTCGAGCCCAGGCTCTGTCGCAACCGGGATGTCCGTGGAGCGACGCACAATTGGCCTAGCGTCATCTGGTTTAGGGAGGGTTTGGCCGGTAGGGATATCCTTGTCTCATCGCACAACTACTGTTGAAATCGGTATCTAAAAATCTCAGTGTGATACACAATAGCATTCAGCTAGACAAAAATGACATTATTGTATAGTACAGTAAACAGTCAGTGTCAACAAAAAAAGTAGAACAAAGCTGAAATGTGTATATAACAAACATTTCCAAGGTTGACTGCCATGGTGAAAAAACATCTAAACATTTTGACCAGTACGGCTCACAGGATGACAAAACCTTTCATTCTGGTGGCTTTGGCCAATTCACTGACACAATAACTAGGTTTTGAAGCATGAATGGAATGTTTCGAGTGAGTTGCTACATTTTGTAGACATGCAATAGAGTTGCGGTGTCCCATGAAACAGTTGTGACAGTTGCACTTACAGTTTAGAGAATGTTAAGACTGAGCCAAAGCGATTGAGAAACTGCAGCATGTCTTCATTGTATTCCATTGGTAAGTAGCTGCATGTCTGTTACCTTTCGCTATTGAAACAGACAGACAGACAGACATTAATTTGACCAAATATTTAGGAAGAGGTCATTTAAATGGAGTCTGTGAAAGAAGAAACCACCCGGACAAAGTGGTAATCAACTGAAAACCAAGTCAAATGGATGTATTGTGTTATAGGTTTCACGATGCTTGTATCTAAAACAAAGGAAATCATTGTAAGATTGTTCTGTACATCAGCTGAGTTCTCAGTAAGCTTCAATAGGAGGTGTGTAGCCTGACATGAAAGTGTGTCCTTGTATCTGTGTGGGCTAATATAGTCCAAATGTTTGCCTTGCTATAACATGAGCCAGTGGTTGAGCCAATGACAAGTTGAGCAAATTGATAGTGTTTTCTTCCTAGGCTTGATTCAAGGCACTGTCACTGGGATATGAGGCCTATGTTAAAAGTGTTTTTAAAAGTGTGTTTGTTAGGTGTGTGTGTGCCTGTGTTAATTAAAAGATGCATTCAATTATTAAAAGAAGACAACAACAAAAATAGTGATTGTGATTGTGTTAAATTGTGTTTGGGAAATAAAGATAGACGTGGTTTTAAAAAGGTTGTGGTAATATTTCATTCCGTACAGAAATGTGTAGGCGGCTTAACTTACCCTGTCCTGCGGCTCAACTTACCCCGTACCCATGGAGTGAAGCTAAATGTAAAAAATGGCTCAACTTACCCCACTCTCTCCTAATTGAATTCTATAAATATTTGTTAATTTTAGGGAATCAATGGCACTGTCTTTGCATGTAGCCTATTATTCCTGTTCAGAGACTGGTTTTCTGTAGCACAGAAATATTGTGTATCTGAGCATTTCAGTGTTACTCAGTGCTTTTTAATGACAGGGGGCAGTGTGGAATCAGAGGATTCAGACAATTGGGTAAATGTTTAAGTATTTTTATTCCTCTAAAATGAACACATCTCTTAGTCAGTAAAAAGCTTCTACTGCTCTCCTTTATTGCAGCTTCATTAACAGACATTTTCACACTCACTCTTTTATATTGATGTATCCAGGATAAATGCATTTTTGTTTTTTTTGTATTTTTACACACCGAGACCACTATGCACAACATATCACATACTTTAAAACCCATAATGACATAAATACAGATAGGCTCAATTAGATTAATAAATTAGAAAAACAACAAAAAAGAACAATGATTTACCAGTGTCAGAAAGGTAAGTCATGAACCCTGTCAGTGAATGGGGGTCGTATCCATATCCAAAAGCCTGTATATATTTACAGTTAATTACCATCAGCTGTTTTCATTGTTAGAAGAACATGAACGGTTATGGTTTCGTTCTTGATCGGGTTCATTATGTGTTCATCTCTGCCATTTTATACACTACCTGACCACCTCCATGTCTCAGAGAGGCACCGTTGGAGTCTGTTACTTTCTCTCTCTACCCTCCTCCCTTACTAGGCCTCAGGCCTCACTCTCGTCTACTTTCCAAAGGCTGTGGGAAATCCTTGACAAATACCCAAACTGAAGTTTCTCTCTCATGGTACACCGTGTCATATCTCCCCACCTCTAAATTAGAGGCTAACATGCCTGTGAGGACCTTGACTTGGTTCATAACCGACACCCCTCTAAATCATTTGGCAGGGACCGTATGTCCCTGCTTCTACAATATCCACAGCCCATCTCATGTCTTTAACATTTCTGTTGCCGGTGCCTCCCTGTTTTTCTATGCGACAAATCAGATTCAGTCACAAAAAAATTAACATCTGTCATCAGTGTTATTTGTTTTAATACAACGTGAGTGGTGACATGGACACCAGACATTCAGAAAGGGCACACTAGTCTGGGAAGGGCTGGTTTGCTGTGCTCATCCAATTCGCTTGGCTGTCTAATCAGCTCCGCAAATAGGCAGTGACTGGCTAGAAAAACACCTGTTAACTACAAACCCCGCCAAATCAGATAGCATTTCTCACTGACCCCTGGGAGCCAGGGATCTGGTGCCACCAACACAAACACTCAGGATGGAGTGAGGTCTAACTTACAGTATCTTCCACCTCCTCTGATCTTCTGAGGTGGGCTTCAGCAGACTGGAAGGGAGCCCCAGCCCTAGATCCATTAAACATTTGACCGAGCCATTGCCCAATGAAAAAGGAGCAATGACATCTGTTGGAGAGCCCAGATTTCATGAGAGAAGCATGTCAGGGGTTTCTTCTGAGTGAAGCATCATCGTGCTTGGCACTCGTCTGAGTGGCGCTCACTTGGCGCTCACATTGAATCAGCTCGGACCCCCCTGTGTTCACCACTCTCTGTTAGCCTCACCTCTCCCTCCTCTGTCCTCTCATCAGAGGCAGGGAAGACTCAGGGCCTCAGCGATCCTCCTGTGGCAATTTTTAGTGAACGGTCGGTTGCTATGCAAAATGATATCCACCATTTCATTTCAGAAATCCTACATGTCAACATTTCAAGTTTCAAAGAATAATTCAGTACAGGCTCTCTCACTCCCATGGCGATTTAAACAGTATTTAGATAACTGTGTAGAAAGATAAGCCCTACAAAAACCTCCTCCAGGACAGGCGTACAGTGGATATACTACTGTGTACTTTGTGACATGACTGGGCCAAATGAGTTGAAAGACAGACCAGACCAAACGCAGGTTAGCAACAGTATGTGTGACAGGCAAGCTCATCTACGACTGCAATCACATGGACCATGATTTGAAGTTGATCATAGCACCTTGTGACGTTGACAGCAAAGGACCTCTATTGCACAAACAAAAAGGTGGAAAATAATAATAATAATAATCAAATGAATGGAAACACATTTCTGAGTTTCACCAATCAAACATTTGTTTAGTGAGGGTTTCAAATCCTTACAATGAAAGAGACGTCATACATTTATGAAAACGTATTTGTTGGGCTCTGAACAAACTCATTGATCAGTTTTTGACCACTTTAATACTCTGTTGTTTTGCAGATATATATATTTTTTTATAGGGCTGGGATGTGTCCAGTTCTCAGACAGGGTCTCCCACTCCCGTTTACATGGCACCTGGTCTCCACACACGCGGCTGGACACCCACCTTGGTGGCGATGAAGCGGGGTTTGGGTGCCTGCATGGCATTTGCCCTGAAAGGAGGGGGGAGGTTAGCAAGGAAACTCAGATCAGGGGCACTCTGAAACTGCTTAGTACCTTGGAGCCCACTGTAAGACACCCCAGGATAGGGTGATGGGTGGGGGATGGGGTTGGGGACAGGGGTGGCATTGATTCTGGGCAGCCCGGGCAGGCCCCCTGAATAGGTAGGAGCAAGGGCGGGATGTGGGGCAGAGACCGGGGCTGGGGAAAAGACAGGGGCAGGGGGTGGGGAAAGAGGTGCAGGGGTTGGGGAGATCATGTCGGAGCGGGTCAGGCGCTCTCCCAGCGTTGTGGCTGAACGAGGAGCGATCACGGTGGGGGCCAAACACCGGGATGACATGGGCGTGGGTGTTGAGAAGCGTTTGATCTCGTACACACGGGCCGCCTTGACTGGGATCTGTCTGGGAGGAGTCATGGTGCTGCCCACCATGGTAGTATACCCTCCCTGCTGCTGCCTCTGGTCCTGGTATGAGGGCATCGCCGACAGGTTGGCAACACTACCCCCGAACATAGCTGAGTTGAGCTGGTAAGGCTGCCTTCTCATGAAATCCAGAGCTTTGATTCCCTCCCTATGAGAGGCTATCCCCCGTCTGCTTCCCCAGCCCCCCCTGTCAGACCTGCCTGTATCTCTCTGTGGCCCCACAGGGCAGGAGGGGGCTAGCAACGGGTTGTAACCAATGGGAGGGGGGGCACGGATGTTGGGGGATAACTTCCACTGTGAGTTGATATTGGGGTTGGGGGCATACTGGGACTCGGCCCCTGGGTGGGTGACCTCCTGCTGGTAGGCGGTCTCTAGTGGAGTGTCTACCACAAACCGGTCCATGCGGCTCTGCCTGCGGGCAAACAGCTGAGCCCCCTTCCCCTCCGCCTGGGGAATCTGAGGGGCCTCGTGGATGACCCTGGGTTTGGGGGCCACCGGTGGAGGCATCCTGCCCCGGCCGGCTTCAGCAGCCTGGTCTTCCTCTGTGCCTGAGTCAAATCCCATCATACTCCCTGAATTGCTTCCGTAGTGGGGCCTGTCATCCAGGTTCTGCACCATGTTCAGCAGGTCAGGGTTGGGCGAGTTCTTCTTCTCATCAGGGACTCTGAACATGGGCCTCCTGCCGCTGCGCCGACGAGCCTCCTGGAGGTAACCGGTACGACCACCAGGGAGAGGTGGGACATTGGACATGGGGGATCTGGGTGCAGCTGCAGGAGCTGTGGAGGGTGGGAGTGGGACAACTGAGACTGAAGCTTGGGGCATGTGGGCAAAAGAAACTTGAGGTTGGGGTATGGGGTCAAATGACACTGGAGCTGGGAATGATTGGGCCACCGAGACCAAGGCTTGGGGTATGGGAGCACCTGAGAATGGCGATGGGGGTGGAATTGAGGGTACGTTGGCAAATGATACTGGGGGTGGTGGTACGGAGGCAAACGAGACTGGAGGTGGGGGTATGGGGCCACCTGAGAATTGTGCTGGGGGTGGAGGTATGGCTGTGAAGGAAGCCTGTGGAACAGAGAGCATGGGTGGTTCTGCCAGGCTCTCCACAGAGAAGGCAGGACGGGGATGAGTGGCCGGTGCTGAGGATGGGGTGGAGAACGGTCCTCCGGACACAGAGGACGGGGGTGAGAAGAAGGAAGGACAGCCACTTGCAGGCAGCTCTGATGTGGTGGAGAAGGGAGGTCCTACAATAGACACAGAGGTTGCTGGGCGCTGGGCCCTTTTGGTGATGACGGGGCGGAACACAACAGGAGCGGTAGCGGCTCGGTTAGTCACAAACCCTGGGTTGAAGGGGCGGGCGGTTCTGTTGACCACAGAGCTGGAGGAGAGTTCTGGCAGTGGTGTTTGGGGCGGAGGTATGGTTGAGATGGACACTTGGCCGGTGATTGGTTTGGGTGCCACAGTCGGGGGTGACATTAGCACACTAGCTGTGCTCACTGCAGAGTAGGCTACATCTCCGTTAGCCATACTGTAGGCAGTAGGAGCAGCTGGGGCTGGTGCCATAGCCCTCTCAGCCACAGACGGAGTCTCCTCCTTGAAGGCTACAGGGGGCGGTGGTGCCACAGGTTGCTGAGGTTGGTACATCTGTGGTTGTGTCTCTGGCTGGGGCTGGCTCTGTGCATGTGGCTGAGGCTGCTCCTGGATCTGTGGTTGGTTCGGTGGTTGGGTCTTTATCTGAGGCTGGGGCGGCACCTGAGGCTGGGTGGCAGCCACCTTCTTGGCGTGCTCGGCCGCCCTCTTCCTTTGCTGCTCAAACAGCTGGGCGCCCTTCCCAGAGATGTCACTCAGGCCGGGACTGGGGGCATCTTCTGTCCCATCCCCTCGCTCTCCCCCCGCGGTCGCCCTCTTCTCCAGTGCATCCAAGTAGTCACTGTCCCAGGTGGTGTCGGGGGCGGCTGAGAAGCCATCCTCATCAAACTCCGACTCGCTTCCTGGGAAAAGACCATCTTCCTCCTGGGAATCTTGCTGCATGTCCTCGTCCACGCTGCCGAAGCTGGTCAGCGTGTACTTCTTGGAGCGCTGCCGCCGCTTCTTGAACATCAGCACGCCCTTGGAGTGGGGGTTGGGAGCGTCTGTCAGAAGAGAGGCGATAGAGCGGCACTTGGTTCTGGCCTCCTTCACCTGTTTGTCTTGAACCGTGTCACCCCGGTTCAGTTCTGTAGGGGTCAAAGCATGTTTTAGTGTGGGTACATCTGTAAATACACCTGTACTGTTTCCATAACATCTCGGTTGTGGTCTTTTCCATTTGAATTAGGTCGATGACCTTTTTTTAAAGCTCAATGAAACTTATTTTCAATTCTTGAATAGGAGTGACAAGCATTTCGCTACACTCGCATTAACATCTGCTAACCATGTGTATGTGACAAATAAAATTTGATTTGATTTGAGTTACAATTCACCTGAACAACTGCACCTAACATAATATACACAAAAAGATCACAGGATAGTATTTGACATGTAGTGAGTTTTTAGTCCACGTAAAGTGACACAGGGTGGTCATAATTTCTACAAGCTATTTAAAATATGATGAAGAAACATGACTGTTATTAATGCATTGCCAAAAGTAAAGGGGGATATTTTTTTTTACCAGTGTTGAATGACCAGATACGTAATAACCTTTAAATTGAGAACTCATCATGACATCAGGTTCTAAAAACCGGCAACAGCTAACTTCCTACAATTCTAAAAATGTGCAGTTTTATAGCTAATCTCATGCTATTCTACACATTTTGCCATGGATTATGATGTGCTCATATGCTATCTGTGTGGTACTCCAGTGACAAGCATCCATCTTCTAGCATGCTACCAGAGCACATCTGAAAAAATGCCTGGCATTTTTACATTTACCAAGGTGAAGTTCCCAGCTATTGACTTAATAGCATAGATTTGAAGAAAAGTCCCATCTTGTAGGCAAACTTCAAGCAGACGCTGTACATTTGCACAAACCTATTATAGTTTTAGACAGATATGATCCCAATGTGCCCAACTATGTAAGGAGTTGTTATTTAAATTGTCATTGGCAGTGTCCCTGAAGAGGACATGTGAATCTCTAATTAGGGACACTCAGGGATTTATGGCATTTTATTTATTTAAACTTCTTAAAACAGCAACGTCCTGAAATAGCCTCCCTCTCTGGGAGTTTATGACTGTGACAGGTGGACAGGTTGTAAGTCTTTGGTATATACACTACAGTTCAAAAGTTTGGGGTCACTTAGAAATGTCCTTGTTTTTGAAAGGAAAGCACATTTCTTGTCCATTAAAATAGCATCAAATTGATCAGAAATACAGTGTAGACATTGTTAATGTTGTAAATGACTATTGTAGCTTGAAGCGACAGATTTTTTATGGAATATCTACATAGGCGCACAGAGGCCCATTATCAGCAACCATCACTCCTGTGTTTCAATGGCACGTTGTGCTAATTCAAGTTTATCATTTGAAAAGGCTAATTGATCATTAGAAAACCCTTTGCAATAATGTTAGTACAGCTGAAAACTGTTCTGATTAAAGAAGCAATAAAACTGTCCTTCTTTAGACTATATCATCCTAACTAACTCGCCCTCCAAATAGACCTCTGCGGTTTTCAACCAAGATCTCAGCAATCACTGCCTCATTGCCTGCATCCGTATCTCAGTTCACTGGTCACGATGGCAACACCCACCCGTAGCACACGCTCCAGCAGGTGTATCTCACTGAACATCCCTAAAGCCAAAACCTCATTTGGCCGCCTTTCCTTCCAGTTCTCTGCTGCCTGCGACTGGAACGAATTGCAAAAAACTCTGAAGTTGGAGACTTTTATCTCCCTCACCAACTTTAATTAAACATCTGCTATCTGAGCAGCTAACCGATCGCTGCAGCTGTACATAGTCCATCGGTATATAGCCCACCCAATTTACCTACGTCATCCCCATACTGTTTTTATTTATTTACTTTTCTGCTCTTTTGCACACCAGTATCTCTACCTGCACATCTGATCATTTATCACTCCAGTGTCAATCTGCTAAATTGTAATTATTCGCTCCTATGGCCTATTTATTGCCTACCTCATGCCTTTTGCACACAATGTATATAGATACATTTTTTTCTACTATGTTATTGACTTGTTTATTGTTTATTGTTTACTCCATGTGGAACTCTGTGCTGTTGTCTGTTCACACTGCTATGCTTTATCTTGGCCAGGTCGCAGTTGCAAATGAGAACTTGTTCTCAACTAGCCTACCTGGTTAAATAAAGGTGAAATAAAAAATACATTTTAAAAATTTAAAAATCTGTAATGGGTCTGCGGTTAAACGACCACCCCTCTTCACTGTCAAACGCTCCCTAAAACACTTCAGCGAACAGGCCAATCTAATCGACCTGGCCGGGGTATCCTGGAATGACATTGACCTCATCCCGTCAGTAGAGGATGCCTGGTTATTCTTTAAAAGTGCCTTCTTCACCATCGAAAATAAGCATGCCCCATTCAAAAAATGTAGAACTAGAAATAGATATAGCCCTTGGTTCACTCCAGACCTGTCTGCCCTTGACCAGCACAAAAACATCCTGTGGCGTTCTGCATTAGCATCGAATTGCCCCCGTGATATGCAACTTTTTTAGGGAAGTTAGGAACCAATATACACAGGCAGTTAGGAAAGCTAAAGCTATCTTTTTCAAACAGAAATTTGCATCCTGTAGTACAAACTCAAAAAAGTTCTGGGACACTGTAAAGTCCATGGAGAATAAGAGCACCTCCTCCCAGCTGCCCACTGCACTGAGGCTAGGAAACACTGTCACTACCAATAAATCCACAATAATTGAGAATTTCAATAAGCATTTTTCTATGGCTGGCCATGCTTTACACCTGGCTACCTCTACCCCAGTCAACAGCCCTGCGCTCCCCACAGCAACTTGCCCAAACCTCCCCCACTTCTCCTTCACCCAAATCCAGATAGCTGATGTTCTGAAAGAGCTGCAAAATATAGACCCCTACAAATCAGCCGGGCTAGACAATCTGGACACTCTCTTTCTAAAATTATCTGCCAAAATTATTGCAACCCCTATTACGAGCCTGTTCAACCTCTCTTTCGTATCGTCTGAGATTCCCATAGATTGGAAAGCTGCCGCGGTCACCCCCTCTTCAAACACTCTAGACCCAAACTGCTACAGACCTATATGTTTTCTACCCTGCCTTTCTAAGGTCTTTGAAAGCCAAGTTAACAAATAGATTTCCGACCATTTCGAATCTCACCATAACTACTCCGCTATGCAATTCGGTTTCAGAGCTGGTCATGGGTGCACCTCAGCCACGCTCAAGGTCCTAAACGATATCATAACCGCCATCAATTAGAGACATTACTGTGCTGCCATATTCATCGACCTGGCTAAGGCTTTCAACTCTGTCAATCACAACATTCTTATTGGCAGACTCAACAGCCTTGGTTTCTCAAATTATTGCCTCGCTTGGTACACGATAGAGGTCATTATGACAAATCGGAGGGCCTGTTGTCCGGATCTCTGGCAGTCTCTATGGGGGTGCCACAGGGTTCAATTCTCGGGCCGACTCTCTTCTCTGTATACATCAATGATGTCGCTCTTGCTGCTGGTGATTCTTTGATCCACCTCCACGCAGACAACACCATTCTGTATACCTCCGACCCTTCGTTGGACACTGTTAACTAACCTCCAGAGGAGCTTCAATGCCATACAACTCTCCTTCCGTGGCCTCCAACTGCTCTTACATGCAAGTAAAACTAAATGCATACTCTTCACCCGATCGCTGCCCGCACATGCCCGCCCGTCCAGCATCACTACTCTGGATGGTTCTGACTTAGAATATGTGGACACCTACAAATACCTAGGTGTCTGGTTAGACTGTAAACTCTCCTTCTAGACTCACATTAAACATTTCCAATCCCAAATTAAATCTAGAATCTGCTTCCTATTTCGCAACTAAGCATCCTTCACCACCCGTAGCACGCGCACCAGCAGGTATATCTCACTGGTCACCCCCAAAGCCAATTCTTCCTTTGACTGCCTCTCCTTCCAGTCCTCTGCTGCCAATGACTGGAACGACCTGCAAAAATCTCTGAAGCTGGAGACTCTTACCTCCCTCACAGATCAGAGCAGCTCACAGATCACTGCACCTGTACATAGCTCATCTGTAAATAGCCCATCCAATCTACCTATTCCCCATACCCTATTTATTTATTTACTTATCTTGCTCCTTTGCACCCCAGTATCTCAACTTGCACATTCATCTTCTGCACATCCTACCATTCCAGTGTTTAATTGCTATATTGTAATTACTTTGTCACCATGGCCTATTTATTGCCTTATCTCTCTTAACCTACCTCATTTGCACATGCTGAATATAGATTTTTCTATTGTATTATTGATTGTATTTTTGTTTTTTTCCACGTGTAACTCTGTGTTGTTGTATGTGTCGAACTGCTTTGCTTTATCTTGGCCAGGTCGCAGTTGCAAATGAGAACTTGTTCTCAACTAGCCTACCTGGTTAAATAAGTCACCTGGAATGCATTTCAATTAACAGGTGTGCCATGTTAAACGTTAATTTGTGGAATTTCTTTCCTTCTGAATGTGTTTGAACCAATCAGTTGTGTTGTGACAAGTTAGGGTTGGTATACAGACGATAGCCCTATTTGGTAAAATACCAAGTCCATATTATGGCAAGAACAGCTCAAGTAAGGAAAAAGAAATAGCAGTCCATCATTACTTTAAGACATGAAGCATGGAGGAGGAGGTGTGATGGTGCTTGGCTAGTGACACTGTCTTTGATTTATTTAGAATTCAAGGCACACTTAACCAGCATGGCTACCACAGTATTATGCAACAATACGCCATCCCATCTGGTTTGCACTGTTATTTTCTAGTTTGATGTCATCACTGTTATTTTACAATGTAGAAAATAGTACAAACAAAGAAAAACCCTTGAATGAATAGGTACAGTGCCTTGCGAAAGTATTCGGCCCCCTTGAACTTTGCGACCTTTTGCCACATTTCAGGCTTCAAACATAAAGATATAAAACTGTATTTTTTTGTGAAGAATCAACAACAAGTGGGACACAATCATGAAGTGGAACGACATTTATTGGATATTTCAAACTTTTTTAACAAATCAAAAACTGAAAAATTGGGCGTGCAAAATTATTCAGCCCCCTTAATTAAGTTAATACTTTGTAGCGCCACCTTTTGCTGCGATTACAGCTGTAAGTCACTTGGGGTATGTCTCTATCAGTTTTGCACATCGAGAGACTGAAATTTTTTCCCATTCCTCCTTGCAAAACAGCTCGAGCTCAGTGAGGTTGGATGGAGAGCATTTGTGAACAGCAGTTTTCAGTTCTTTCCACAGATTCTCGATTGGATTCAGGTCTGGACTTTGACTTGGCCATTCTAACACCTGGATATGTTTATTTTTGAACCATTCCATTGTAGATTTTGCTTTATGTTTTGGATCATTGTCTTGTTGGAAGACAAATCTCCGTCCCAGTCTCAGGTCTTTTGCAGACTCCATCAGGTTTTCTTCCAGAATGGTCCTGTATTTGGCTCCATCCATCTTCCCATCAATTCCAACCATCTTCCCTGTCCCTGCTGAAGAAAAGCAGGCCCAAACCATGATGCTGCCCCCACCATGTTTGACAGTGGGGATGGTGTGTTCAGGGTGATGAGCTGTGTTGCTTTTACGCCAAACATAACGTTTTGCATTGTTGCCAAAAAGTTCAATTTTGGTTTCATCTGACCAGAGCACCTTCTTCCACATGTTTGGTGTGTCTCCCAGGTGGCTTGTGGCAAACTTTAAACAACACTTTTTATGGATATCTTTAAGAAATGGCTTTCTTCTTGCCACTCTTCCATAAAGGCCAGATTTGTGCAATATACGACTGATTGTTGTCCTATGGACAGAGTCTCCCACCTCAGCTGTAGATCTCTGCAGTTCATCCAGAGTGATCATGGGCCTCTTGGCTGCATCTCTGATCAGTCTTCTCCTTGTATGAGCTGAAAGTTTAGAGGGACGGCCAGGTCTTGGTAGATTTGCAGTGGTCTGATACTCCTTCCATTTCAATATTATCGCTTGCACAGTGCTCCTTGGGATGTTTAAAGCTTGGGAAATCTTTTTGTATCCAAATCCGGCTTTAAACTTCTTCACAACAGTATCTCGGACCTGCCTGGTGTGTTCCTTGTTCTTCATGATGCTCTCTGCGCTTTTAACGGACCTCTGAGACTATCACAGTGCAGGTGCATTTATACGGAGACTTGATTACACACAGGTGGATTGTATTTATCATCATTAGTCATTTAGGTCAACATTGATCATTCAGAGATCCTCACTGAACTTCTGGAGAGAGTTTGCTGCACTGAAAGTAAAGGGGCTGAATAATTTTGCACGCCCAATTTTTCAGTATTTGATTTGTTAAAAAAGTTTGAAATATCCAATAAATGTCGTTCCACTTCATGATTGTGTCCCACTTGTTGTTGATTCTTCACAAAAAATACAGTTTTATATCTTTATGTTTGAAGCCTGAAATGTGGCAAAAGGTCGCAAAGTTCAAGGGGGCCGAATACTTTCGCAAGGCACTGTATGTCCAAACTTTTGACTGGTACGGTATATATTTTGGCTGTTAGCCCAGGTCACTGGTCCAATCATCAGCTGCCTGTTGGCTCTGACAGATTGATCACAGCAGAGGGCACTCCGCCTTACTATTATTAACTATTGGTGTATTGGTGTCTAAACCATCCGACCAAGGACAGCACGTGTGTATTTTGTCTATTGATATGTGTATGAATGGAATGGTATCATATTTTGTTTACTCTCGATACAGTTTTAAATGTGTCTTATTTATACCTGTAAATAGTTATTGTACGTTTTTCTTCAGTGTGTCCTTGTTTTTGTTGCAGTCTTAGCGAGATGTAGCAAGACATGAACGTGAGAGGGGAATATAGTGGAAGAGAAGGACAGAGTGATATATAAAGGTGGTCAAAGAGGGAAAGTGAGAGGGGGGGAGCTACTGCTACTTGATATCAGATAGCAGCTGCTTGGAGATGCCTTTCCCAGTTCATACATGCAGTGCTCGGGTTAGCGGACCACTGAACTAGGGGACAAATATAGCCCCTGTTCTACGTAGAAAGGACTGCCTCTGTCCTCTTAAAGGGGCCCTTTTCGGACTAATGCTATCTCATGAGGAATACTCTGCCTTTACCCGAGAGGACACCTATGAGAATAAACATTGATTTGATTTGAGAAGCTACTTAAACCATCTCATTATCACAATGACAATTTTTTAAATATGATTTACACTGAACAAAAATGTAAACGCAACATGTAACAATTTCTAAGATTTTACTGAGTTACAGTTCATGTAAGGAAATCAATTCATTAGGCCCTAATATATGGATTTCATGTGACTTGGAATACAGAAATGCAATTGTTGGTCACAGATACCTAAAAAAAAGGTAGGGGTGTGGATCAGAAAACCAGTCCGTGTCTGCTGTGACCAACATTTGCCTCATGCAGCGCAACACATCCCCTACACATAGAATAGATCAGGCTGTTGATTGTGGCCTGTGGAATGTTGTCTCACTCCTCTTCAATGGCTGTTCGAAGTTGCTGGATATTGGCAGGAACTGGAACATGCTGTGGTACACGTTGAGCCAGAGCATCCCAAACAGGCTCAATGGGTGACATGTCTGGTGAGTATGCAGGCCATGGAAGAACTGGGACATTTTCAGCTTCCAGGAATTGTGTACAGATCCTTGCGACATGGTGCTGTGTATTATCACGCTGAAACATGAGGTGATGGCAGCGGATGAATGTCACGACAGTGGTCTTCAGGAACTCGTCACGGTATCTCTGTGCTTTCAAATTGCCATTGATAAAATGTAATTGTGTTCATTGTCCCTAGCTTGTGCCTGCCCATACCATAACTCCACGGCCACCATGGGGCACTCTGTTCTCAACATTGACATCAGCAAACAGCTCGCCCCCACACGACACCATACACGCAGTCTGCCATCTGCCCGGTACAGTTGAAACCGGGATTCATCCGTGAAAAGCACACTTCTCCAGCGTGCCACTGGCCAGCGAAGGTGAGCATTTGTCCACTGAAGTCGGTTTTTCGACACCGAACTGCAGTCAGGTCAAGACCCTGGTGAGGACCAAGAGCAAGCAGATGAGCTTCCCTGAGATGGTTTCTGACAGTTTGTGTAGAAATTCTTCAGCTGTGCAAAACCACAGTTTCATCAGCTGTCCGGGTGGCTGGTCTCAGATGATCCTGCAGGTGAAGAAGATGGATGTGGAGGTCCTGGACTGGCATGGTTAAAACATGGTGTGTGGTTGTGATGTACTGCTAAATTCTCTAAAATGACGTTGGAGTGGGCTTATGGTAGAGAAATTAACATTCAATTGTTTGGCAACAGCTGTGGTGGACATTCCTACAGTCAGCATACCAATTGCACACTCCCTCAAAACTGAGACATCACAAAACTGCACATTTTAGAGTGGCCTTTTATTGTCTCCAGCACAAGGTGCAGCTCTGTAATGAGGAAGCACTGCTTCCATATATGCCACACCTGTCAGGTGGATGGTTTATCTTTGCGAAGGATAATTACTCACTAACAGGGATGTAAACAATTTTGAGCACACAATTTGAGAGAAATAAGCTTTTTGCATGTATTGAACATTTCTGGGATCTTTTATTTCAGCTAATGGAACATGGGACCAACAATTTACATGTTGCATTTATATTTTTGTTCAGTATAAATAACTCAACTAGCCATTACATGACTAATTATTTGTACAGTAACACATCTCACATCACCCTATAGGGTATGATTAGGATACTCACTGGCTTGCTTGGCCTTGTCCATGTAGGTGACACTGAGCTCCTCATCCAGAGGGGTGTCTATGGGCCCCACCATGGGCACCAGCTGCCTGCGGGAGCTCAGCTGCATGGCCCCCTTGGCCCTCTCGGGGGAAACCAGTGGGACCACGTTGGAGGGCTCCTGGAAGCCACTGTCCTCCTCCGCCACTCCGTCCCTTCCTGGGCCCTGGTCCTCAACAGAAGAGATGATGGAGGAGGTCTCTGTGGAGGTCTGGGAGGACCACATCCCTGGAGGGGGCTGGTAAATCACCTCCTTGCGGGCCACCCCCAGCAAGCCTTCCCCCGCTCCTCGGCCATCCATTAGCCCGTGGTCCTGGAGCCCTGGGTAGAGCTGGCCATCTGGGGCGCTGTCATAGCCGCTAAACTCTGAGGTCTCGCCTCCCTCCTGGGAGGCTCTGCCAGAGGCTTTGCCGGGTAAGTTGCTGGGACTTCTGCGCTTCTGCCTCCTCTGCCTCTCGTGGGCTGCCACATCTGCGTCGCTGTCTGTCTCCCCGTAGTAGGCCTCACTGCCTGGGGGCGAGGTGAGGCCGCTGCGCCCCATGGGGGACAGGACAGAGGACCTGCCATGGGGGACCTCCCTGACAGCTGCTATGTGGTGGGGTCTGGAGGAGGGGGACATGGCACGCAGGGCGGCTCGGTACTCTTTGTCAATGCGAGGGGACGGGGCGCGGGTCAACAGCACCACAGACTGGAAGCCTGCCGGTGCCCTGTGGGAGCAAATTAACAATTGTTGGGCATACTGCTCTGGCTTATGCTATTTGCGTTGTGCCAGTAACTGAAAGGTTGCTGGATCGAATCCCCAAGCTGACAAGGTAAAAATCTGTTGTTCTGCCCCTGAACAAGGCAGTTTACCCACGGTTCCATGGCAGGCTGTCAATGTAAATAAGAATTTGTTCTTAACTGACTTGCCTAGTTAAATAAAGATTAAATTAATAAAATAATGATGGAGTAGCACTTAATGCTAATATAACAGGTAAAACAATGTGTTAACATCAGGAGTTTTATGCATAAAAGTGTACACATCAATGGCGATTGTAATTACTCTCTGACCTCTTGACCCGGATGTGTAATATTCCTGGGGAGCTGTCGATTATGGTCATGGCCTGAGAGTGGGACAGACTTTCACATGGCTGCTCGTTGATGGACACCAGCTCATCGCCCTCCCGCAGTCCTGCCCTGCACGCCTTACTGCGCTTACGCACCTACACCAGCAGAGAGAGACAAAATATCACCCACAATAAACAATATAAGATAGGTTTGCCAACAGTACCCAATGCCATACTCTATCTCTCTCTCTCTCTCTCACTCTCTCTCACTCTCTCTCTCTCTATCTATTATCTCTCTGTCATCTCTCCTTCATTCTGAAAAGTGATATTGGATAGAGAACATGACAAAGCAGCTCTTGATCTCTTGTCTTGGTGACTTGCCCTGACAGCTTGGACGTGCTGCAGACATTTCCCACAAGCTGTGGCTGAAGTGAAGCCCTCTTACCCACTTCAGCAGCGAAATGCCAGCCGGCACCTCTCCTCCCCCATGCACTCTCCCACTATTTGTGCCCTATGGGTTGACCCCATAGTTGTGCTAATGCAACCTATGAGATTTTAAGAGAATGTACATATTGAAGCTACATGATCTGTAAGGATCTCTTACTCTGGTAGAAACTTTACACAACAAGAGTTACATTGAGGTGTGTGAGGATAGAGGAATTTATATTTGTTTTGAAGGGGTTCTTTAACCCTTTGGATCTCAACTAGCAATGGGGAAGAATATAACCCAGACAATTTCTTCACTGGGCTGAAACACACACTTTGGTGAGCCACCTCTTAGCCCAGAATAGTCTGTTTGAAAAGCGGTTTTCCTCAGTCAACACTCAGTAAATGTGGTTTGTGTGTGTGTGTGTGTGTGTGTGTGTGTGTGTGTGTGTGTGTGTGTGTGTGTGTGTGTGTGTGTGTGTGTGTGTGTGTGTGTGTGTGTGTGTCCATACTATATGTACTAAAATCCCCTATACAGAAAAGGACAAGAGAAATACTTTGGTAATGGGGAAATGCAATGGGGGAATGCATAGGCAGTTGGATATGTAAGGTGTGAAACTGATATCCTGTATGTGTCTATGACAGCTTTGCTGAACTGGATATCCTCTTATGAAGAGGTATAGCGACTGACTGAGAACCCTGACTGAGAACCAGCCATTCAGAAACGAGAGAGATCCAATGAGGAAAGATGATTGTCCGATCTGTCCGACATCTGTGCAATCACATACCAAATGCTTTAAGAAAACAGTACTTCATGTGTATGTTTTTTCTCATGTCATTCCACATAGCATGAAATGATGTCTGCCTTGCTACATGCACTCCAAACAGGAGAAGTTTAAAGTTCTACAGCTCTATCAATCCCTCCAATGTCTCCCATTCTAGAACAGACACATGACTCATGCTCAGGCTTCTCGGCCCCCTGCCCATGATTGCAGCCGATATTTTATCTGAACCATGTTCACAACCCTTTATCACCCACTAATTCCAGACCCAATATATTATAGAATGCACTGTCATAGACATAGACACTTATCATTCAGAATGTCCCTCTTACCATATCCCCTGTCCCTTGAAACAGTTTTACCATCCTACCTTTCACTGAAGCCATACCTTGGCCACCTGAAGTGGTTTCTGGTGCTCCGCGCCCCCCTGGAGACGAAAGCCCCATGGTGCTCCACCAGACAAGGTGATTATAACCTCTTCTGCCACCATTATTGTGTGATACGTTCTCCTTATTTGTTTTTCTGTCCGTTTGTCTGTCTTTTTGTCTTTCTGGGGGGCCCTCAGTGCGTTTACTCCATAGTTGTCAGGGCCCCCTCAGAGAGCTCTGTCCGCTCTCTTTCAGCTATAATGTCATGGAGTTGACTTCTCTCAACCCACTACTCTGGCACCTGGGCACGCACACATACACACGCTCTTTCAATGACACACACACATGCTCACCCACACCCTAAGTATGGGCACTGCTGATAGGGTTGCAGGCTGGGGGAGCTGAAATAGAGAGAGAGGGGGAAGAGAAAGAGAGAGAGAGAGAGAGAGAGTGATAGAGAGAGGGGGAGACAAAAAGGGGGGAGAGAGAGAGAGAGAGAGAGAGAGAGAGAGAGAGAGAAAGAAAGAAAGGTGGGGAGAGAGTGAGAGAGAGAGAAAGAGAGGGGGATAGAGAGAGAGAAAGAGAGGGGGAGAGAGCAAGCAAGAGAGAGAGGGAGGAAGGTGGAAAAGAAGAGGAGGTGGTTAGAGACCTGTGTCTGCTTACACAGTGGAATGCTGGCTTGAGTGATTGAGAGGAGGGTCTAATTGCACACTTGTCCTGTCACTCAGACAGCAGAGTTGTCAAGGGGTTGTTGATAGCCACTCCAAAAATAAGCCCCTACCTCCAGTGTTGTTCATGCACCTCTAAACCTGTGTAAGACTAGAATCTGGAGAATCTAAATTATTTATATCTATGTTCCCAAATGGTGGGTGGGGATCCACTTTGTAGTGGGTCATGGCTGATTCCTTTGAGGTCGTGACTTCATTAATCAGTCAATCACATTTGATTATTAACACTTTTTGCAAAATCATTAGTCGCAAGATGTTTGTGGTTAGGTCCTGGGTAGAAACTGTCATCCGTTCGGGGTCCATATTAGGACATCCTCGGGTTCAGCAGGAGTTGTACATCTGGTTGACTTTTTGGATCACAACAACTCAACCACTGACAATACACGACTTTGTTTGTGACACTTTCCCTGGGGGACAGATAGCAACAAGTGGACATACACTACCGTTCAAAAGTTTGGGGTCACATGGAAATATCCTTGTTTTTGAAAGGAATGTACTTTTTTTGTCCATTAAAATAACATCAAATTGATCAGAAATACAGTGTAGACATTGTTAATGTTGTAAATGACTGTTGTAGCTGGAAACGGCAGAGTTTTTATGGATTATTTACGTAGGCGTACAGAGGCCCATTATCAGCAACCATCACTCCTGTGTTCCAATGGCACGTTGTGTTAGCTAATCCAAGTTTATAATTTTAATAGGCCAGCATCCTGGAGTCGCCTCTTCACTGTTGATGTTGAGATGTTTAATCCGTACTATTTAATAAAGCTACCAGTTGAGGACTTGTGAGGCATCTGTTTCTCAAACTAGACACTCTAATGTACTTGTCCTCTTGCTCAGTTGTGCACTGGGGCCTCCCACTCGTCTTTCTATTCTGGTTAAAGCCAGTTTGCACTGTTCTGTGAAGGGAGAATTACACAGCGTTGTACAAGATCTTCAGTTTCTTGGCAATTTCTCACATGGAATAGCCTTAATTTCGCAAAACAACGATAGACTGCCGAGTTTCAGAAGAAAGGTCTTTGTTTCTGGCCATTTTGAGACTGTAATCGAACCCACAAAGGCCAGTTGTATTGCTTCTTCAATCAGATCAACAGTTGTGTTGTGCTAACAAAATTGCAAAAGGGTTTTCTAATGATCAATTAGCCTTTTAAAATGATAAAGTTGGATTAGCTAACCCAACGTGCCATTGGAACACAGGAGTGATGGTTGCTGATAATGGGCCTCTGTACGCCTACGTAGATATTCCATTAAAAATCTGTCATTTCCAGCTACAATAGTCATTTACAACATTAACCATGTCTACACTGTATTTCTGATCAATTTGATGTTTTAATGGAGAAAAGATGTGCTTTTCTTTCAAAAACAAGGACATTTCTATGTGACCCCAAACTTTTGAACGGAAGTGTATATTACATTGTACATGATGAAGGAGCCACTTTGGATTTAATCCGCAATCTTCTACCTTAATGTTCTGGCATGGCTTAGAATCTGACACTGCATTCTTACATATAACTGCACTCTTAGCAGGGGAACTGTGATGGTAGGGCCAGCCTGGACGGGATCCTGGCTCTCAGCCCACAAGCCCTCACAGACATCTAACATACTCTGTCCCAAAGGGGAACTGAACCAAACTTAAGAGCAGACAAAGTAATACAGTTTCTCCAGACACACAGTGTGCAGGATTATAGCTAGTGGACCATTGCTATATTATTTTGTGTCATGATCACACACCTGGATGATAAGCTTTATGCTTCACACACACACCCCATTCACACCCTTGATCATAATACATGAACCAGAACAATGTATGTGTTGTGGTCAAGGGTGTGAATGCTGTGCATGTCCATATAGCACAAAGAGGCAGAGGCCTTTACCTAATACCCAGTCTAGTGTAAAGTAGATCTCTGTGGCAATGAAAAGCCTTTAAGTCCTTTTGATGGGGATGGAATTATCTTTATCCCCCACAGTAGCCCCTATCCATGCAATGCTGTTTTTATCAACCGTGCTGTGTTTGTGTTACCAATGATAGCTTCTCCTTTGGGTGTTGTGTTCAGCAGCTGCCCCCATTTCTCGGATCACTGACTGGAGCCTGGCAGAGGGCAGGCGTTACGGAATGTTATTGTGCATATCACTCCCTCTGCTGATTGGGGTTGGGATTACAGTCTCATGTGGTATGTTGTCTGTCCCTGTTTCCTAATGTCCTCCCCACTCCATATGCTTCCTATTAGAAGAAGTATGGCTGTTGTGATTTTCATCTTGAATTTTTTTACAGATTGATCTATATGCAGTTAGTGTGTCTGACGGAAGTGGCAGATAGAGTGAGAGCAGGTGACAACGGGACAACAATATTTTGTTATTCAGGGATCTGCGATGGGTGTGAGGAAGTACGTGGGGTAGCAGAGGAAGGATTTTATCCTGTGGACCAGCATGAGATTGGGGCACTGTGGGTTTGCTGTGATGAACTGTGTAGGGATATACTGAGCCTGTGGGTGGCAGCAATACACCATGTATTTGTGTAGTCTGCCAGAAACTGAAAGGAAGAAGACGAGGAAGAGGATCACTTTCATTGGCTAGTGCTGCAAGTCGTGGTTCCAGCAAAGAGTGTCCATGTAGAGTGATACCAGAGGAGGGTGTTGGGAGGAGCTATAGGAAGACTGTAATACATGGACAGAGTTTGATGTGTTTGATAGCCTTCCATTGATTCCATTCCAGCCATTACAATGAGCCTGTCCTCCTAAAGCTCCTCCCGCCAGCCTCCTCTGATCTATATACTGGTTGCGGTGAAATTAAGGGGGTTAATCCTGGGTCATGTCTGTATTCTGCAAACGCCGCTTTTCCTTTCTCATTTCTGCCCACGAGATGCATAGATCGGGATCTCTTGCATTCACCAGTCCAGCTTTTCCAATGGGGATGACTCATGAAAGGACAGTTATAGTGCATCGTTAATCTACTAGTTTGTTTATTTACTAGTTTGTTTAACCCAGACCTTGGATGTGGGGACTTTAATTTGCACATGGATTGGGTATATAGCTACCATGTGTTTTGTCCTCCTATAGCCAGTAGTTCTTCAGACAGTGGATCCATGGCAGCTGTCGGGACATGGGGATTCGCACAGCCTGATTACCACTGGACGAGATGCTACGGACAATGTAGAGGATGTCATGGCAGGTTGGCATGAGTTGGAGTGGGTGACCCACCGACCACAGTTAAGCAAAGCAGCATGTCTATTTAATTTTTTTTTAAACGTTACTAATTTATCCAACACTTATTCAGAGCGACTTACAGTTAAGTGCATTCATATAGCCAGGTGAGACAACCACATATCTCAGTCATAGTAAGTACATTTTTCCTCTATGAAGTAGCTATCAGCAAAGTCAGAGGTAGTAAGAGGGAAAAGAGTCAAGTGCGAGTGGGCACAAGCGAGGAGCCCAACCAACAGCAAGTTGCAGGAGTCCAGACGGAAATTGACAAGTGCCTGGATTTGGACCAGCGGCACTTCCAGTGAGGTAGTGTCGTACTCTACAGGTGTTGTAGAACATAAACCTGCAGGAGCATGTCACTTCTTTGATGTTTGCAAAGAGCGACAGAGTGTTGTCCAGGGTCATGCCAAGGTTCTTTGCACTCTGGGAGGGGACATCGTAGAGTTATCAACTGCGATGGAGAGGTCTTGGAGCAGGCGGGCCTTCTTCGGGAGGAAGGGCAGCTCCGTCTTGTAAAGGTTGAGCTTGAGGGCCAACATCTAAGCCCCAGATATCTACTAAGCACACAGAGAGATGCGTGTCCCCACCTGGGTGTCAGAAGGGGGTAAGGAGAAAAGTAGTTGAGTTGTCATCCGCGTAGCAATGACAGGAGAGACAGTGTGAGGATATGACGGAGGCGAGTGACTTGGTGTATAGAGAGAAGAGGAGAGGGCCTAGAACTGAGCCCTGGGAGACACCAGACGTGAGAGTATGTGGTGCAGACACAAATTCTCTCCACGTCACCTGGTAGGATTGGCCTGCCAGGTAGGATTCAATCCTAAAGTGTGCAGAGCCTGAGACACCAAGCCCTGAGAGGGTGGAGAGAAGCATCTGATGGTTCATGGTGTTGAAGGCAGTGGATAGATCTAGGAGGAAGAGAACAGAGGAGAGAGAGTCAGCTAGGGCAGTGTGGAGAGCCTCCTTAACACAGAGAAGAGCTGTCTCGGTTGAATGACCCATCTAGACGCCTGACTTGTTAGAGCCAAGAAGATGGTTCTGAGAAAGATAGCGAGAGAGTTGGTCAGAGACAGCACACTCAAGTGCTTTGGAAAGAAAAGAAAGAAGGGAGTTTTAGTCGTTTTTGACATCAGCAGGGACAAGTGTTGGTTTCTTGAGGAGGGGAGCGACTCAGGCCATTTTGAA
Source organism: Oncorhynchus tshawytscha (assembly GCF_018296145.1). Classification (NCBI taxonomy): domain Eukaryota; kingdom Metazoa; phylum Chordata; class Actinopteri; order Salmoniformes; family Salmonidae; genus Oncorhynchus; species Oncorhynchus tshawytscha. The sequence continues at coordinate 66,676,741 of NC_056434.1, forward strand.
GTCAGAGGGGACGCCGCCAGTGGTCAGGGATGAGTTGATGAGGTAAGTGAGAAGGTCTCGAGAGATGGTCTGGAAAGGGAGGAGGGGATGGGGTCGAGCGGGCAGGTTGTTGAGCGACCTCACTAGTCGCAGAATTTCATCTGGAGAGAGAGGGGAGAAAGAGGTTAAGGCGTAAGGTAGTTCTGTGTGAGTGGGACCAGTGGATTCAATAGGCTGAGTGAATGAGGAGCGGATGTCGTCAACCTTCATTTCAAAGTGGTAGACAAAGTTGTCTGCAGAGAGGGAGAAGGGAGGGGGAGGGGTGGAGGACTAAGGAGAGAGGAGAAGGTGGACAAGAGTTTCCTAGGGTTAGAGGCAGAAGCTTGAAATTTAGAGTGATAGAAAGTGGCTTCAGCAGCAGATACAGAGGAAGATAAGAGAGACAGGAGGGGGAGAAAGGATGATAGGTCCTCCGGAAGTTTAGTTCTCTCATTTTCACCTGTTCTGTAAGCTCGAAATAAGTCACTCAGCCATGGAGCAGGAGGGGAGTGTGGAGCCAGCCAGAAGGAAAGGGGACAGTGAGAGTCATAGGATGCGGAAAAGGAGGATAGTAGGGTCTAAGAAGCAGAATCAGGAGACAGAGCAGAGAACGATTCAGCAGAAAGGGAGAGATGATAGGATAGAAGAGGAGAGATAACCATCTGGGTAGGGGCGAACAGCCTCTAATAAAGTTGAGGTCAAGCATATTGCCTGCCTTGTGAGTGTGAGGGGACTGGGAAAGGTCAAAAGAGGCAAGGAGCGGAAAGAAAGAAATTACTCAAAGGCGGATGACGGGAGGTTGAAGTCGCCCAGTACAGAGAGCGGTGAGCCATCATAGGAAATTAGCTTATCAAGGTGTCAAGCTCATTGAGGAACTCTCTATGGTGGGCGATAGATGACAATGTTAAGCTTGAGTCGACAAGTGACAGTGACAGCATGCAATTCAAATGAGGAGATGGACAGGTGAGTGAGGGAGAAAAGAGAAAATCTCCATGAGCAGCCCTGTGCCACCACCGCGAAGAACAGGTGCTCTCGGACTATGAGAAAAAAGGTTGTCAGATAAAGAGAGAGCAGTTGGAGTAGCAGTGTTCCCTGGGTTGATACATGTCTCTGTCAGGGCCAGAAAGTCTAAGGACTGAAGGGCAGCATAGGCTGAGAAGAATTTAGCATTCTTGACCGCAGATCGGCAGTTCCAAGCATTGCTGGAGACCAGGAATTACGTGCGCAGGATACACTAAATTAGAAGGGTTGCAGCCAAGGGGTGGGGAGCGTCAGTAAAGCAGACAGGGAGAGGGGCGAGCTGGGTTAAAAAAAAACACACATAGTTGCAAAATATACAAAAGAACTAAATTAGATAATCTGAAAATAACTAGGTAAGATACTCAAGTGAGAGAGTGGTGTGGAGCTTTACTCTCTTTCCTTCCTTGAATAACTCAGCAGAACCATCTTTTTTTCCGGTGGCGGTCTTAGTTTTGACGACGAGACCGCCGATGATACTGATTAACAAAACCACAACAGTCACAAATTGCCCTGCCCCTTAATCCTGGTTGATGTGACAACAATCATCTGCAAGTTATGAGCAGTCAGCAGTTCACACACAAGTAGGCTCCTGGGAAGACAGGCAGCATTTAATGTAGATGGTCCTAGCTAGCAAAAAGACAGTGCTAGACAACAACAGATTAAGGCAAAAAAAATCCTCTAGCTATAGAATGAAGCATAATGATACTCTTGTGTTTCTTCCAGAGGTTGAAGATGACCCAGAGACATTGGCATCACATTGTGGGGAGGGGAGGATTCCCTAACAGTGGGGGAGTGTGATGCTGCCATCATGGAGGGCATCGCCGGCAGTTTTGGGGCAGTCACAGCACTACGATGGTGAGAGAACTAACTGCTGAAACCACTGCCATGGGAAAGAGATATCTTTGAAAATAAATACTCATAGGGAAACCCACTGATAAATGTATTGTCTGTACGGTATGAAACTATGATTTCCAGCGTTGGGGCTCCGGTGCGGGTGGCTTGTAGGGTGATGGACAGGAGCCCCCACAGTCTGCTGGTTGGGGACAGAGCAGCAGCTTTCGTCAGGGAGCAAGGCTTTACTATAGAGTCCAATGACAACATGCTGAGTGCAGTCAGCCAAGGATTACTAGGTACCAATACTCCATGGGGGGAAAATGGCATGGCTAACTATTTTAAATATAAGTGACAGATATTGGTAAACTAAAATTAGAACTCATACTTGCAGGACTTGCTGGAACAGAAGCAAAGTGTCAGTGGACATGACACACTTGGTGAGAACTGAAACTTGCTTTTTAAATGTTTTGTTTATCATGATCTTCCTGCTCATTGTAGAACATTGAGTGACAGTAAAACACGTAGCTATCAGAGGGATTAAATGCGGAAGACACATTTCAGTTGAATGCATTCAGTTGTACAACTGACTAAGTACCCCCCCATTCCCTTCCCTTTTTTGTAACAGAACTGAAAACGACTGATAACATGACTGCTACTTGTGCAGTAAATTGTTTGGTCCTCTAAGGGGAGACGTAATCCATACAATCACATTAGTCTGGGTTGTCTATTATATAATTTATGAGTCCCTGACCCGACACCGACTGTTTTGATCTGGAATCACCTTATAATAGTCTTGATTCCCCCATCTTCAATATGAATGTTTCTCATCTCGGTTATATAACCCCAATTTCCCTTTTTTATCCCATCATTTTGATTACTGACAATTCCTGCAAGGCCTGTTGGTACAGTACAATACATCTGTGGAACCAGGTCTAAAAGTACAGTTTAAGTATTTATTAGTTCACGTCTAACACCTTCTCATCTTCCCGTTCTCAACAGGAGTTATAGTGGCAGTTAGACAACATGGGGAACATAACTGTTGGTGAGGAAATTGGTGTCTTCTGTTTTTTTGTTTAGCTCTTTCTTCCTTATTATATAAAGGGTGTTTTCACATATAGCCCTCTTTAAAGGAACCAATATCAGCCCTTTTTAAAGGAACCAATATCAGTCCTCTTTAAAGTGAACTCTGGGGTAAAAAAAAATATGCACTCTGGGTTTTTACAAAGTGCAGGACAAGCCATTCAATTAGAATGCGTTATCAGACAGCTAGATACACCTACTTACATTTTGGAAGCTAATAGATTGCATTGAGTTAAAATATGACACATAATAATTGTAATGAGAAGATACTATTAACGTATACATTTGATTGGTAACAGAATAAATAGCATTAGAATAACTGCAGAATAAATCATGCTGTAATTGGGGCTAGTGCCCCTTGAAGCTCTCTTAGCCTATAGATCACATATTGCAAATAAATAATCTGAACTAATAACTCCATACATTTTGGAATTTCTGTGCGTCCTTGACAATCGCTAATCAATTTCCAAAAGCAGCACACGTTTTTTTTTTTCGCAAACCGGCTCATCGTCATCTTCTCTTTTTTTGTGGCACCAATGTGAGGGTACCTGTCCTCACCAATGGAGGTGCCACGAACCTCCTGTGGTGAAAACACCCTAAAAGACATTCATTGACTATTTATTTTCTGAATTTAGAGATACTTCCATAGTAGCTACAGTATGAGTTCAGGTTGTAATATTATCATTCAGTGGATTTGCTCTTGTCCAATTTTCCAGTTGTTTTTACTTCAGGTGCCCCCTTCAAACCACCAGGGAGGGTGGAAGACTCCCCTATCGGGCTGTCGCTTATACACTGAACACATGGCAAGTTTACAGCTACCAAAATTAACTCAATCAAAGAACTGCACACACTGATGAACTTTTTCCCCTCAATGTTTTAGTAGCCTTTTCTGAAAAGTTGTGTTATGTGACATACTACATAATTCATTCGTGTTACTGTATGTTTATTAATCCTACAAAGACTGAAGGTGTATGTAAAGTTTGAATACATTATTGTAATGTTAATGTAAACAGTCTATTTAAACCAGTTCAATATTCAATGGACAAGTGGGGCAAGAAAAGTGAATGTAGAATTGTTGGGGGGAAGGGGCAAATCATTTTGGCCTTATTCCAACAACCTAGAAACAATCTCTCTTTGACCAGGATACTATCGCCTTTTCACACAACCATGTTTCCGTTTCAGTACGCTTGAGAGAAACTTATTCATAGACAATTTCCCACACTCCACAGTTTAGCATCTTATGATCAATAAGAAAACACAAGAGCAAAGGAAGCGCATGTTGAATTGAAAGAGACGTGGGGGCCACTGCAGATACAGTATGTGAACTACCCTACCGGTCAAAAGTTTTAGAACACCTACTCATTCAAGGGTTTTTCTTTATTTTTTACTATTTTCTACAGCACTCTGGAGCAGGTTTTCATCTAGGATCTCTATGTACTTTGCTCCGTTTCATCAGACCAGAGAATCTTGTTTCTCATGGTCTGAGAGTCCTTTAGGTGCCATTTGGCAAACTCCAAGCGGGCTGTCATGTGTCTTTTACTGAGGAGTGGCTTCTTTCTGGCCACTCTACAATTAAGGCCTGATTGGTGGAGTGCTGCAGAGATGGTTGTCCTTCTGGAAGGTTCTCCCATCTCCACAGAGAAACTCTGGAGCTCTGTCAGAGTGACCATTGGGTTCTTGGCCACCCCCGTGACCAAGGCCCTTCTTACCCGATTGCTCAGTTTGGCTGGGAGGACAGCTCTAGGAAGAGTCTTGGTGCTTCCAAACTTCTTCCATTTAAGAATTATAGAGACCACTTGCACTATAAACGCAACAAAGTCCACCTTTTTCTACATGGCAATCACTGCATACTGTGGGACATCCACTTCCATCTCCTCTCTACTCAGTCCTTCAGCTATTTTCACTGCCTCCACATAGGAGACCGGCTGGATTGCCCTGATCCTAGCTACTATGACCTCCATCATCTGCATATCTCACGGACTCAAGTTTGACATAAGTTGGGAGAACGACTTCCTTCTGTCTATCATGCGATTCAATCGACGTGCGTCTACCACTCCTGGAATGTTATCCCTAAACCACACAGCCTCTACGTCCAACGAAACACCAGAGATGACACCTTTAACCGGTGCCCTACTCTAAAAGTCATAGCTTTCCACATCATGCATCGACATCTTATTGAGCCACAGAGCTTTCTCCTTTTGTGCTGTTGACACACACGAAATCAGCATCATACTGCTCCTGGTTACTCAAACTGATTCCCCTTCACCCAATTCATCCTTCAACATCTTTTAGACCGCAAACGGGTCACCCAAAAACATCCTTGCTGGTGAATCGCACTCTAACCATAAACTGCAGTTCATTTCCAACTTAAGCCCTTTTCACTCCACTCTTCTTCACCATCGTCCACTCATTCTCACCAACTGTACTCGTGCCAAGAGAATCACACAATACTTCCGGTCCACCATTGCTCCCCCAGTCATCCCCTGGGACTCCCTCGCTCTTTGCTGTTAAAGATGCAGGAGTTTGTGTTCTTGAAGTAGCAACCATGTTGTTCTCATTCCAGCACAGCTGTTGCTTCACCAACTTTTTCTCCATTTCCTTCATTTCATCTGCACTACTTGCAGCCATTTCCCTTCCTGGTCATGTCCTGACATGCATTGTCATCTGTGGGACCTTATATAGACAGGTGTGTCCCTTTCCAAATCATGTCCAATCAATTTTAACACAGGTGGACTCCTATCAAGTTATAGAAACATCTCAAGGATGATCAATGGAAACAGGATGCACCTGAGCTCAATTTCGAGTCTCATTACAAATGGTCTGAATACTTGTGTAATAAATTTGCAATTTGCAAGAAAGTTGCTAAACATTTTAAAAACCTGTTTTCGCGTTGTCATTATGGGGTATTGTGTGTAGAGTGATGAGGAACATTTTTTATTTAATCAATTTTATAATAAGGCTGTAACGTAACAAAATGTGGAAAAGTCAAGGGGTCTGAATACCTTCCGAATGCACTGTAGATACATTAAATTGCAAACAAACCAGCTTGGGTCTTTCTGTATCATTGACTCCCTAACACTAGATTGAAACCTGTCCTCTGTCCTTTTCAATGGAGTTTCCCTCCACATTCTTGAACCAGGGGAATTATTCTTTGGAAACAAGTAATCAGCTTCCACATTCCAAAGTAACAGAGGGCACAGAACAATGTGACACACATGTACTGTGAAAGAAAGGGTGTCATTATTATCAGTGATTTCTTGAATTGTATCGATATTGTCAGTAATAGATAATACAACTATTGTACGTTTACAATATATAAGGGTCTAATAGTGCTGTCTGAAAATATATTTTGAAGTAGGTCTACACACAGGTGGTACAAATGGTATGTAGCAGACAATTTTTTCTTCCCCAATCTGTGGTATGGACCTTTCTAGCTTTAGCCTGTGAAATGTTGAACTCTTTTCACATGCACGGTTTATGTCATGGACTAACTGTGACTGGCATAATCATAACTACTTACATGCGTCCTCGCTCATCTCAAAACCCATTGGATGAGAAAGCCAAATGTCACGCCCTTCTGACCTTCTCCTCCAATAGCTTTTGAGAAGGATGCGAGGAGCTAACCTTTGATGATATCTGATGTGGCTGATCAATTTCATGAGGGAACTGGACTGTGCCTTCAGTTAATTTTGCCATCCTTACATTGTATCCCCACAGTGGTGGTTGTTGTCGTCCTTATTAATTTACTCATTCAAAACATTATCATGATCTTACAATTATGAGAAAGTAATGACAAAGAGGAACAATTTGTCAGTTGTTTTTTTAGAACTAATCTCAGAATTATTTTAATTAAACAATGACAGGCTTGATTTAGATTTGATTAAGTCTGATTAAGCCATATGGAGAGCAATTTATTTCTCCAGTCCAGACTGGAAATCATGCCAACATTTTGCCACGTTTCACAAATGACGTAACCTCTCCTTAGCTTTGACAACAAGCAGAAGGGGCAAACGAGCGGTTGAAACATCGACCAGCCTAGTTGCCTACATTGTCAGTAGGGCACTGTAGCCATATTCTTCACGGCAGAACATACTCAATATTTGACGACACTTTAGGAACAAACTACTATTTCCAAAAATCGCTCAACTCTCTGTAAGGCTTCTCTGTTTGTGGAGTTGCTATTTCCTGGTTGGTAAACGTTACTAGCAGCCATTTTGGGTTTCAGACAACTAGCCTGTTTTTGGAGGAGTACCTTGTCAACTAGTTAAATTAGCTAGCTAATTTTTTATCGAAGGAATTAGCTAGCTAAGTATTTATTTCGATTTTTCAGAGCGGAAGGGGGTGTCGTTTTATAAGAAGAGGGGATTTACTGTGACGAGTCCACGATGAATCCCGAATAGTAAGTAGCTAGCCAGCTAACGTTAACTGATCAACTGTCTAAGAAGTGCAAGCTAGCTAACTACTATTGTCACTGTGTTGTTTATTGAACGCATAATAACGTTTCACACAGATGAATTATATGTTTGTAGACAGTTGTGAGTTTGCTAGCTAGTTGCTAAGTAGCATCTACCTTAGCTAGCTAACGTTACCTAGCAAGCTAGCCAACGTAACGTTACCTATAACGTTCATCAGTTAGTTAACGATAAGTGCTGTTGTCAAAGGGAACATTACTTGGTAACTAACGATACGACTTACCTTTTTACTTAACATATTATAGCTTGTAGTCTGACTATACAAGGCACGTCTGCTAACGTTACATGTTATGATTATCGTTAGCCATGCAAGTCATTATGCGAGTGTTTAACGTTACGGCAGCCTTTGTGCGCTTGTGGTCAATAATTAATGTAACTAGCTTGCCTTTTAAATGACATTCAGTGAATCCTGGTCAATGGAAAACACGCAAGAGGACAGTCAGTGCCACCCCCTCTCTACATCCTGAGAGTCATGTGTAAGGTCACGAGCGTGCCTGCCATATGCCATGCCTCTTTCAACACACTCATAGGGTTGTTTGGCAAGTAATGGTTTGTCTACTACTACCATCCTTCTATTCAGGTTGGCAAGTACCTGATTACTGTAGTTTAGGCCTATAGGTTTCTCTTTTGTGATACAGCTTTTGTATTTCAGCTCAGTTTAAATGGCATGACTGAACATCTGATTTTAAATGTTATTTACAATATTAAATTCTGATGACACAATCTAGTGCATATGACTTTGCATTGAAAGGGTAGCCCTTTCCTTCCTTTTTTTGACAGGCACACTATACTATTGCCTCCATTTATAGCCATTACAGTTATTACTTTGAAACGTTAAGGGGTATGTTATTAATTGTAAGTCAGTTGCTCTTGAACTCTTAAACTGTGTGTAGCATCACATTTTTTTGGTCACATACACGTATTTAGCAGATGTTATTGCGCGTGTAGCAATGCTTGTGTTCCTAGCTCCAATAGTGCAGTAGTATTGTAACAATTCACAATACACACATGTAAAAGAATGGAATTAAGAAATATATCAATATTAGGACGATCAATGTCTTGAGTGGCATTGAATAAAAAACAGAATACAGTTCATATGAAATTAGTTAAACAGTATGTAAACATGATTAAAGTAACCAGTGATTCCCATCTCTATGTACATAGGGCAGCAGCCTCTAAGGTGCAGGGTCGAGTAACCGGGTGGTAGCCGGCTGGTGATGGCTATATAACAGTCTGATGGCCTTGAGATAGAAGCTGTTTTTTAGTCTCTTGGCCCAGCTTTGATGCACCTGTACTGACCTCGCCTTCTGGATGATAGCGGGGTGACCAGGCCGTGGCTCAGGGGGTTGATGTCCTTGATGATCTTTTTGGCCTTCCTGTGACATCGGGTGCCGTAGGTGTCCTGGAGGGCAGGCAGTGTGCCCCCGGCGATGCGTTGGGCAGACCGCTCCACCCTCTGGAGAGCCCTGCGGTTTGCGGACAGTGCCAGGCGGTGATACAACCTGACAGGATGCTCTCAGTTGTCCATCTGTAAACATTTGGGGCCATGATGAATTTCTTCAGCATCTTGGAGGTTAAAGAGGCACTATTGCGCCTCAGTCTGGTGAAGATGGCTGTTGCGCCTTCTTCACCACACTGTCTGTGGGTGGACCATTTCAGATTGTCAGTGATGTGTACGCGGAGGAACTTTAAGCTTTTAACCTTCTCAGCTGCAGTCCCGTCGATGTGAATAGGGGTGTGCTCTCTCCATTGTCTCCTGAAGTCCACAATCAGCTTATTTATTTTGTTGACGTTGGGGAGAGGTTATTTTCTTTGCACCACTCCACCAGGGCCCTCACCACCTCCGTGTTGGCTGTTTTGTTATTTTTGGTAATCAGACCTAGTACTGTTGTGTCGTCTGCAAACTTGATTGAGTTGGAGGCGTGCATGTCCACGTAGTCATGGGTAAACAGGGAGTACAGGAGGGGGCTGATCACACATCCTTGTTGGGCCCCTGTGTTGAGGATCAGCGTAGTGGAGGTGTTGTTTCCTACCTTCACCACCTGGGGGCCTCGGGATATGTCGTTTATTTTGCACAAAGTCCAGTGTAGTTCCTTGAGGGCCATTGTGGTATCGGCTTGAGGGGGAATATACATGGCTGTGACTATAACCGAAGAGAATTCTCTTGGGAGGTAATACGGTCAACATTTGAGATATTCTAGGTTGGGTGAACCAAAGGACTTGAGTTCCTGAACATTATCACAATCACATCCTGAGTAGTTAATCATGAAACATACACCACCGCCTTTCTTCTTTCTGGAGAGTTCTTTATTCCTATCTGTGCGATGTACTGAGAACCCAGCTGGCTCTAGGGACAGGGACATTATATCCGGAGAGAGCCAGGAGATCCTCACCCTGAGCTCGTCTACTTTATTGTCCAGGGACTGAACATCAGCGAGTAAAATACTCTGAAGCTAATAATGTAAGAAATAACGTACAAAGAAACAAAATACTGTAAAGTTGCTTAGGACCTAGAAGCCAAGCTGCCATGTCTGTCGTCGCCACCTTCACCTTGTTGGCTTACTATTTTTGGAGTTCCACTCATGAACTTACACCTGGACAATGGACATCCCATAGCCCTATCTTATGTATCGTCTTGGCTAATCCATCAACAATTACCCCAGCCTACACAATTGTGTAAATCATTACAGTTTAGCCTAATTGTCCTTTTGCTGTCAAGCACTTTTGCTTTGGTATGACAATAACTAACTACCAGAGAGAGATCATTGCCTAGCAGAGGTAATTTCCACTCTCGCACTATTGTCCCCAGCCCTTACACCTCCTTTAGCATCTTTTGTTGTAGTGTGAAGTCCTTCCACACTGCTTCAATTGACTCAAATGCACCTGGTCAACCAGACAAAACTGTATTTTGGGCTTCTGAGTTCTCAGTTACTAGCATAAATATTTCTTTGGGTTCCCAGTTTCTAGCCTGCAGAAAACAGGCTACATTTGTGTTTTTGCAGATCACTTGCTTTCATTAGGCCTTTCCTTTCCCTAACAGAAGCTCTAGCCTATCATCTGCTGGAGCTGAGCTTCTGATCCACAGACTGTTAGGGCCTGGCTGACACACTGTGACTCATTGACCTCTGTAGTAGTGAGGAAAGGGAACCTCTGGTCTGATCTAAACCCTGCTTTTCCTCGACACCTCTTATTAGACTGCCCTCGCCGAGGAGAGACTGAGATAGGAATGCTAAAATTGCAGTGTTTGATCCTGTGGCGTTTGTAGAATTTTGTGATTGAGTGCCACAGTGTGTTTGCATGTGTTATAGGTGTGGGTGTTTTCAAAGGAGTTTTAAAGTCGAATGTCATGTGAAAGTCGAATAATGGTGGGTGGTGTAATGTGTTTGCAGCATACAAAGTATCATTCAATCTGACTTAAAACAAACACTGACTGTGATAGAGGAGAGGGATGGACAGGTTTTTGCTGTAGGCTTTTCCCTATCCATCTTGCATGACCAGTCAGCAGTACTACTAGCCTTTCATAGAGGCTGTCATTATCCTCAACCATCTGCTTAACGAAGAGGGCATGACTGGAATTCATTCCAATGGAGAGGAAAGGGACAGGGAGGCAGGAAACCGGGCTGCATCAGAGCTTCTTAGCCTTGGGGCTGGGTCAGATCACACCAGACTAGAGCGTCGCCCAAGTTCTTCCGAACCTTCCTTACTTCCTTTGACTGTACTACTGGAGAGACTGGAGGGGGATCTGAAGTCCAGCTGAATTCCCCTTTGCTGTGGAATGCTTAATCAGCTTACAGGAGTTTCTGTACCTTTTTCTGTGTAGCCTAGTTGTATGGCACAGCCCATGTCAAATAAAAAACAGCGTACAGAGTGGAGGGGGTTGAAAGAGCGAGAGCTCTCTGTGTGTGAATGCCTCGGTTAGAGGTGAACATGAGTGGACAATAGCTGTAGCCTATTGTTTGCAAGATTTTTTTTTTTTTTTATTTTTATTTTTTATTTTTTTACTGGTCTGACCTATTTAGATAGGGAAGCATTAGTGTAGCCTAATTCACACAGTTGGGAGTGGGACAGGGACAGGATGTATGGACTGTTGATGCTCAGAATTTTGTTGTCGTATCTATCCTACTGGTGTTTCTGCTCATATAAATGAGCATAGCATGAATTGGTGTATTCGAGCAAGGAATGGTGTTTTAGAAGTTAGGCTGATTTGTTTTTTGTTGCAAGACTAGTGTTTGGTAAGCTGTGGTTGCTATGCTGTTATGCTTTTTTAGGTCTTGGTACAAGCCTATTTGACATGAGGTCCAATTAGTCATGTTTGTGTGTCTGTTTTGTGTATCTCATAACTGACCAAGGTTAGCAGCATTCTGAAATCTGATCTGTTGAACTACAGGGAGCTTTGGCAAACTCTGAACAATGGCTCTGTTGTAACCGCTCGTTAATCATGAATTGTCTGCGCTCAATTAAAGTAGGCTTCTTGGTGAAGTCAGGCACAGGCCTACTAAGTTGGTAGTGTATTCTGTTGAACACGCTATGCTGTTGTCAGTCACAGTGCAGTCTTAACCTCTTTTAAAATTCTCTTGTCTGAGTGTGTATCACATGAGCACTGAAATGAGCACTGAACCCCCCACTGACTTGTATTTCCTTATGTGGTTTTGCTGACCATGCACAGCTCAGTATTGTGAGGTTTAATTTAATTTGCCTGTAGAAAACTATTTTCTGTACCAACAACTATGGAAGTTTGTGTTGCTGTGTGGATTGAATTGGCCTGGTTTCAACTTGTGTGTGATTGTCTATAAATGGGTTGGCGTGAAAGAGCTTTTTAGGCATTATGTAAGCGTCATAAGACATCACACATCCTCGCTGCTGATTGTGTGGTGGTGAGACAAAAATAGTTATTCTAAGAGTTTGTCTAATGCAGCATCTTGCCTAACGCAGTGAAATCAATAGGCCTTACAGCAATGGCATCTTGGAATTGTCTGAAGCATGACCACAATTAGATCTCTTCTGGTGATATGGTGAAGTGTGAAGAAAGGCACTACATTACATTACTGTAGATCCGGGTTCGATTGCCGCGACCAGGGGACCCATGAGGCGGTGCCGCCTGCACATTGGCCCAGCGTCGTCCGGTTTAAGGGAGGGTTTGGCTGATCGGGATGTCCTTGTCCCATCGCTCTCTAGCGACTCCTGTGGCAGGCCGGGTGCATGCACGCTGACACTGTCGCCAGTTGGACTGCGTTTCCTCCGACACATTGGTGCGGCTGGCTTCCGGGTTAAGCGAGTAGTGCGTCAAGAAGCAGTGCGGCTTGGCAGGGTCGTGTTTCGAGGGGGGGCGCATGGCTGTCCAACTTCGCCTCTTCTGAGTCCGTACAGAAGTTGCAGCGATGGGACTAGACTGTACCTACCAATTGGATATCATGAAATTGGGAAGAAAAAGTGTAAAAAAGAGTTGATCCGTGAGACACATTTTGACAGAAGTAACAAAAAAAGATTATAGAGTATTGAACCGTTTTTAATGTTCTAATATGGGAAAAAGTACAGAAGTTTCTGTGTACCGTGCAACACTAATTAGAACATTATTCCCTTTCACGCCGAGGCTTGTTGGTTATCGAAAGGAAGAGAGCTGGAAAGATTTTAAATACATTGAGGAACTATTGTCACTCTCAATGGCTGTAAAAACAGACTTCACTTGCTGTTTGAGGTGAGGAAAAAATTTACTTTGAGAAGCTCCACAGCTCATTAGTGTAGTTAAGACAAATACTATCAGACATCTCCAAATGGGCATATTTATGCATTTGTGAGCTGACCAGGTAACCTAGGCTTACTTCTATGCGTAATTAGGTGCGCAGTGTCCTTATTCAACAATGACAGAAGCGCTCCAAACAAATGGCGCTGCATAAATTGACAACTCGTAAATGGAAAGAAATGAACCCAAACTTGTTTCTCAAGTGTCGTAAGTTGTGATCTCTGCAAACAACGTGTACACTCCAACAATGAGAATGGTAAATGACTGTAATAATATATAGAATGCATTAGCAGAAATTACTGTTATCAAACATTTCAGATTAGAAATGATGGTAAATGTACTACTGGTGATTAGGGCAGGGAATTGCCAAGGACCTCACAATACGATATCACAATACTTTGGTGCCGATACGATTTGTATTGCTTTCCTTGCGATTTGATACTGTGATTTATTTTAACTTTTTTTTGTGATTCAATGTTCCAAACACATTGCTCATCGTATGTCTGCTGCAGAGGTACAAGAGAGAGCCATGCGAAAACAAGTTTTGATCAGTCTTGGAAATAAGTGTTGAAAACAAATTGGCTCCCTATTGGGGGGAGAGATAATGGAAGAAAAAAAAGATGGAGCACAAACTATGAAGGACCAATACTGGAGTTTTGGTTCAGGTACAGCCAACTAGGGCAAAAATATTGTACAAATGATATCCTGGTATGTAACTATTGATTTTCCCCACTCCATTCACTACTGGTGATACAGTGCATCCAGAAAGTATAAAAGACCCCTTGTCTTTTTCCACATTGTTACATTACAGGCTTATTTTAAAATTGATTAACTAAAAATATTATCATCAATCTACACACAATACCCCATAATGACAAAGTGAAAATATTTTTTGTGTGTGCAAATGTATTTAAAATAACACCTTATTTACATAAGCTTTTTAGCTGAGACTCAATTGTGATCAGGTGCATCCTGTGTCCATTGATCATCCTTGAGATGATTGGAGTCCACCTGTAGTACATTTAATTGATTGGACATGATTCGGAAAGGCACACATCTGTCTATATAAAGTCCCACTGTTGACAGTGCAAAAACCAAGCCATGAGGTCGAAGGAATTGTCAGTAGAGCTCCGAGACAGGATTGTGTTGAGACACAGATCTGGGGATGGGTACCAAAAAATGTCTGCAGCATTGAAGGTCCCCAAGAAAGTACTGGCCTCTTGTCATTTTTAAATGAAAGAAGTTTGGAACCATCGAGACTCTTCCTAGAGCTGGCCGCCCAGCCAAACTGGAAAGTCACTCTGACAGAGCTCCAGAGTTCCTCTGTGGAGATGGTTGTCCTTCTGGAAGGTTCTCTCATTTCTGCAGCACTCCACCAATCGGGCCTTTATGGTAGAGTCGCCTGACGAAAGCCACTCTTCAGTAAAAGGCACATGACAGCCCGCTTGGAGTTTGCCAAAAGGCACCTAAAGGACTGACCATGAAACCAAGATTGAACTCTTTGGCTTGAATGCCAAGTGTCGTGTCTGGAGGAAATCTGGCACCATCCCTACGGTGAAGCATGGTGGTGGCAGCATCATGCTGTGGAGATGTTTTTCAGCTGCAGGGACTGGAAGACTAGTCAGGATTGGGGGAAAGATGAAGCAAAGTACAGAGCAATCCTTGATGAAAACCTGCTTCAGAGTGCTCAGGACCTCAGACTGGGGCAAAGGTTCACCTTACAATAGGACAATGACTCTAAGCACACAGCCAAGACAATGCAGGAGTGGCTTCAGGACAAGTCTCTGAAAGCCGTTGAGTGGCCCAGCCAGAGCCCGGACTTGAACCCGATCGAACATCTCTGGAGCGACCTGAAAATAGCTGTGCAGCGATGCTCCCCATCCAACCTGACAGAGCTTGAGAGGATATTTCAGTTTTTATTTGTAATACATTTGCTACAATAACTGTTTTTACTGTGTCATTATGGGGTATTGTGTGTAGATTGAAGGGGGGGGGGGAACATTGATTTTAGAATGAGGCTGTAACGTAACAGTGGAAAAAGGTCAAGGGGTTTGAATATTTTCTGAATGCACTGAATATGCAATTGATAGACACTAACAATCAAAGGACAAACAGTTCACACAATCAAATTATGAAACAATGAATGCACACTACTTGGAGGGAGAGCGCATTCTGTCAAGAGATGCTCCTTGTGCAGCTTAGCCACACTTCCCTTCTTCTTGACTCAACATTTAAATTATACCCAGGACACATTATCTTCAAACATACTGTAGTCCTAAGGAATATTCCCTGAAATAGTGTCACGTCCAAAGCATTAGCCATTTATGGAAAACCAATGCAATTTCAAAATGAATTAAATTTCACTTATTTGAACAATTGTATCAAATTGCTTGGTGTGCCAAGGCAAATACCCTCACGGCAAGTGTGTCTTACGTTGCCAATGCCTGTTTAAGAGTGATGCCATCCACGCTGCCTCCTCAATGGATTAGTCCACTGAGACGGGCGGGACTCAGACTGGCGTGCCATGAAATAAAAAAATATATATTTGCGACCAGTCGAGTAAATGGGGGTCAGCCCTAAAGCTAAAGCTGTCTTCTGAGTTTAGAGTCCCAGGCTTGACAAGGCTATACTTTTGTTGAAACTGTGGAAAGTCTGGAATCCTGTTTAAAACAAGGTTGTTAAAATAAAATAAACTTTACTCCTCTCTCCACAGTGACTATTTATTCAAGCTGCTCCTGATCGGTGACTCTGGTGTCGGAAAGTCATGTCTTCTACTCCGATTTGCAGTAAGTGTCCTATTGATTCGTCCATGTCCTATAAGTGTCTCATAGCCATTCATAAATTGCTCGCACTAATCACTCATTAGCTGTTCATAGGCTGAACCAGTCATTTTAATAATGTCATATTAGTGCACTGCTTTAGTATTCAACTTCTATATTAATACTCATGTATGTTAAGAAATTATCTTGTTTACTCTCCTATCGCAGTGAATGGTCATACTTTTGATTCCTTTTTTCTCTCGACTGAAAATGTATGAAAGGGTTAAGGATTTGTACTTTTTCACAGACTCCTCTCTCTCTCCACAGGATGACACATACACAGAAAGCTACATAAGCACAATTGGAGTAGACTTCAAAATACGAACTATAGAATTAGACGGAAAGACCATTAAACTTCAAATCGTAAGTGTTTCCCAGCCACATCTTTGTTTTTCTAATATGGAAAAGGGAAACTTCCAAGCTATACTAACAAGGACCTATAAAGTATGCCTTTCTGCATCTGGCCACATTTGTACCATGGAATTTCTGAAAAAATGCCATTGTAGGCATTCCTAAACAGAACCTAACTCTAGATTGTTCATCAAATATCGCAAAGGCAGAGGCCTCCTACATTATTAAGACACATGGTTGACTAAAATTGTGATTTATCGATTTAGAAATGTCGTCCTCTCATCTGTTTGAGGTGCTTGCGTGTGTTCTTATTTGTCACATTTGGTGAATGTGCGATGAAGCAGCATCTATTTGCAGGGTGTCCGCAGGTACTTCATTTAATACTTTAAGACTTTTATCTAAATTAAAGGCTGTAAAATGTCTTATTTAAACATTTTAGTTTTCAATGGTCCGGGGATGACTAGTGTTTCTGCTACGTTGTGCAGCTGCTTAATGTGATGAAAAGAAATATATATTATAGCCTACAAGCTAGGTTGCTTTTCAATGTTTGAGTTTGCTCTCACTGCTAGCAAAAAGAGACATTGTTGGCCTCAACCTGTGACATTCTAACAGGCACACATGACTTAAGTGGCCCTGTTACCAAAGTAACCTTAAAGGGGCAGCTAAATATTTTTGTCTGATATTTTTGTTATAATACTCACAGGTCATTAAATTAAATTGAACCGTAGTCCACATGACTTTTTACTAATAATACATGTATTGTTTTAGAAACATTACTAAGCATGACCATCTGTTATTTTTGTGTGTGTTTGTGTAATTATGGCATCAACAAAAAATCTGGTCTGGAAAAAATTGGGATGGCTGGTAGATTTAAAAAATATATATATGTACCTGCCACAGTGGCTGGTATACAAAGTTTGTTTTAGGCCCTGGTAATGAAGTTGAACAGTTGAAGAGAGGATGTTCTCAGCTTTGTGCAGGTGTGTATATATTGTTTTACAGCTGGGATATTAACATGGATTTGAGATACGGGGTGTGCGAAATGAGCATTGGGCATTAGGCCATATGACAGTAACGTTTTTGTTAGGACAATAATAATTACTGATCAATTAAAACATGGCTACTTCCAGTGACAATTATAGTTAGAGGTAGGGATCTAGCTAATGTGTTTTGAGGTTCCACTTACCCAGCTGGTGAATTAGCCCCAAATATATTATTCTGATATTAGTGCACATAAAGATGTAGGCAAATTCATCTCTAACTACAAATACTGAGTCCTATTTTAACAGTAAACTAGAACAATGGTCTAATTGTCAAATTCATGGCAATAACTGGATTAGGTTGCAGTGCACATCAAAATATCTTGAATCATGCATTCCTGCTTAGATTAAACAAGATATTTGAATACCATCTCAGTAGTCTATTGCACTACTTTATTAAAGCACTGTGAATGCCATTAAAAATATGGGGAAATTATCAGGTTTGTGGAACACGAAGACCTCAAATTGTTATTAAATTGCATTTCAAGTTGCACTAAAAAGGTATTTTAAAATGTCTTCAATTCAACTTGATGAAACCTGCAGATACCTTATATTTGGCAGTGTGTGTGTGGCAGCATCTATTTGTCAGAGAGCGCGTGTGTTTGATAGTCCTGTATTTATGACTGACTGAATATCTCTGCTGTGTATTGACGCTGACAGTGGGACACGGCGGGGCAGGAGAGGTTTCGCACAATCACATCCAGCTACTACAGAGGAGCCCACGGCATTATCGTAGTCTACGACGTCACAGACCAGGTCAGTCTGTCTCTTTTTAGCACAGTCAATCTTTAACTTGTCACTGTGTTTGGGCTTTCTGGCTTCTTTTTCAGAATTGAAAGTCAGGAGTGCAGGTGAATTAGTATTTTGACAGACTTACCTCACAAATATATTGCCTACCCTGATGTGTTGGTTTTGATTCTCTTTCTTCTTCTAGGAGTCCTTCAATAATGTCAAGCAGTGGCTACAGGAAATCGACCGCTATGCCAGTGAAAATGTCAACAAGCTATTGGTGGGGAACAAGTGTGACCTGACCACAAAGAAAGTGGTGGATTACACAACAGCAAAGGTAAGGGCTTTTAACCAAGACAATGAAGACAATGGATTATCAGATGGAGCAGAAGTAATGCCTGTTTCCAATTAACTTTTTGAAAAAATGGTGTCGAGCTGTGGTTACCAAACTTTTGAATTGAGATTTTGTTGAGGCCCCCAAACATTCCAAATGGTTTTGGACACAGTCAGGTCTCTACAACCGAGGAGTAAATTAGTAGCAGTAATGGTCTACAGTCCTGTCATGAATGCAGCAGCTCCCCTAACCCTCTCTTGCCATTCCTTTCTCTGCAGGAGTTTGCAGACTCCCTGGGCATCCCCTTCTTGGAAACGAGTGCCAAGAGCGCCACCAATGTGGAGCAGGCCTTCATGACCATGGCTGCTGAGATCAAGAAGAGGATGGGGCCCGGGGCCACGACCGGAGGCAACGAGAAGTCCAATGTCAAGATCCAGAGTACGCCTGTCAAACCTGCCTCGGGGGGCTGCTGCTGAGAGAGAACCCCACCTCAAGCACCCCCCTCTAGCCTGTCAGCCCCCTCCACCTGGCCCCATTTTCCACCATGCCCCACCTTCCTAGCCTAACCGTAACCGAGAGAGGGAAAGTCTGATAGAAAGAAGTTGTGTGTGCGAGAGGGAAAACAAAATGAAGTTGCCTGAATTTGTACTGTAGCCGCACTACCAAGAAAATAAATCATTTATCCCCCCTCCCTTATTGCCCTGGTAATTGATGATTAGTAGTACTTTCTAGGCAATCTGTTAGCAGTCAGATGGACATGTCCCTCACTGGCCCCCTCCTGGAGAGGCTTTACCCCCACCCTTCCCCGGACCACCTCAGAGACAACTGATTTTGTTTGCCCCCTCACCCCCGCAGTTAACGCCCCCCTCTGTGTGCAGGGTTATGAGAATAATGTGTGTGTATCTCACTGCATTTCTACGTCGGGATTGGTCTGTGGTCAAATTCAATTATGTTTTCTATTCTTCTGTCCCAGTCTTTTTTCTTCTTCTTCGCTTTCCTTTCCTGTTGGTTATTTTACTGTTTGTGTCGGCATGTCTCTCTAAGGTGTTTATTCGCGAATATGAGTGTCAGCCAACTGCACAAGTCTCTCACTGTCTCGTGAAAAAGTACTGAAAAATATACCAGTACCAGTCAAGCGTTTGGACACCTACTCATTCAAGGGTTTTCATTTGGACTATTTTCTACATTGTAGAATAATGGTGGACATCAAAACTATGAAATAACACATGGAATCATGTAGTAACCAAAATGTAGTAAACAAATCAAAGTATATTTTATATTCTTCAAAGTAGCCACCCTTTGCCTTGGTGACAGCTTTGCACAATGTTGGTATTCTCTCAACCAGATTCATGAGGTAGTCACCTGGAATGCATTTCAATTAACAGATGTGCATTAATTTGTGGAATTTCTTTCCTTAATGCGTTTGACCCAATCAGTTGTTGTGACAAGGTAGGGGTGGTATACAGTTGATAGCCCTATTTGGTAAAATACTAAGTCCATATGGCAAGAACAGCTCAAATAAACAAAGAGAAATTACAGTCCATCATTACTTTAAGACATGGTCAGTCGATCTGTAAAAATTCAAGGAATTTGAAAGTTTCTTCAAGCGCATTCACAAAAACCATCAAGTGCTATGATGAAACTGGCTCTCATGAGGACTGACCCAGAGTTACCTCTGCTGCAGAGGATAAGTTAATTAGCATTAACTGCACCTCAGATTGCAGCCCAAATACATGCTTCACAGAGTTCAAGTAACAGACACATCTCAACATCAACTGAGGAGACTGCGTGAATCAGGCCTTCATGATTGAATTGCTGCAAAGAAACCACTACTTAAGGCCACCAATAAGAAGACTTGCTTGGGCCAATAATCACGAGCAATGGACCTTAGACCGGTGGAAATCTGTCCTTTGGTCTGATGAGTCCAAATTTGAGATTTTTGGTTCCAACCGCTGTGTCTTTGTGAGACGCACAGTAGGTGAACCGATGATCTCCGCATGTGTAGTTCCCACCATGAAGCATGAAGGTGTGATGGTGACACTGTGATTTATTTAGAATTCAGGGCACACTTAACCAGCATGGCTACCACAGCATTCTGCAGCGATACGCCAACCCATCTGGGTTGTGCTTAGTGGGACTATCATTTGTTTTTCAACAGGACAATGACCCAAAACACACCTCCAGGCAGACCAAGGAGAGTAATGGCGTGCTGCATCAGATGACCCAGCCTCCACAATCACCTGACCTCAACCCAATTGAGATGGTTTGGGATGAGTTCGACTGCAGAGGGAAGGAAAAGCAGCCAACAAGTGCTCAGCATATGTGGGAACTCCTTCAGGACTGTTTGGAAAATCATTCCTCATTAAGCTGGTTGAGAGAATGCCAAGATGTCAGGCAAAGGGTGGCTACTTTGAAGAGTCTAAATCATGGTTACTACATGATTTAATGTGTTAATTCTACAATATAGACAATAGTAAAAATAAAAACCCTTGAATGAGGTGTCAACTTTTGACTGGTACTGTATATATGCTTATGTATATATGTATGATCTGATTTGCTAGTTCTGTAGACTTCATTACATTATCTGACTAGTCTTGACTTAATTTCTGAATTAAATTTGTAATTGTAATTTTGTTGCTCAACATGTCAGATTTAAACAATAAATATTGTACTTCCAGACTGTATGATACAGAAAGATCTATCTGCGATTCTTGGTGGAATATGTAGAAACATTTTGTTTTAATTATTTATTCTACATTTATGGCAAATAAATTGCACAAGTAATTTAGGATTGGTTTGCAAATGGGCCATTACCTGTGGAATATCTTCATTCAGAATTGCATATATAAAACTGCTCTTTTTTTCATAATTATGGCAACTAAATACAGTTTTAAAATAAATCTGTTCCCAATTCTCTAGCACCGTTTACCGAGTTCAGTGTTGTTGCTGTGTGGATGTCTTTTTTTGTACAGTGGTAGTGGTCTGTCCCGATATCATTCTGTGGTAAGGTCATTCTACAGGTCAGAATAGAATGCCTATGTGTCACATTCGCATGAGTCCCCTACAGTATTTTCACTGACCTGGCCTCCATTGTTCTGCTCCATAAGCAGCCGAAGTGTGACCTGATTTCCAGTAGACCCGACTCAGCAGAATTCCATAGTTGAGGAAATACTGTTCCATGAATCTGGGGCCTGTAGACAGCCCATTTCAGATTACTCAGCTTTAAGAGCAACAACTCATTAGGCAGCACAAATCTGATAATTATTATACCTGAGCTCTACACAAACTGATTATACATTCAATGAAGCAGCCAGATAAAAGGTTTGTTTAATCAGAAGGAACAATGTGTAGTTTTCACCAGGTTCATTTTGTGAATGAGGATAACAGTCTGATGAACAAAGTTTTCTATGGTGTTTAAAAGTTAACATTCCCAATTGATTACTACAGTAACAAAGACAGTTAAAAACATCCTGCACATTAAAAAAGGCTGTAGTTATGTCTGAGCGCTCTATTCAATCAGAGCCGCTTTAGCCGACATCCGCAAAGTGGTCGTTTTGGCAGTGAAGGTGGAACTGCGTTAGAGCTGTCAAATCCACAAGCGGCTCCTGGCGTTATACCTAAAGCGGACATTGCCCTTGGCTGCACCGAGTCTCATTAAGAGAAATCCCATGCAGCCTTGTTTACATTTTAGAACACTGGAATTTGAAATTAAATCCTCATTATTTAGTTGAATGATTTTCAATTTGAGCATAATTATTTCCATATAACCTACTTTCTCATTCTGAACATCTTAACGTGAGGGGTGTGGCTTTGTGACAATCAAGAGCAGCTGCTCACCAATTTGACGCCGCCAAAACATCAGGTACGCCGGTGCCGACTATTGCCCGTGAATGCTTGATATGATTGAATTTAGGCACTTTTCATTCAGGTTTTCCATGCATATGAAAAGTATCAAACTCATAAAAACATGGGACCTCCAAACTGTGCTGTTGTCTCTGGCTGGTGATTATCACAGTGGCCATATCTTGCATATAGCTGCCATCTGATCAATGATGATTTCAAATACAACTGTAAGGGCACAATGGTTCACCATCCTATATTACCAATCTACATATACAACATCAACACGGCACAAATGCAGACCTTCCCTTCTGTCAATCCAGGAAGAAGGCTCAACATTATGTACCAGAGACAGGTGATGATACAATCCGAGGCCATAATCAACTGGTTGAGTTCGCCCTGAAAAAAAAACTTGCTGGAAAATATTGCAGTGCTCTACCCAGTGTACGAAATTCACAGCACCTTTAGTGAAGACACTTAGATGCCACAGAGGGATATCAAAATAGGTTAAAAAATAATAATGTCATGCATGTAACAGAGTTGCAAGAGGAGTGCAATTGGTCATTATTAATAACTGTGTAACTCAAATGATTAAACATCTGCTTGAGCATATATCACAAGGCAAATAATACTTTGCTTCTTCAGCACACATTATGCATACATTTAAAAAGCACTTAAGACAATAATGAAACAACAGTCAAGTGGTTCTCTTTTCAACACAACGACGTCATTTCCTCATCAAGCCTCCTCCACCAATCTGCTCTCATTCTTCTTCACTGAAAAGGATAATTACTTATGATAAATAATACAACTGATAGCCCGAGACGAGACGGTGATGTATAGTAGTCATAGCCCGATCTCTATGTAACCACAGAAACATACTATCCATATCTTGCATGGAGCCTTCACTAAGCTGTCCCCTGGATCTCCACGCTATCGGTGTCCCCAGCGCCGGTCTCCTCTGCCCCGCAGGGCTCCCTGGGCTGGGTTAGGCTGTCCATGGCCGAGAGGATAGAGGAGAAGAGGTGCTCTGAGTGAGTCTCCAACGCCCTGGACTGCCTCTCAATAAGACCAAGGGTCTCTTTCAGAACTGGGAAGAGAGTAGTATAGAAAAGAAAAATGAAAAGAGGAAGAGAAAAAAGAAATGGAAAGCTTTAGTGACTGCCAGACATCTACAGTATCTACAGTATGCCAGTGTTAGCTGTTGAACTGACACGTATGAGACCTGTAACCAAGACAAGCTCGCCTGTTACAAGCAAGCTTGTTAGCAGACACTGTTACCCTTTGATCAAGGTAGCCTTCACACAAACATGTAAGCTAATCATGTAATGTCATTTGAATCCCTTTAAAAAATTTTTAAAAAAACAGGCAACACCCACTTCAACAGTCTCAGATGTTGCTGTGTCACGCAACTCATTTGACTCTTCCTTTAGTAAAGGAGCACAAGCATATTTCAGAATTCACAAAGGGAAATAGAGTAGTGTGGCGTGTTGGCCTCATCGTCGTCTTTCAGTAAAAAAAAAAATGTTTTTTTAACACTTCCACAACCTTTACTATGAAGGAGTCTGGTCTGACAAGCTGATCCTCTTGAGTTGAGATCGGGTCATTGCTGTGTGAAGGAAGCCTCATTTATCGGTCCTAATAGTCAGGGTAGGTGACACCTGAGATACAGTAGGTACCAATGAAATAGCTGCAGGCAAAGAGAAACTAGTCAGTGATGGAAAGCTCACCGGGAGAAGTGGAGGTCATACAACCCAAGAGAAGCTCTCCAGTCTGCAGAACAGAGGTGGTCAGAGGCTGGTGGGCATTTACTTCTCTCTGAAACCTCTATGGAGGGAGTGGCAGGGGAACAAGAGAGAGAGAGAGAGAGAGATGGGGGTGAAAAAGACAAAGGGAAAAACAGAGGGAGTGGGGAGACAGAGGCATATAGAGATTGAAAAGAGAAAAGGGGACAGAGGGGGGTTGATTAATTATAAGCCACTTCCCTTCTCCCAAGATACTACGCCAAGAGTTATCACTTTTGAGCAAGGATGTGTATTGTACACCCACAGAATAACATATCAAATTGATTTATAGGATCTTTGTGTGTAAACTACGGACCTTATAATCCGCCAGGGACGACTTGACACTCTCGATGTCCACAGAGGGCGGAGCCAGCACCTCCATCCTCTCCACCACAGTGTACAGCCATTGGATGAGCTCCTCCAGGTTAGAACAGAAGGTCTGATGGGTAAACAGGTTAATATCAAACTGCACCACAACCGTTTGTTTGTGGATTTGGATTGAATAGAGGTGAGACCTGTGTACTGTACATGTATTATGCATTATAAACTGGGTGGTTCAAGCCCTGAATACTGATTGGCTGACAGCTGTGGTATATCAGACCGTATACCACAGGTATGACAAAACATTTATTTTTACTGCTCTAAATTACATTGGTAACCAGTTTACAAAAGCAATATGGCTCCTCAGGGTTTTGTGGTATATGGCCAATATACCACGGCTAAGGGCTGTATCCAGGCACTCTGTGTTGCGTTGTGCTTAAGAACATCCCTTAGCCATGGTATATTGGCCATATACCACACCCCTTGGCCTTATTGTTTAAATATACCATTATCAACACATTGCATTGATTGTGTAATGTGTATTGTATTCCATTGTGTTGGACGGTACTGTATCATATTGCATTTTTTTGCATATTGGTGGCAGAGGCACACCCTCGTCATTATATTTCACATAATAAAGCGATTATTTTAGCTCTCTGTCCTTACCTGGATGTGCTGCATGAGGGACTCCCTGGGCCCCTGCTCCCCCTGGCTCCCCCTCTGGAACTTAGGCAGGGTTAGTCCACTCAGCTGGTCCACCATGGCCTCCACCTCTCTGAGACTGGCCCTGCTCACTCCCCTGCCTGCTACCCCACCCTCCATCCTAGAACCAGAGTTTCTGGCTGCCTGGGAGGATTCCCCACTATGGACCACTTTAGAGACTAAAAAAAAAAGTGTTTGAAGTCAAACACATGCTAAGTTGAGAAATATTACAAATACAATAAAATACTATACATTTTTTAAAAAGCCTACTGAAATGCTGGCACCAACACATACCTTTATTAAAGTATTGAAGCGCTTCAGAAATGGACACCTCTTTCTGCTTCTCATCACCTTCCCTTTCTTCCTTTTCATTCTGCTCCCGTTCTTTTCTCTCCTCCTCTGCCTCCTGTTTCTCAGCCAGGTTCATGGAGGTCTGGACGGAGGTGGTCCCCCTCTCCAGGGACTCCCAGCTGGCTGTGACAGGCTGACTGAGTTGGGCCGTCACCTCCCTGACCTGCCGGGACAAACCCCGGAGCTCCTCCAACTGCTCCGGGAGAGACCAGAACTCCTCATCCCAAGCCCCCCCTCTGAGGCACCCTGGCTGGGGAAGGATGCTCGTTGTGCGGATGAACGTGGTGGAAGAGGAGATGCCGTGATGGCAGTAGCGACCTTCCTCGATACGATGCAAAGGATCCAGACCACCACCTCCACTACAGTCCAGACTCTCCACGGATAGACCAATAGGGTCCGCAAAGGATAAGGGGCTATTGGAGAGGCGACCATCTGAGGACTTTGGGTGTGAGAGCCCACGCAGCTCAGATGACCTCTGACCTATACCCGGCATCCGCCTCTCCCTTGCCGTCCCCACCCCTGCCGTGCCAGTCAGGGAAAAGTCCAAAGCTGACAGGCTGGTGGAGCTGCAGAGGCAGTCCAGGTCTATTCCTGAGTCCTGGAGGTTTGGGTCTGTCTGGATGAGTGGTCCACCCCCTGCGTCGGAGGTATCCCACCCACCGACCACCCTACCTGGCCTCAGAGGGTAGGTGTAGTCCAGGAGGGCTTGGTACTCCTTATCAGGGTTCCAGCTCGAAGAGCGTCGGTCTGGGGAGGGGGGCAGGGAGCTGGGAATGGCGCAGGCCCAGTAGTTGGCCTGGTGGGGGGACATGGTGTGGAGCACAGGGTTGGAGTGGCCCTTGGAGTAGCCCACTGA
Source organism: Oncorhynchus tshawytscha (assembly GCF_018296145.1). NCBI lineage: Eukaryota > Metazoa > Chordata > Actinopteri > Salmoniformes > Salmonidae > Oncorhynchus > Oncorhynchus tshawytscha. The sequence continues at coordinate 66,703,032 of NC_056434.1, forward strand.
AGAGCCTACATTTAGATTAATTTCCCTTCCTCCTCCATGTGATTGACAAACTTCACCTGCATCCAATTTCAGCTCTGTCCATCTCTGTCTGGACGGGCGTGACGGGGGGGTGTAGGAGGGCGAGAGGGGGGATAGCAGAGTGGAGGTCCACTTGGAGTTGAGTGGAGTAGAGAAAGTACGGACCTCCAGGGGTGGGCTGGAGAGGCTGCGTCGGCCAGGCCTGCTGCCAAGATACGATGAGCTGAATGTGGGTTCTTCATGTGACAGACCGGTCCTGAGGTCTGACACCCATAGGGAGGTGCTAAAGTCCTCTCTGGAGGCTGAGCAGGTTGAGATGTTGGCCTGAGAGGGGTTGAAGTTGTCTGGGAACTTCTGTTCAGCCCATCGGGTCTGGAAGTCAAACTCGCTATGATGGTGTGCTTCATTACTGCTACCTTCCCCCTGTCGCTCCTATGGTGAAAGAATAGGGAAGGAATAGGACATTAGGTAGAGCTAACATACAACGTGGTGTTCATTGTTGTTATTTGTAAAGTAGTAGTAGAATTTTTTTTTTTTTTTTAAATGTGCAGTCAAAGGAAATCTAAATCAAACATGTTTCAATACTTGTCATAAGTCATACAATAGTAGCCGTCCTCTCTCACCTTTTCTGGGTGCTCCTGTAGGTAGGATTTCTTTAGGATGGAGGTCTGCTGCTCTGTGGTGGTGACCAGCGGTTTCCTCATAGAGTACTGCCTCCTGTCACTCATATACCTGGAGGTGGGTGCCATGGTAACACTCTTTCTGGGACCACCCCGGTCCCTATCCCCTGTCCCCCTCTCCCAGTCTTTGTCATGCTGCGTTGTGGTTGACCCCGCCCGGATAAGCTCTGGAATCCGGGTCTTCCATTGCCCACTGCAGCCCTTGGACTCCATCGGAGAGATGGATGCTGGGAAGGCCCTGTCAACTCCCAGTGCCATGGTTATGGGTAGAGGCCCAGAGATGTGTCATGTGTCCAAGCGACCTCTGAAATTGACAGCAAAATATATATTTCGGTCTTTAAACAGTTGTTGTGATATCCAACTGTCAGAGCAGCTCACAGATTACTGCACCTGTACATAGCCCACCTATAATTTAGCCCAAACAACTACCTCTTTCCCAACTGTATTTAATTTTTATTTATTTTGCTCCTTTGCACCCCATTATTTTTATTTCTACTTTGCACATTCTTCCATTGCAAAACTACCATTCCAGTGTTTTAGTTGCTATATTGTATTTACTTTGCCACCATGGCCTTTTTTGCCTTTACCTCCCTTCTCACCTCATTTGCTCACATTGTATATAGACTTGTTTATACTGTATTATTGACTGTATGTTTGTTTTACTCCATGTGTAACTCTGTGTCGTTGTATCTGTCAAACTGCTTTGCTTTATCTTGGCCAGGTCGCAATTGTAAATGAGAACTTGTTCTCAACTTGCCTACCTGGTTAAATAAAGGTAAAATAAATAAATAAAATAAAAATATAAACCAAAGACACTTGTGCTGTACTACTGGTACCATGATCTGTTGTGTGGTCAGGGATGTCAGCACAGATAAGAGGAAGAAAACTGCCCATTGTGTACCTTATAGTAGCATAGCTACAACCAGATAGACCAGCCATATAAACAAACATGTAGCATCCAGCTACAGCCGCCAGTCAAGTCATGCTGAACTTGCAAATGTAAAAGCATCATATTATCTGTATTCGTCACGATGTTGAATAGCTCTCACAAAGCTCGATTATATTTAATGATAGTGAGATTCCATTCTGGACTCATTAGGAACCAAAATTATTGTCAATACAATTGTAAAAACAGACAGCTAATGCTCTGTGTGTCTCTGGGGTGTTGCGCTCCCTCTAGCATCCTCCCTGCCGGTTTGAGTACGTCTTGTTGCCATGGGGAAAATCCACAGTAACAGAATTACGCTGACTCCGATTTTTCACTTCAAAATATATACCAAACAAAAACCATGGTTTTCAAAGGTTAAACTGTAGAGAACTCTATGCACAAGAACTACTTTTAAACAATTTCCACTGAACATTTTACAAAACCCCATTTAAAATGGAAGAACTGTGCAGATGCAAAGTATTGTAACAGAATTAAGGTAAAATATCCCGCCGTTTTTTATGCGACCATGTTTTCCAAAAACTCTTAAATATCTGCTTCGATTTAAGATTTAAAACATTTAAATGGGGTGTCAGCTAGTGACATGACATCTTGAGTAAAAAATAAATATATATATATTTTGGTTATTGAACTACAGTAAGCGAAGTGGCTTCACACCCGGTAACAATTACGGTAACAGAATGACATCATGGGTCCCTGATCTGTACTACACAGAAATGCATAATTATGAATATGAATGTAATTCTATTCATGGTGATGTATTACGAATAGGTACACAATCTCATCCTTTACATTTTTGGGTATTATTATACACACTGGCTATTATTCTAATGAGCCCAAACCAAATTTGGTTGGTCCGGACCTAATCTGAACCAATCATAGACATCTATGTTTCACAAGTTTGGACATCACAGTAAAGTGCGGTACAGTACGGGGCAGTAGAGTACAGTACAATATACTCTACTCAACTTTTATTTACTGTACTGTGTTGTCCAAACTTGTGAAACAGACATCTACAATTGGTTCAGATTTGGTCCAGTCACCAATAATGGACGTTTACGTTTGGGCCAAATTCCAACATCCGTGGATGTTGAAAATCAAGGCCAGGGCAGACTGAACAAATTCCAACATCCGTGGATGATGAAAATCAAGGCCAGGGCAGACTGAACAAATTCCAACATCCGTGGATGTTGAAAATCAAGGCCAGGGCAGACTGAACAAATTCCAACATCCGTGGACGTTGAAAATCAAGGCCAGGGCAGACTGAACAAATTCCAACATCCATGGACATCCAGTGTCTGTCGGTGCTCAGTGGGTGAGGATGCTGGTTACAGTACATGGAAAGAGGGGGCTCATGAGTGTCATTAACAGCCAGAAGAGGTCATATTAAAATGGAGAGAGGGGGCTTTTCTCAATTAGATTTGCTCAACTCCCGCGTCCTCTCTCATCTCCTTTTAAAAAAGGTCAAAGGTAATCAAGCAGAGGCGGCGTGGAGAGTGAACGTAGACAAAAATGCACTTGTATGAAATGAGAATACCTTCTCCCCTAGCGTGCCATCTGGCAAATGGGGTTTACAGGGGTGGATCCCAAAATAAGTGTAAAGTGATTCGTGCAAGAATTGTATAGATAAAAAGAAGAAGTAGAAGATTGCTTTTAAATGTGTGCATGCTTTTCTCCTCCGGCAATACAACATCTGAGGAGGAGAGAGGACAGACTTTTGCCCAAATGAGAAAAGGCCGTAGAAGAGAGAGGCAGCGAGAGGTCGAGGGATTGTCTAGACTGTCTAGCTTTGACCACCAGAAGATAGAACAAGAAAGAAAACCTGCATGAGCTTAACATAACAGTATGCCATTGGTAGGGATGACAGTAGCAAGTGACCAAACTGTGGTTTGTGACTACTGTGATTTTGTATTGTAGCCAATTCAATTGCAGTAATTCTGTTACCGATTTGGTAACAGAATTACGTGTTTTAATCACTTAATAATTCATATTCAAAAATGTAAACCAGTAAAAACACTTACAAATTGATAGGTCTACCTTTACTTGTTACTTCTGTGAACTTTCATTATCCTCCCTCACAAGGGTGATAAATTAGATAATATCTTAAAGATGTGGGTTTTTGGTAACGGGATTTCAAGGCACAAGGCAATGTTTCTTAAAACTTATACAGCAAAACATTTCCCCAAAACTAAATAAGAAAATGTTGATATTAGATGACAGGGGTCTTTACTTCACATTGTGTTTTGATGTAATTCTAATGCTTTTTATGTTAGATGTTTTCTAAGACACATATTCCATCTGTTTAACCAGTAATCAAAGCCATTACTTATGCAAAAAAAAATAAGACAGAAAATGGTTGAAAAATGTATCTATGCCTTCATTTCTCCAAAATATAGACTAAGCTTTCATTTGACATGCTCCTAGAAACTTCACGGTGGTGCTCATGGAAATAACCCATGGCAAACGACTAGAGTGGCTCTCTAGAACGCTGATCATGAAGGTAGTGTCAATCAAAGCTTAACTACAGAACAAAGACTGACATAGAACACCCAGTCTGCCCCATTTCCTTCTTAGTTACCTTTATACCTATGATATACGTGCAGAAAAAAGCTCTTACTGTGTTTGAATACAATGAAAAATACACTTAGCAATTCAATCTAAGTGAATTTCTTACCTCTCTCTTGAAGCTGCCACTGATCAAATTATTTTAGCCCGCTGTGCCTCTTTGTTACTCTCATTTGAGGAAGAACAGTTGTGGATACTGGCCTAGCAACAACATGTTTGCCTTTACTCACACATGGCATAGCTACACATTGAATTACTGATCATTTTTTCAAGAGCCAATGAGTCTTCCTGTAGCTTGCTTACCTGACTTTTCTGGGAACAAGATTCGTTTCCTTGTATAGATTTATTATAGAATCAGCCTAGTAAGATGTATTTGGTGATATAATTTGATGTATTTTACTGGATAACCTTGGACACTTTAGATCTGTGAATTCATAAAGCCCAGGGCAGCTCTCTGCACCTGTGTGTTTGAATGTGTTGCTCAATGATTTTCCAATAGTCAGGGTATTTATACATAGGCTTAAAAAATTAACTTTGAGCCAAGCTGCCCTGGTCTTCCCTTGAACATATGGTAACATGTAGGCCTTGTCCAGCTCAAGATAATGAGTCCTTGTGGGTAGAATGCTTGGCTGGCTACCCAAACTCAACGCTCTGGTCAAACGCACGCCTCCAACTCAATCATCAAGTTTGCGGATGACACAACAGTGGTAGGCTTGATTACCAACAACAACGAGACGGCCTACAGGGAGGAGGTGAGGGCCCTCGGAGTGTGGTGTCAGGAAAATAACCTCACACTCAACGTCAACAAAACTAAGGAGATGATTGTGGACTTCAGGAAACAGCAGAGGGAACACCCCCCTATCCACATCGATGGAACAGTAGTGGAGAGGGTAGTAAGTTAAGTTCCTCGGCATACACATCACAGACAAACTGAATTGGTCCACCCACACAGACAGCATTGTGAAGAAGGCGCAGCAGCGCCTCTTCAACCTCAGGAGGCTGAAGAAATTCGGCTTGTCACCAAAGGCACTCACAAACTTCTACAGATGCACAATCGAGAGCATCCTGGCGGGCTGTATCACCGCCTGGTACGGTAACTGCTCCGCCCACAACCGCAAGGCTCTCCAGAGGGTAGTGAGGTCTGCACAACGCATCACCGGGGGCAAACTACCTGCCCTCTAGGACACCTACACCACCCGATGTTACAGGAAGGCCATAAAGATCATCAAGGACAACAACCACCCGAGCCACTGCCTGTTCACCCCGCTATCATCCAGAAGGCGAGGTCAGTACAGGTGCATCAAAGCTGGGACCGAGAGACTGAAAAACAGCTTCTATCTCAAGGCCATCAGACTGTTAAACAGCCACCACTAACATTGAGTGGCTGCTGCCAACACACTGACTCAACTCCAGCCACTTTAATAATGGGAATTGATGGGAAATGTCAAATATATCACTAGCCACTTTAAACAATGCTACCTAATATAATGTTTACATACCCTACATTATTCATCTCATATGTATACGTATATACTGTACTCTATATCATCTACTGCATCCTTATATAATACATGTATCACTAGCCACTTTAACTATGCCACTTTGTTTACATACTCATCTCATATGTATATACTGTACTCGATACCATCTACTGTATCTTGCCTAAGCTGCTCTGTACCATCACTCATTCATATATCTTTATGTACATATTCTTTATCCCCTTAGACTGTGTATAAAACAGTAGTTTTTTTTTGGAATTGTTAGATTACTTGGATTATTACTGCATTGTCAGAACTAGAAGCACAAGCATTTCGCTACACTCGCATTAACATCTGCTAACCATGTGTATGTGACAAATGAAATTTGATTTGATTTGATTTGAAACGCCACATTTATTCTCCACAATGAGTCTGGATTTGAGTCCCTCGCCAATGATTTCTTGAACGCTAACACATTCTAGCGGTTTTGATTAGTCCCAGAAGCCGCTGGTACAAAGCAGCGTTTTGAAAATTCGTTAACGGTTTTGATACGCTGGTTGGTTAGAGACGGCCCAATTGCTGATGACTTTGTTTTGTACAACACCGCTCCTTCATTGACGGCAGTCTCAGACTGATGTAGCGGACATAACACTGCGTAAGAATTCAGTTTGAGTAATAAGGCAAGTAGAATGCTTCGCAAACTATCACTCTAGTAGTCTAGGCCACTGACTAGAGGTATACGTTCTAAATTTGAAATGAACTATCCACAAAGGCAACATTCTGTAAGACAAAGGCACTAGTTTATCCTAGGCAGCCGCTAGTGCGATCTAGCGCCCACTAGAGGCTGGCTAGGCTACACTAGCTATATACCTCCAGAGAAACCCGTGACATCACATTCAAAATAATTCTCAATGTAAGCTATAGTTTTACTCTACAGTGTGTACCGAGAGGTTACTGGTTTTCAAATAGCTAATTGCTCTCCTCAACCAGTCCTAAAATGACATTAGCAGCCCTAGCCATTTATTAACAAAAGCATTCACTCCACGAGAGGCTCAAACAGAACCTACCTTATTTCTTTAGCGCACGCGTCTGTTCGATGAATGTATTCTAACTAAACGTGTTGCAATGGGCGCATCCTTACGGTAACATTTGTTTCACCACATCCCTTCTTGTAACAAAGATACCTCGGCAAAGGAAATAGTTCAATTGTAAACAGGCGTGGCAAACGGAAGAGGCTACTGCACAGTTTCAGACCGTAGCTAACACTACCCCCTAGTGGGGCCACATCTGTAACAATGACTGTAGTTCCTTCATTTTTATTATTCAATGCATTCGTTTTCACATTGATCACAATATTTCATAATTTAATATCACAACTGGACTCAATACGGGTTGAATAATTTAATATTTGTGTGCTGGTATTAGAACACTCATGTTATCTCAGTTTGTTTGAAAGAATCGTCAATACAGCCACAACGTATCAGACCATCGCAACAGATGGGTCCACTGCATCAATACTGAACAAAGACATAAACGCAACAATTTCAAAGATTTTAATGCGTTACAGTTCATATAAGGAAATCTGTCAGGACATTGCTTACATCTGCTATGACAGGCTCATTGTCCACCCTACCAGAAGCCTGGAAGGGATGAGAAAGCTAAGCCTATGGGTTTGTAGCTTCAACACTGCAGCACACACACACACACACACACACTTACACACACCAATTGATTAATGGACTGCTGAATGTATATTTTTTTCAATGTCTATGTTGGCTATTTTCCACATTATGTCTATCTCTGATAAGCTACCCAGGAAAGGGCTGAACATAGCCCATATTAATATATGTAGCCTTAAAAAGAAGGTTCATTAAATCAACAACTTGCTAACATCAGATAACATTCATATATTAGCCATTTCTGAGACTCACTTAGATCATTCATTTGATTATACAGCAGTAGCAATACAAGGATATAACATCTATAGAAGAGACAGCAATGCTTATGGGTGAGGTGCTGCTGTATATTATCAGAGCCATACCCCTTTTAATGCTTAGAGAAGATCTTATGTCAAGTGTTATTGAAGTGTTGTGGTTGTAGGTTCACTTGGCACATCTAAAGCCTTTTCTTTTGGTGCTAACAGTCAGTATCTAAATAATGTGTGAAATGCTTGATAGTGTATGTGATGTAAACAGAGTGGTCTACTTTCTTGGGGACTTGAATATTGACTGGTTTTCATCATGTTGTCTGCTCAAGAGGAAACTTCTCACTGTAACCAGTGCCTGTAATTTGGTTCAGGTTATTAATCAACCTACCAGGGTGTTTACAAACACTACAGGGGCAGCAGGTACCCCAGTGGTTAGAGTGTTGGACTAGTAACCGAAAGTTTGCAAGATTGAATCCCCGAGCTGACAAGGTAAAAATCTGTCGTTCTGCCCCGGAACAAGGCAGTTAACCCACTGTTCCTAGGCCGTCATTGAAAATAATAATCTGTTCTTAACTGACTTGCCTAGTTAAATAAAGGTATATAAAACAAAATGCTACAGGAACAAGATTATCCACATGTATGGATCACATTTTTACCAATACTGTAGAACTTTGATCTAAAGCTGTATCCGTACCAATTGGATGCAGTGATCACAATATGTGGCTATATCCAGGAAAGCCAAAGATCCAAAAGCTGGGCCTAAAATAGTGTATAAGAGATCATACAAAAGATGTTGCTGTGACTCTTATGTGGGTGATGTAAAAAAAAATGTGTGTGTCTGATGTGATTAATAAGGAGCATCCAGACGCAGCACTTGATGAATTTAAGACATTGCTTCTTCCAATAATTGATAAACATGCACTTGTTATGAAACTGACTGTTCGAACTGTTAAGGCTCCATGGATTGAGGAAAAACTGTATGGTTGAAAGAGATGGGGCAAAGGGAGTGGCTAATAAGTCTGGCTGCACATCTGACTGGCTTACTTACTGCAAATTGAGAAATTATGTGACTAAACTCAACAAAAAGAAACTATTATGAATCCAAGATCAATCAATGATATAAGAGTGATCGAAAAAAAAAACATGACTACTTTAAATTAAATTATGGGCAGAAGGACAAATTCAACTCCATCTTTCATCAAATCAGATCAGGCTTATTCATCACAAAACCATTTGATGTTGCCAATCATTTTCATGATTACTTCAGTGGCATAGTGGGCAAACTTAGGTGGGAAATGCCAACAACAAACAGTGAGCCATCGTATTCATGCATAAAAAAAAACTAATAATGAAAGAAAAGCATTTCAAGTTAGAATTTTGTAAAGTTAGTGTGGGAGAGGTGAAAATTTTTTTTGACAAAATTATGACAAACCTGGAATTGACAATTTAGATGGAAAGCTACTGAGGATGGTAGCTGACTCTATAGCCCCTCCTATTTGTCATATATTTAATCTGAGCCTAGAGGAAAGTCTTTGTCCTCAGGCCTGGAGGGAAGCCAAAGTAATTCCGCTACCTAAAAGTGGTGAAGCTGCATTTACTGGTTCTAACAGCAAACTGTTGGAAAAAATAGTGTTTGACCAAATACAATGCTATTTCTCTGTAAACAAATTAACCGACTATCAGCATGTTTATAGAGAAGGGCACTCAACATGTTCTGCGCTAACACACGACTGATGATTGGTTGAAAGAAATTGATAAGAAGATTGTGGGAGCTGTTAGATTTCAGTGCAGCCTTCAGTGCAGAAAAAAACTTGTGCTATGGCTTTTCAACCTTTGCCATATCGTGGATTCAGAGCTATCTAATAGAACTCAACAGGGTTTCTTTAATAGAAGCTTCTCTAATGTCAAACGTGTGGTGTACCGCAGGGCAGCTCTCTTATCTTTTCTATTTTTACCAATGACCTGACACTGGCATTAAACAAAGCATTTGTGTCCGTGTATGCTGATGATTCAACCATATACGCATCAGCAACCACAGCTAATGAAGTCACTGAAACCCTTAACAATTAGTTGCAGTCTGTTTTGGAATGGGTGGACAGTATTAAACTGGTCCTGAACATCTCTAAAACTAAGAGCATTGTATTTGGTACAAATCATTGCCTAAGTTCTAGACCTCAGTTGAATCTGGTAATGAATGGTGTGGCTGTTGAACAAGTTGAGACTAAATTACTTGGTGTAACCTGTAAACTGTCATGGTCATATACATATACACTACCATTTAAAAGTTTGGAAACACTTAGAAATGTCCTTGTTTTTAAAAGAAAAGCATTTTTTTTTGTCCATTAAAATAACATCAAATTTATCAGAAATACAGTGACATTGTTAATGTTGTAAATGACTAACAATAGCTGGAAACGGCAGATTTTTTATGGAATATCTACGTAGGCGTACAGAGGCCCATTATCAACAATCATCACTCCTGTGTTGCAATGGCACGTTGTGTTTATCATTTTAAAAAGCTAATTGATCATTAAAAAAACGTTTTGCAATTATGTTAGCACAGCTGAAAACTATTGTTCTGATTAAAGAAGCAATAAAACTTACTGCAGCGCCAGCTACGCCACCAGAGACTCTGGGTTCGCGCCCAGGCTCTGTCGTAACCGGCCGCGACCGGGAGGTCCGTGGGGCAATGCACAATTGGCCTAGCGTTGCCCGGGTTAGGGAGGGTTTGGCTGGTAGGGAAATCCTTGTCTCATCGCGCACCAGCGACTCCTGTGGTGGGCTGGGCGCAGTGCGCGCTAACCAAGGTCGCCTCTTCACTGTTGACGTTGAGACTGGTGTTTTGCGGGTACTATTTAATGAAGCTGCCAGTTGAGGACTTGTGAGGCGTCCGCCAACCATTCCACACATACTTACCCCACCAGACATGCCACGAGGGGTCTTTTCACAGTCCCCAAATCCAGAACAAATTCAAGAAAGAGGACAGTATTACATAGAGCCATTATTGCATGGAACTCCGTTCCATCTCATATTGCTCAAATGAACAGTAAACTTGCTTTCAAAAAACAGATAAAGCAACACATTACGGCACAGCGCCTCTCCCCTGTCTGACCTAGATAGTTTGTGTATTTATTGATATGTAGGCTACGTGTGAAGTAGTTGTATCCTTGAGCTGTTCTGTATTATGTCATGTTTCATGTTTTGTGTGGACCCCAGGGAGAGTAGCTGCTGCTTTTGCAACAGCTAATGGGGATCCTAATAAAATACCAAAAATACCAACAATTTAAATACATTAATTAGGTCCTAACTGGGAAAACAGATATGCATCTGTTGGTCACAGATACCTTAACAAAAGGTAGGGGCTTGGATCAGAAAACCAGTCAGTATCTGGTGTGACCACCATTTGCCTCATGCAGTGCGACACATCTCCTTCACATAGAGTTGATCAGGCTGTTGATTGTGGCCTGTGGAATGTTGTCCCACTCCTCTTCAATGGCTGTGAAAAGTTGCTGGATATTGGGAACTGGAACACGCTGTGTACACATAGATCCAGAGCATTCCAAACATGCTCAATGGGTGACATGTCTGGTGAGTATGCAGGCCAAGAACTGGGACATTTTCAGCTTCTAGGAATTATCCTTGCGACATGTGGCCGTGCATTACCATACTGGAACGTGAGATGATGGTGGCAGATGAATGGCACGACAGTGGGCCTCAGTATCTCAGTCACGGCATCACTGTGCATTCAAATAGCCATTGATAAAATGTCCACCAATGGGGGCGCTCTGTTCACAACGTTGACATCAGCAAATTGGTCGCCATACAACACCATAATTGGTCTGCGGTTGTGAGGCTTGTTGGACATACTGCCAAATTCTCAAAAACGACATTGGAGGCAGCTTATGATAGAGAAATGAACATTCAATTCTCTGGCAACAGCTCTGGTGAACATTCCTGAAGTCATCATGCTAATTGCACAGCATTGTGTTGTGTGACAAAACTGCACATTTTAGAGTGGCCTTTTATTGTCCCCAGCACAAGGTGCAGCTGTGTAATGATCATGCTGTTTAATGAGCTTCTTGATATGCCACACCTGTCAGGTGGATGGATTATCTTGGCAAAGGAAAAATGCTCACTAACAGGGATGTAAACAAATTAGTCCACAAAATGAGAGAAATAAGCTTTTTGTGCATATGGAACATTTCTGGGATCTTTTATTTCAGCTCATGAAACGAACTCTTTACATGTTGCGTTTATATTTTGGTTCAGTGGATGTTACAGGACGTCCCAGACAACAAGACATAGAAGAGCCGGTAGGGTTTCTGCCTGTTGAGTGTTGGTGAGCAGGAGTGGTTCTGTACAGTACGTATAGAATAAAATCGATAAACAACCAAGAGCCAGGTATGATAAAGGTAGTGGAGTGACAAGACATGGGCTAATGTAGGAATACTGACGATCAGAGAGGCATCAGGCATTGTATATATATATCTCTTTAATATCATGAGCGTACACCAAAAACTGAAAACATGCCACGGTATTTTCCAGAAATGTTTTCTTTTATTCACAAAATTCTAATTTCTGTACAGGAAGCAATAACCATGACAAGCATTCACAACGTCATCATCATACATTTCAACAAAGGAACACAATATAAAGAGAGACTGTTTTTCAAATTCATACACATGGAGTCTGTTGAACAGTCATCAAATTGTGTCGTTCAGGGGGAAATAATTAAGTCTGATTCCGTATAGTGGACCATTCCTGGTCTCTTGCACTACAGTCCATAGATATAGATACATAATTTATAGCTAAGGTATGTCCACATCGCATGTGTAATATACCAGGTATGGAAACTAGAAGTCGACACAGCGGCCCTTCCTCTCCCAGTCCCCGTAGCGCGTGGGCTCTGGGCCCCGGGGCCCCCCCTGCTCCTTTGTGGCTGGGTTCACATCATCAGGGAACTCTGAAAAATCAATGGGGAATAATTACAGTGTGAAAGGCAATGGCGCATCCTAGAAGGTACAGTTGAAGTCAGATGTTTACATACACTTAGGTTGGAGTCATTAAAACTTGTTTTTCGACCACTCCACATATTTCTTGTTAACAAACTATAGTTTTGGCAAGTGGGTTAGGACATCTACTTTGTGCATGACAAGTAATTTTTCCAACAATTGTTTACAGACAGATTATTTCACTGTATCACAATTCCAGTGGGTCAAAAGTTTACATACACTAAGTTGACTGTACCTTTAAACAGCTTGGAAAATTCCAGAAAATTATGTCATGGCTTTAGAAGCTTCTGATAGGCTAATTGATGTCATTTGAGTCAGTTGGAGGTGTACCTGTGGATGTATTTCAAGGCATACCTTCAAACTCAGTGCCTCTTTCCTTGACATCATGGGAAAATCAAAAGAAATCAGCCAAGAACTCAGAAAGAAAATTGTAGACCTCCACAAGTCTGGTTCATCCTTGGGAGCAATTTCCAAACGCCTGAAGGTACCACGTTCACCTGTACAAACAATAGTACGCAAGTATAAACACCATGGGACCACGCAGCCGTCATACCGCTCAGGAAGGAGGCGCGTTGTCTCCTAGAGATGAACGTACTTTGGTGCGAAAAGTACAAATCAATCACAGAACCACAGCAAAGGACCTTGTGAAGATGCTGGAGGAAACAGGTACAAAAGTATCTATATCCACAGTAAAATGAGTCCTATATCGACATAACCTGAAAGGCTGCTCAGCAAGGAAGAAGCCACTGCTCAAAAACTGTCATAAAAAAGCCAGACTACAGTTTGCAACTGCACATGGGGACAAAGATCATACTTTTTGTAGAAATGTCCTCTGGTCTGATGAAACAAAAATAGAACTGTTTGGCCATAATGACCATCGTTATGTTTGGAGGAAAAAGGGAGAGGCTTGCAAGCCGAAGAACACCATCTCAACCATGACGCACAGAGGTGGCAGCATCATGTTGTGGGGGTGCTTTGCTGCAGGAGTGACTGGTGCACTTCACAAAATAGATGGCTTCATGAGGAAGGAAAACTATGTGGATATATTGAAGCGACATCTCAACACATCAGTCAAGATGTTAAAGCTTGGTCGCAAATGGGTCTGGATGGGTCAATTGGAGTGGCCATCACAAAGCCCTGACCTCAATCATATAGAACATTTATGGGCAGAACTGAAAAAGTGTGTGCCAGCAAGGAGGCCTACAAACCTGACTCAGTTACACCAGCTCGGTCAGGAGGAATGGGCCAAAATTCACCCAACTTATTGTGAGAAGCTTGTGGAAGGCTACCCGAAACGTTTGACCCAAGTTAAACAATTTAAAGGCAATGCTACCAAATACTAATTGAGTGTATGTAAACTTCTGACCCACTGGGAATGCGATGAAAGAAATAAAAGCTGAAATAAATGATTCTCTACTATTATTCTGACATTTCACATTCTTAAAATAAAATGGTGATCCTAACTGAACTAGACAGGGAATTTTTACTAGCATTAAATGTCAGGAATTGTGAAAAACTGAGTTTAAATGTATTTGGCAAAGGTGTATGTAAACTTCCGACTTCAACATAGTGAAAATAGTTTGTCCTACTTTCAAGGGGATCCTTGGTCTTCTCATCATTCATGTCGAAGCGGCCCTGGGGGGTTTTGGCCTTGCGCAGTGGCTCCTTGTCCTTCACTGCTCCACTGGCTGTCCGCAAGTATCCTTTACACAAGAGAGCCACATCACATCTGATGCATTAGGTCATTCCACCTCAAAAAGCACAAGAAAAAGGATTGACACCCACCATGTCAGATTGTTCTGAAATCGTTTATGTAGTTAGTAACATATGATTAGCATTCCTGAAACATTATTTTGTTGACATATAATTTGATCTGTGAGAAAATAAACTAATTGATTACACTCAAGTTGGCCATTTTAATTGATAGGATTCAGACGTTCAATAAATAAATGGTCCAAATAAGATGTTGGGTACTACATTTATTGAATATTACCTCAATCCTATAAAATGAAAATAGACAATTTGGGTGCAATCAATTAGCTTAATTTCTCCAAGATAAAATTAAAGTTCAACAAAATAATGTTTCAGGAATGCCAATCGTATCTGTTTCTATTCACAGAAACAATCTCAGAACAATCTGAGTTGGTGGGTGTCATTTGCTTGCTGAAATTACATTGAAAAACTAACAACGTCATACCTAACCTAGCTGATTATGTGTTGACATTTTGACATATCAACACAAAATGATTGGTAGGTTGAGAAGGGTATCAATATCTTGGTCATTTGTAAACAAATTATGTATATGTGACAATGTAGATTCCATCGTTTTGGTCTCTGTTTCCCAGGGTACCCTTTTTTATTTATGTATTTATTTGCAAAAAAACAACTCATTTAAACAAATGGACAATCCAGGGTACATCATAATACTATCAGACACAGTTTGATTTAACAAGGCATAATTGGGGGATTAATGTGCTTGTGGGAAGCAGTAAACTGAACAGTGGTACATCCGACATGATCGTGGTCAAATCCTCTCTGAATGTCCCACTCCCAGGGTACCCTAATTAGTGGAGAACATGTGAAGTGTATAAAGGTACTTAGATCTGTTCAGGTGGACTAGTGTAGAGACTGTGGCATCTTTGCTGAGCTGTACTTGTTTGAGAACCATTTGAGGATCATACTGAATGTTTACAGTGTGGTTGAATTTGTTCAGAAAGTATGTGTTGAGTTTCTCTATCCGTGTTTAGGTTTGGCAGTATTCAACTATTTTTTAAATTTTTTTAAAGATGCACTCTCAAACTTTTGTATAATTTCAGACCGTAGTTTTGAAAGTGGTGCTCACGAGCCAAAACGAACCAAACCGCAATTGAGAATCGATTCCCGTTTAGATTGAGTATTTGGCTGTCTGGGCCAATTCGCTTCTAAACAGAAAATGTAAGGTCCTAGGAATATAAGGGAGTAACGTTATTGGGCTAGCTTATGCCCCACCTGAAAATGCAACGGAATGCATTTGCTCCATTGTTTACATGTTTTAGGGATAGGAACATCAACCTACCTCCCGCTCATCCTTGAGCTTTACCTCAACTGTCACCACAAGTATCCCTGAGTTGATTTCTTTCATTCTCATGTGTACTTTCCTTATTTATCGTGTGTAGTATTTACTGCATTGTTGAGGAACAGCTTGCAAGTAAGCATTTCACTGTACTGTTTACACCTGCACGTTACAAATAAACGTTGATTTTGTTGTTTACCTTGCTAACGGTAACTATAGCCATCATGTGCACGCTAAAAGCCTTGAGAAGCAACACTCTTCTTCGAGTTAATACACGCACCTGTAAAAGCAGATTCCACGAATAACCCTTGGGTCACAAGACGTTTCGATGCAGAAGCGCAGACGCTTAGTAGAGACATGTTGATTGCCGTTAGATACACTCACTCGTTCAGAAAGATGGTTAAACAGTAATTTACCAAATGTTCTGGTGTTTTGGCAAGCTTTAATGACGTATGAAAAGTCATCATCTTGCGACAAAATCTAACTTGTAGTAACTACGTATGGTCACCAGGGCGAGCTAAAGTACAGGGTGTGGGTCAATCAGATGCAGCCGAGTAGCCATCACAACACAAACTACCACCACCGGTAAGTCCCTGTGTAAGTGCTTTCATCATAATGTCTTCTAGATGCAGAACGTGAGATAATATCATCATGGAGGGATAGTTATCAATATATGTGGGAAAGTTCATGGGTCTATCATTCTCCTCAAAAAGTGTATACATGTGTACATGTGTGATAAAGTGTATTTTGGTTGACATGACCATTTGTCACATGCACAGGTTGAAAGAACCGAACAATTTGTAAAAAATAAATAATAAATACAAAAACAGATTTTTCATGGGTTAATCTCAGTCTCTCCCTTTCCTTGGATCATTTAGCACACAAAAAAATGTAGTGTGAAAGAAGTATGGTATAACCTAATCAATCCACCGATCAGTGTTCCTATAGGATCGGGCGGCAGGTAACCTGGTGGTTAGTGCATTGGGCTAGTAACCGAAAGGTTGCTAGATCGAATCCGCCGAGCTGACAAGGTAAGAATCTGTTGTTCTACCCCTGAACAAGGAAGTTAACCCACTGTTCCTAAACCGTCATTGTAAATAAGAATTGTTTCTTAACTGACTTGACTTGCCTAGTTAAATAAATAGGTTGAGATGAGAAAATACCTTGTTAAAAATTGGGATACAGCTGCTATGATTTTCTTTTGTGGACATGGTTTTGTCTCATCTAATATGTTAAACAAGGGAACTAATGGATTAGAAGAGCCAAATATTTATCAAATACAAAAGCATGAATCATTTAATAAAAAAATGTAACATACAAATTGCCATATTCTGTTCAAGAATATGATTAAACAATGATTGCAGAATAAAGTCTGCAATAGACAATTGATTTTGCATGCAGTTCAAAATGAGAAAAAAAAAACTCGCTCCATTCATACATTTCAAATTCAGAGACATAGACTACACAATGGCTTTGAATGGTACAGTGATTCGTATGTGTGTAAAGCCAAGAATAGATTATACTGTAGCTAATTTGAGTCATACAATCATTTTTATACAGCAATATGATTCATTGCAAATTAATTGTAGCAATGAAGGACATGACAGAGATCGGTTTATTGATAATTATGTTTCAACTTCTTATTGATGATGTTAAGAATATACTGCTTTATTTCCCTGGTGGTGAATGAAAAATGCATGGGCTTCTGTGACTTACTGTGGCAGAATCATACATTACTGTGCTATAAACAGGATACTAAGCTGTAAGTCCTGATTAATGCTAATGTGGAGATTGTGTAGTGATTAATGCATTGCAGTATTACAGATCATAAGGAAGCAAAGCGCAGTGAGATCAAACGTAGAACATGTTTGTGGAAATGAACACATTTCATACGGTACAAAAGAGGGTGCCGAATAATAGCAGTAGCACAAGAACTGAACATTATTTGTGGCTGTGTCAAGATATACGAATGTTATTAGATTGTGGATTTGCAACTGAATTGTGGCAGACAAAACAAACAGTAAACGCTCACTTGGTAGAAATACAATAACATATTACTTCAGTAATGAAATGCATGCAGGAACTGTATTTGATGACATAAAACAAGCCTAAATAATTGTAATTTAATGAAGCCATAAATAAAGAATACGGATCAAACTAAAACTGAAAAGGCTGAGGACAACGAACAAAATGGAAGGTGTTATGCTTGCTTACATATTAAGCAGTCAATCTGCCGCTCACTGCACTTGTCCACTTCTTTTACATTTTCAGACATTTTTACCACCTTTTTCCATTGAGAGCTTTGAAAAAAACTGAAAGCCATCATGCCTGCTCGGTTTAAGAATTTCAGGAGTTTTGGGAAAGCCACTTAAGTGACGCTGCAGTGCTGATATTTCCGAGTAGATGAGGCAATTCTACCCTACATTCCTTTTTGACCATGGGGAGAGGCCCTGGACTAACTCACAAACACACTGTCCTACAGCTGGATACGATCAACACACACATACACACACTTTACAGTTGCAATGAATGTTAACTAACACACAAAATACACAGCTGCATATTCCAAAAAGTAGACATTAATCATGATCATGCAACCAGTATCAATCACTTGCTGGAAACACCCATTATAAAGGTCTGGTATTGACTAATAGAGGGCAGGTATATCAGGGATGGATCCTATAGTCAAAGAGGGCTTTGGCCATCAGTTGTCCCATACACAGCAATGTAGTTCACTCCATGTACTCCATGATGCACGATCATTGGTTTAAAACAAAATATGACAAATACACAAAGTACAACTGTATTAATTCTTTAAAAATATATTTCATATGGCCTTATAATTCTAGCCTGTCATTATACGTATAAATTGATCAACATAACTGAAATGATTATAGGATTATAGAGTACAAGAAAGTTGAAGAAGTAACACCTTATTTTACAGTCATAATTCAGCTGTTTACCTGGTATTTATTAAGAAATTACATTATGCAGTAACAATGGATAGGCTACTTAACGAAACAACAACACATTTACACTTCAACCAATTCAAAGCCATGTTCATATTGCTAACATTGTGCTTGTTTGAAAGACAAAGACAACAAATAATATTGTATAATGATCAGGCAACTGTATAACCTAATTTCTGCAAATACCAGGTAAATAGTAGAGTGCAATAAAGTATCATCCAAATGAGTAAGTGCTTGTGTAATGTGGTAAGAGGTCAACGATGATGAATCATTCACAACAGAAACTTGATGAGGTGGTACATTTGAACCTTTTGCCACTGATTCTTCCCTTGCAAAGAGATAAAGGGGTTGCATAACTGCTAAAAGCGATTCATAACCATCGCTATCAATATAAACGGTTGATATAAGCATCACTGTTATGAGACACAGGCAGGCTAGTGAATCTATACCAGCAAATTCATATTTTTGAAACCAATACATTTTTCTTGAATTAGGCCTATTCCTCAAATGATCAGGTATGAATGAATATGCCAAAGTTTTCCTCTAGGAGAAAAGTGCTAAAAGAAGTGCTCACTTCTTTGAATCTAGCTATAGTCTTAGTTCATAGTTAGAACTGGACTATATTTGATTGAAAAATGACAATTAATTCAACTGCTAAAAATGTTATCACCTAAAAGCAGGAAGATAAGGTGAACTATTGCACAGTCCTCTAAAAGCATGTTGCTAATGGACTCGTGCATGGCTGCAGGAAGATTTTTCCGGGTGGGGGTGCTGAGAAAGAAAACATATCCCGCATTAACGACTATTTTTCTCCACTCATACAGGAGTCATTAAGGTCCAGTGCACTAGTTTGGTGATTTTATTTATATTGTTATGTATGTATGTATGTATGTATGTATGTATGTATGTATGTATGTATGTATGTATGTATGTATGTATGTATGTATGTATGTATGTATGTGTATGTATGTATATGTGTATTTAATTATGATTTATCAGGGGGTGCTGCAGCACCCTCAACACCCCTACTTCCGGTGGCTATGAGCTTCTTGTTCACTCCATGCTTTCAACCTAAACCTTTTTTGAGGCAGTCAGATAAATCCAGGTCCTCTTGAGTCATATTTTTCAAGTTGATGATCTTAAAAAGTTGTTCGCTATGACTCCACTCACTTTCAAAAAGAAGAGAAAAGAAATGCGGTCAGAGTTTGTTATTCGCAGGCGGACACGCTGCTGATTTTGGCGGTGTTCTCAGTCCATGGCTGGAGGTTCTGAAGCGCGAACAGGGAGCTGTTATGCAGGCACAGCGGGTCCGGGTTTGCCGGTTGGTTTATCGTTTTCTGAAAAGCCTCCTGTTGGAGTTGCATGAGGATCCGGTTGGCCTGCTGTCGCTCTGCTTCTCTCTCCTCAGCTGTCTGCCGCCTGGAACACCGGAGACACAAGAGAGACACTGAGGAATCAGTGGGAAATTATATCCAAAATAGGCTGCGTCATAATAGATCTTAAGAAGCCTATGCACATTACATTTTGATACAAAGTGAATGTCTTCTGGATTAATTTAAACAGGTTTATCAAGTATGATTATAGACTATAACAAATTGCGAGACAACATTTGCCTAATGTAGGCTAAATTGCTTGGCTAAGGATTATTAACCGATAGGCTAAAAGCTGATATCCAAATGCAAATTTCCCACAAATAGTATAACATTTTCACAGCCAACAATAGCTTATGTGAAAATAAATAACGTTTTGTCAATTCATTTAGTCTTCCTCTGATGTGGCATAAATGTTTCTTCAAAATGCTCTGTTATGTTCTCTCATTGACTTCATACTTACTCTTAGGCCTATATACATAATATTTGTATTCCTTGATTGTATATATATTTTTTTTTTCTAAAATCCAATCTTCAGAGATGTATTTAACTTCTTCAGTAGATAGACCAAGGAAAATATCCTCTATCTCAATGCGTAACATTTGTGGCCAAACAGGCCTTCTACATTTATGTACGATATGTTTAATCTGAAAATAGCTTTAAAGACATTTTTTTTAAATGACTGAAATGACATTATTTCGTAAGATTAAAGAAGCGTTTCACTTTAAAAGAGTGGACGTGTGAGGGAAATCATTATCCTGTAGGTTAGGATAGGATATAGGATATAGTTAAGTTGCCACTGAATTTTACTTTAATTTTAAACCACTCATTATATGAATCACCATAGTTTCCTTGACTGTTGCAAGACAATATTAATTCAATGAATTGTAAAGGTTTGCAATCGAAAACTTAAATAAAAAATCTAATTGACCACCTGGAGTAGACTGTAAAAGGTTCATTTGAAGCAGGGAGATTGGATTTTTGTATATAGTTTTAACAAATGCGCACAATTATTTATCCCATATTCAAGACCGAGTACGTTCAATCTATCCGTCTCCCAATCTCTTTTTGGTCGGTTTGTATAGCCTTCTTGGAGTGTAAATAAATAGCTCATGTTATACATAAAAGCATCAATTTAGCTAAAACACACACACAAACAAATCATGGAGAGGACACTTTATACCTTAAATGTAATCTACAAATTATCATCAGTAATCTCACCTCCATTTTGTTCTTCTGTTCTGGAACCATGTTTTGACTTGTGCGTCAGTCATCTTGAGGGCCTTGGCCAAAGCCGCTCGCTCTGCGGAAGCCAGGTACTTCTGTCGGTGAAAGCGTTTCTCCAGCTCGCAGATCTGCAGGCGAGTAAAAGACGTCCGGGGCTTTTTCTTCTTGGGGGGCGTCCGGTTCTGGTACGGGTGACCTACACGACGTGTTACAGTGAGGGGTGAGAGCGCCACTGGATTGGGAGACGGATAGATAAGGGCGAAAGCATGCAGCAAAATCAGCAAAATAGCAACAACAGAGCAGCGAAGCAAGTTCATGCAACGTCAGACAGAGAGAGGGAGATTGCAGGTTTAAAATAAAGAACTGCAATTCAAATGCTAGGCTAAACCAAACATCCCATTGTTAATAATGCACTCTGATACAGCCCTGGATGAAATAGCATATTGATTAGGCACCCACTGTCCTGTCCAAAAACAAGATGATGCAGGTGGGAGGAAAACACTTAATGTTACGTTTATACCACACAGATTCTGGCAGATGCATTATCCAGCTATTAGCCTGCAGGATCATTTAGTGTATAAAACGACAACATACAATTAAAAAGCCCCAAATACTATAGCCTAGTTATTGTTAAGTGAACTTTTAAAATGTGAGATTGAAGGATAAATGTTCCTTTTAAATCACCGAGAGATGAGAAACAAGGATGCATACGGTGTTTTATTTGTTGTAGCCATTTTTGTAATAATGGGTGGGGGGGCTACATTTCGACTATTTCGATAACATGCAGATGTGTTGAGCTATATTTTGATTATCTTTAAATCAACGTTGATTGTAGGTGCTTCTTGTGATATATATATATAGACTAGTAAAATAAGTCAAATGCATAGGTGTTTATCGACTAAAATGGTATAATGAAATTACGCAGCGTGTTAAGAAGAAGCCGTAGTAGACAGCAGTAGACTGATTTATTATCGATTATTTTCTAAGCTGAGTCCGTCAGAAGACAATAACTAAGCCTAAGTGCATTCAATGACCCTTTCCATCAGAAACAAATTGCACGATCGTGATTTTCTCATGACAAGCATGGCAACACACGCACAAACACACACGCACACACACACACACACGCACACACACACACACACACAACATTGTATGTGCATTATAGAGATGGTCTACCGGTGAACCTGTCTTTGGTGTATCTTCTGTTACTCTCCATCCAGGGGAATGTAAATCCCGTCAGGTTGTTAATCGAGCCTGGCATCGTGGACATGCCGTAGGGGATGGACGAGTGTCCACTGTTCAGAGGCCGGTGCGCGGGCACACGGATGACTCCAGCTGCGTTAACGTTATTCCCACTGACGTTCATCCCCACGTTCATGTTATAGGTGCCGCTCAGATTGGCGACCCCACATGCGTTGCCGTTATATCCAGAGTTGTCGCCGGTGAAGTTACTAGTCATGGTGTTGTAGGCAGTGCTGACGATGCAGCCGAGGCCATAGTCCGGCTCGGGCATCCGATCGCCGAGCATGCAGCTTTGGTCCACATTGTTAAGGATTTGGTCGATCCCGAAGCTGATGGGCTCCGCGTGAATGTGCTGGAGATGCGCTCCAATATGATCCATGGCCCCCGCGAGCCCCCCGCGAGGTACAGAGGTGCTCCACGCAGCGCGCCTTATCTTGGTCCTTTAAAACGTCTTCAGCTCTCGCTCCAGTCGTTATCTAATACGTGTTGTGTGTGGGTGTGTGTGCGTGTGTGTGCGTGTTTGTGAGAGTGTAAGTGTGTGAGAGTGAGGCTATACTAAAAGCGATTGTCTGTTTTTTTCTTCTTCCCTTTTGGCTCGGGCAGCCTTGCCGACTGGAGTGCAGCATCAATCAAAGTGCCAAATAGGCAGCACGAGATTAAGCCCCATTTTTAGGCCTCGAGACTCAATTGGCTGAAGACACCACCGCGAGGCCACAAGCTCATTCAGTGAAAACTGAGCGGAGGGTCGCATGATCCTCTGGACTTGTGGCAAACATCATAAACACCAGGCGGAGTCTTATGAAAGTAAGGCAATGTTTATATTCTGTATTTTATTAATTTCTCCTCATGGCACATATTTAGAACATCAATTACAAAAACTGTTTTACGTTACACACACTAACCTAATGTCAATAGGTGCGTGGTCAGATCCGAGCAAGCAGTGAAAGTGTTAAAATGGCCTAATAAATGCGGAGGAAAGTGTCTTCTTCCATCCCTCGTAAGGCCTCTGTGTTCAACTTATTTCAGGTAGGCCTAATCAAATGTCTCCATTTAACAGTGTTTCTTGGCAACACAATTGAACTGATTTGATTTGATTTGAACTGGAGAAAAATCTACGTGCTCGAGCAAATTATCTTAATCAAAGTGGATTCACAATGCCTTCAGAAAGTCAAAGTGGAAGAAACATTTGTAAAAAAAAATGTATGTATCTTGTTTAGATAGCCTAAGTATTCAACCATCTGAGTCAATGCATGTTTAAAATCACCTTTAGCGGGGATTCAACTGTGAGTCTTTCTGGATAAGTCTCTAAGAGCTTTGCACACCTGGATTGTACAATATTTGCACATGATTGTTTTTAAAATTCTTCAAGCTCTGTCAAGTTGGTTGTTAATCATTGCTAGGCAGCCATTTTCAAGTCGTGCCATAGATTTTCCAGAAGATTTAAGTCAAAACTGTAACTAGGCCACTCAGGAACATTCAATGTTGTCTTGGTAAGCAATTCCAGTGTATATTTGGCCTTGTGTTTTGCGTTATTGTCCTGCTGAAAGGTGAATTTGTCTCCCAGTGTCTGTTGGAAAGCAGACTGAACCAGGTTTTCCTCTGCCTGTGTTTTTTTATCCTAAAAAACTCCCCAGTCCTTGCCAATGTAACAGTATAGTTTCCGTCCCTCTCCTCGCCCCTACCTGGGCTCGAACCAGCTACCCTCGAAGCATAGTTACCCATCACAAAAGCCACTGTCCTTGCAGAGCAAGGGGAACAACTACTTCAAGATCTCAGAGCGAGTGATGTCACTGATTGAAACGCTATTAGCGCCACCACCGCTAACTAGCTAGCCATTTCACATCGGTTACACCAATGACAAGCATACCCATGACGTGATGCAGCCACCACCATGCTTAAAAATATGACGAGTGGTACTCAGTGGTGAGTTGCCCTAAACATAAGGTTTTGTATTCAGGACATAAAGTTAATTTCTTTGGCACATTTTTTGCAGTTTTACTTTAGCGCCTTATTGCAAACAGGGTGCATGTTTTGGAATATTTTTTATTCTGTACAGGTTTCCTTCATTTCACTCTGTCATTTAGGTTAGTATTGTGCAGTAACTACGATGTTTTTGATCCATCCTTAGTTTTCCTTTATCACAGCCATTAAATGCTGTAACTGTTTTAAAGTCACAATTGGCCTCATGGTGAAATCCCTGAGCCGTTTCCTTCCCCTCTAGAAACTGAGTTAGGAAGGATGCCTGTGTCTTTGTAGTGACTGGGTGTATTGATACACCATCCAAAGTGTAATGAATAACTTCACCATGCTCAAAGGGATATTCAATGTCTGTTTTTTTTTACCCGTCTATAGGTGCCCTTCTTTGCGAGGCATTGGAAAACCTCCCTGGTCTTTGTGGTTGAATCTGTGTTTGAAATGTACTGCTCGACTGAGGGACCTTACAGATAATTGTATTGGGTACAGAGATGATGTGGTCATTCAAAAATGCAACGTATTATTAGATTTGTTAAGCAAATGTGTACTCTTGAGCTTATTTATGCCTTCCATAACAAAGGGGTTGAATAGTTATTGACTCAAGACATTTCAGCTTTTCATTTTAAATTAATTTGAACTTGTAACCTTTCGGTTACTAGTCCAACGCTCTAACCACTAGGCTACCCTGTCGCCCCAAATGATGGGGTAATGTGTGTAGGCCAGTGACACAAAATCTCAATTGAATATATTTGAAATTCAGGCTTTTAACACAACAACATGTGGAAACAGTCAAAGGGTGTGAATACTTCCTGAAGACACTGTAAACAAAACACCCCAAACTTCGATTTTATGCCCAATAAAACTCCATTGGTTATAGTTGATTTAAAACATCAACAAAATGTTAACTTTGTCAACACGAATAAAGTAAGTCGATTAATACTAAGCCTTTGGATAACTGCATATCATAATGAATGATTAATCGACCTGCAATGTGCTCATCTTTTAATATATAAAGCATATTACTGATAGGCCAATATGTCCATGCGTAATTCCAATTGAATTATGGACTCTTCTCTCGATTGTACATTTCTTAGTAGCCTAGCCTATTATTTAATTAAAATCAAATAGTTCCAAGCAGATCCATGTCCTGTACAGCCGGTCCTGTGAGGGGGAGTTTATTAGGCTTTCAAAAAGTGAGCTCAAATAGACCAATTAATGATAAGCATATCAGCTGCACAACTCCTATAATGAGCTCCTTCATCGAAATAGACTTGATATTTAATGTCCCACGACATAATTTATTTAGGCCTATGTTCGTATAGTGGCATCACTACAAAACGTTTTTTTTTAAATTAGCCATTGACTGGCTGTGCATGTGTCATGACTTTATTTTCAGAAATATTCATGTTATGGACACACGCCTGGCATGTAGGCATATGCCCCTCAAATATTTCGTGAAATTAAGTTAAACGAAAGAGTATAAACCATTGGACTACAAACTCGTTATTTTTAATGCAACCTATTTATCCATTGTCTTATTCAGTCCAGCCTAATGGGACGTCATTAATGATCAATGGCTTGGTATTATGTAGGCTATACTATAATATTCAAGTTCAAATGAATAAATATTGGCTACCTGTATCATATCTAAATAAAAGCTAAATAAATTATCAAAGCCCGTTTTTTTATGCGTTTTTAATTTATTTACCCAATTCAGTTAATAATTTCAACAGACAAAAAGGCTAACTTCAAAACAATTACATGAAAATGAAAACATATGGGTCATTGTTTTTCTCTCCTCTCGAAATCTTCAGGGATGTGATTATTTAACAGAGTCCATTAAAGTATTAATATTTGATATGGGTTTCCAGATTCTCACTGGCCAATTGACCGAAATTAAAGTTTAATAGCTCGCGGGGCTCCCACTTGTGTGGTATAGGCTACTAACCAACTCGTTAAAATCTGGATTAATAACGACCTTTGCAGACTACTAATGCAGTCACGGAGGACTGCAAGCTTTTTTTGTTATATTTATAAATAT
Organism: Oncorhynchus tshawytscha; assembly: GCF_018296145.1. Lineage (NCBI taxonomy): Eukaryota > Metazoa > Chordata > Actinopteri > Salmoniformes > Salmonidae > Oncorhynchus > Oncorhynchus tshawytscha. The sequence continues at coordinate 66,729,536 of NC_056434.1, forward strand.
ATAGATATATTTAATTTCCGGTAACACAGACAAGAAAGAACATGGACAAAATACACACTATAAAACCCCCAGCCATCCCCATCCTCCACCCACACACGATATATGTTTTTTTCACGAACAGTAAGGTCATTGAGAAATGTAGTTGGTCAAAAGGATTCTATGTCGACAAAAGAAATAGAATCCAGATTCCAGAATGAGGACACCTCTGGGCATTCCCAAACCAAATGCAAAAAAAGGGCCTTGGGCACCATGGAAGCAGAGCAAACCGTTTGGACAGGGAATTCTTTTCAATTGATATATATATATATATATATATATATATATATATATATATTTGCTATATAGCATATACATATATATGCTACATGTATATGCTATATATAACCATATCGTTAAAAAGATGAGGATAGAGGTTAGTTTGCAGCTGTCAACATATCATTTGGAGGCCTGCAATCCTTAATTTTTTTCTTCTGAGAAACGGAGATGGAGCACGAGCCTATCTATAGTCTACATGCACGCAAGTTTCTCTTTGGAAAAGGTATCTGTGATTAGACTTATTTCAATTCATCTAAATGGTGGAGTAAGTGATTGGCTGTTCTCGTGCAGTGTGGGTCATGGGTCGTATGTGTGTGTGCCTGTGTGTGTGTGTGTGTGTGTGTCCGTCCTAGATACTCAAATCCAACCCGCCGTGGTAACACAGAGTAAAACTGTCAGCAGCTTCTTATCAAACTCTGATTATTGAGCCACCACCTCCAATAGCAGCTAGGGTTTTGGTGTGGTTTGGAAAAAGTTATTTTCAGAGAGATTTAGCCTATTGATTTTCATACCCTTTTAAGTCTGCCTGTAGATCTATGTATAGGCATAGCTCATCCCTGTGTTGTATGCTACATTAGCCCATCGTAATAAATTAGGCCATATGGGGTATTGAGGCCTATTTTCTATATTATGTCGTTCTAAATGGTGCTGCTTTATTGTGTAAGGACAGTCTCATGGTGGTATGTGGTCCGTTTGTTGTGTTTCTTTTCCCCTGTGGTTGTATCAGAGTGTATCATCTTTCTGGGTCTACCTGCTCAGTCCTTGACCCCTGACCCCGACCTATCTGGCGCCAATTCCATCATCTCGTCTCCTCGGCGCACGCACTTAACAAGAAGGACCGCCCGAGCCAAGCACGCGTGGCCATGAACGATGACAGTTTGGATAGGTCCTCTCTTCCTGCGTTCCATTAAAATGAAACCATCACTCTCTCCCCAATCTCTTCTGTTCAGCACCGCCAACTGTGGAGTAAATGAGGACATACATTGATTGTATCAATATGAATAACAGAGCACAGCAGCCCCATTCTCAAAGGAGCCAGATAAAACTTTGGGCATGTTGTATTGACACACAGAACAGCCGTCAAATACAACCAACTCCTCGAGCCAAACTTATGTCAGCGCCGACATGCTTGTGCACCCGGATATCCACTGGAGCCCAAATAGGACTTCTCTATTGAACTCCAAACAGAAGGACAATTATTTTATACACAGATCACGTAACCAAGCTCAGAAAATGCCATACATATTTATCATACTTTCACTGCATTTAATTGGTTTGTAGAGTAAAACATTATGTGTCGGCCTAATGGGATTCATAATTGATTTACCGCCTTCACTTGGGTGAATTAGACCTAACAGATTCCTTGGTCTAGGTCTACATTTGTAAACTGATATGAGTTGAGTGTCCATGTGATCGAAGCCGGTCAAATAAGCACTATTTCATACAGTGAATGACTTAGGCTGACGTAGGCTACTCTGCTCCACCCATGAGGGAGCTGAAGCCATCTCTGGTCTGAAATAACAGTTATCACTGAGACGTGAGCGATCATCCTGTTTGTTTAGTAACACAGGGAAATGGCTGCCACCACAGGGATCTAATGCGGCACAAACACCGCTAGCCCCACAACCCCTCAACTTCCTACAGAGTACACACACACACACAGTCTCTGAACAAAAACATACGAAACAGATGGGATTCACACACAGGAAAAATGTGAGGGAAAACATGTTTGAGTTCACTCCGCAGCGGGCAGACTGATCCATCAGAGCTAGACGCACTTTAGTGACACATCTCGTAATGTGAGGCAGTAAACACAGAACATGTTGCCTTGAATACTGTCTAATGGTCTAGTTGACAAGGAACTCTTTCAGGGTGTAATCATTCTCATAGCGCACATAATGAAATCTAGCTGAATTTTGAGTTTATAAACACAAGGAGAAAAGTGCCCGAGCCGAGAGCACATAGCCCGTGGCTACAAGATGTGTTGTTATGTATGTAGAGTTGTTACAGTCCAGGCCATAGGTGTAGCCACATGAAAGTGTTGACAGACACAATGACCTCATACAGTTGTCAACACACACACACAGACACAGACACAGACACACACACACACACACACACACACACACACACACACACACACACACACAGACACACACACAGACACACACACACACATACACACAGACCATAATCTCATAGCGATGGAACAAACAGATTCCGGACCAGAGTTTCAGGGCTGGACAACAGAGTTCCGTGTTCCGTGTCTTGCAGGACACAAGGTTGACTGTTTCCTCAGCCTTGTGTGAGTGAGAGGTCCCTATCAGCATGCTTATCCTCTGAACATCAGCGACTTCCAGAAAATACCATTTCAATTGATGGATGGGACGCAGTCAGAGAGAGAGAGAGAGGGCGAGAGAGAGAGAGAGAGAGAGAGAAAGATAGAGAGAGAGAGGGAGAAAGAGAGAAATTAAGAGGGAGAGCAAGACAAACAGCCAGACGGATGGAAAGTAACCATGGACACATCTAGTTGCACCTTATTTTAATGACAGCCATTCATGCTAACTTAAGGTTGGATCCACGGACCCCCTGCCTTTCCCATGTAAGGCCTCCTGTCACAGGTTCAGTGTGTTTAACCCCTCAGAGGGGATTGATGGTCAGGGTGAGAGGAGTGACTCAGGAATAGAAGGCAAAGATTGGGGGAAAGGACACGGAATGTTTGGCCTGAATGCTTGGAACGGAAACAGGGACGTCACGATTTGACGGGGACACTATCAAATATGAAAAAGGGCTTATTCTGAACCTCGACGTTGTATGGCGGATGTTAGCTATCCACTGCACCGTGTGAATTCATCCTGAGGGGAAGACAAAGGCATGGATCCATCAATCAATCCCATGACCCATCTGTCAAATAATCTGCAGTCAAGAGGAGTCATTCAAACATTCAAAAATGAAACCTGAACTTTATCGATACATGTTTTGAATTCATATTCTCCTCGTTCAAAGTGTATGGCTGCCCCAATGCCTCAGTTTGTTGACACATGGTACAGGCAACACAAAGGCTGTGGGCCTCAGTTGAACCCTATTTCATTTTGTAAAAAATGTGTATAACCTCTGCCTTTGATTTCTAAAGCATTGTGCAGGAGCTACTTGAGGCACCCATGGTTCTAAACAGGCCATCCGGTGATAGTGGGCTTCACCGGTGGGTAGTGACTTAGAGAGCAGGGAACTATGGGACCATGCTACATGGTGCTGTGTCTTCCTAGCTAATTGCTCGATTCAACTCCTATGAAGGATCTGTCCAAATTGAACAAAATGATGTATGGTCATAATTTCTTTATTCTGCTGACATTCCAGAGAGCATTTCAGACACCAGTGGCACCGATGAGACATAGCACTGATGATATTACACTTTTCTAAGTGGTAACGAATGAGGGCAACATGTGCCGTGAGTGCGTTCAGAGATAGACACAACAGCAGAGCCACATCATATAATCTGGGACACAATCTGTTACTACACCCCGTGTGAATACTACCATTTAACACCAAGAGCAATCATTGAGCTCAGTGTGGATATCATCGTTAATGTACTGCACAACCTATTAACAGGCTGTGTGAATGCTATCAGCTGCCCAAGTGTAATGCTGAGGTGTGGTTTGGCAGAGCATACTTTTGAGGACATACACAGCCTCTGTGCTTGTTAATGGAGCATGGGGCTTGGAGGTAGTTTGGAGGTGTCTGGATGCCTGTAGTAGCTGCTGTGATCACTTAAGGGGTTTAGGCTGTAGATTTATAGCCCCGCCTCCCCCATCCCGCATGCACTTCATGCACTGAACACATGCACACACGTCCTGTTCCAGGCCAGCAGGTGGTCTCTGTCCGGCCAAACGGTAGCCTCTGTCAGCCCCATTGCATCGTGGGTGCCTCTCCTCTCGTCCCATTGCACGGTGGGTTGAGTGTGAGCTTCCTGTCGTCTGTGTTTGAATTGGGAAGTAGGACGAGTGGGGCATTCCCGCTTCCCTTTCCCATCCCACATGGCCAGCTGGTAGACGTTGACTCCTCACAGACAGATGGGATCGTCTCACTGTCTACTGAGCCCTATACTATGAATCTGGTTTGAGGGGTTAGCGAGGTAACTTTGGTCAACTGAGTTCAACTCGGAATAACCAGTGACACAAAAGTGGCTCACCTTTTAGACAGGTGAATTTGGCAAATAATCTTTCACAACTAACCTGCTCTGGGGCAGGTTAACTCAGGACCAGTGACAATCCGTCATTCAGGGCAGATGGTTGCAGAGTCCCACCTGTTTTGAGACCCACATTTTTAACAATAAAATAAAAAAATAACAAAAAAATTAACCTGATTATTTTGGGGGCTTGCCTGTTTTGAATGTTATTTTGGCAATAATACGTGCAACATATCAGTTTGCAAACAAAGTTAAAAAAACAACAACAAATCATTGAGTTAATAAAACCGCATACACACATTGTCTCTTATTTTGCTTTCTTGAGTAAGGCAGCTCCAAAATGCAGGTGTTTCAGCCTAGCTCAGTGCTTTCTGTGGTGGTGGGGCTGCCAGTGGAAAATACGGAGCGTAGGGGTTGGTAATGTTCTCTAGTTGCGCCATGACTGGCTCAGTGTTCTGTCACTCATGGGGACACTACATCACCGCCAAGTCTAAGGGTAGAACAAAAAAATTAAAGCCCGCTGGGTGCTGCCATAAAGTTACATTAGAAGTGCTCATCCAAGAAGGCTCAAGTTCATTGGCCAAAGATAAAATGACGTCAAATCACGTTATATCTACAGTAGCTTTGATTGGACTGATCAAATCTTAGCTAGCAGTCATCATTGTGTATCAAGTCACCAATCTACTGGCAAATTATTTTGAATCCTTTTCATATGAACAGAAATAATGAAGAGAGATTATTGATAAAACGTATGGTGCTCATCGGCCATTGGACATAAACATTACACAACAAGTTGGAAATCGCAATTCAACAATGAGTGTTTTGGAAGGAATCAGTGGGATTAAGGGTCTCTTTTCCAAGCGTAAAATGATAAACATTCAACATTGGCCATGCTGTCAATGAAGCATGATTTGTGCCGTGCTCAAAACAACTGTTAACTCGGAACTGTGACATCTGACTTCAGTGTGTTCAAGACAACTGGGAACTCAGGAAAAAACAAGCTCCCGACTGGGAAAATACATTTTGAATGGTCATCCAAATTGGAATTGTAAATCGAGAACTCTTTCTAGAGCTACGACCTGAAGATCACTGACGTCATCATTATTCAACCTTGTTTTTTTTCAGAGTTCCCAGTTGCCTTGAAAGCACCATAAATCCAGAGAATGCCAGACTTTGATGACAAAATTTGCCCACTAAGGACCGCCGCGCCACCTTCCTGTCGAAGACAGCCCAGCACAACAATTCGAGTCTAAAAATGTCTTGTATGCTGTTGCATTATGTAATATGCCAGGGAGACATGTTTTCTGTAGCTAAGAAAGTAATACAAAGTGTATGTTGTGTAGTACGCTGTTAGTAGCCCAGTATTGTCTCAGCAAAGATTTAGAATTTCAACCAGCCATGTGCAACTTGAACACACTGTTAAAAGCCCAGCGCGATCAGGTTAGAGTAAGATCAATATCCACCTTCGTAACATGGATGAAACCATGTTCAAGGACCTGATTCTTCTTGTTTATACGCTGCATTGTAACCCTGCGCAGGATGTTTCAGCAGAGTTTCAGCCATACTGTGTATTTATGAACCCTAGTGTTGTAAGAGGAGGCAATAACCCTTCATTAAGCCCTGACTAGTGGGCCTGGTCTATAGCGCAGCAGAGAGCAGAGAGGGACATATAACAAACTAGACAGGCCCTTTAATGGAAACCTAGGACTATTCCACCAAAACTGTAGAGCAATTCAGATTCAGGTTTTCTTTTTGTTTCTCACTGTAAACATTGTTTTGTGGCGTACATGAATCTTTGAGAGAGCACACAAATAACCAGACTGCAGATCTTTCAGCCAGCCATCACACACATAAACAGAGAGGCACACAAAAAGACTGACCTGTCATCACAGTGATTTGGACAGGTATGATGTCGAACTGTTCACTGGTTTGTCGTCGTTGCCCAGCCATCCTAGTTACGCAGCAACTTACCCCAAAACAAACAGGCCTCCAGCCACAACACACACACACACAGACTGCCTGGTGCCTATGCTGCCCCAGGGGCCCATGGCTAGCGTAATGACCTGCACTGATAGGGCTGTTGTGTCTCTCTAGTCACACTTAGTGGGAGGAGGAGCTGCAACAATTGATCCATACCTCAGCCCTCAGCCTCCCTTATCCTAAACACTACAACAGACATGTCTGAGTCCAGTTCAGATCCACTCCCTCACTTCATTAAACCACTGCTGTCTGCCTTCCTCTGTCTGTCTGTCATCTCGCTCTGTTTTAGGAAGCCATAACCCAGAGAGTCATTGAGTAGTCATAAAAACAGAATTAGAACTGTGGTCCTATGGGATGGGTGAGGTTCTCTCACTTTGGGTTTCTCTGTGTAAGAGACTAGTGTGGCTAAGGCTTTGTCTGTCTGTCTGTCTGTCTGTCTGTCTGTCTGTCTGTCTGTCTGTCTGTCTGTCTGTCTGTCTGTCTGTCTGTCTGTCTGTCTGTCTGTCTGTCTGTCTGTCTGTCTGTCTGTCTGTCTGTCTGTCTGTCTGTCTGTCTGTCTGTCTGTCTGTCTGTCTGTCTGTCTGTCTGTCTGTCTGTCTGTCAATATGCATGTGTTTGTAAGTTAGAGAGTGAAAGAGGAGCAGAATGACAAAGAGAAAGAGACAGTAGAAAGTGCGTGCAGACAGAGAGCTAGTCTGTGCTTTGCTGCGGTCCCTCTGGCTGTGCTGGAGCATGACATGACAGACAGCTCTCTCTGTGGGGTCAGAGGTCAGCTCTAATTGGGTTAATGGACCTGGGGAACCAAAACAAACAGATCTCAGGTCAGCCCAGATTAGAGTCCAAGCAGCTTCGCCCAGAATCAGAAAGGATCAACAAATGAGCAAACAGAAGCCCCTAGACACAACACCGGCACACAACAACAGGATAGGGTTACACGGCAACACTTAATGCAGTCTATGTAGTTGCTCTTATGACATGTAGTTACTTTGATACTACTTTTTTCACTCAAATATTTATACTCCTCACTGGCAAGATGATAAAATTTGTCTAAAATTAGTTATTGCTATTTACACCAAGAAATAAAAATCCTCTCAAACAACACTGTCACGTTCTGACCTTAGTTCTTTTATTATGTCTTTGTTTTAGTATGGTCAGGGCGTGAGTTGGGTGGGTTGTCTATGTTCCCTTTTCTATGTTTTGGGATTTCTGTGTTTGGCCTGGTATGGTTCTCAATCAGAGGCAGCTGTTTATCGTTGTCCCTGATTGAGAACCATATTTAGGTAGCCTGGTTTCACTTTTGAGTGGTGGGTGATTATTGTCCGTGTTTGTTACCAAACGGGACCGTTTAGTTTGTTTCACTTTGTTATTTTGTATTTTTGTAGTGTTCAGTTTGTCTTATTAAAATGGACACTTACCACGCTGCAAATGGGTCCGATCTCTCTTACTCCTCATCAGAGGAAGACGACGATCTTTACAAACACACAAAAGGGTAACATAAAGTATGACTAGTTACATTGCAGCAGTACAATGAGCGTGAATCATTGCCATTTTACAGTTAGGCAATCACTCACACCAGATCATAACATCTAAGATTACGGAAATGTCAACCCAATCCTGGGATCCCCTTCCCATTGGCTTAGTGTCGCATGTGAACTCTAACTTACTGTAAAAGACTCCTCATAATGTGAACTTGAGCCTGTAATACCAAAGCCCATGACTTGGACAATAAATATCCCTGATAATTGTGTGAACCCTGGGCTAGCGAGGCCATAAATATCACTGATGGAGGGGGTGACAGACGCGGAGACAGCAGCTTCCGATCCGCAACAGGAAGCAGGAGGAACACACTTACTAAGGAGTCATGAAGAGTTGTGACCCTAACCCTAACCCTAACCTTACATTAACACCCTAAACCTGAGAACAACAGTTATGATTAGCCTACCAAGGCCTGCAATGATGTCTACTGTATCTGATATAATATCTGATGGTATGTGATTGTAAGGGATATCCAAACGTTGCTGTCCTCACAGGACGTTTCTCAAGAACTCTAGAAAGTAATCACTCATATCAAGCAACAGAACCAAAGCTAATGGTCTCCGTAAATGTCTGTCCAGCTGTTAAGCACGTGCATCCATCTCTCTCATACACATTCTGTTTACACGATTTGGCACTTAATATGTCCGAGTGTGTGTCTGTGTGAGCTAACGGAAGCCTGGAGTGTGTGTGTCTGTCGTACAACGGAAGGGCTGTGTGTGTGAGTGTGTTGTGAAAGAGTTACGATCTGTTTGGGTCAGTAATGAGGAGAGGCAGCGCGGCATCACTCAGCAAGATAAACAGTGTCAGAGTTTAAACAACCCAGTCCCCTCTGTCCACACACACACACACACACACACACACACACACACACACACACACACACACACACACACACACACACACACACACACACACACACACACACACTCCCTGTTGCTCAGACCACCTCTTCTTTATCTTTACACACACCTATCGCTCTCCCCAATTCATCCTCTCTTCTCTCTTTCCCCACCAAGTACAGGCAGGAAGAGCCACCAGCCAAGTGTTTGATGTTGTCATCCTGCCACCCAGTGACAACAAGACAATGTAAACACCTCAAACAGCCCCAGTGGGGGGGCCGCCAGGGGCCTCCTGGAGGATGCGATTGTAACTGCCTTTAATTGACCAAACTTTTAGTTTGACATCACTGGAAAACATCCCAGCATCAATTTAGAGCCAATTACAGCGAGCTCAAGCCAGGCAGGTGGAGTCAACGTCTATCGGGCCTCTGTCGTCGTGACACCCAGATGATTGATCACCGCGCCGCAGCAACGGCTCTCTAACCTGATCAGCCAAATTACCGTGGCGACCGCGGGGGCCATCTGAGCCTCTGAGCCTTGCGCCACAAATTAAATCCACAACGCTCATCACATCACACACACACGCATACACACACACACAAGCAAGGCAGACAACATCCTCTTGTCCTCTCACTCAGAGAATGGGAGCGATCCCCACCATTGTCCCAGGGGAGCACAGCACCAGGTGATGGGAACGGCAGGAGGACATGAAGACATATTAATGTACTAAAGACTTAATGAAGCTCAGTCCAGTACTCAGAGAGAAGAGAGGCTACAGGAGTGTGTGTGTGTGGGGGGGGTGAATGCTTTTTACTTTATTAGTTTACAGCAGATTAATGGGGCTAATCATTTAAGTGATGGAGATGGATTACCCTCTCAAGGATGGCCCTGGACCCAATACCATCCATCCCCCTTCCTCCTCCACCAACTCCCCCCCCACACACACACACTCCACCACCACTACTCCTCACCCTCCTCTCCTCTCTGCATCCCCGGCCACTCTCTCTCCCTGCCCAGCCAGTCTTAAAGCAACATGGACCTGAAAGACCTGTCCAATCACACAGCACGCAGAGGGCTCTTCTTTTTAACCTAGGTGGGGAAAATCAGTGCAAAACTGTAGAAGCAGAGTTTGTGGCTTACAGTATATGGATGATTTAACAGGGATTCAGCAGTACTTTTCACACAAAAAAGATATCTAACTGACTACATGTGTAAGAGGGGGAACATGAACATGTATAATTGTTTTGATATATCAAAGGCGCAACTTAATTGTAGTCATATGAGATTAAATGGACTGGATGCAATAATGCATGAGCCTACTGTGAAACCTTCGTCGGATCCAAATCAAGATGAGGACATAATGTATGCTGAGACAGGGTCTGTCCGATGTGTTGTCTGAATGTGCTTGTGTCTGTGTTTGTGGTTGGGCTTCTCCTCACGGTAAATTAGGACACCATGGTTACTGTGGCCCAGCCCCTTAGACAGGATATTGCATAGCTCTGCTGGTAATAAAAGGGTCACACACCCACTCTTCCTTACATATCCTTCCTCCATCCATCCCTTCCTCCCATCTCTATCCCTTCCTCCCATCTCCATCCCTTCCTCCCATCTCCATCCCTTCCTCCCATCTCCATCCCTTCCACCCATCTCCATCCCTTCCACCCATCTCCATCCCTTCCTCCCATCTGCATCCCTTCCTCCCATCTCCATCCCTTCCTCCCATCTCCATCCCTTCCTCCCATCTCCATCCCTTCCTCCCATCTCCATCCCTTCCTCCCATCTCCATCCCTTCCACCCATCTCCATCCCTTCCTCCTCCATCCACCCCTTCCTCCCATCTCCATCCCTTCCTCCTCCATCCATCCCTTCCTCCCATCTCCATCCCTTCCTCCTCCATCCATCCCTTCCTCCCATCTCCATCCATCCCTTCCTCCTCCATCCATCCCTTCCTCCCATCTCCATCCCTTTCTCCCATCTCCGCCTGCTGCTGGCAGCATTTGAGTGAAAGTGTCCACCAAGAGGTTTAATTACTGTCTCCTCTTTCTCTCTTTCTCTCTTTCAGTCCCCCTCCTCCCCCTCTCCTGCCCTCTGCAAGATAGAGCTCAGTGTCAGAGGCCTTGACAGATGAAGACAGAGCACAGGTACCCCATAGATATGCATGCATACACACACACACACACACTTCCTGCCCCCCCCTCTCTGATTCCATTGTTACATGGGGAAACAGTCTGAGTGTTGTCCCAAGACAGAGTGAATGGTGAGGACTGAGATATAAATCAGAGTCAATGTTGAGTAAAGTTTAGATAAGAAAGTGCACACAGGATAAGAGCTCATTCTAAACAGCACTTGGCCTGTAAGAGGCTAAAATACATCTCACCGTAGGTCCATTTGAAGTGTGGTATACAGTGGTGCATCAATGGACAGCATAACAAATACAGAACCTCACACAGTTACATGATCTGATACTGTACACATAAATACACACCAACTCAGCTTTAAATCCCACAACTGTAACCAAACCCCCAAACCCACAACCGCATAATCATATATCCAAACCTACACACTCACATCCAGACAATAATAACACATATCAACCCAATAAACAATACCACACAGCAATTCATTATTGTCTAGCATTTTTTGCGTTGAATTCGGTAGATAATAGTTTTGTTTTATGTTGCTTTCTGCTATTTCGCTTGAGATTCCTTCCTCAACTGTCCCTCATCACAAGAATATAAAAACATTACAGTAAAAAAAATCTTTATTTGTCATATTGACGTAATGAAAGATATGTATTGTTTTTCCTGTAAATATCCATATCAATAATTTAATATGCAGCCAAATGAAATGTGATACAGAGTAATATCTTCTCACAAGGCACGCAATGAATCACATTTCCGTTTATTCATGTGAACAAGAATGAGACATTGTAATAGAGCTCCTAATGCATGTGTTTTGTTGGATCTTTATATCATGTTATGAATCCTATGTGTTTGTGTCTGTAACTGATGAAAACATGCCCTCTACTTCCCTCTGGTGGAGAAAAAGAGCTGAAAACCAACAGCAAGGGTTTTACATGAGCGCATCTTGAGCAGGATAACGAAACACAAGCACAAATATACTGTAGGTCACGTCTTTATTTAGCCTTATAAGTACTTTTAAAACCTTTCATTTACATGAAAAGTCAAGTTTGGGGTTGCTTTCTGGTACCTATAAAATAAAATAAAGAGTCATATAAAATAGATACGCACAGTGTCACAGACACGCATGCACTACTGAGTGTGTGTGCGCGCGGGCATGTGTGAGAGAGAGTCTGACAGGCCATTACTGCAGACAGGTCCATAACTCAGTGAGATAAGTAAGAGCTGCTGCTGAAATGGCTTGTGTCAGCTGCCACTGACTGTGTGTGCGTGGTCACTGTCCAGCAGTGAAGCAGGGGCCTGACAGGCATTTAGCAGGTTATCACCTCTATTTTATTTATTTAACCAGGCAAGTCAGTCAAGAACAAATTCTTATTTGCAATGACAGCCTAGGAACAGTGGGTTAGCTGACTTGTTCAGGGGCAGAATCACAGATTTCTTTACCTTGACAGCTCAGGGATTCGATCTAGAGACCTTTCAGTTACTGGCCCAACGCTCTAACCACTAGGCTACCTGCCACCCCCGTATGTCCCAAGTGAGTCTCTATGTCTCTGATTCTGTGTCTGAGTGTGTTTGTGCATAAACGTATCTCTATGTTTCCAAGAGAGACTGGCTTTGTATGTCAGTCTTCATGCGTCTGTATGGAAAGCGTCTGTATCTGCATTCACCTGCGACTTGGGGCTTTGCCTGCATCTCTCTGAGATGCTCTCTGTGTTTGTGTACTCTGTCCAGAGCATCGTCTGTCCACACAGTGGTTATCTCTGAGCTGTTCTCCAGACACTCCAACTGTCAGCAGGCCTGGACATACCACAGCCCTCCCCTAGGGCACACAACACACAAACGCACGTCCTGAAGTGTGACATTTCTTTTTTCCTATTTATCTTTCTTCTATCTTGCTGCGTGTGAATGCTCCATGAACAGAATGAATTATTTATTAACGACAACTTTTTGTTATGATACAGGAAGATTATGTTAAGATGAAAGGTTTTCAAGGTAAAAAGCATACTGTGTGTATTTTTAAAGAATCATAGAATCATAATGCTGCACATGAGTGGTTCCCAGACCTTTTTGGTCAGCGACCCCATTTTTATATTTAAAAAAAGCTGCGACACAACCATGTAAAAAAGTGATGTAATCAACTGTCAATGTTAACCTTTTAAATTGGGGCTATGACAATCTATTACAAATCAGTCTGACAGTACTTTTGACAGTATTTCAAGCTAAATTAAGTATGGTTTGAAGTGACTAAAATGCATCAGAAAGGTATTGGGAAGTTCAGAAGATCATAAGGGAATAATTATTTTTATCTTCTGTGTAGAAAACAACATAATCATTGATTTAGTGACTGGTCTTGTCCACACTGTTCTAATGAGGCTTGTAGGCATTGTAGAGAGAAACAGAATGCAAATAAGTGTTTCCTGAGAGTCCTGTCTTTCAGTGATGGGGTCATAATTTGTACGAAGCGAACACAAACCGCTCTGTTATTACAACCGCATCTTGCAAATGTTCTAATCAGTCTGTGTACAGCATGCATGCTGGTTGTTGTGTTTCTGGGTGCACCCATTTCCAAGCCCGCCTAGCCGTCCGGCGGGCCCAGTACTTCCCGGCCTTGGAAAATCCCTTTAGGCCACGGGCTTCACCCTGCCAGCGTGCTTTGTCAGGTCTCGCTGAGTGCCCTGTGTGTCCTGATAGGACCCAGACCCCCCCCTCCCCCTTTCATCTATATTGTGTTGGTATCATGTTTGCTGTCACTGTACTGTTGTTGTCTTTGTGAATTTTTCTTTTACAATTATAATTAGAAAATCAAAATTAAAATGTTATTTTCCAACTCCGGAGGATGCGGTCATATCAATTTAGATTATGTTTAAGTAGTTTATTTCAAGATATAGTTCTATGCATTTGGTATGAGAGTAAAAGGCTCTGCGTGGTCAATCCGGCATCTGTATTGGCCTTGCAGCATTTACGATGATATGGCCTCAGAAGAGGTCAGGGCATTCATACTTCTTGAGTTTATGGAATCAGCACAGAGCTGATGTGAAGGAAGTTGTCAAGGAAGTGGATTTGTGTTTATACAGGACCTCACGCCCTCACCTACCGTCAACCAATCATGTCAATGTGGAGCTTTACTGAGCCCTCAGCGTTGTTAAAACATTTGGGAGGAAAACAGCAATGTGGTACAAAGCTCAATTTGGCCTCTCCATGACTCTAAAGGCTCCGCAATTGCTTCACACCCTCAATAAGGAGCCTCCGACCACATTTCCAGATCAAGCATAAATTGGCTTTAAAGAACCCAATTCTCCTGAAAGCAGAACCATTGAGCATTCCTTGAGTCATTCCTTTAGAAAGGATGGAGTGATGAACATAATTCACAACAAGGTGGCAGTAGAGACACGTCAATTGATTGCAGTGTCTGAGAGCCCATATAACGTGAACATCACCATCTCTTGTCACATGGGGGCACCAGTAACTTTAGATGAAACACTAGGGTCAAACATTTTAGTCTGAAGGCAGGGGATGTCACTGAAGACCAATGAACAATAATTGAGAAACCATAAACACTCACCGAATGACAGCTATGTCATCAGTTAACTGCGGTGGCAAGTCAGTAATGAAGATGCTTAGAGAAAAGTACACTGATGACACCTCTGAGGCTTCGACATACGCACAAACACACTCGCACCCTCACTCACACACACACACACAGAGATATTCATAATAATACAGATATTCATCTGTTGGTCACAGTTAGCTTTAAAAAAAGGTAGGGGCGTGGATCAGAAAACCAGTCAGTATCTGGTGTGACCACCATTTGCCTCATGCAGTGCAACACATCTTGTTCGCATAGAGTTGATCAGGCGGTTGATTGTGGCCTGTGGAATGTTGTCCCACTCCTCTTCAATGGCTGTGCGAAGTTGCTGAATATTGGCAAGAACTGGAACCTGCTGTCGTACATGTCGATCCAGAGCATCCCAAACAGGCTCAATGGGTGACATGTCTGGTGAGTATGCAGACCATGGAAGAACTGGGACATTTTCAGCTTCCAGAAATTGTGTACAAATCCTTGCAACATGGGGCCATGCATTATCATGCTGAAACATAAGGTGATGGCCGGCGGATGAATGGCACGAAAATGGGCCTCAGGATCTCGTCACCGTATCTCTGTGCGTTTAAATTGCCATCAATAAAATGCCGTTTTGAACAAATTAATTTCTTACAAAATGAAGGAGAAGCAAGTGAGGGAAGGAGAGAGAGAGAGAGAGAGAGCGATATATTTCACTTTCACAGACCTACTCAAACACCCTGCTCAAACAGACAGGGATGCAATTGTCAAAGCTAAAATACCACCTCTGCAGGATTAATAATTCAACTCGCCTCTGCCTACCCAATGGCAGGTCCGTTTCAATCTTCATTAATCCCTACAGATCCGATAGATGCCGCTCTGCCATACCACTGAGCTAGTATACAGCTAAGGACTGTTCCTCAAACTCAACACCAAGGGTCTTACAGTAAAGTAGGCTATCCCTGGAGTCGAGTGCCTACGCTCCCTTACCCTGAACCTATAAACCCGGTGCCTTCTCAGGTTTCTCTGGGCCATAGCTTCCGCAGACTATGAGCAGGTTGCCCTCCTCTGGGTTGGCTTGACCCCAGAGACACCCCTCTCTACGAATCCTACCAATGCACTTAGTACCTATAGTTGGGTCTAAGGTTAGATTCCTTTATACCAGCCACTCGGGTTCCCAATAGACTCACTAACCAGATGCTAATAATCCTCAATTAATCAAGTCTATTTCGGAATCCTAGAGTAAAATGACATGTGGTTGTATGACTCTTTGATGACACAGGGTTTCAGAACAATAAAGCAAGTTTATTCAAAATTCCAGAAACAGGCATAAAAAAATCACAGATCAATGTCACCAGTCAATGATAAGCCAACATCGAAAGTACAGTACATTATATTGATGGACCCCTTCATCGCCCTTAAACCCTTATTGGGTATGCCAGTACAATATTTTTGTCTGTTACAATTTTATGAGAAGCACAATATTTAACAACAAGAAAAACAGGCTCTTAACTTCTACAACTTTATAAACAGCTTTTTGGCTCTCCCTTTAGGATGATCAGTCCCTCAGATGGTGTCTAAATACTTTAACACAATTCTATCAATGAGGTAACCTTAATGGTTCCTCCTAGAACTTTACTTTAACACTTTTAGGATAAAAAATAAGTATAGAAAAAATCTAAATGCATTTTTGCAAAAATATTCTTCCAGCAGTCAACAGGTTCTTCTAGCAAGCTCAAAGAGAGTACCCTTCTCCAAAATCATGCCTCCTTTATTCCCTCCATCTTCCTTTCTGCTAACCCCCCCATGACACATTCAGTGGTTAACACCTTATTCGGACATCACTCAAAAGGTGCTTTATCAGCCCCCCTAACTCCCACCTTTCCTCACCTAGGCAAGGTGTTCACTTTCACGGGATGCCCACCTTGACACTATGCCTCCACCTGGCCGCTCTGATCAGGGGATTTCCAATGCAAGTTAGCACCCTTAGTACACTCCATTATCATTTACTTTTAATCCATTAATTCTTATACTTTCATTTTTAAACATTAACATTCCCTACTCCGCTCAATTATAATCCCACTCTAACCTAATTTATATCTCCCCTTACATCCTAAACATCCAGCATTTTAAACACTTCAACATGATACCCTTTCATCCTTATAACATGTTATTATCAACCTCCTACAGGCCATAAAGCCATGTCCTTAAAATCAAATAAACATAGTCTACATTTATCGCAACTTAAATCAACCAACATTATAACATTCTTAAAGCTTTCACTGCGTTAGTTTAATCACCATTCAATATCTCCCACTGTATGTTGCCCCATTCTTTCAACATTTAACATTTAACATATTTAACCTTCAATTATTATCTTAATAAATTCCATTCATTTCTTCTTCTTCTTTTCTTTCATCAATGCCAATTCTCTCTCAATGTTCATTCTTCTTTGTGCTCCATGTGTGAGTGAAAGTGAAACTTCATAAGTGCGTGTATGGGTGTATGAAAGTGTGTCTCTAAAATGTACCTTTCTCACAATGTCAGCTAGCTGGCTATGGCTATCCAACACTGGAACTTTTCCAAGTCAAAGTAAGCTTTTCGTTTTATGAATTTATTGCCACCTGTGTAACTGCTAAACTGCTTGCTGTACACTGCATTGCATGATTATAGTGGGTTTATTAACGAGTTACTTCTAGTAGCTAGCGATGCTGACTATGACGTGTAAGCTAATATGGTGACAATGATGTAGGCGGTGCGTAGCGGTTAGCAGTTAAGATATGAAGGTATTGGCTTTGAATGTTTGTTTTTTTGTACCCCTTTTTTCGTGGTATCCAATTGGTAGTTAAAGTCTTCTCCCATCGCTGCAACTCCTTACGGACTCCGGAGAGGCGAAGGTTGAGAGCCGTGCGTCCTCCGAAACACTACCCAGCCAAGCCGTACTGCTTCTTGACACAATGCCTGCTTAACCCAGAAGCCAGCCACACCAATGTATCGGAGGAAACACAGTACACCTGGTGAACGTGTCTGTGTGCACTGTGCCCGGCCTGCCACAGGAGTCACTAGAGCGCGATGGGACAAGAACATCCCTGCCGGCCAAACCCTCCCCTAACCCGGACGACGCTGGGCCAATTGTGCACCGCCCCATGGGCCTCCAGGTTGCAGCCGGCTGCGACAAGAGCCTGGACTCAAACCAGGATCTCTAGTGGCACAGTTATTAATGCGATGCAGTGCCTTTGACCACTGCGCCACTCGGGAGGCCCTTGGAAAGATTTTTTTACCTGGTCACAGACAGCTGTTGTATTGTGCACTGAAGTCCACAAGCGAAGGAAAAAGATGAGAAGAGGAGAGCGTGGAGATGCGAGAATGAATTATACAACAAGCAAATGATCATGTTGTTTGTACAGTGCCTGTATTCACACCCCTTGACTTTTACCACAATTTGTTACGTTACAGCCTTGTCCTAAAATGTATTAAATAAAAAACAATCCTCAGCAATCTACACACAAGTATTCAGACCCTTTGCTGTGACACTCGAAAAGTCTCTTCCTAGAGCTGGCCGCCTGCAAAACTGAGTAATGGGGGAGAAGGTTCTTGGTCAGAGAGCTGACCAGAGTTCCTCTGTGGAGATGGGAGAAGCTTCCAGAAGGACAACCATCTCTGCAACACTCCACCGATCAGGCCTTTATGGAAGAGTGACCAGTCAGAAGCCACTCCTCAGTAAAAGGCACATGACAGACCGCTTGGAGTTAGTTCAAATTGAAACACTTGTTTGCAACTGTTGGACTAATGATTACACCCTAGATCAGCTAGATGCAGGCAGGAGAGTGTACAAGGCGGTATTGAATGTGTCACTTGTCTGTCACCTTGATTACTACATTTTTTCTCTTGACCTGTGCACGTATCTTGCACATTTTAATTCGTAGGCTAGGTTGTAGCAATTTTGATGATCAAATAGTAGCCTAAACCTATCGATGTTACATTGAGCTGGGTGAATGGAATATGAATTACAGTCATCCAATGTGCTGTTGTAATAGAAATATGGCCATACTCAGAATCAAAATGTGTCCTCCCTCATCTTAAACGGCACAGACCACCACTGTACTGTATGCATTGTACAGCGTTGCCTATGGATATTGGGTCCATGAAATGTTCACAACTGAAGATTATACACAAATATTAGTGTTGTAGCTCTTATTGCAGGACTTTTACTGTGGGAAATCACATCACTATTCAGCCTATTGTGTGTCATGTGCATGTTGAACATTAATATTGCAATGTACAGCTTTACCTATGGATCTTTGTTCCAGGAAATGGGATATCAGCCCAGAACATTACTGTGAAGAAATTACACAAATATTGGCATCGTAGCTCTTATTGCAGGACTTTGAAACCACTGTGAAATTAGCCATATTGCAGGACTTTGACTGTAGTAAGTCATCTCACCAGCCAGTTTATTGAGCGTATTGGACATTCATATTGCAATGTACAGCCTTGCCTATGGATCTTGGGTCCATGAAAGGGGGTATCAGCCTACTCAGTGACACCCACAGAATACAACTGTACAGATCCTCTCAAGCTCTGTCAGGTTGGATGGGTGGCATTGCTGAACAGCTATTTTCAGGTCTCTCCAGAGATGTTAGATCGGGTTCAAGTCCGTGCTCTGGCTGGGTCACTCAACGACATTAAGAGACTTGTCCTGAAGCCACTCCTGTGTTGTCTTGGCTGTGTGCTTAGGGTCGTTGTCCTGTTGAAAGGTGAACCTTTGCCCCAGTCTGAGGTCCTGTGCGCTCTGGAGCAGGTTTTCATCAAGGATCTCTCTGTACTTTGCTCCGTTCATCTTTTCCATGATCCTGACTAGTCTCCCAGTCCCTACTGTTGAAAAACTTCCCCACAGCATGATGTTGCGGCCACCATGCTTCACCGTGGTGCCAGGGATGGTGCCAGGATTCCTCCAGACGTGACGCTTGGTATTCAGGCCACAGAGTTCAATCTTGGATTCATCAGACCAGAGAATCTTGTTTCTTATGGTCTGAGAGTCTTTAGATGCCTTTTGGCAAACTCCAATGTTGGAGAAATGTTTTGGTACCCTTCCCCAGATCTCAGCCTCGACACAATCCTGTCTCGGAGCTCCACGGACAATTCCTTCAACCTCATGGCTTGGTTTTTGCTCGAACATGCACTGTCAACTGTAGGACCTTATTGCGCACAATTGGACCAGCGTTGTCCAGGTTTGGCCGGGGTAGACTGTCGTTGTAAATAAGAATTTGTTCTTAACCGACTTGCCTAGTTAAATATAGGTGAAATACTTTTTTAAATTTTTTATCTAGACAGGTGTGTGCCTTTCCAAATCATGTCCAATCAATTGAATTTACCACAGGTGGACTCCAATCAAGTTGTAGAAACATCTCAAGGGTGATCAATGGAAACAGGTTGCACCTGAGCTCAATTTTGAGTCTCATAGCAAAGGGTCTGAATACTTATGTAAATAAGGTATTTGTTTTTTATTTTAATACACTTGCAAAAAATCTTAAATCCTGGTTTCACTTTCTCATTATAGTGTGTAGATTGATGAGAAAAAAATCAAATATAATCAATTTTAGAAAAGTTTATAACATAAAATGTGGAAAAAGTCAAGGGGTCTGAATACTTTCCCAATGCACTGTAATTGGTAGCTGTATTTGAAACACTACCTAGTTACTGACTATTTTTAAAGTTGTTGTCAAATTGTGTTGTTCCACTGCCTGTTTATTAATGTATGCATTTGTGAGCTAAAGTTGGCAAGAAAATGCCTCCAAATATGACTACAAACAGGCTGTTGTTTTCATATAATATGGCTAAGTAGGGGGTTTGTGCACATTTACATGAGTGTTTCATTAGCTAGTTAGCTAAGTTACTGACTGACTAAGCTAATTATTATTCATGTTTTTGTTGCATTTCAGGTGGAGTGGCATTGCTAACAGGCCAGCATGCTGACAGGGCAGGGCCCATATTCACAAAGAATCTCAGATTTGAAGTATTGATTTTAGGATCAATTTTGCCTTCACACTGAGTACAATTACATTGACACGGTGGAGGTTACCCTAGATCAATATGACTACTCTGAGACGCTTTGTGAATATGGCCCTGGAAGAAAGCTGTTGCCCAATACCTTGCCACAGGACCCTAGGGCAGGGGTAGGCAACCCTGTTCCTGGAGTGCCGCAGGTACTGCAGGATTTTGTTCCAACCAGGCACCACACTAGGGGTGCGTATCAGTTCGCTTGAATGTTTGCTACGTTACGGAGCGGTTTGTACTGAACGCCAAGTTTTCCCAAAAAGTTCAACAGACTTTGAGATACGTTTGCTCCGTTCGGAGGGTGTGCCGGGTGTGGCTTGAAGCAATGAGTGATGTATTTAAAGGGCAGAGTCGCATTTTCAACCCACAACCCAACCCATCCATTTTTTTCAACTGATTGTTCAGTAAAGCACTGTTTCCATTCAATTGAAGGTTCTATTATGTTTTTGTGTATCGTGACTAACTGAGCTAATTGATCAGTTCAGTGATTGCCTAAATTCAACACACATGGTACCGGAAGCAAGGGCCTAACCTGGGAGTACAGCAACAGTCTCTGTCTCACAGCCATTCCGTCGACATGTACAGTACCAGTCAAAAGTTTGGACACACCTACTCATTGCAGGGTTTTTCTTTATTTTAAATATTTTTTACATTGTAGAATAATATTGAAGTCATCAAAACTATGAAATAACACATATAGACTCATGTAACCAAAAAACTGTTAAACAAATCAAAATATATTTTATATTTGAGATTCTTCAAATTACCCACCTTTTGCCTTGATGACAGCTTTGCACACTCTTGGCATTCTCTCAATCAGCTTCATGAGGTATTCACCTGGAATGCATTTCAAATAAGCGATGTGCCTTATTAAAAGTTACTTTTTGGAATTTCTTTCCTTTTTAATGCGTTTGAGCCAATCAGTTGTGTTGTGACAAGGTAGACCGCGTCCAAATTATGACAAGAACAGCTCAAATAAGCAAAGAGAAATGAGTCAATCATTACTTTAAGACATGAAGGTCAGTCAACTTGGAAAAATTCAAGAACTTTGAAAGTTTCTTCAAGTGCAGTTGTAAAAACCATCAAGCGCTATGATGAAACTGGCTCTCATGAGGACCGCCACAAGAAAGGAAGACCCAGAGTTACCTCTGCTGCAGAGGATAAGTTAGTTAGTTACCAGCCTCAGAAATTGCAGCCCAAATAAATGCTTCACAGAGTTCAAGTAACAGTCACATCTCCATCTCAACTGTTGAGGCAAGACTGCGTGAATCAGGCCTTTATGGTCGAATTGCTGTAAAGAAACCACTACTAAAGGACACCAATAATACAAAGAGACTTGCTTGGGCCAAGAAACACAAGCAATGGACATTAGACAGGTGGAAATCTGTCCTTTGGTCAAAAATGTGTGATTTTTGGTTCTAATCGCCGTGTCTTTTTGAGAAACAGAGTAGGTGAATGGATGCGCTCCGCATGTGTGGTTCCCACCGTGAAGCATGGAGGAGGAGGTGTAATCGTGTGGGGGTGCTTTGCTGGTGACACTGTTGGTGATTTATTTAGAATTCAAGGCACACTTAACCAGCATCAGATGACCTGGCCTCCACAATCAACTGACCTTAACCCAATTGAGACGGTTTGGAATGAGTTGGACCGCAGAGTGAAGGATAAGCAGCCAACAAGTGCTCAGCATATGTGGGAACTCCTTCAAGACTGTTGGAAAGGCATTCCAGGTGAAGCTGGTTGAGAGAATGCCAAGAGTGTGCAAAACTTTTATCAAGGCAAAGGGTGGATACTTTGAAGAATCTCAAATATAAAATATATTTTTTAAATATATATTTTTTGGGGGGGGAGGGGGGGTTACTACATGATTCCATATATGTTATTTAATAGTTTTGGTATCTTCACTATTATTCTAAATATTAAAAATAAAGAAAAACCCTTGAATGAGTAAGTTTGCCCAAAATGTTGACTGGTACTGTATATAAGCACTCAAATTCATACAACTGGTCTGGACAGAATCATAGACTTATTTTCACTTTTTCTACTTGTCCAATTCTTCAATCTTGTCTGGGATATATATTTTATTTGACACACCTGTGTGATGTTTCTGATATATATTAATAAACATTCATTCACCCTGGACATGCATTTAATTTAGACCTTTTGAATCGCAAGCTCCCAAGTGTTGTCTTTGTGTTTAAGTTACCACAGAAGTTAGTCAAAGTTAGTGTGAAGACCTACATGACAAACATTCTTTGAAAGTTATTGTTTTGTAATCTAACAATACAATTTAAATGAGTTTCTAAAAATGTTATTGCATTTAGTCATCCAAAAAATGTGGCCTTTGAAAGCCTTGATAGTTGTCTCCTTCCTCGGGGGACTGTCAGCATATAGCTGACAACAGGGTGGCTGTTTTTTTATGTGTTCCATGGCCCAGCAGACTCACCTGGGGATGGACACATGTTAGCTTTGATAAATGTCTGAAAGACTTTTACAGGGAGGAGAGAGCATGAGTTTTGGCATGAGTACAGTAAATCCAATCCAGCTAGTGGCCCTGGATAATATGCTACAATATGTTGTCACAGGCAGACTGCCATGATGAAGCAGGTTTACATTGTGAATCAAGTATACTATTATGATTGTCGCTTACTTGTCTGTGCTCTGGAGAGATTGCATGTAGTTGGTCAGAAGGCTCTGTAGGTCCCAGGACCATTCTGTCTCTAGCACCTGGAGAGAGACAGATAGCATTAGTGAGTGCTAGAAAGAGAGAGGACCCTCACCCCTGACCTCCTACTGGCCCAGGGCCTCCTCCCTAGTATCATGCAATGTAAAGGAAAATAATCATATGACTTACGGACACAGAGTGCTCCATGTTCTTGCTGGTAGCAAGCCTCCACCTGGATGCAGAGAAATATCCTGACTTGTAGTATGGTATCTCCCCCAGGCTCCAAGAAATCAAATGACAAACCTTCAGAGATTAACAAAAGAAAATGGTACCTGTATTTACTGTAGGATTCATGTATGAGTTTGTCTACTTTTACATTCATGTCTTTAAAATGGCAACAATAGATCTGAAAGTATACATGCCATTTTGTGATAACAGCTATGTATCACAACCGTCCATGATTGGGAGTCCCATAGGAAGGTGCACAATTGTGCAGCGTCGTCCGGGTTGGGGTTTGCCCGGGTTAGGCCGCAATTGTAAATAAGAATATATTCTTAAATTCTTATCTGACTTGCCTAAATAAAAGGTTCAATTAAAAATAACAAATAATGAAAGCAAGCAATAAAATGTGCATGTTAAGATACTATTTATATTATGGCACCACGTCTCATCTCACAAACAATTGCTAAGGTGAACAGCAAATTCCACTATTGTGGCTAGCCTCACATAGGTGACTTATTCCATCATGACAACATGCGCCTCCTTATTTTACGGTAGTTAGCTAGCTGCTAGTTTAGATGCCTGTGATTGTTGAGACCTAATTTTGCAAACAATCTGCTTCAAAGATGGATGATGTCAAGAATTAGCCAAGGTATCTAACTAAATGACAACCCTATTAATTACGTTTCCACTCGATTGCTTAATAAATGATCAAGCTAGCGTGTGCTAGCGAACATGCATTGCTTCTGACACCTGCCAGGAACCTGCTTGCTTTATACCTGACAGATATTTAGTTACCATAGTTACCTAGCTAGATAATAATGGTTTATGATAACTGCCGTTTTGTTCATTATCTAGCTAGCTAAGTGTAAAACTGAGAGTCTGCCTGTAAAACATAGCTAGCCACATCAATTTGAGCAGTTGTAGATCAGCTAGCTAGCTTGATAATCAGTAACATTAGCTTACTATGTTTTTCTACCCAACTGGACATTCCCCTTGCCCATCCAGGTCAATCTTTTTGCATACTCCCGTCTCCTGGCCTTCTTCTAGGTTCAAAACTATATGGCTGTAGCACGGTGCCTTATTGTCAAAAGCGACCCACTCTCAACACAGCCACCTGGTGCAGTCAATGGCTCAGTGTTCCAAAACTGTTCACCTGTTTCTACATCGAGCAAGGACAATGTTCCATTTGTTGTTTTTATGGTGTGCGTGTGGCACAGCAGCATATAATAGTTGATCTCCTATTTCCAAAACAATGTGACATCTCAAATTGAAACATAGCTATATGCGCTACACATTATTATTTGGGGGGTGCTAATGTGAAACATGGCCTTTAAACTTTGAACACCTTTCTGTTATACTGAACGTAGCCCAGGCAAATGCAATCGAGCAACGCGTCGTGGCATTGATCAACCAATGATGTGTTAGATACCACCCACAGACGTTTGCTTGACACCCCCTCATTATCATATTGAGGAAGAAATACAGAAATAAGAAATAATATAAATGAATGAAAGTGGGATTACATATTTAAATAATTATTTACCTGTGTGTGCATTCATTCATCCATTTATGTATTTATCTATTTATGTGTGCATTTATTCATTTCATTCTAATTTCAGCAGGGTTGGTCCGCCATAGATCTGTTCTATGTGCACTATTTTCTATACTTCCCGTTCTTAAGTTTCATTTTTGCATCGTTTAATTTTGGTTTTGCACACCAGCTTTAGGCGAGCAATTTGAATTTGGACAACCAGGAAATGGGAGAGCGATTTCTGCATATTGTATCTTTAATACACACGTGTACATATGTGAAATAGGACAAATATAAGCACCCACCAAATTATTATTACACATACACGCTCCCAGATACACTTACCAGCACAAATTTGGTGCACATTGGGTTACCAAGCAGGCCACAGCTCTCATATGTCTGAGTCAAAACAAAGAACTCAATATTGGAAATATAATTTAATGTGCGTTCATACATAATGATCTATACTGATTCAATAACTTATACTCTTGTTTGTGAAGATGAGCAAGGGAGTGTATTAAATCGACATCACCGTTGGTTCTATAATTAATGCACATTTGGCAGTGATATAGCTGCAATTTGGCCTCCTAACATAGCTAATGACTTTGTGTCTTGATGAACAGAGCTTTTCCCACATCTCTGCTGTTTCTGTGGAACTGAAGTCAATAACAAACCAATGTTGTTATGACTCTAATAACCCATCTCCTTACAGTAAGGAGTTTAGTTGATCTGCAGTCTGCACACGAGGAGACGTGATGTAAAGCCAGCTTTTGGATCGCCTGTCTGCATGTGAACTGTCTGACAATGCTAAATTGATTTCGACAGATTTGCTTAAATGTCTTCTGAATCCAAAATCCTAGAGTAAACTGCCATCAGCAGCTGTGCTGGAGGAGCCATTCCAATGCATGTGGGGTAGAGACATTTGCCAGTGAGCAGAGTTTTGTTTATAAGCGTCTACTAAAAATAATAGACGGATCTGAAAAGGTGTAATGAATATTGTTTTAAAGGTTTATTCATGACATGCTAGGTTTTGTCCGTAAGGTAAGAGTGCTTTCTTTTGATTATGTTCTATGTGGACAATGCAAGCAAGCTGGGGAGTAGGTATACTGTTGATTTGCCTGTAGTTGAGGCTCTTTGTTAAGTGATGTAGGTCTATGTGGCCTGTTTTTTTCCCCATTTTCAAACTCAGTTTGCTGCACTGGAGGCTATTTTAGCAATTTTCCTGGAGCCTATATTTCTAAAAAAAATATATTTTCTTTGTAATCTTTCATTTCAATTGTATTTCCCTAACGTGCACACTAAATACAGTAGAGATCTTAAATGTAGACTTTTCTTTCATTCCATTCCAAAGTTGAAAACAGAAGTTTGGCCTATAGCTAGTTATTTCTAGCTATAGAGGCTACTTACGTTAGTGGTAACAAATGGTCTACACACACACACACACGCACACAATCTCTTTCCCCTCTTAAATCCTGGGCACTCTGACAGCACACATTAAGATCTGCCTTCTCAGCATGAACACATCATAAAAGTGGACAGGCAATTTCTGTTTTCACCAAATAGCCACGCGAGCTCGTTCTGCATCTCTGATTTTAATACACTCGACAAGCGGCTTAGCAGCGCTAAGGGAGAGTGAGCCGAGCCCGAGGGAGAGAAAGAGAGAGATCCGAGGGAGCGATTTTTGTGATATATGCCCCAATGGCCCTAAATCCATTTCTCCGTTTGAATTATCAACTAGAATTTGATTAATATGCAAATTCATGGCGAAAAGGCTCGTATAACTCTCTCAGTGGATAGTAATTAATCTCCGGTTAAAGTAATTTAATACATATATTCAGTTTTGTCAGCGACATGGTTAGTTCAATAGCCCGTAAAATTGAAGTTTGAAGTGTTAAGGGACTCTATAGGAACGTTATAACTAAAACTTTCAAATGTACCCTCTTTAGTGATCAATCAAGCTTCCCCCCAGGTTAATCTAGCTAATTTCTCACATCAAACCATAATAGGGTGACACGCCATTGAGCCAAGAATCGACGATGTTTTTCTTCTTTCTTTCTTTATAATGTTATCCACTTGATCCTACACTGATGAAAAGCTATTTCAACCACTGAAAGGATTTTTTGTCCAGAATTTATTGAAAAGCAAGAATGAATATTATTTCCATTATCCACTAGACCTACGATTATCCAAACTATGATTTGAATGTAAACGAAATATGTTCACAATTACGTACCTCAATAAAAAAGGAAAAATATAAATTAAATAAAAAGACCACTGCTATCAGCGAAAGGGACATATGTCCGCATGATGGGCTACGTGAATTTAAAAAAGGAGACTGGCTAAAAAGCTAAAGGAAAAAAGAAAATGGGCTTTGTTTAGCCCCACATAACTGTGGACACATTTCAAAGATTATTTCAAATCAAATGACAAATTATCGAGAGAGAGAGGGGGGGGGGGGAGTAAGGTGAGGAGGTGATGTAGTGGAGGGGAGGAGAGGGGCGCAGACCCTATTGTTTCAGCAGAGACTCGTGCGTCAAACTTCAATTTTCCGGCCGATTGAACTAGTGATTTTTTTCTCTCTCCTGAGCTGAAATACATTTACAATTTGTGGATTAATTACCATATTGAAGTATTGGGGATTGTGTTTATCCTCGCCACAACACCTCATAAAATAAGGAACTGAGACCAGCACTGGAATAGCACACTTTGTACTGTATTGGTCACTATTTGGCCCTGCATTAAAGACATCCACATAAGAAACCACGTGGAGGCAAGATATCTAAAGTTGGCCTACACTCAGAAAAAAGGGTTCTGGATAGAACCAAAAAGGGTTCTATGCTTGCTTCATATATGGCCCCACTTAAGGTTCTATATAGAATCGAAATTGGTTCTATATAGAAATATGGAACCCAAGGGTTCTATAAGGAAACCAATTTTGGTTCAGTGAAATAGAACCCCTGGGGTTCTGATCACAGAACCCTACAAAAGGGGTGCCATATATGAAGCAAGCAATAGAACCCTTTTTGGTTCTATCCAGACCCTTTTTTTCTAAGAGTGTAGGCTTCTCTACAAAAACGGGTGACGCTTCACTGTTCTAGGAAATGCATGGCACGTCAAAATGCAGAAAAATAAGTCCCATAAACAAATCCTCGACCTCTTATACCTACCTCTGCCAATCAAAAGTGAAATGTTGCTCTGTTAAATTAATAGAGCTGCATACAATATTAATAACGTAAAGAAATTAACTTTGTCCACACAGCTTCCACCATAAGGTATGCCTGCAATGGTTCATTCACAAAAATAGCATATTCATCAATTAATTTTTTAACAAATGTACTGATAATAAATTGTTTTTGTATAACTTGGTATTAATAAAATAATCTGACATTTACATTAACAAACGCAGGGCTTTAGCAGTTTAAATCAGCATCCTTGTTGGGACAAAGTACCATGTGCGCGAGTCATAGGCTTGCAGTCCCGAGCCTTTTCTGCCAGAGGGATATCATCTTGAGCAGAGAACATTTTTGCAGGAAAGGCGGCCTGCTTTCATTTCCATACTTTACAACCAATACTTATTGCAAATGGAACAAATGAGGGAGCTTATTAACACAGCCCAATTAATGTCAACCATAGTAAATTAATAATAGAAACAATTATAATATAATTATTATAATATTCTCAAAAAGTGTGTTACTGCCGTGCTATGTTGTTGTCTCTCTTTTATGTATTGTTGTGGTGTCTCTCTTGTCATGATGTGTGTTTTGTCCTATATTTTTATTTTTAATCCCAGCCCCCGTCCTCGCAGGGGGCCTTTTGCCTTTTGGTAGGCGGTCATTGTAAATAAGAGTTTGTTCTTAACTGGTTTGCCTAGTTAAATAAAGGTTAAATTTAAAAAAGAAAACTACTAACAACAATATAAAACGTAGCAATAAACTAATAATAAACTAATGATGATAAGAATAAATTAATTGTATGTTAATAATAATTATAATAACAATAATAATAATAATAATAACACTATTGTTGTTATTCTTACTGTTATTATTGTAGGTTATTATTAGTATGCCTATAATATAATATGGTAATGTGAATGTGGCTTGAATTACAATATATTTTAATTAAACTAGGCCTAATTGAAAACAATACATTTATAGTACTATATTATAGTAGCCTAGATAGTATTTTAGAGTAAAATTTGTTGAAGAATTATCTTCAATGCTCAATCTTCCAAGTCGAGTTTTACATGAGTGCTTTTGTAAAAAGTATCTAACTCCATAATAAATTATTAACATCTTGGGGTCATATTATTGCGCTCTCAACTTCATTAAAAGTGCCATAGACAAAGGAAAAAAGGAGGTAGCTAACAGAAGAACACAAAACGATAAATCAAAGCCCTCCACCAATCGCACAAATGTCACCGTTTAAACATTAAGAGACTCCGCTATACTTAGCATGAAAAACACCCAGGCCACAAGATAAAATGCTGAAAGATCTATCGTACAAAAAGCCAAACATATTATTTCTAGTCCCACACACAAACACAAAGCACAGACCAGCCCCTCTCCAGAATAAGATACTTCAATTGTGATGCATAGACTTGTTTTAAAACGAGTAAAAAAAGCATCGACAGTGACAGCAATGAGCACAGATGCCCTCAGTAGCAGAGGGGCTATGTATGCATTACTGCCTTTGTAACAAAAATTAAGCTAACGGAGGGTTAAATCAATCCATCAAATTGACTGGAAATTGTGTGGAAAATTCAGAAACCATATGGCCTCCAAACGTTTGTGTCTTTTTCTGTGTGTTGGGTCACGCTTGTCTCCGTATTGCGCGCGGCTGGAGTCCGCCCATGCTCCATTGTGGCTGTCACACAGGGGAGCAGTGCTCATTTGTTCGCCGGTTTCACGCTTCTATGCCGAGAGTGAGCGAAAAACGCACAAACAGCATGGAGAAGCTGGCCCAGAACTCGACGTTTTTGTGCCTTCTTTTATGGCCTCGTTCTGTGCTCCAGATTGGCGTTTCTCACAAATTCTATTGAGGAAATGAAAACACACGTCGCTGGGTCAGAAGGCAGGTTTTCAATGTGTTCAATGTGCTTTCAATGTGAAAGAGAAACGATACTTTGGCTTGAGGCGCAGCAATTTGATATTATGTAAAAACACAAATAAAATATAAAATATATAATTATAATAGGCCTGTAGAATGCTGATTGCAAAAAAATATCATTTAATGTCTAGCTATGTTTCAATAAATGCTACTAAAATAAGTGGTCTATGAGGAATAGTGAGAAACGAAATGTTTTATTTTGAAATACATTACACTTTATACATTATGTTTAAAATGGTGTGCTGGCATTGAAAGGCACTTACAGGTTCGCAAACCATTATAAATATATTAAAATGTGACTGATATTACGAGCAACCAGATGGAATATGATTTATCTTTGATTATTATCTTAGAAAATGTCTTCCCATCGTTATCAAACTGTTTAAATATGTAGGCTTACGATATAGTTATAACACCTAGCATATGATGTGTGTTTTTCAATCTGAATGCCTCTGTGTAATATTCAAACCAACAGTCGTTTAAATTACAATTAAGTTAAACAAAATAAAACATGCATTGAAATGATTCATAGGTTGAGTTATTAGCTAGTGGTATTAACTCATACCGGGAAGATTGTGTGTGTGTGTGTGTGTGTGTGTGTGTGTGTGTGTGTGTGTGTGTGTGTGTGTGTGTGTGTGTGTGTGTGTGTGTGTGTGTGTGTGTGTGTGTGAGTGTGTGTGTGTGTGGGCAGATCATTTGTGGATAAAATACATATTGCTTTTCATTAAACTATTCCACGTTGGTTAAATGAATGGATGAATACAATAACTGTCTGCATCTGTTGTTGCATATAAGACACAGTCCATGCGATGCTAAGTGTTCTTCATAAAAGCCTCATGATGTGGTGCATAAATGGCACTTCAAACTTTAGTCGTGGTAAGAGGGAGATACAATGGTAAAATCCTCAGTCATCCACGTCAATCTCCTCATCCTCGGAGCAGCCCTTGCTGCTAGTATGGTCTGTATATGGCGACGAAGGGGAGGACAATAAGAGTTTGTTCGAGGCGTTGCGCTCATGGTTCGATAACGAGGGTGACTCAGATCTGTTAGGGCCCAGCGCCCCGTTAGCTGCGCATTTCTCCAGTTCGGCTAGTTTGGCCATCTTCTCAAACGACACGGTTCCCACGGCTTTGGCCGACTCCACGTCCGCCTTCATCTCCTCCAGGTCGCGTTTGAGCTTGGCGCGCCGGTTTTGGAACCAGGTGATGACCTGCGCGTTGGTGAGGCCGAGCTGCTGTGCTATCTGGTCGCGGTCAGCTGGACTCAGGTACTTCTGGTAAAGGAAGCGCTTTTCCAACTCGTAGATCTGGTGGTTGGTGAAGGCGGTGCGAGACTTCCGGCGCTTTTTGGGGTTATTCCGCGAACCGAATAGTGTCGTGCCGTCTCGGCCTGTGAGAGGATATATAGAGGATAGGGATGTTATCCTATAGGCATTTGGTGAATCACCAGGCATAATATCGCTCCAAGAAACCTTAGGGAAATAACTGCTAAAACAATAAGAGACCTATGCATGTATTTCTCCTATAAAACCACCACCACCAACAACACCAATACTGTCAATAGTCTAAACGTATGGTAATAACAGACGATAATAATCAGGTGATACAATAGGCCTAATAAAAATAATAATCTTAAACGAAATATTAAATTAGTTTGCGTTATTATGTGGAGTATTATTTTGCTCCATGTTTATGCATAGGCTAATTATTCGTTTTTTCATGGTGGAACTAGTCATATTTAATCTATTTTGTTCACATAAGATTAACCAATTCGATACACATATTTTGCAGAAATCCAGGATATATATATTTTTCTAAGTTCCCTCTCAGTTTTAAGCTCTTTGGCAAGGCTCATTGTGCAAAAACATGTACCGTGCTTTTATTCAATACTCAAATGCTGAAAGAAATATGTGTGTGACCAGACCCACTGCAGGCATACACACACACACACCTGACATTCATTTATTTTTCGTTAGTTGAATTTGTAGTAGACCATAAGCTGAATTACACTAGGCTACACAGTCTGCACATAATAACTAAATCGGCCAATTAAAGATCTGACTGTCCAGACTTACCCTCCGCCGCTTGAAGAACACTGACTTCGAGCCCTTTGAAGGTTTTGCTGGCGAGCTCCTCCAGAGCGCAGAGCGGGGAGGTTTGGGTGAAAAGGGCCCGGCTGGACAGGCTATGCGCTGAAGAGGACAGCTTCTCGCTGGAGGAGAGCAGGTGCGCCGTCCCGCAGCTAGAATAACTTCTCTTTACCGAGGGCTTGTTCAGGATGTCCTCTATACTGAATGGCGTCAGGGGCTTGTTGGAGTTGGCCGGCGGCGGAAGCTGGTCCAGCGCATTGCGTCTCCGGTCCTCCATAACCGTGGGATCTTTGGAGGTCATAGTAGTTTATCAGGTGACACTTCGGAGATTTGTTTATGCTCTAGTTATACTTCAAAATAAGTATGCCTAAATGAAAAGTTGTGGGAAATGTGGAGAATGGAAATCCGATCACAGGTGCTTCTGCAACCGCATGTTGGTCGCTTTGCCGCAGGGTAGGGAGACTTTGAGTCCAGTTAAAGTCCCACTTCTCCTGTCTACTGTTACGGGGTGACGCACGAGCCACAACATGAAACCATCCGGTGGACAGTGATTCCCAAAAAGCAGCCGCAATTGACCACCACTAACAAGTTATTGTAGATTGGAAGGTAATCAATTATGGACACTGACACACATGCACACACTCTCTCTCCCTCACTCTTTCTCCCCCCACTTTCTCTCTCTTTGTCACTCCTTGACTATGATGCGGTCCAGTGTAGGATTTAGCGTGAGCGAAGCAGCGGTAATTAGAGGGCATGGCCGGGGGAGGAGTCGAATTGGATTACTTAATGCTGTCACACTTTCGACTAATCAGCACTTCGTCGAAGTACATATTATCCTTTTCTGTAGAATAGCCTATTTGGTTACCACGTAATGTAGCCTACGCATGAACAAAATATGTTGAACTATGTTCAGATCGAATTACCTTTTCTAAAATGCAGGATCATTTGCTTACAGTTACAACAGGCTAATGTATCTTATATATATATATATATATATATATATATATATATATATATATATATATATATATATATATATATATATATATATATATATATATATATATACACACATGATTTTTTAAACGTTTTTACTTGTAGCATAATTTTCGATATAGGAAGGAGACACGTGCACTGGCTATGTCTGTGCGTAAAAGTTGGTCTAGTGTAGGTATACCCTATGTTTTATAACGGTGTGCTGTTGTGAAGGCAGGCAGTATATCAGGTTAATAATACTTCCGGGCAGAGAGACAACATCATCCCCTTTAGCCTTGCCAAATCCTCTGCACTATAACTTACGCACAAAGGGCCATCCTCCATAGCGCAATGGGAGATATTTCACCTCCTCACTGCCTTGCTGCAATGGTGTACAAATATGGTGTACAAATATGAAGTGTCAGTTTAACCATCCAGCATGAATTCACATTTAGACTATAGGCTGCTACACACTAAAAAACAAATAAATGGTAGTGCTAAGTAATGATTATTTGGCTTGTAACCATAGCGGATCCATTTTTGGTATTATATGGAACCTTTCTTTGAAGTCTATATAAAGAACCCTAAAAAATGTCCTTTCTTAATCTCAAAGGTTCTTTGTAGAATCATACAGGGTTTAATATACATATTATTTTGTTAAAATTCCATAGGTTCTTTATTATTGTGTTTATTAAGTTGAATCAGGAGTGCTAGCTCTGGGTCCCTGAGGAGAGAATTGAGAACTACTGACTTAGTCAACCGATCTCAATTGATACAAGGCCATACGTGAGTCTTTCACAAGACACGTCACTAGCCATAGTCATACATAACATGTAATAGCATAACACAACAGAACCCTTGTTTGAACTACAAAGAACCATCGAAGGGCTCAAAGGGTTCTTTGGGTCAGTATGGTTCCACATAGAACCATCACCCTTCCCAAAGAACCCTTGAGGAACTCTCATTTTTTTGGTGTGTAGGCCAATATCATATGTTGATGTAGGCTTACTGAAATAAGTGTATGGCTAGGCTATATCTTTAGTAAACGTTTTTATGTTGGCTACATGTTTTAAGCCAGATCAATGAAGCCCAGCTGTAATCAAGCTTATCTATAACGTATTCCAGCAAGTTGTGAATAGCATCCTGCTGTGATACAGGCATCTAGACCAGGGCCTCGATTCACAGTTGTGATGTAACTTAAGCATTATGATGATCATACCAGGTGCGATGTTATTTATCAACTAACTTTCAAGAGTTTTCCCCAAACATTCGTTTTTATTTTATTTAACCCTTTATTTTGTCAGGGACTCATACTGAGACCAAGGTGTCTTTTACAGATGAGCTCTGAATTACAGAAATAACAGAAAATACACACATCAAAATATAAATGCTAAATGCTAATAACAGAAAGAAAAACTCGGTCATAAAAAACACATTTATCAGTAAGAAGAACCTCAATCAGCCTTCTGAATTGCCCTAGAGGCACCAAACGTCCAATTTGGGAATATTTAGAAGATTGTTCCACAAATAAAGTGCAAGAAAACTAATAGCTGATTTACTTAACTCATTTCCAAAGTTAGCCATCCCTGAGACCTGGTGTGGTAAGTCTAAAGTTTAGTAATGATTGGTACAGTGGGAGTTTTTGTCAAAGAGCTTTAATACATGAAAACATAACAATGTATCAACCTATGTGACATCAAAGAGGGACAAAAACAAAGTTAGTTTTACCTGCATTCAAAACTAATTTCATGTAAATAAAGTTTTTCTGTAATGCAATGAAGGCAGACTGTAGTTCAGATAGAGCCTGGTCAACAATAGTCTGCAATACCATACGCAACAGTATCATCGGGATATAAGTGCAGGTTACAATTTTTAACAACGAGTCAATATTGTTAATGTAAACAGTAAAAAGTATAGGACCCAAAATTGATCCTTGTGGGACACCTTTCATTTTGTCCAGAAAACCTGAACCTGTTAAGGAGGCTGCGAATTTTCACAGCTTTTTGTTAAAAATCGCGCAACATTTCAGCGTCCTGCTACTCATGCCAGGAATATAGTATATGCATATGATAAGTGTGTGTGTATAGAAAACACTCTGAAGTCTCTAAAACTGGTTAAATCGTGTCTGTGGCTATAACATAACATGTTTAGGAGTGAAAATCCTTCGAAAAACTGTTCACCAAAAACACAAAAATAATATTCATCCGCCAGTCAATGTATTGTCTAAGGCTGAAGAAAATACATGGGGATCCCCTGTAAACGCCTACAGCTTCCACACGATGTTGCCAGTGCTGGCATTTTCAGTCTCCTTTATCCTTGGTTTGATGAAGTATAGGCACTTCCTTTCTTGGGGCTCACCACAGGATGTTATGAAAGTGAAAACATGGAGTATGATTTCAAGACTTGCTGCTATCGAATACAGATCGCTCCGTGATCAATTTGATAGATTATTAACGTTTATTAATACCTAAAGTTGGTTTAGAAATCACAAATCACATTTTGGGTATACAATGACGGATTTAATCGGGAAAAAGACCCAATTGTGATGTTTATGTGACATATAGGAGTGCCAAGAAAGAAGCTCGTCAAAGGTAATGTATGTTTTATATTTTATTTCTGCGTTTTGGGTAGCGCCGGCTACCGCAAAATCTGTTGTTTTGTTGACGGTCTGGTATTCTGGGGGTGCATGCTATCAGATAATAGCTTCTCATGCTTTCGCCGAAAAGCATTTTACAAATCTGACTTGGTGGCTAGATTCACAACGAGTGTAGCTTTAATTCAGTACCTTGCATGTTTGTTTTAATGAAAGTTTGAGTTTTATCGAAAACTTTCGGTGGCGCTCTAAAATTTCCGCTGATTTGATCCCGCCACAGGGACCTAGTCCCTATCAAGATTTATATTAAACATCATCAGTAGATACACATTGAGTTCTATCTGTCAAGTAATTTTTAAACCAGTTAAATGCAGCCTGGTCTAGGCCAATTGAGGAAAGCCTCTGAATTAGCAGTGAGTGATCAACAGTATCAAAGCCTTTCACAGATCAACGAAGAGGGCAGCACAATGTTGCCTTTAATCCATACAGTTAACCACTTCATTTATAACTAGGGATGCAGCAGAGATAATGCTATGACGGTCTAAAACCCGACTGATGAAAACTTTTTAGAAAACATTTCAAAGATAAGAAAGATCTTAGATAAGATATTGTCAAGGAATCTAATATTTTAGCTAGGCAAGAAAGTTGATTAATAGGGCGATAAAAATATAGGTCACAAGGGTCACCACTTTTGTGAAGGGGGAGTGCATCATATGATCAAAAGAAAGGGAGCGCTGCTCTCAGATCAGCTTTCTCCATTAAAATATTTTTCCCAAACATTATAATTACTTCACAATACTGACGAAAGATCGGCTCCTGGAAAGATATACCGCCTACTGCTGCAAATATTGAGGCTGCTTATTCTAATGCTTACCCAATAAAAATGCATTAAATCATTGATTTGGCACATCATTGAGCACATGTTAGGCTACACATCATGAATTATATTGAGACAAATAACAGACAGTAGCTTACAAGTAGCAAAATAGAACTCAATTGATTGAATATTAAACGTACCCTATTTGAATATAATTCGAATAGGCCTATAGCCTACTGTTAATATTTTAATGCAGTTATCACGGTTTTCATTTGAAGCGTTTGTATACGTTGCTTGTTTCTGTCAATTCCAAAGACATTGGCAACTTTGTTTTTGTAGTCAAATTTGTTCTGAAGTTATCGGCGGTCACAGAGAAACCATGTGATTCTATGTTTAGCGGAGATCTTCTGTGTATAAAACGACACGGTAGGGCAAAAAATTATCTAACGACGCACTTCGCTGTTCTACGAGCGATCCGAGGCAGGCGTTAGAATACGAGTGTTTTCAAGTGCAACGTTAATAAGAATGGTTTTGGGAAACAGCTCGGAGATTTAACGATGCTCCTACTAAGGTTTTAATGATGAATTTAGCCTTAAGCTGTTCTACGAGCGGTCTGAGGCAGGCTGCTACTACCAAGGTTTTAATGATGAACTTAGCCTTAAGATGCTTTTGGAAAACCGGGCCTAGCCTGTTATTATAAGCTATAGGTCCATATGTAAATACAACTACTAGGCTTACTACTAGGCCTCCTACTACTAATAATATTAGTAGTAATAATAGCAATAATAATAACAGCCATAATAATACCACTAATAATAATAATAATAATATAGACAATTTGCTATAATTTTTATATACTTTTTCCTATTTGTCAATTCTGAAATAGCCTTGCTAATAATGCAACAGAACATAACGCGGCATTAAAACAATCAATCTAACTATTAAATAGTGATTAACATTGCAACTATGTTTGTAAAAAATGTCATAAGAATCCTATTAGTGTACAAATCATATTTGGAAAGAAAATTATAGCGTACACGTTAAGCGCAGGGCCTATGTGGTGGCTGGCGTTGAACGCTCATGCAGTGACGCATAGGTTGCGTTCCAATAGTACACTCCGCCTTTCTTGGGTGCATTAATAAATATGTCCCTACTGTAACTATACGTCATGTACCTCCACCTATCACAATTAACGCAGCGGGCCTTGTTTTTTAAGGTGATTAAACGCTACAGCCAAGACAGTAGCCTATTAATAAATTATCCCATGCGTGATAAAAAACAAGCAGTGAAATTAGGCTACAATTCGTGCGATGAAGCACACTGTGTGAGTCATTTGTGGAGAAATCCAACAATATGATGAGAACAGATTAAATCTTTTCAGCCTCCAACAGTCAGTTGTTTCATGTCCAATCCTTGACGCCCTCGGGCAATTTACTGGACCCAAGCGAGTGACATTTCAGAGGCTGATCGCTTTCTCTCACAGATTTCTGTCCATCACAGATTTCTTCTGCACGTGACAATACTGCTATAGCATTTTTTTTCTTCCTGAAAATGATTTAACATGTAGATAACGCCATCATGTTCAAGATTGATTGACAAGGTTTAGGATGTCTGCAATCAAAGTGTAACAATGAGTAGTTCAGAATAATGACTTTGTTACACAAGTCACTTTATTTGGTGACAGTTTTATTTTGTAATTTACCCATGGCTTCCTCGCGCGTGAGATTTGATTACACGGGCATTGTTGGATCTTTTCAGGGTTCCCCTCTCGCCTGCTCGCTTGACCTTTCCATACTCCATCATTGCACCCACATCCGTGCGGGTGCATTTGATACCCTCTAAGAAATTGAGAAACACTCGTATTTTCACGTAGGTCTTGATTTCATCATCAGAAGAAATGTCTACTCAGGCCTTTGAACTTTTGTTGGCCTATTTCTAAAAGTCATGAGAGAAGTGAATTCAGGGATCTATACATGGGCCAAACATAGGCTGGAGGCTAGAATAATCCAATGAAATAAATACATTATTGACTATTATGAAAATATTTGTTGTTCCTACGAATTTATTAGCCTATATTGTACCTGTATTTACAGCCTGACATGGTTATGCTTTTTGTTGTCTAGGCTATCCCACTGGGCCCACACTGGTTGAATTAACATGGTTTCCACTTACTTTCAATGGAATTACTTTGAACCAACGTGGAATAGAAGTTGACTTGACATCTATGCCCAGTGGGATGTTTTCAATGTGTGTGGAAAGTAAGCCAGCAAAAATAGTTGAAATATTAAAGCTGCATTGAATGATCAAATTGTATCCCATTTGAATCTGTTATGGGGGAAGTGTGACCCTAAATACTGAACATTAACAGACATTATGAATAACACATTGATTTCCAAACTTCTAAGCATTATGCTTAATGACATTTCTGGGGTTTGGGCTATAGCTAGACTGCACAGGCCTACATGTCACTATAAGCTGACCACTGCAGTCAGTATGTCAATATTCAACAGTGTATAAAGCCCAGTCAAAAACCTATACCCTTATCCCCTACTCCTTCTATTTGCAGATCTGAAGGACCCCCCCCCCTAAAAGCAATAGAAGGTGAGGTGGAGCTATCATTGTATTAATCTGGTTACAAAAAAACAAACGGGTATAAGCTAGGGGTTATAGGGTTGCTGCCAGACGAACAGTGGCTCTCAAGGGCAGACATGTCGGATGTGATTATGGAGGCCTGGCATATCTGCCATTCATATGCCCAGTCATGGGACTGTGGCACTTATATTACACACTGCCGTGGGCACACACACATACGGCCTGTTAGACAGATGCCCGGTGCTAAATGCCTATGTTGACTGGCCTCTTGATGCGGCTATCGGCTAATCCCACTTACAGATGCGTGTCATCATAAAGCTGATGGGTCCCCAAGAGCAGACGAAGACAGCATAACAGATGCAAGATATGCTGGCTAATGATGAGGACGCTACCACTCACATCATCTAACTCTATAATACGAAGAGTATATGGTATAACCTTCCATTTTCCCCCCAGCCAGTAAGTCATATAGCTCTAGTTGAGAACATCATCCATCCATTCATCCCTTCATCCCATTCATTTATTCACTCCTGCATTTATTAATTCAAACATTTCTATTTCTCATCCTGTGTTATGGATTTACAGAGCCTCAGCTAGCAAGCCCATATCTCTTTCAGACCCTGAGCCAGCCGTGCCAGACTTATGGACACACAGCCAGTGAAAGAGACTACCTCCTGACTCTGACAGACATGATACTAAGCACACGGTTTCTTCCATCACCGGAGGCAGCAGCTAGGAGTACAGCGCTGTGAAATAGAGAGAGGGAGAGCGAGTGAGAAAGAAAGAAAGAAAAAAAGAGAGAGAGAGAGAGAGAGAGAGACATATACAGGTAAAGAGACAGAGCGAAAGAAAGAGAAAGACAGAGAAAGAGGGATGGAGAGATAAGAGCCCTGATAGATGTTTTCACCTGTGAGTGGCTAAAAGCAGAAAGCAGGACAGGTGCACCTTGAGGAACACAACGGTAGAGGGTTTCTTATGATGGATGGCAGAAGTCAAGGTGTGTGTGTGTGTGTGTTTATATATATGTGTGTGTATGATCTCTGTAAGCTGTTCTGTCATACTCAGGTATGAGCCGAAGGAGAGGGGTTTGGCAACGGGGCGGCATAGTCTAGAGTAGAGTTCACACTGAAAACACACTCAGATCTTCTCCAGTCATCTTCTCCAGTCATCATCTCTCTAACCAATAACAGCCTATGAGGAATATAAAGCCATACTACAGTCCATGCCCCAGAAAGCCCCTTCCACCACAATGTGGAAGCTGTGACCAATGTGATATATTCATTACAGATGAGTGATGACAACACTGTGATGTATTCATTAATAGTGAGTGATGTCACTAATGTGATATACTCAGTCATTTCCCCTTCCTCGTCCCCAGCTGTTCGGCTCAGTGTCTGACTTACTGTGGGTAATACCACAAAAGGGTTAATGATAATGAAATAAATGTCTAGGTTTGGTTGCAGCATGGTGGGAGTCAGTTGATTCAAGTCTGAGGCCACAGCAAAGTAATGCTGTTACTGACACTTGGCAACAACTGGTGTTCAGACGTGTGATGCCAGGTTTCAATTAGAAAGAGGAGATGGAGGGGCAATGGAGGGAGAGCCAATGACGAGAGAGAGAGAGAGAGGTGGGAGTAAGACCATCAGTGTGCAAAGAGAGGAAGAGAAACAGAAAGAGGGAATAAATTGAGAACATCTGTGGAAAGACAAAGAAATGAGAGAGACTGTAAGATGTCAGACGAGAGAGAGAACAAGAAAGGGAGATTAAAAGAAAGACTGAATAAGAGAGAGGGGGAAGGTGTGTGGTTCACTGGTCTGACACACACAGCAGATGTTTCCGCCATTCAGCTGTTCATTTAAACCACTTTACTGAATAGTAATGACAACTGCTATACTGGTACCTCTTGCAAGATATACAGTACAAAATATAGTCGCTTGCTTTATTGGTCCATTTGCACAGACATTCTCTGATGTGATGCTGTCACAGTACCCATCGTGATACACAACACACACAAACAGGCTGCTGCAGAGCAGTATCCTTGGAGCAATTAGGGATAAACAAATAGGATATTGAAGCCGGTAACCCTTCGGCTGCCAGCTCACTCCCTGCACGTTTCCCCCTAGTCAGCTCGGGGATTCGAACTGGCAACCCTCTGGTTATTGGCCCGCCTCTCTAACCTTGAGGATACCGCAGACCATCTTTTCTCCTCTCCTCTGTTCATGTCCTTCTCTTCCCCATCATTCACATATCTACTCACCTCTTATATTCCGTTCATCCCTTCTCTTCTCCACTCCTCTCTTCTCACCACCTCCATTGTGGGAGGTTCATTCAGAGGACACCTGTGAGGAAATTATTTGATTTAAACTAACTTCATTGTTGTCAAGGCTGCATAGTTAACTACCGCTCTTCGGCAAAGACGTTAAAAAACATTAAAATAAACTTGAAAAAATGATATCTGTAAACATTTTTACCAAATGGTGGTCGTTCAGTAATACCATTTTTTAAATTAATGCTGGAGCACATTTGCAATGTGCCATTTATCAATGAAAGGATCTGTACAAGAAAATCAATGCTTAATTTAAG
This sequence comes from Oncorhynchus tshawytscha, assembly GCF_018296145.1. Lineage (NCBI taxonomy): Eukaryota > Metazoa > Chordata > Actinopteri > Salmoniformes > Salmonidae > Oncorhynchus > Oncorhynchus tshawytscha. The sequence goes on from NC_056434.1 coordinate 66,771,318, forward strand.
GGAAGGTGTTTAGCAGCATACAGACCAAAAAATACCTCTTTAATCCAGACAGATTCAAACGATCACTGCTGTCTGACAGGAACCTCAGCCGATAAGGCACTGATTACCTCGTTCTATCACTCCAGCCCAGTGGAATAGACAGACATGATGGGTGATGGTTAAAAGGCAAATCTTTTCAGCATATCGACAACATGCCTATTTTGCTGTGTGTGTATGTGTGTGTGTGTGTGTGTGTGTGACAACAGCATCTGCTTGTTTTGGAGATGGGGTAGCGCTCAGGGTGGATTTACGTTAGAAAATAGGTCTAGTGAGCTCTATTTCTTTTCAACATCAGATGTGTAACTTTTCTGTTTACACTTACCTTGGATATGGTGTGGCCAAAGCCACATTCCTGCTTAATACATGTGTGCAGCTATTAGCATACTGTAAATACCATATTATATAGACAAACTAAATAAGGAAAGCAATTTAAACTATGCAGGAGGTTTTCATCTAAGCCATATTGCACATAGGGTGTTGTACACTTATTGCAATGATTGACAAATGTGTGGATATTGTAAAACATGTTTTAAAAGCCTTTAATTTTCAATTTGGCTAACAGAGCAAAAATTCTGTCTACTGGTATTATGGTAATTAGGGTAATTCTTGGAGGAACATGTGGTGTGGGAGTGGGGAGAGCCGTTGTCTTTACACCAGTGGAGGCTGCTGAGGGGAGGACGGATCGTAATAATAGCTGGAACGGAGTTAATGGAATGGCATCAAACACATGTGAACCAATGCTTTTGATGTATTTGATACTATTCTACTCCGCTCCAGCCATTACCACGAGCCCGTTCTCCCCAATTAAGGTGCATCCAACCTCCTGTGCTGTACACTGTACCCCTCAGAGAGGAGTATGTGGTGTAGCTGTCTCCCACACTACCTAAAATGAAATTAGCCATATTGTAGTATGTGTTATCTTCCATTCAGTCTATGCTACTAGGTTATTTCTGGCTGAATGAGTGTGAATTTGTAGGGTGAGGGCTGGGTGGGGATGATGTGACCCCACATGTCTATCACACTGACAACTTCATTAAGGGAGATGCTCATGAATACAAAATTGCACCAGTTGGAACGTGGCATATCCTATTTATTAATTGTATCTATTTATCCTTAGCTATTTGACGAGGAAAGTATTTCAGCAGAAATGTGTTTTTTTACAGTATGGACATTTCACACTAACAGAACTTTAAATCACATTTACATTACAAAGGATTTAGCCCAATCCACGTATGAAGATGCTACAGAACTCTGACTTCCAATGTTCATATCTACTCATATCTACTAGAATAAAGGGGTCCAAAAAAGGTTCTTTGGGTGTCCCCAAAGCAGAACCCTTTCTGGTTCCAGGTAGAACCCTTTTGGGTTTCATGTTGAACCTTCTGTGGAAAGGTTTCGACATGGAATCCAATCTTGTTCTACCTGGAACCAAAATGGTTATTCCTTGGACCCAAAAATGGTTCTCCTATGGGGACAGCCAAAGAACCCTTTTCAGTTCTAAATAGCACCTTTTTTCTAAGAGTGTATAATAAATAAAAAATCTTCATCTTAACGGGACAGTCTTTCACTCTCCAGCCCCGGTGTAGTGTATCACCCAGGGTTTAAATGTCACATCTCTCTCCCATTGATCCAGCGTTGGACTCCTCTCCTCAGATCAATGGGAAATAAAAGAAAACCTGGGGCTGAAAGAGGCATGGAGGGTCGTAACCTTCTAGCACAGTCTGATTAGACGATAAAGGTCACCGCTCAATGTCACTGTGATCATTCCGATGGCCTACTAAAGATGAAGCAGTTGTTCGTGGCTGAGACACACATGCACATACGTACACATACCTAAGACTACCTACCTAACACATCACTTTCAGACTACACGGTATACAAGCAGCACTATTCAGAATACCTATTATGAGCTACCGTCGCAGTGCTGAATCTCTTGCTACTGGGAACCGGTTCATTGGAACAGAACAGAGAATCCGAAAATAACCCTTTTTTTCCCCAAGGAAACAAAGACGAAAGTGATCTCTAGTGTTCCCGAAACAGATCCGTTATTTTCAAATCTTGAGAACCGGTTAATAATGTTAATGTTTAAAAAATAATTGTATATAATTATGTAATTCAGTGATGTTCTGATGCTAGTAATAGGCAGGTAGCCTAGTGGTTAGAGCACTGGGCCAGGAACTGAAAGGTTGCTAGAACAAATCTCCAAGCTTGTTCTTCCCCTGAACAAGGCAGTTAACCCACTGTTCCCAGGCCGTCGTTGTAAATAATCATTTGTTCTTAACTGACTTGCCTGGTTAAAAAAAAGAAAGCCTGAACACTTTTCAATTCATGTCATGATTATTAGAGCTTCAAGCCAAGCCCCCTACATGCACCCCCCTCTTTCTCACTAACTCCCCACCTGGCAAATGTTAGTCGCATCTCCCGTCTGCACTTATATGACCAATCAAACATGTAAACAACTAGCTTACAGATTCTGTAGCAAAGCTTCTCTATCCTTGACAATTGGGGGAGTAAATGAATGAGCTAAGCTTAAAATCTATTTTGATTTCACGGATAAAAAAAATGAATGAAAAGAAACGATATGAACTGTAACTTTGTTTTGGTTCGAACCGGTTCAGAACTTTATTATGCTGGTCGGAACACTAGAATGGAAAGAAAACAATAAGGGTTCAACCCCTGCTCAGTGGTAGGTTGAACCAAACATCCCATGGGAAAAGTTAGCCTCATAATTACTAGACTGCGTTGGTAGCGATCCATTCATGTAAGCCAAAATCAGGCTGGCTCGCGAGGCTAAGGTAGAGTGGCGTCTGAAAAAAATCACACAATAGAGTTCAGTCTAGAATTAGTGAATTTAAAATCAAAGGGCATAGTGATTTGGATGGTTTTGTTTCTTCTAAAAAAAAAGGCACTAAATTTACTATAGAGTACAGAAAAAGTGATTGAAATCTCAAATGTATTCCTGAATACGGCATGTTTCAAACACACGGAACTGTGGTGTGTGTGGTTTAGTGTGTGTGCGGTGTTAAGTGTCCTTTTGCTGCTGACATTTCTCTTTAAATCAGCCTGACTCCCACCCATGCTCCTCCACACTTGAACTCCTGGTAATGAATCACTTGGCCAACACAATATCCCCTCCCCAGGAAGCAGAAAGGCCTTGAGCTTTACAGCAGCATCCATCTGGCCATAAGTCTCCCTGCTACACACACACACACGCACAAACGCACACAAGCACACACACACTCTCGCTCTCTCTACTCACTGAGCCTGGACAAGAAACCCCTATTGAGGCAAGGACACAAATCTCACCCTAGATAACACACACACACACAAATGCACACACGCACACACAATAAATATCTACGGTGCTCAGATTGTTCAGAGATTTATTCGCCTGCCAAGCCAGCAGAAAATTGACTTGTTTCATGGAGGCAGGCTATTGACACACATACTGGGGAGCGAGAGAGAGTGAGGGGGAAAGAGAGAGAGAAGAGAGAGAGAGAGAGAAAGGGGGAGAGGATGATATAGAGAAAGTGTGAGAGGGTCTGGGGGACAGAGAGCATATAAGGGATTGGGCCAGGGAGGAGGGAGATAGAGAGTGAGGAATGGTAAGTGGGGGAGCAAGAGAAAGCGAGAGAGTGAGGGATGGGGAGTGGGAGAGCGAAGGAGTAGCTCCCCTACATTCTGAGCTAATGTAATCAGTAGTGTGGGAAATATCTCTGAGTAAAATGGCACAGCTGACATTTATATAAGAGGATATTGATGACATAAGCCAGACAGACGGCAGCCGTCCCACTGATAAAGCAGCTCATTTAGCCAGTACATCATTCTCCCCCTGCAGTGACACACACTCAGGCGCAAACACACCAGAGGAGGCTGGTGGGATGAGCTATAGGAGGATGGGCTGAAAACATACACACAGAGTGCTCACAAAGACACACACATACACACACCCCACAGGCATACAGAAAGGGTCCATCACCCAGACAGACAGGGATAAGCAGTCTCTCTAAGCTCAGCCTCTGTCAGACACACCGACACATGCACAGACAGACAGACAGACAGACAGACAGACAGACAGACAGACAGACAGACAGACAGACAGACAGACAGACAGACAGACAGACAGACAGACAGACAGACAGACAGACAGACAGACAGACAGACAGACAGACAGACAGACAGACAGACAGACAGACAGACAGACAGACAGACAGACAGACAGACAAAGCCTTAGCCACACTAGTCTCTTACACAGAGAAACCCAAAGTGAGAGAACCTCACCCATCCCATAGGACCACAGTTCTAATTCTGCTTTTATGACTACTCAATGACTCTCTGGGTTATGGCTTCCTAAAACAGAGCGAGATGAGGGAGTACCCCCACCCCCCATTGGCCCACAGCCCATCACACCCCTGGCTGAGGAGAGCAGCGGGACATGGGAAAGCTGGTGAGGTGAGCAGATTTTGTGCTGCTCTCAGCTCGCAGGTTCACACTGAGGTAGGTTCATTTAGTCTGAGCTCTAGAGTCTGGCATACCCTATCCACACATAAACTGCACATAAAACCAACACCGCACATCAGCCACGAGCTACAACTCAAAGGCTCTCAAATGGGCATAGCACCAGGAAGCTGAAGCTGCTCCAACACACTTTTGGACGCACAGTGTGGAGTCTACGTACGATAAAGGAGAGGCATCAAAGAGAGCAACTTATTAAGGCCAAGTAGTAAACTAGGCCCTCCTTGGCTGTAAACAAATCAGCATCATTTTAGACTAATGTGTGACACTGTCTCTGGTGCCTGCTCCATAGCCTAGTCTAGTGAGTGGTGAGGGAAAACCGCGGTGTGGGGCTTGAAGTCGTGTTCCCTAGCAGAGCATGGAAAATCCCCAAAAGGCCGTCCTCTGCATGGGGTCTGACCTGTATTTCATGATGCAATGGGAATCAAATATGCCACACAACCATGAAAGCTCTCCCATGGACTATGGGCATATACTGTAACTACCTTCACTTTCACAAAGGCCAACAAATATGTCTTTCTCGGTCCTCTGTCTCTCTATCACTCTCCCCCGCACTGCTTCTTAACACAAATGTAAGAAAATAACTGATGACGAAATGTGTGTTTTTTTGTTTACCCTCTTTTTCTCCCCAATTTCGTAGTATCCAATTATTAGTAGTTACTATCTTGTCTCATCGCTAGAACTCCTGTATGGGCTCGGGAGAGACGAAGGTCGAAAGTCATGCTTCCTCCGAAACACAACCCAACCAAGCCGCACTGCTTCTTAACACAGCGCACTACCAATCCGGAAGCCAGCAGCACCAATGCGTCAGAGGAAACACCGTGCACCTGGTGACCTTGGTTAGCGTGCACTGCGCCCGGCCTGCCACAGGAGTCGCTGGTGCGCGATGAGACAAGGATATCCCTGCCGGCCAAACCCGGACAACGCTAGGCCAATTGTGCGTCACAGTCGCAGACGGCTGTGACAGAGCCTGGGCGCGAACCCAGAGTCTCTGGTGGCACAGCTAGCGCTGCGATGCAGTGGCCTAGACCACTGCGCCTAGACCACTGCGCCACCTGGGAGGCCCAAAATGTGGGTTTTAAGTGGAAATGGAACCTATTATTTGATACAGTAGGCCTGCTCTATATTTCACAGCAACAGTGAGTGCTAGTAGTCTGACCCATGGCTATGGGAGGCCTTCCATCCTGTTTGTATGGGCTGTTTCTACCGGCGCTTACTGGTTTTAAGTTCTATACTGTATATGCTCTGCAGGAAGTAGGCTGCAGAACACTTTGAAAAACACAATTACATTTCAGAGAGAGAGAGAGAGAGAGACAAAGGCACACACACAGAGACAGACAGACAGACACACACAACACACACCGCACAGGAGGGAGAACATGTCACAAACAATCACCTCTAGGTCTGAACTTTACCCTTCACCCACTCTACTGTAACCTAATCAGCACTGCTGACACACACACACACACACACCTCTAAGAGGCGTGACCGTGCAGTGCGCGGCCACAGGGCTGTAACAGGCGCGACGGCTGTGCTGTGGTCTCTCACGCTCCTCTCGTCTCTCAGATAACACACTCTGTAATTACTCTGTTTATCTAAATAATGTCCAACTAAGGACAACTGACACTATGCATTAAAGCTGGACATCACTCTGTCAGACACAAACACACTTACACCCACACATTTACACATACCTTGCACACAGCCACACTATAGTAAGCCACAGCCTGTCTGCACCCACACAGAAACATACACGAAGCACACACACACATAAACACCAATGACTCAGTCTTATTTGGAAAAACTTTCTGTATCAATACTTACAATATACATAGGCCTGTACCTCTGAAAGATCTGCAAGTCATGTAGGAAGAGTGTTGCAGTGCATTTGTCTACCCTGAATAGTGAGGAAGAATACAGAGGTCAGTGTTTTCCCACAAACTGTTTCTAAACGTGTAGTTGATGGTTTTAAAACGTTTCAGGGGTTTAGAAGACTTGGGTAATGTATCACTGACCTCCCAATCAATAAAAGACGAGCCGGATTCTGAATCACATTCATCACTGCTAATGATCATTTTCCGTCAAGTCTCGGCACACACACATACACACACACACACACACACACACACACACACACACACACACACACACACACACACACACACACACACACACACACACACACACACACACACACTGCAAAGCTATATATTCCTGCAGTTTTAGTTATCCATTTGTCTCACACTTACTGTCCGATACATCTTTTCTCCCTCCTATGGCCCCAGTATCCTACAGTAGAGTTTCATCAGCTTGAGAATTGAAATGGATCACTCACTTGTTCTTTCTTTCAAGGTCCCCATAACCTTGTCTTTCCAGAAGAGCTTGTGAATCAAAATTAGAAACCCACCTTTCCTTCTACTTTGCACTTTAAAGGTTGGTACAAAACACAAACTTTGTGTGCATTTAATGCTCTTTTGGGAGGCATTTCTTTGGTGCTAAGCCATTGTTGGCACAATATCTGCAGGCAATTTGGGGAGAAATATAATGCTTCTGAATCTATATGTCTTCATCTTGTCTCTGACCTTCAGGGATGCTCTGGGTTTTCCCATGTTTCATCAGCTTCTAACACACACACACACACACACACACACACACACACACACACACACACACACACACACACACACACACACACACACACACACAGAGAATGTGGTTAAGGCTCACGACAGATCAAACACACAGATGTACAAAGGGAGAAAGGCAAGCCAAGCCGTCTAGACTTCACCACGGTAACAGATACGACCACTGAGGCTGTCCTGAGCAGGACTCTGCTCTCTGTGTTCAGAGGAAATGTATCCCTATTAACTCCTGATCCCCAACAAGATCGGTGTGTGTGTGTGGATTGAGCCTTTATTGATATTTCTTTACTCAAAATGTATCTGGTACAGGTACATCTGGGTATGACAGATGTACCTGCACGGTAGTTGCACTAAACATGTAATTGTAATTACCATTTAACTACATAGCCTGAGTGAAGTAACATAGAGTGGGGTCATCCTCTTTTGCAATGTCGTCATACTTCTGCTGATCACCTTCCAGGCTAATGAGACGTAAGACTGACCCTTCTGTGCTTGAGTTCCTCCTACAAACTTCACAGACATGGTTCACGGGCCCAAACTAGTGTATGTGTTGTGTGTGTATAGCAGTAGCTTACTTTATACTCAAAACCCCTAATGCCGTTTGTATTTCCCTTTATGGTCATCTGAATGTATCTGATTTTTTTACACAAAATAGGTATTACAGTAGATATTTCTGTGGTTGGGACGCAAGAGTCTATTTTACCATGGAGACCTTGAGATGCTTGCTTGTTGTTTCATTGGAAAATGTGTGTTTTCTGCCTTGACATTTGAACTCTAACATGATCTCACACCTCAGTGTTAACCCTTTCAGCCCCCAATGCTGATACTGTCACGTTACAATAGTCATGAGGATCCGTGCCCTCATGACCCACCGCTCACGGAGGCGGGAGAGTTTATCCCGCTTGTGTCCCGGGAACAGGTGTAGGATTTGGTCATCGATCCCTATATTTTGTTTGGTGTTCAAACTGGGAATGAGAAGGGTGGAAAACAGGGTATTTTCATCACATGCAAGGTCAACGTGTGATCTGAGAAAGCCCCCAAAAAAGAAAAGAGAGAAGAGTCAGTGTTTCTGTCCTGTAAGGCTGAATATCCATCAAGTCATTTCATCACCTTCATCCTGTAGAAATGCAGTTGCCACCTAGTGTGACTGAGAGTAGGTTTGTTTGCCTCGTTAGAGTAATTTCACAAATTTAGACTAAAAGATCAACAATTGTCACCTAAATAGTCAGGTAAATCCACAATATCACCTCTACCAGACACAGAGTTAGAGAAATAGAGTAGGCCTAAGCCAGTAGGACTCACTCACGTACACACATTTTTCTCCCCAGAACTCCTGTCACTCCAGTTTATGATGTTGCCCTATTTGATGGAGGGAGATTAAAGGTCTTTTCGTAGAGATTCCGAAGGTAACGATGCCATCGGAACGCACATCAGAGCACTAACTTCCGAACACTGCTGCGGAATGTGAGGAAACATTTAGAAGGCAACACATGGAGCACATGCAACCCATACGAAAAAGAAAATACATTTGACCCTATGCATGTAACCCTATACATTTGACCCTATGCATGTAACCCTATACATTTGACCCTATGCATGTAACCCTATACATTTGACCCTATGCATGTAACCCTATACATTTGACCCTATGAAAATACATTTGACCCTATGCATGTAACCCTATACATTTGACCCTATGAAAATACATTTGACCCTATTTGCATGTAACCCTACATTTACATTTGACCCTATTTTGAAAATACATTTGACCCTATGCATGTAACCCTATACATTTGACCCTATGAAAATAAATTGCCTTTAAATATTCAATATATCCACATAATTTTTTCCTTCCTCAAGGCCTCTTTGTCGCACCAGCCAGTTTCTATTTTGTGAAGTGTGCCAGTCCCTCCTGCAGCAAAGCACCCCCACAACATGATGCTGCCACCCCTGTGCTTCACGGTTGGGAGGGTGTTCTTTGGCTTGCAAGCCTCCCCCTTTTTCCTCCAAACATAACGATGGTCATTATGACCAAACAGTTATTTTTTGTTTCATCAGACCAGAGGACATTTCTCCAAAAAGTACGATCTTTGTCCCCAAACCATAGTCTGGCTTTTTTATGGCGGTTTTGGAGCTGTGGCTTCTTCCTTGCCGAGTGGCCTTTCAGGTTATGTCGATATAGGACTAATTTTACTGTGGATATAGATATTTCTGTACCTGTTTCCTCCAGCATCTTCACAAGGTCCTTTGCTGTTGTTCTGGGATTGATTTTCACTTTTTGCACCAAAGTACATTCATCTCTAGGAGACAGAACGCATCTCCTTCCTGAGGCGTATGATGGCTGGTGGGTCCCATGGTGTTTATACTTGCATACTATTGTTTGTAATGAACGTGGTACCTTCAGGCTTTTGGAAATTGCTCCCAAGGATGAACCAGACTTGTGGAGGTCTACTTTTTTATTATTATTTCATTTATTTTTAGGAATTTTTTGGTTGAGGAATTTACAGGTACAAAATCTATTTCAATTCATATTTTCAGTTTATATATCATGTACCAGTGGGCTGCCACTCAAAAGAAAAACAAAAGTAACAAATACATACAGAGAAATTAGTATATTGATCAAACAGCATAAAAGTTTGCGAGCATAAAAGTTTTTTAATGAACCCGCTTTGATCTTGAGACAGGGCGACAACATTTTGGAAAATAGTTTCATATCTGTGTTTTTCAAAGACAGGGCGTGATAGTGAGAAAACTGGGTGCTATCCATGCAATTCTTCTTATAAAAGTTTAATATTAGTGCTGTATTCTTACAAATTACGCGCTAACAAAAGAAGCTATTTGGACATAAATGATGGACATTATCGAACAAATCAAACATTTATTGTGGAACTGGGATTCCTGGGAGTGCATTCTGATGAAGTTCATCAAAGGTAAGTGAATATTTATAATGCGATTTCTGACTAATTTTGACTATACAACATGGCTGTCACGCCCTGGCCTTAGTTATCTTTGTTTTCTTTATTATTTTGGTTAGGCCAGGGTGTGACATGGGTGATGTATGGTTTTTGTCTCATCTAGTGTGTTTGTACTGTCTAGGGGCTTTTGTAGATTTATGGGGTTGTGTTCATTCTAGGTGTTTATGTAAGTCTATGGTTGCCTGGATTGGTTCTCAATCAGAGGCAGGTGTTTATCGTTGTCTCTGATTGGGAACCATATTTAGGCAGCCATGTTCTTTGGGTATTTTGTGGGTGATTGTTTCCTGTCTCTGTGTTCTCTGCACCAGATAGGACTGTTTCGGTTTTGCCATGTTTTGTTTGTTGTTTTTGTATTGTGTAGTGTTCACGTACATTCGTCTTGCATTAAAACATGTTGAGCATGAACTACGCTGCGTATTGGTCCGATCCCTGCTACACCTCGTCTTCAGAAGAAGAGGAGGAAATCAGCCGTGACAGAATCACCCACCAAAACAGGACCAAGCAGCGTGGTGACAGACAGCGGCAGGAGGAGCAGCGATGTCAGGATTATTGGACTTGGGAGCAGTATCTGTACTTGGGAGCAGTATCTGGACTATAGAACTTGGGAAGAGATAGACCGGTGGGCGGTCGACCCAGGGAGAGTGCCGGAGCACGCCTGGGATTCGCTGGAGCAGTGCAAGGAGGGTTACAGGAGAATGGAGTTGGAGAAACGAGCACGGCGGCCCGAGAGTCAGCCCCTAAAATTTATTGGGGGAGGGAACACAGGGAGTATGGCGAAGCCAGGTAGGAGACCTGCGCCAACTTCCTGTGCTTACCGGAGAGTGAGAGAGACCGGGCAGGCACCGTGTTATGATGTGGAACGCACGGTGTCTCCAGTGCGGATTCATAGCCCGGTGCGGTACATTCCAGCTCCTCGGATCGGCCGGGCTAGAGTGGGCATCGAGCCAGGTAAGGTTGGGCAGGCTCGGTGCTCAAAAGCTCCAGTGCGCCTGCACGGTCCGGTCTATCCAGTGCCACCTACACGCACCAGCCCTCCGGGGGCAGCCCCCCGCACCAGGCTTCCTGTGCATGTCCAGAGCCCAGTACTCCCTGTTTCTCCTCCCCGCACTCACCCTGAGGTGCGTGTCCTCGGCCCAGTACCACCAGTGCCGGCACACGTACCAGGCCTACAGTGCGCCTCACCTGTCCAGAGCTGCTAGAGTCTCCCACCTGTCCAGAGCTGCTAGAGTCTCCCGCCTGTCCAGAGCTGCTAGAGTCTCCCGCCTGTCCAGAGCTGCTAGAGTCTCCCGCCTGTCCAGAGCTGCTAGAGTCTCCCGCCTGTCCAGAGCTGCTAGAGTCTCCCGCCTGTCCAGAGCTGCTAGAGTCTCCCGCCTGTCCAGAGCTGCTAGAGTCTCCCGCCTGTCCAGAGCTGCTAGAGTCTCCCGCCTGTCCAGAGCTGCTAGAGTCTCCCGCCTGTCCAGAGCTGCTAGAGTCTCCCGCCTGTCCAGAGCTGCTAGAGTCTCCCGCCTGTCCAGAGCTGCTAGAGTCTCCCGCCTGTCCAGAGAGTCTCCCGCCTGTCCAGAGCTGCTAGAGTCTCCCGCCTGTCCAGAGCTGCTAGAGTCTCCCGCCGGTCCAGAACTGCTAGAGTCTCCCGCCGGTTCAGAGCTGCTAGAGTCTCCCGCCTGTCCAGAGCTGCTAGAGTCTCCCACCTGTCCAGAGCTGCTAGAGTCTCCCGCCTGTCCAGAGCTGCTAGAGTCTCCCGCCTGTCCAGAGCTGCTAGAGTCTCCCGCCTGTCCAGAGCTGCTAGAGTCTCCCGCCTGTCCAGAGCTGCTAGAGTCTCCCGCCTGTCCAGAGCCGCCAGTCTGCAAGGAGCCGCCAGAGCCGCCAGTCATCCAGGAGCCGCCAGAGCCGCCAGTCATCCAGGGGCCGCCAGAGCCGCCAGTCATCCAGGAGCCGCCAGAGCCGCCAGTCAGCCAGGAGCCGCCAGAGCCGCCAGTCAGCCAGGATCCGCCAGAGCCGCCAGTCAGCCAAGATCCGCCAGAGCCTCCAGGATCCGACAGAGCCGCCAGTCAGCCAGGATCTGCCAGAGTCGTCAGCCAGTCCAGAGCTGCCCTTCAGTCCGGAGCTGCCCTTCAGTCCGGAGCTGCCCTTCAGTCCGGAGCTGCCCTTCAGTCCGGAGCTGCCCCTCAGTCCGGAGCTGCCCCTCAGTCCGGAGCTGGCCCTCACTCCAGTGGGGCCATTTAGTAGGGTTGCCAATCCTAGGTCAGCGGCGAGGGTTGCCGTTCCTAGGATGCCACAAAAGCGGACTAAGACTATGGTGGAGTGGGGTCCACGTCCCGCGCCAGAGCCGCCACCGTGGACAGACGCCCACCCAGACCCTCCCCTATGGGTTTAGGTGTGTGGCCGGGAGTCCGCACCTTTGGGGGGGGTACTGTCACGCCCTGGCCTTAGTTATCTTTGGTTTCTTTATTATTTTGGTTAGGCCAGGGTGTGACATGGGTGATGTATGGTTTTTGTCTCATCTACGGTGTTTGCACTGTCTAGGGGTTTTTGTAGATTTATGGGGTTGTGTTCATTCTAGGTGTTTATGTAAGTCTATGGTTGCCTGGATTGGTTCTCAATCAGAGGCAGGTGTTTATCGTTGTCTCCGATTGGGAACCATATTTAGGCAGCCATGTTCTTTGGGTATTTTGTGGGTGATTGTTTCCTGTGTCAGTGTTTGTGCCACACGGGACTGTTTCGTTGCCAGTTCACTTTATTATTTTGTATTTGTGTTCATGTTTAGTTTTTCTTATTAAAAACCATGGACACCTACCACGCTGCGTATTGGTCCGATCCTTGTTTCACCTCTTCAGAGGAAGAGGAGGAAATCTGCTGTGACAATGGCGGGTATCTGTATGGCTGGTTTGGGCTCTGAGCGCCGTACTCAGATTATAGCATGGTGTGCTTTTGCTGTAAGGTTTTTAAAAATATCTGACACAGCGGTTGCATTAAGGAGAAGTTTATCTAATGTTCCATGTATAATAGTTGTATCTTTTATCAATGTTTATTATGAGTATTTCTGTGAATTGATGTGGCTCTCTGCAAAATCACCGGATGTTTTTGGAACTACTGAACATAACGCGCCAATGTATAGAGATTTTTTTATATAAATATGAACTTTATCGAACAAAACATATGTATTGTGTAACATGAAGTCCTATGAGTGTCATCTTATGAAGATCATCAAAGGTTAGTGATTAATTTTATCTCTATTTCTGATTTTTGTGACTCCTCTCTTTGGCTGGAAAAAGGGCTGTGTTTTTCTGACTTGGCTCTGACCTGAACATAATAATTTGTGATGCTTTCGCCATAAACCTTATTTGAAATCGGACACTGTGGTGGGATTAACAAGAAGTGTATCTTTAAAATGGTGTGAAATACTTCTATGTTTGAGGAATTTTAATTATGGGATTTCTGTTTTGAATTTGGCACCCTGCACTTTCACTGGCTGTTGTCATATCGATCCCGTTAACGAGATTTCAGCCCTAAAAAGTTTTAAAGGGCACTTCATTTCATATAATAGGCTTGGTGCATCATTTCTACTTAACATATCAAAGGGACGCAAAATACACTAATTTCATGGAACGACCCAGTACACGTTAAGTTCTGCCCATTGGACATTGATTGCAATGCTCTTGTTTGTTTATTTGTCATATGCACATGAAAGACATAGTCACCACATTTATCATGTTTGTAGTAATTTTTGTAGTGATTTAAATGTATTTAAATGCATGTTAGTGCTTTTGGTATGTATCAAGTACAATAAAAATGCATTTTGACAAAATATATTGTAGTGGCTGGAACATATTAGAAGACTTGGATACGTGGCTTGTTGGGGGGGGCGTGGCTTTTTGGCCTCCCATGAGATGGATTGTCATGCCAGTTCATTTCTGTGATTAAAGTTTATACACTGCTAGTTCTGCAGTGTTAATGAGATTAACACAAGTGCAATTGGTACTAAGGTTTTCATTTATGTAATTTAGCTGATGGCATTATCCAGGCCCAACGCACTTAACCTTTAGGCTACAAGTATGTTGAAACTATGTTGAAATTTACATGTGTTGGAATTTATTTTAAATAACATTTCCAAATACATTTTGAAAATATATTCTAAAATAAATGATTTAATGTTTATGATATACATTTTACATACATTTACAGTGCCTTCGAAAATGTTGTTAAATTACAGCCTTATTCTAAAATATATGAAATATTTTTTTCCCATAGCAATCTACACACAATACCCCATAATGACAAAGTGCAAACAGGTTTTTAGACATTTTTAAAAATGTGTTACAAATAAACAACTGAAATACCATATTTACATAAGTATTCAGAACCTTTACTATGAGACTCAAAATTGAGCACAGGTTCATCCTTTTTCCAATGAGCTTTCTTGAGATGTTTCTAGCTACAACTTGATTGGAGACCACTTGTGGTAATGCAATTGATTGGACATGATTTGGAAAGTCACACACCTGTCTATATAAGGTCCTACAGTTGACAGTGCGTGTCAGAGCAAAAACCAAGTCATGAAGTCGAATGAACTGTCCGTAGAGCTCCGAGCCAGGATTGTGTCAAGGAACAGATCTGGGGAAGGGTACCAAAACATTTCTGCAGCATTGAAGGTCCCCAATAACATAGTGGCCTTCGTCGTTCTTAAAGGGAATAAGTTTGGAACCACCAAGACACTTCCTAGAGCTGGCCGCCCAGCCTAACGGAGCAATCGGGGGAGAAGGGCCTTGGTCAGGAAGGTGACCAAGAACCCGATGGTCACTCTGACAGAGCTCCAGAGTTCCTCTGTGGAGATGGGAGAACCTTCCAGAAGGACAACCATCTCTGCAGCACTCCACCAATCAGGACGTTATGGTAGAGTGGCCAGACGGAAGCCACTCCTCAGTAAAAAGCACATGACAGCCAGCTTGGAGTTTTCCAAAAGGCACCTAAAGACGCTCAGACCATGAGAAACAAGATTCTCTGGTCTGATGAAACGAAGATTGAACTCTTTGGCCTGAATCCGAAGCCTCACGTCTTGAGTAAACCTGGCACCATCCCTACAGTGAAGCATGGTGGTGGTACCATCATGCTGTGGGGGATGTTTTTCAGGGGCAGGGACTGGGAGGCTAGTCAGAATTGAGGCAAAGATGAATTGAGCAAAGCACAGAAGGATCCTTGATGAATACCTGCTCAAGAGCGCTTAGGACCTCAGACTGGGGCTAAGGTTCACCTTCCAACAGGACAATGACCTTAAGCACACAGCCATGACAAAGCAGGAGTGGCTTCGGAACAAGTCTCTGAATGTCTTTGAGTGGCCTAGCCAGAGCCCGGACTTGAATCCAATTGAACATCTCTGGAGCGACCTGAAAAATAGCTGTGCAGCAATGCTCCCCATCTAATCTAACAGAGCTTGAGAGGATATGCAGAGAAGAATGGGAGAAATTCCCCAAATACAGATGTGCCAAGCTTGTAGCGTCATACCCAAGAAGACTCAAGGCTGTAATCGCTGCCAAAGGTGCTTCAACAAAGTACTGAGTAAAGGGTCTGAATACTTACTATATGTAAATGTGATATTTCTGATTTTTTAAATATTTTTATAAATTAGCAAACATTTCTAAAAACCTGTTTTTGCTTTGTCATTATGTGATATTGTGTGTAGACTGATGAGGGGGAAAACTATTTAAACCATTTTAGAACAAGGCTGTAACGTAACAAAATGTGGGAAAAGTGAAAGGGTCTGAATACTCTCTGAAGGCAATGTACAAGATGTATAACATGTATATCAACATTTTAAATACATTCCTTAATATATGTTGGAATGTATTTTAAAATATATAACAATGAAAACATTATTTGGACCATTTTATATATTTCCCATGTATCCTAAAAATGTATCTAAAAATATATTTTAAATGTATTTTTTACATTGGGAAGTCACACGGAAAACATATGTAGCGCATACACAAGCAACACAAATTAAATATACTAAACAAAAATATAAACACAACATGCAACAATTTCAAATGTTTTACTGAGCTACAGTTCATGGAAAGATATAAGTCAATTGAAATAAATTCATTCATTCTATGAAAATCAAAAGTAACAGTCAGTGTCTGGTGTGGCCACCAGCTGCATTAAGTACTGCAGTTCATCTCCTCCTCATGGATTGCACCATATTTGCCAGTTCTTGCTGTGAGATGTTATCCCACTCTTCCACCAAGGCACCTGCAAGTCCCCAGACATTGCTGGCCATGGCAGAACACTGACATTCCTGTTTAGCAGGAAATCACACACAGAACGAGCAGTATGGCTGGTGGCATTGTCATGCTGGAGGGTCATGTCAGGATGAGCCTGCAGGAAGGTTACCACATGAGGGAGGAGGATGTCTTCCCTGTAACGCACGGCGTTGAGATTGCCTGCAATGACAACAAGCTCAGTCCGATGATGCTGTGACACACCACCCCAGACCATGACAGACCCTCCACCTCCAAATTGATCACGCTCCAGAGTACAGGCCTCAGTGTAACGCTCATTCCTTCGACGATAAACGCAAATCTGACCACCACCCCTGGTGAGACAAAACCACAACTTGTCAGTGAAGAGCACTTTTTGCCAGTCCTGTCTGGTCCAGCGACAGTGGGTTTGTGCCCATAGGCGATGTTGTTGCCAGTAATGTCTGGTGAGGACCAGCCTTACAGCAGGCCTACAAGCCCTCAGTCCAGCCTCTCTCAGCCTATTACGGACAGTCTGAGCACTGATGGAGGGATTGTGGGTTCCTGGTGTAACTCGGGCAGTTGTTGTTACCATCCTGTACCTGTCCCGCAGGTGTGATGTTCGGATGTACCGATCCTGTGCAGGTGTTGCACCATGTGGTCTGCCACTGCGACCAGCTGTACGTCCTGTCTCCCTGTAGCGCTGTTTTAGGCATCTCACAGTACGGACATTGCAATTTATTGCCCTGGCCATATCTGCAGTCCTCATGCCTCCTTGCAGCATACCTAAGGCACGTTCACGCAGATGAGCAGGGACCATGGGCATCTTTCTTTTGGTGTTTTTCAGAGTCAGTAGAAAGGCCCCTTTAGTGTCCTAAGTTTTCATAACTGTGACCTTAATTGCCTACCACCTGTAAGCTGTTAGTGTCTTAACGACCGTTCCACAGGTGCATGTTCATTCATTGTTTCTGGTTCATTGAACACGCATGGGAAACAGTGTTTAAACCTTTTACAATGAAGATCTGTGAAGTCATTTGGATTTTTACGAAATATCTTTGAAAGACAGGCTCCTGAAAAAGGTACGTTCCTTTTTGTTCTGAGTTTATTTGCAACATGGAGAGGATATAATAGAAGATACACTATTTAGAATGTACCAATGCGGTATACAGTGCATTGTTTATAGTTACTTAAATAGCAATGGAGACACTGATAAAACCACCTAATGTCTACTTACACCATCATAACTGAAGCACACACAGAGAGATGGTGCGGGGTGGTGATAAAATGGCAGTCGTCTACAGTTTGCCAAACAGCCTTGTTCTTAATTTCTTCCTCAGGCTCTCCACGTTCATAAAGCTCCTACCTAGTCCCTCATCTCCCCTCTTTAGCATATTTATGACAAAGGTGGATGGGACTTTTTGTTTTTTTTATGGTCCCCATCCAGAAACTTAACTTAGTTCTTCGCCTCAAACCATGGCTTGGGCCACTAAGTTAACACTTCAGCCAATAGGATTCTGAATTCGCTCTCACACTTAGCTGTAGCCGTAGCGTTAGCGACAGATGCTGATGAGCATCAGATTGCTATTATCGTTGGTGTGACTGATACAGACGGGGCTGGGCAGGTGCCCCAGACTGCTGAGTCAGGTCTAAACATACACACTGTAGTAGCAGACAGCAACCCTACATTACTTGTTTGTGTGTGTGTGTGTGTGTGTGTGTGTGTGTGTGTGTGTGTGTGTGTGTGTGTGTGTGTGTGTGTGTTGTACCCGTGTAGATTATGTTGATCAAACTTAAATCATTGTTTTGTAATTCCAGGTGTAGCCTGTATCTTAACTTTGTTCATAGTTTTGTATCAGTCAGCAATAATATTACCAGCTGGCATAACATCTATGTTAGTCTGTCTAGCATCCTGATCACTTACCGTTAAAAAACACTCTCTCCTAATGCTTCCAAGCCTGTTCTTTCTCCTTGTCTTTACCCATCTCTCACTGGTCTTCTCTTACCCCCATCACTTTGTATGTGTGAACACAGACAAACACACACACACACATACACACACACACACACACACACACACACATTCCACTGAACTCACAGTGAACTCTGTGTATAAGTACAGCTCTGGAGCCAATTGGAGCGTGGCTGGAGGGCACCATCGCCTCTCCCATTAGGATAATGGGAATCCCTCTCTGGCTCATAATCCACAGAGAGAGAGAGAGAGATTGAGAGTGAGAGAGAAAGAGAGGGATGGATGGGGGTTATGGAGGGTGGATGGAAGGGACAGGTAGAGTGTGAAGAATTGGGTTAGAAGAAGAGAAAAAAATAAAGAAATAAACAAGGAAAGAAAGAAAGAAAGCCCAGGGCTAGAGCTATGCAGTATGGACAGTACTCAGGTTTTATGCACAGTACTCAGGTGTTATGCACAGTACTCAGGTGTTATGCACAGTACTCAGGTGTTAGGTGGGGCAGTATACTGAATGACATTGGGCAGTTAACACAGCTGTGTGTGGTGCAGGCTATGGATGTCTACAGTGCGTGTGCGTGTGCATGTGTGTGTGTGCGTAGAGGGTTGTGTCTATGTGTGTGTGTGGTGCAGGCTGTAGACATTTACAATGTGTGTGTGCAGGTGGGGGTGTGCTTGGGCGGATGTTAATTTCCAGCATAGGAAAGTGTCCTCAACATCCCAGCGTGATTCATATTAAAACTCAATTGGCCTTCAAATTTAGCCGGACCCCCAAAGTCCCCATCGGTGAGTGGGAAATGGTTGTTAATGGCACAGCAGCCTGCAATCACACAGCTGAAATTGAATCTGACCGTAGAAGCCAATGGGCCAGATACTGTCTGAATGCCTGACCATTACACAGATGACATTCTCTCAGATGGACACTCCCTTTGCTCAGATTGGAGGCACTGGAGGTGTGTGTCTGGCAACCTGGTTTGAGCGTGCGCGCATATGTGAACATTCCTGTGTGTGTGTGTATGTGTGCGTGTGTGTGTGTGTGTGTGTGTGTGTGTGTGTGTGGCCAACTTCAATGATGTGTATGCGATGTGTGTCATAAATAGTGAGAAAATATGTGCGTCCTGCCTCAGGGTAATGTATGCGCTTATGTGTATGTATTGTGTGAGTGTGCTTGCTACAGTGTGTGTGACTGGCCTGTTAGCAGTAGCACAGTCTGTGTTGTGAGGGATGGTAGCACTGGATGGGAGATGGGAGCCAGAGAGGCTATCACCCTCCTGCTGGCTCTGTGCATTCACTTTAACCTCCAGATAATTACCACACAAACTATTTACCGCCACACCAAACTTTACCACCTAGGACATCCACTACTGAACAGTAACACAAACAGGAAACACACAAAAGGTTAACCTACAGTATATTAATAGTTCAACTTAAAGACTCATAATAGCTGATGTAGAATGGCAGTGGAGCAGTTGACCCTGACATGCGCCCAGGGCATTATAGAGGAACACATCGAAGTGAGTGTAGACCATAGTCTAAGTCAAACTCAAATGAATGTTACCAACATTTTATTTATTTATATTTGACACATTTTTCATTTCTGGTGCAAAAACTATATGGTTCTACACTTCAACAATTCTCCCTTTACACATATATACTACATGTACAAATCTGAATGCCCCTTCCCTATCTTTTCCTCGTCCTCTCCCTCTCTACATCCTCCCTCCCTTCCTCTCCTGTTTCCCCTCTTCCCCATGTATCCATCTCCATGGCAGATGCACAGGGCCCGAGGCAGGTCTTCAGACTACTCTCTGTTACAGTTTCATTCTCTTTCCCCCCACGACAGAAATGAGCTGCCATGCTAAACCCTGTCGACTGTGACAGCCAGTCTCAGCAGTGAGACTCAGTCCACATTGACTGAGCTTCAAATGTTTGTCCCTCCACTGTCACTGTTAAACCTGCCTGTTTTTTCCCACCCACCTGGATAGTCCAGTTTTAACCTAATTTCTAGCAGACATTAAGAATGAATAGGCTACAAATTATTTTTTGCGAACTGCTACAAGAGGGTTGGGGACAAACTGTTTGTTCTTCACCAGCTGTTAAGGTGGCACCCGTACCATTATATACTGGTGTGGGCTGAGTGGTTGGTCTCAAACGTGGTTAGAGCTAGCACATGGCTAACACGACGCTAAGGTTTTTATAATTTATCTTACCAGTGCTACATGCTACCATACTGCTAATGACTGCATCATCAATCACACCAGAGCTATGCTAGCACTTGGCTAATGTATTTATCATTAATCTTATCAGTGCTGTCTTTCCACATCATTTCAGGGCTCCGCCATGATTTCCAGGACTAATTTGATGGTAATGAACCCATCCACACACAGTGCTTGATGAATATAGTGATAAATGGCCTTCTGCTATGTTTTGGACAAGCCGCATCTGATCTCATTAGATGATCTCTTGCCTTCACTCTGTTTACATGCATGTTAACCCGTACGGAGCTCAGTCAAAATACTGTCGTCAATGAAAATGCATAGAATGCCTTGATTCATTGATCACTTGCATGTACCGTCTACTTTAGCAGGTTTTACGGCACTGAGTAAGTTTCAGCTGTTTTCTCGCAGAACATGTTGCATTGTTCCTACTTTTACCTCTCATGCAGTACATATCCCTCTAACCATACAGTATATTGGCATTATATTCAGCAAATTCCGGCAGGTGGTCAATTTCTCCTGATTAGTCATTGGTGACATGGCCCGCCCATTCAGCAGTTCCTCTCATAAGAGGTGATCTCTGGGGTGACTGATATACACATATAGACTGCCTCTAGTCTATACAAAGACATACAGACAACCTCTAGTTGATAAGAGACTGCCTCAAGTCTATACAGAGACATACAGACAACCTCTAGTTGATAAGAGACTGCCTTTAGTCTATACAGAGACATACAGACAACCTCTAGTTGATAAGAGACTGCCTCTAGTCTATATAGAGACATACAGAAGGCCTCTAGTTGATAAGAGACTGCCTCTAGTCTATACAGAGACATACATACGACCTCTAGTTGATAAGAGACTGCCTCTAGTCTATACAGAGACATACAGACGACCTCTAGTTGATAAGAGACTGCCTCTAGTCTATACAGAGACATACAGATGACCTCTAGTTGATAAGAGACTGCCTCTAGTCTATACAGAGACATACAGACGACCTCTAGTAGATAAGAGACTGCCTCCTGTGTTTATTGTGTGTATTCCATGTTTACCCAATAGCCTGTGGCTTTGGAACATGGAGCAGATCCATTCAATTCCAAACGATTCCCGGCTGGACCTGGAGCGCCCTTCCAACCCTATGGGGTAAATGTAGTCCCACCAGGGGTTAAGGAGTGTATATCAGCCCAGAGTTAGCCCCCTAGCATCCCTGCTGCTGTCTTCTCATTACCCTCATCCTGATCTCCACTACCCTTGACCGCTGCTCCCATATGGGAAGGAAGTCCCCTCCACAGTCAGTCCTGTCTGCCTCTCAGTCTCCACTCAGTACTAGGAGCTATCATAACCCAAAACCAGGGATTCAGACAATAGGTCAAGCTATAACGGTAGATTCCCAAACTGCAGATACTCAGACTCTGATCTCTGATGAGAGGACAACAGTCAGAGAGAGAGACTAGAAAGTGCTGATATCACATACTGTACGCACACACACATTGCTGATGATGGCTTTGGGTGCAGCGCAGCTGTATTCCCAAACCCTCTCAGATTTATGCTCTTGCTCGGCACAGTTATTACAGCCAGAGTTTATTGGGAAACATTATGAGAACTGTCTAACAAATCGCTTATGCTCCCGTAATTGGATTACAACGGCAGTGTGCTCCCACTAGTGAGATTTGGCAGCCAAGACCACACGCACGCCCATACACATACAAACGCACGCAAACACACACCACACACACTGCGCAGACAAAGTGACCTATATAAATTAACACAAGTATACTGTAAAATGGCACTCAGTATAGCAGTGGTAACCAGCCCACCCAACTAGCCCAGTCCCCACTACCCTTTGTGTACTGTGTGTGTGTGTGTGTGTGTGTGTGTGTGTGTGTGTGTGTGTGTGTGGCAGACAGGCAGGCAGACAAGGATTGCTTCACACAATCCTTGTTTCATACACTTCATTTTGTGGGTGGGTGGAGTTTGGGAGATTAGTGACACCCACTATAGAGACGTTTGACCCTATGTCTCTACCCACTGTGGCAGGGGTTCATTCTCTATGCAAATGAGCAGGGTTATTGTCCTGGGCGTGTGAGTCTTTTGTCAGAGCCAGCTTTGACTGATCACAGCCTGACAGCTCCAATGTGTGTGTGTGTGTGCATTGAAATAATCATTATAGGTGGGTGTACCCAGCAATCAGCAGATTTATTGTGACCCCACCTCCACACACACACACACACACACACACACACACACACACACACACACACACACACACACACACACACACACACACACACACACCCCTGCCCAAGTCGAGCAGCTGAGTCTGTCATCACACACAAAGAGGCCATCCACACACACAAAGCAGCCCTCCACACACACACACACACACACACACACACGGCTGCACGCCCCCTTATTCATCATGCTAAAGTTAATTGGTCCGGGCTTTAAACAACTCTCTACCACCGCCTCTTAACACACATTGCCAGTGACTGCTGACCTTAACACAACACAACACACCCGCACGCAAATGCACACACGCACACACAGTACCTATTGATTCACCTAGCTGAACGGAACACTGGGTGAATTGCAAGCTGGGCTTCCACATTATCAGGACAGAAAGAGCATGGTTCCCACCATCAGTATTTATTTATTTTTTGTATTTTTATTTCACCTTTATTTAACCAGGTAAGCTAGTTGAGAACAAGTTCTCATTTACAAATGCGACCTGGCCAAGATAAAGCATAGCAGTGTGAACAGACAACACAGAGTTACACATGGAGTAAACAATAAACAAGTCAATAACACAGTAGAAAAAAAAGAAAGAGTCTATATACATTGTGTGCAAAAGGCATGAGGAGGTAGGCGAATAATTACAATTTAGCACTGGAGTGATAAATGATCAGATGGTCATGTGCAGGTAGAAATACTGGTGTGCAAAAGAGCAGAAAAGTAAATAAATAAAAACAGTATGGGGATGAGGTAGGTAAATTGGGTGGGCTATTTACCGATGGACTATGTACAGCTGCAGCGATCAGTTAGCTGCTCAGATAGCAGATGTTTAAAGTTGGTGAGGGAGATAAAAGTCTCCAACTTCAGTGATTTTTGCAATTCGTTCCAGTCACAGGCAGCAGAGAACTGGAAGGAAAGGCGGACAAATGAGGTGTTGGCTTTAGGGATGATCAGTGAGATACACCTGCTGGAGCGCGTGCTACGGGTGGGTGTTGCCATCGTGACTAGTGAACTGAGATAAGGCGGAGCTTTACCTAGCATGGACTTGTAGATGACCTGGAGCCAGTGGGTCTGGCGACGAATATGTAGTGAGGGCCAGCTGACTAGAGCATAAAGGTCGCAGTGGTGGGTGGTATAAGGTGCTTTAGTAACAAAACGGATGGCACTGTGATAAATGGCACTGTGAAACCAGATTGCACAGCGGAGAAGGTACGGTGGGATTCGAGATGGTCAGTGATCTGTTTGTTGACTTGGCTTTCGAAGACCTTAGATAGGCAGGGCAGGATGGATATAGGTCTGTAACAGTTTGGGTCCAGGGTGTCTCCCCCTTTGAAGAGGGGGATGACCGCGGCAGCTTTCCAATCCTTGGGGATCTCAGACGATACGAAAGAGAGGTTGAACAGGCTGGTAATAGGGGTTGCGACAATGGCGGCGGATAGTTTCAGAAATAGAGGGTCCAGATTGTCAAGTATGAAATAGAGTAGAAGGCTGGAGATTACAGAGAAGTTCTACTGGGTCAAATACTACCTACACACTGGGCACAGACTTCAATTCAACATCTAATCCATGTTGGTTCAACGTCATGTCATTGAAATGACGTGGAAACAACATTGATTTAACCAGTGTGTGCCCAGTGGGTAGTCTGGTGTATTCTGTACACACACTCAACACTCCCAAAGCCCATTAGCTGGCAGGCTGTTGAGACAGGTTGACTGTGTGCTGTTCATGCTTCAGAGAGCAGACCTAAAGGAAGGGGCTGGCAGAGACCCAACCAAACACCAACAGCAACACACACACCGACAGAGTACACACACCACAGACCCAACACTTCAGACCATACACACACTCAACAGGCAACGCCCCACTCAATAAACACTATGACACACAAACACACACACATAAACACAAGCACCTCGCCAGTGAAAGGGCAGTTGAGATCTGTGAGCAATACAAGCTGTGGGTGTTGAGAAGTGTATCAGAGCTCAGTAATGGACACTATTGATTGTGTGTTATTCGCTCTCTGCTTCCTGGGCTGGTGTCTGTGTAAACTGGAGGCTAACATTTGGACTAGGGATCAGGGCTCAGATCTAATCAGTGTTTTCATCTCAGAGCCCAACCTCCATGGAGACCCTGAGGGCCACACACACACACACACGCACACACACACACACACACACACACAACTAAGGCCTACCATTTATAGGGTTCTAAGAGGAGAGCAACTGCCCTTTTCTGTTGTCAATCAAAGGACCTGACAAAGAGGAAAACAGCTCTCGGTTTACAGTGGCCACTGCATTATCCGTCTCAAATGCCAATGACTACAGTACATTCAGCATGAATAGGCTGCTTCACAACAAAGTTGTAGTTGCCTGGAAAATCATTCGAAACAGTGGAACTTAGACTTTTAAAAGGTTTCTGTCAGCATTTGAAATTGTTGTTGAAAAAGTTGAGTGTTTCACATCACTTGCAGCGTGTGTCTATTAATCTATACGAGACGGAATGTGCTATTCCTCTCTGAGCCTCTGTGGAGAGGGAATAATTAGATGCTATTTCACACTAGTGAAGGGGGTGGGAAGGACCTGATTAAGCTGTGTGTGAATCAACCATTGCATCTCTCTGCAGCACACACACACACACACATAACACACACGCACACACGCACACACAGGCTGTCTCCTCCCAACACACAGGCTGGCACCCACATAACTAATGGGTGCGTTGCATGGTGATGACAGCGAGCGGCGTGTGTGTGTCTGTCTCAGCATTATGGCTGTTATGATAATAATGAGAACAAATTAGAACCATCCATTTCCTGCCCCGCTGCTGATTGGAGCTGATGGCCAATATAGCAGAGGGTAATCCATCTTCCTGCCCCTCCCCCTAACGACCGCCCCGGAGACCGTTGGGGGCCACAGCCGGTGGCAATGCAACAGAGGAGGGAGCACACGGGGAAAGAATTGAATGCAGCACCGGGTGACATGGGGGACCGAGTTCAGTGCGGCACACAGGACTTGTGTCCCAATGCTTACATACTTACCCAATATCATGATTATAGGCAGTTGTTGCAGATCTGGCTAGAAGTTTGCGATTTAGTAATAATTTCATCCATATCTTCAAGAAGTGCCGAGGGTTAGGTCAGGGGCTATTTGGAACTGCATCACTTTCCCATCTTCTCTTCAAGGTCAGAATTCTCTGTCAAATCCATATACATCCAACTGCAATGAATTCCTCTTGGCTCATTGTGAGAAAGTAAGATGTCTGATGGCCAAAGGAGATGGCAGGACGTCCCTGGACAACAGGGAGATGGCAGGAAGGCCCTGAACAACAGGGAGATGGCAGGAAGGCCCTGGGCAACAGGGAGATGGCAGGAAGGCACTGGACAACAGGGAGATGGCAGGAAGTCCCTGGACAACAGGGAGATGGCAGGAAGGCCCTGGAAAACAGGGAGATGGCAGGAAGGCCCTGGACAACAGGGAGATGGCAGGATGGCCCTGGACAACAGAGATATGGCAGGAAGGCCCTGGACAACAGGGAGATGGCAGGAAGGCCCTGGACAACAGAGATATGTCAGGAAGGCCCTGGACAACAGAGATATGTCAGGAAGGCCCTGGACAACAGAGATATGTCAGGAAGGCCCTGGACAACAGAGATATGTCAGGAAGGCTCTGGACAACAGGGAGATGGCAGGAAGGCCCTGGACAACAGGGAGATGGCAGGATGGCTCTGGACAACAGGGAGATGGCAGGATGGCCCTGGACAACATAGATATGTCAGGAAGGCCCTGGACAACAGAGATATGTCAGGAAGGCCCTGGACAACAGAGATATGTCAGGAAGGCCCTGGACAACAGGGAGATGGAAGGAAGGCCCTGGACAACAGGGAGATGGCAGGATGGCTCTGGACAACAGGGAGATGGCAGGATGTCCCTGGACAACAGAGATATGTCAGGAAGGCCCTGGACAACAGAGATATGTCAGGAAGGCCCTGGACAACAGAGATATGTCAGGAAGGCCCTGGACAACAGAGATATTTGAGGAAGGCCCTGGACAACAGAGATATGTCAGGAAGGCCCTGGACAACAGAGATATGTCAGGAAGGCCCTGGACAACAGAGATATGTCAGGAAGGCCCTGGACAACAGAGATATGTCAGGAAGGCCCTGGACAACAGAGATATGTCAGGAAGGCCCTGGACAACAGGGATATGGCAGGAAGGCCCTGGACAAAAGGGAGATGGCAGGACGTCCCTGGACAACAGGGAGATGGCAGGAAGGCTCTGGACATCAGGGAGATGGCAGGAAGGCCCTGGACAACAGGGAGATGGCAGGAAGGCCCTGGACAACAGGGAGATGGCAGGAAGGCCCTGGACAACAGGGAGATGGCAGGAAGGCTCTGGACAACAGGGAGATGGCAGGAAGGCTCTGGACAACAGGGAGATGGCAGGAAGGCTCTGGACATCAGGGAGATGGCAGGAAGGCTCTGGACAACATGGAGATGGCAGCAAGGCCCTGGACAACAAGGAGATGGCAGGAAGGCCCTGTACAACAAGGAGATGGCAGGAAGGCCCTGGACAACAAGGAGATGGCAGGAAGGCCCTGGACAACAGGGAGATGGCAGGAAGGCTCTGGACAACAGAGATATGTCAGGAAGGCCCTGGACAACAGAGATATGTCAGGAAGGCCCTGGACAACAGAGATATGTCAGGAAGGCCCTGGACAACAGGGAGATGGCAGGAAGGCCCTGGACAACAGAGATATTTGAGGAAGGCCCTGGACAACAGAGAAATGTCAGGAAGGCCCTGGACAACAGAGATATGTCAGGAAGGCCCTGGACAACAGAGATATGTCAGGAAGGCCCTGGACAACAGAGATATGTCAGGAAGGCCCTGGACAACAGAGATATGTCAGGAAGGCCCTGGACAACAGAGATATGTCAGGAAGGCCCTGGACAACAGAGATATGTCAGGAAGGCCCTGGACAACAGAGATATGTCAGGAAGGCCCTGGACAACAAGGAGATGGCAGGAAGGCTCTGGACAACAGGGAGATGGCAGGAAGGCCCTGGACAACAGGGAGATGGCAGGATGGCTCTGGACAACAGGGAGATGGCAGGATGGCTCTGGACAACAGGGAGATGGCAGGAAGGCTCTGGACAACAGGGAGATGGCAGGATGGCCCTGGACAACAGAGATATGGTAGGAAGGCCCTGGACAACAGAGATATGTCAGGAAGGCCCTGGACAACAGAGATATGTCAGGAAGGCCCTGGACAACAGAGATATGTCAGGAAGGCCCTGGACAACAGAGATATGTCAGGAAGGCCCTGGACAACAGGGAGATGGCAGGAAGGCTCTGGACAACAGGGAGATGGCAGGAAGGCTCTGGACATCAGGGAGATGGCAGGAAGGCCCTGGACAACAGGGAGATGGCAGGAAGGCTCTGGACATCAGGGAGATGGCAGGAAGGCCCTGGACATCAGGGAGATGGCAGGAAGGCCCTGGACAACAAGGAGATGGCAGGAAGGCCCTGGACAACAAAGAGATGGCAGGAAGGACAACAGGGAGATGGCAGGAAGGCTCTGGACAACAGGGAGATGGCAGGAAGGCTCTGGACAACATGGAGATGGCAGCAAGGCCCTGGACAACAAGGAGATGGCAGGAAGGCCCTGGACAACAAGGAGATGGCAGGAAGGCCCTGGACAACAAGGAGATGGCAGGAAGGCTCTGGACAACAGGGAGATGGCAGGAAGGCTCTGGACATCAGGGAGATGGCAGGAAGGCCCTGGACAACAAAGAGATGGCAGGAAGGCCCTGGACAACAGGGAGATGGCAGGAAGGACAACAGTGAGATGGCAGGAAGGACAACAGGGAGATGGCAGGAAGGACAACAGTATTTACTCTTTACAGTGAAGTCAAGTGTGGGTCGTTTTATATGAATTCAATCACCTTTTGACAGCACCCATTTTGATTTGAACAAAGCCTTCCATACATGTTTGCCCATGATAGAAGTGGTCAGGAAAAGTGTGTAGTGCAACGACAAAAACAAAAATGTGCAACCATTTGTGTCCCCAAAACCAGGATTAAGAAACACTGAGTAAGATAACTTTGGTAATTATTTTACAATTACAGGGATAATCCTTACAACATGGTAGGAAATGTTTAAACATAAATTCGACAACAGGTAGAAAATCAAATGAATGGTGGGAGAATAAGGGGGAACATGAATTAATGGAATCACACTGAGGCAGCGCAAAGCTGCAACGTCCGTCAGTCATCACACATAGGAAGGAGGGCAGCCAAGGCATGTGAATAAGTGTGTCACTGAGGTCAATGACATGGCCACTAGGGGGCCTCCCTGCTCCAACAACACTGTTGAAGGACTGTATAGCTGGCTGTTAACTACCTGTGTGTGTGTGTGTGTGTGTGTGTGTGTGTGTGTGTGTGTGTGTGTGTGTGTGTGTGTGTGTGTGTGTGTGTGGCCCTTAATCTAAGTGATATAGCATGATCAGGTATACGGTGTGCTGAGCCAATGAAAGTACAAAGTACTAAGAAACCTGGCGCATAGAGAGTGGCCAGAAGAGATAGGTTGGGATAGACTGAGGGAAACTGAGGGTTGGGATAGACTGAGGGAAACTGAGGGTTGGGATAGACTGAGGGAAACTGAGGGTTGGGATAGACTGAGGGAAACTGGGGGTTGGGATAGACTGAGGGAAACTGAGGGTTGGGATAGACTGAGGGAAACTGGGGGTTCGGATAGACTGAGGGAAACTGAGGGTTGGGATAGACTGAGGGAAACTGAGGGTTGGGATAGACTGAGGGAAACTGAGGGTTGGGATAGACTGAGGGAAACTGAGGGTTGGGATAGACTGAGGGAAACTGGGGTTGGGATAGACTGAGGGAAACTGAGGGTTGGGATAGACTGAGGGAAACTGAGGGTTGGGATAGACTGAGGGAAACTGAGGGTTGGGATAGACTGAGGGAAACTGAGGGTTGGGATAGACTGAGGGAAACTGAGGGTTGGGATAGACTGAGGGAAACTGGGGGTTGGGATAGACTGAGGGAAACTGAGGGTTGGGATAGACTGAGGGAAACTGGGGGTTGGGATAGACTGAGGGAAACTGAGGGTTGGGATAGACTGAGGGAAACTGGGGGTTGGGATAGACTGAGGGAAACTGAGGGTTGGGATAGACTGAGGGAAACTGGGGGTTGGGATAGACTGAGGGAAACTGAGGGTTGGGATAGACTGAGGGAAACTGAGGGTTGGGATAGACTGAGGGAAACTGGGGGTTGGGATAGACTGAGGGAAACTGAGGGTTGGGATAGACTGAGGGAAACTGGGGGTTGGGATAGACTGAGGGAAACTGAGGGTTGGGATAGACTGAGGGAAACTGGGGGTTGGGATAGACTGAGGGAAACTGAGGGTTGGGATAGACTGAGGGAAACTGAGGGTTGGGATGTGGAACTGGAATGACGAACAAAGATAAAAGTGAAAAATAAAGTCAAAATAAACACACATTTTGAATGACAAAGTGGGGCAACGCTGTCACATCCAATGCCTGTTAGCCTGAGGATGATGCCGCCCAGGTGCTTGTACACACGTACACGTGCACACACACACACACACTCGCACTCAAACACACACGTGCACACACACGTACACACATACATAGAGTATATGTAAATTGTGCTACACATGCACTCAAACACATACAGTTGGCCTTGCTGTTTAGATTTTTGTTGTCTTTGATGTCTTTTGCTTGCATTGTTGTTTTCTGCTGTTGTTTTTCTCTTCATTTTGTTGGTTGCTGGCATATTGGGGACAGTGGGGGATTGTGGGGGGGATCAGTTGGTTGAGTGGGGGGGTCTTGGATGGTTGGTGGCCAGTCGGTTGGGAGCTTGGTGTTTGACTTGGTGGGGGATCTGACGACGTGCAGTTGTGCGGGACGCTTGACCCAGGTTGCTTCTGTGTGTCTCTCTGGATGGGAGTCTGCTAGATCACTGAATGTAATGTAAATGTTGAGCGGCTTCACTGCAAGTAGATTGTATGTTTTAATAGTCAATACAAAATTATAAAACTCTGCCCCTTCTTCAATAAACATAGTCGTTAATATGGAGTCAAGAGACACAGGGCGGTGAAAACAGGGCTGGAGTGTTAACAGACATATTCAAACTCTCTTGAGAGGCTAGTTAAGGATCATATCTCCTCTACCTTGACACCCTAGACCCACTTCAATTTGCTTACCGCCCCAATAGAGCCACAGACGATCGCCATCGCACTGCACACTGCCCTATCCCATCTGGACAAGAGTAATACCTATGTAAAAATGCTGTTCATTGAATACAGCTCAGCGTTCAACACCATAGTGCCCTCCAAGCTCATCACTAAGCTAAGGACCCTGGGACTAAACACCCCCATCTGCAAGCTGGATCCTGGACTTCCTGACGGGTCGCCCCCAGGTGGTGAGGGTAGGCAACAACAGGAAAGAATGAATGGGGCCATGTATCGTGAGATTTTGAGTGAAAACCTCCTTCCATCAGCAAGGGCATTGAAGATGAAACGTGGCTGGGTCTTTCAGCATGACAATGATCCCAAACACACCGCCCGGGCAATGAAGGAGTGGCTTCGTAAGAAGCATTTCAAGGTCCTGGAGTGGCCTAGCCAGTCTCCAGATCTCAACCCCATAGTAAATCTTTGGAGGGAGTTGAATGTCTGTGTTGCCCAGCAACAGCTCCAAAACATCACTGCTCTAAAGGAGATCTGCATGGAGGAATGGGCCAAAATACCAGCAACAGTGTGTGAAACCTTGTGAGACTTACAGAAAACGTTTGACCTCTGTCATTGCCAACAAAAGGTATATAACAAAGTATTGAGATAAACTTTTGTTATTGACCAAATACTTATTTTCAACCATAATTTGCAAATAAATTCATAAAACATCCTACAATGTGATTTTCTGGATTTTTTTCCCTCATTTTGTCTGTCATAGTTGAAGTGTACCTATGATGAAAATTACAGGCCTCTCTCATCTTTTTAAGTGGGAGAACTTGCACAATTGGTGGCTGACTAAATACTTTTTTGCCCCACTGTACATACAGTGCATTTGGAAAGTATTCAGACCCCTTGACTTTTTCCACAATGTGTTATGTTACAACCATATTCTAAAATCCTTTAAAAATCTATAGATTTTTTTTAATCAATCTACACACAATACCCTATAATGACAAATCAAAAACAGATTTTTTATTTATTTTAGAAAATGTATTAAAAATTGAAATAAAACAAAGTATTCAGACCCTTTACTCAATACTTTGTTGAAGCACCTTTGGCAGCGATTACAGCCTCAAGTCTTCTTGGGTATGACTCTAAAAGCTTGGCACACCTGTATTTGGGGAGTTTCTATCATTCCTCTCTGCATATCCTCTCAAGCTCTGCCAGGTTGGACGAGGAGTGTTGCTGCACAGCTATTTTCAGGTCTTTCCAGAGATGTTCAATCAGGTTCAAGTCTGGCTGTGCCACTCTAGGACATTCAGAGACTTGTCCCAAAGTCACTCCTGCATTGTCTTGGCTGTGTGCTTAGGGTCGTTGTCCTGTTGGAAGGTGAACCTTCACCCCAGTATGAGGTCCTGAGCGCTCTGGAGCAGGTTTTCATCAAGGATCTCTCTGTACTTTGCTCCGTTCATCTTTCCCTCGATCCTGACTAGTCTCCCAGTCCCTGCCGCTGAAAAAACATCACCACAGCATGATGCTGCCACCACCAAGCCACCAAGTTTCCTCCAGACGTGACGCTTGCACTCAAGCCAAAGTGTTCAATCTTGGTTTCATCAGACCAGAGAATCTTGTTTCTCATGGTCTGAGAGTCTTTAGTTGCCTTTTGGCAAACTCCAAGCGGGCTGTCATATGCCTTTTACTGAGGAGTGGCTTCCGTCTGGCCACTCTACCATAAAGGCCTAATTGGTGGAGTGCTGCAGAGATGGCTGTCCTTCTGGAAGGTTCTCCCATCTCCACAGAGCAACTCTAGAGCTCTGTCAGAGTTACCATCGGGTTCTTGGTCACCTCCCTGACCAAGGCCCTTCTCCCCCAAATGCTCAGTTTGGCCGGGCGGCCAGCTCTAGGAAGAGTAAATGTCAGCTCTACGGACAATTCCTTCAACCTCATGGCTTAGTTTTTGCTCTGACATGCACTGTCAACTCTGGGATCTTATATAGACAGATGTGTGCCTTTCCAAATCATGTCCAATCAATTGAATTTACCACAGGTGGACTCCAATCAAGTTGTCAAAACATCTCAAGGATGATCAATGGAAACAGGATGCACCTGAGCTCAATTTCGAGTCTCAAGGCAAAGGGTCTGAATACTTATGTAAATATGTTTTTTCTGTTTTTTGTTTGTAATACATTTGCAAATATTTCTAAAAACCTGTTTTCACTTTGTCATTATGAGGTATTGTGTGTAGATTGCTGAGGAAAATGTTTAATTTAATCAATTTTAGAATAAGGCTGTAACGTAACAAAATGTGGAAAAAGTCAAGAGGTCTGAATACTTTCCAAAGGCACTCTATTACCTCAATTACCTCAACTACCTCGTACCCCTGCACACCCCTGCACATTGACTCGGTACCAGTACTCTTTGTATATGGTCTCGTTATTGTTATTTTATTGTGTTTTTAAAAAGTATTTGTAGCTTTTTAACTCTGCATTGTTGGGAAAGAGCTCGTAGTAAGCATTTCACAGTAAAGTCTACACCTGTTGTATTCGGCATATGTGACAAATAACATTTTATTTGATAGTGATTAAGTTGTAAAAAAGAAAATGGCTCCGAAGCACACACAACACCACTTGCCTGTGACTTGAAAAGCACGTGTCCTGCCTACTCAAATGTCCCCGCTAGCTACTACTAGCTAGCTTAATTGACAAACACAGAGATGATACTTTGCTAGCTAGCTAGTAGTGATTTTGGGCACCACTTGTAGCAGCTTGTGCTTTTACTCATAATAGTTTGACAGCTTGCTGATGGTGAAGATGTAGACATGTTCTCAGAAATCAGTCCTGACCGCAGCCAGCAGCTGACGCCATACTGTCTGCAGTTCACTTGACTTTTTCATGCACATTTTTGAAACTTGAAAACTACTGTACAAAACACGTTAGCTCGATGTACGATTGCGCAACTAAAACCTTCTTGGCAAAACAATTTTTGTTAGTTAATTCTGGCTATTTTGAGGAAGTGGCAGTGGCAATGTTGTTGCTACCGTGACTCAAGAGGGAAAAACAACAGTAACTGCCAGCGTACAATATGCAAACATAACACACTCACATCGAACCACAGCTCAAATCAAATTTTTCTTAATGAGCAGCAAAAAAACACATGCGGAATCGATGCATTCAGCCCCCCTTTAACTCTCATATATCCATAATCTCGGACAGACAGAACTAAAATCTTGCATAATTGTATCAGATGCTGGATTAAGTTCTGGGGGAGATGTCTTAGAAAATATACTAATGAAGTTTCCACGACTAACCGGAAACTCTCATCCAGTTTCGGGCAGGTCTTCGGGTCAAATGTCCCATAGACATTTGCGAACACATGTAAAATTGTGATTTGTCCAAATGATCACTGACAAAAAAAAATCTATGTACTGGAAAATAAAGTTCCTCGTTAGTCGTCGTATCCCCAACAAGATATCACAGGTTGACAAGGTTTGACTTCAGTATTCAACGTTTTTCTAGGGGGGTGGGGGTAAATGTAAAATTTGACGGTTAGGTTTAGGCATTCTTTTCGAATGGTTAAGGTAAGGGTTAAGGTTTGGGAATAGAGTTTACAACAGAAACAACTCCGCGGTTAAGTTTAGTAAAAACTTTTTTTTTAAAGGAGTACCTGGCACTGATTGAACGCGCAACCTCTGAGCCCCAGCTCACGGCTTACACCTATTGGCATCCCCATCCACAACGCCCTAGCAAGCTGCAAGCCTACTTGATGGTAATAGCGCTCACCATTGCCTCTAGTGGACGGTTTTCAAGGCATTTCCCGACGTCCTGGCGATCTGGATGTAAGTCGAATATCGCGAGTGACTCAGTGTGTCAACCAATGGCGTTTATGTTAAATGCATCTGTCCACAATATATTATTTTATTCATAATGTGTGGGAAATATCAACACGGCTGTGGTTCACTCCAAAAATGTGTTCCTCTACCTTCTATGCTTGCCCATTCATCTTCAGCAAGAATAGGATTGTATAGGTAAAACCAATATGGTGCAAACTAGGTGAAGTTATTGCTTACACCTATTCAGGTATCTCGGATGGAGTGAAGAGTGTGCCCTGTGCATGGAATGAAATGCAGCTCAGATCTTATTGGTTTTAAATGAATAGGAATGTAATAAACCTTTATTCGGTGAGCACATGAGCACAGTCCTCTAATGAGCTTAAGAGTCACACTGCCCACAATCTAATTGTAACATGCTGCAACTCAAAGCCAGAAGAGAACTCATAGGAGGGATGGGAGAGGGTTGATGAGAGGGCTTCCGTTAACTGATGGACTGAAATGGCAAGCAGGGACACTGACCTCCCTCCATCTCCATGGTAACTTGGCACCATCACACACACATACTGTATAAAGACACACACACACATAAAGACACACATGCACAGATTGGGGAACAGGTCGAAACGAGGAGACAGTGAGTGACGGATTGATTCGAGACTAGAGGGGATGACTGAAGGCCCTGATCAATTTGTATTTTTCCCCCCATTATTTTATCAGATACCAGGGCATCCTCAAATACCTCATATCTGATGCAACCGAATATGTCCTTCTCCTCAGCAGAACTAACTAAACAAAGCTGTAACGGCTGTTGGAAGGAGAGGACCAAGGTGCAGCGTGGTACGTGTTCATGATCTTTATTCAACTGAACACTGAAATAACCAAAATAACAAAGCCGAACAAACGAAACAGTTCTGTCTGGAGCAGACACACACAAAACAGAAAACAATTACCCACAAGACACAGGTGGGAAAAGGTTCCCCATCAGAGACAACGATAGACAGCTGCCTCTGATTGAGAACCACACCCGGCCAAACACACAGAAATAGAAAACATAGAACACAAAAACATAGAATGCTCACCCCAACTCACGCCCTGACCAAACCAAAATAGAGACATAAAAAGGATCTCTAAGGTCAGGGCGTGACAAAAGCTCCTCTAACTCAACATCTCATTCTTCCATCACTATTCGGCTTGCGTTCAACATGTCTTAACGTTGAACATAGAGTTCCGGTTCAAGCACATCACAGTCAAGAATAAAAAATGAACTGTCCAGTCGTGATCCAAGGTAGCGAGATAACAGGACACAAACGGACACAACTCCCACAACATCACACAAGAGCAGTCAACAGAACGGTAGGGAAAGTCCCGAATGACCCATTCCAACGTGCCCAACTCATTTAAGCTCCCGCACTGAGGTTACAGGTTTAAGTGCTACTTTAAAAGTTTGTTTGTGCCCAGTGCTATTGCACAGCTGAACGGCAAACAGAAGGAGACTACTGAAATGTGGTACTGAAAAGGACAAAACCTTTTTTCACAGACACTTACTTGATGATGATAACGTTGATTATGATAGTATTGATGTTTATTTATTTATTATGCTATAATTTAGGCCTACTGATTTGTATGCAATGAACATTGTCACTGTCAACTGTCATATTTCATTTTCCCCACACATAGCTGAGACGATAAACCGCAAATTATCGACAACTACCATAACGATCACTTATAGCAGGCATTTTGCTGATATCGTTCATGATAAGTAGCTTATACTAGAGAAATACGTTTGAAATGAAATACGTTTGCTAATGTGGATGATTGATAATGGGACAATTGAGATATCTACTGCAGCCCTCATCCTCCACATACAACACCTGTTCTGCCAGACACATTCTGTTAAAGGTCCCCAAAACACACACATCCCTGGGTCGCTTGTCTTTTCAGTTCGCTGCAGCAAGCGACTGGAACGAGCTGCAACAAACTCAAACTGGACAGTTGTATCTCAATCTCTTCATTCAAAGACTCAATCATGGACACTCTTACTGACAGTTGTGGCTGCTTTGCGTGATGTATTGTTGTCTCTACCTTCTTTGCCCTTTGTGCTGTTGTCTGTGCCCAACAATGTTTGTACCCTGTCTGTTTTCTGCTGCTACCATGTTGTGCTATTGCCATGTTGTGTTGCTACAATGTTGTTGTCATGTTGTGTTGCCACCATGCTGTGTTGTCATGTGTTGCTGCAATGCTATGTTTTCGTCTTAGGTCTCTCTTTATGTGTTATGTTGTCTCTCTTGTCATGTTGTGTGTTTTGTCCTATATTTTTATTTAATAAAAAAAAAAATAATAATCTCAGCCCCCATCCCCGCAGGAGGCCTTTTGCCTTTTGGTAGGCCGTCAGTGTAAATAAGAATTTGTTCTTAACTGACTTGCCTAGTTAAATAAAGGTTACAATGACTCCCGGGTGGCGCAGTGGCTAAGGCACTGTACTTCAGCGCCAGCTGTGCCACCAGAGACTCTGGGTTCAAGCCCAGGCTCTGTCATAACCGGCCGCGACCGGGAGGTCTGTGGGGCGACGCACAATTGGCCAAGCGTCATCCGGGTTAGGGAGGGTTTGGCCGGTAGGGATATCTCATCACACACCAAAGACTCCTGTGGTGGGCCGGGTGCAGTGCACGCTAACCAAGGTTGCACGGTGTTTCCTCTGGCACATTGGTGCGGCTGGCTTCCGGGTTGCGCGCTGTGTTAAGCAGCAGTGGTTGGGTTGTGTATCGGAGGACGCATGGCTTTCAACCTTTGTCTTTCCTGAGCCCAATGTAACAATGAGACAAGATAGTAGCTTCTAACAATTGGATACCACAAAATTAGGGAGAAAAAGGGGTAAAATATATATTTTTTTAAACAAACAAAAAATAATAATAAAATAAAATATAAAAAATGTATGGCTTCAACCATGAAATTAGTAGTAGTAGTTTAAAAGATAATACAAAATACTGTGGTGCACATTAATGTTATAAACCGATCAATCTATTTATCGTTATTGCATCAATTCAGGTTATTTATCACGATTCAGGCAATTTATCGCAACATGGATTCTTTTGTATGAGGCCTGTCCGGTGGGAAGTATTGGGAAGTATGGGGGCTGTCTCTGGCTCTATGAATGTTTTCAAAACTGCAAGAAGTGGTAGATTGGAGTCATATGACCACTGTGTTTGAGAATGTACATAAGATAGCAAGCCAGGTCTGTCCTAGAAAACAGCCTTTCAGATATACTGTACAGAAACGATGTGGACAGATCATAACTTCAACATCCATCCTGCTCTCACTCATGGTCCACCATATAATACACTAACATGGACACTGGAATGTGGCCAGTGCGTTCTGGGTAAATGTAATCAGACTGAGAGTTGATAGAACCTGATCTAATATTTAATGTTTATTTTGAGTGATAAGGAGTTGACATTTTTACCACAGACAGACTGGCACTCAGTCAGTATAAAATATGTCTTGTTTTTCAGAAGCCTACTCATCGTTGCACATTTAGAAAGATTTGATCTGAAATATATGTCTCTTTTTGCACAGATTTGTATCCAAACTCACACAATATCCTCTGTCTAATATTGCTCCAGGACATTGGTGAAACAATGGTAAGATGTCATCTCATACTTTTCAAAAAACCTACTTCTCAAATGATACATTTAAAAAAAATGTTGTATCGCTTTGGCACAAATTTCAGATATAAGTTGTACATTTTTAAAACTCTTAGTACAAAACTAAAAATTGAGAACACTTGTAATGCTCCATGTCTTATGTTTAGACCCTTTAATTGTGTACTAATTGATGATGTATTAACCTTTGATTGTGTATTAATGCAAATAATGTGCAAAGCTGTCATCAAGGCAAAGGGTGGCTACTTTGAAGAATCTCAAATATAAAATATATTTTGATTTGTTTAACACTTTTTTTGGTTACTACGTGATTCCATATGTGTTAGTTCATAGTTTTGATGTCTTCACTGTTATTCTACAATATAGAAAATAGTAAAAAAAATATTTAAAAAACCTTGAATGAGTAGGTGTGTCCAAACTTTTGACTGGTACTGTCTATAAAACACAGGAAAATCATATTTTTGACTGCACTGGACATTTAAGAGGTGTGAAAATATAGCCCAAAACATAACCTTACTTGTGAAAATATAGCCCAAAACATAACCTTACTTGTGAAAATATAGCCCAAAACATAACCTTACTTGTGAAAATTGCACCAAAGGGATTGAAAAAAACTGTCATAGACACCGACCATACCGATCACTTATCGCAGGCATTTTGCTGATATTGTTCATGATAAGTGACCTATACTAGAGAAATGTCAAGTTTGAAATGAAATAAGTTTGCTAATATGGGTGATGTTAATGGGACAATTGATGGCTACAACCATCAAACTAGTAGTAGTTGAGGAGAACCGGGATGAAAGTAACACTTTGTTTTTCTTCCATAATTACTCAGAGATCGATGGAGCTCAAGAGACCATATTTTATGACAAAGAATTTACACAGAGCCTTCAGAAAGTATTCACGCTCATTAAACTTGTTCCACATTTTGTTGTGTTACAGCCTGAATTTAAAATGGATTAAGCCTCCAGTATACTCAGCCTCCAGTATTTATGTTGCAGTAGTTTATGTGTTGGGGGGCTAGGGTCAGTTTGTTATATCTGGAGTACTTCTCCTGTCCTATTCGGTGTCCTGTGTGAATTTAAGTGTGCTCTCTCTAATTCTCTCTTTCTTTCTCTGTCTCGGAGGACCTGAGACCTAGGACCATGCCTTAGGACTACCTGACATAATGACACCTTGCTGTCCCCAGTCCACCTGGCCGTGCTGCTGCTCCAGTTTCAACTGTTCTGCCTTATTATTATTGGACCATGCTGGTCATTTATGAACATTTGAACATCTTGGCCATGTTCTGTTATAATCTCCACCCGGCACAGCCAGAAGAGGACTGGCCACCCCACATAGCCTGGTTCCTCTCTAGGTTTCTTCCTAGGTTTTGGCCTTTCTAGGGAGTTTTTCCTAGCCACCGTGCTTCTACACCTGCATTGCTTGCTGTTTGGGGTTTTAGGCTGGGTTTCTGTACAGCACTTTGAGATATCAGCTGATGTACGAAGGGCTATATAAATAAATTTGATTTGATTTGATTAAACGTAGATTTTTTTTTGTCACTGGCCTACACACAATACCTCATAA
Organism: Oncorhynchus tshawytscha; assembly: GCF_018296145.1. Taxonomy (NCBI): domain Eukaryota; kingdom Metazoa; phylum Chordata; class Actinopteri; order Salmoniformes; family Salmonidae; genus Oncorhynchus; species Oncorhynchus tshawytscha. Next base: position 66,811,392 of record NC_056434.1, read on the forward strand.
TGTCAAAGTCAAATTATGTTGTTTTTCCCGAATTGTTTACAATTGAATTACAATTGAAAAGCTGAAGTGTTTTGAGTCAATAAGTATTCAACCCCTTTGTTATGGCAAGCTTAAATTAGTAAAAATGTGCTTAACAAGTCACATAATAAGTTGCATTTCAATATTAGTTTTTAACATTATTTTTTATGACTACCTCCTTTCTGTACCCCACATGAATTTCAAACACTGAACCACAAATACCAGGGAGGTTGTCCGATGCCTCGCAAAGAAGTGCACCTATTTTTAGATGGATAAAAATACAAAAAGCAGACATTGAATATCCCTTTGAGCATGGTGGCATTATTAAGCACACTTTGCATGGTGTATAAATACACTCAGTCACTACAAAGATACAGGCTTCCTTCTAACTCAGTTGCCAGAGAGGAAGGAAACCGCTCAGGGATTTCACCATAAGGCCAATGGTGACTTTAAAACACTTACAGAGTTGAATGGCTGTGATAAGAGAAAACTGAGGATGTGTCACCAACATTGTAGTTACTGCACAATAATAATCTAATTGACACAGTGAAAAGATGGAAGCCTGTACAGAATACAAATATTCCAAAACATCCTGTTTGCAACAAGGCACTAAAGTAATATTGCAAAAACAGTGGCTTTAATTAAAACATTTAGTCCTGAATACAAATTGTTATGTTTGAGGCAAATCCAATACCACACACTACTGGGTACCACTGTCCAAATATTCAAGCATAGTGGTGGCTGTATCATGTTATGGGTATGCTTGTAATCGTTAATGACTGGGGAGTTTTTCAGGATAAAATATAAACTAAATGGAGCTAAGCACAGAAAAAATCCTAGAGGAAAACCTGGTTCAATCTGCTTTCCTCCAGACACTGTGTCACAATCGCCGTCTTCATGGAAATGACCGGACCAAGGTGCAGTGTGGTGAGTGTACATTTTTATTTTATTTGATAAATGTCGCCAACACAACAAGAAACAACAAAAACAAACGTGAAGATGACCAGGGCTATACAGGCCACTAACAAAGACAACTACCCACCAAATACAAAAGGAAAAAAGGATGCCTAAGTATGATTCCCAATCATAGACAACTATAGACAGCTGTCCCTGATTGAGAACCCTACCCGGCCAAAACATAGAAACACAGAACATAGAGTTTCGCACCCGAGTCACACCCTGACCAACCAAACATAGAGAAAAAAAAAAGATCTCTACGGTCAGGGCGTGACACACTGGGAGATGAATTCACCTTTCAGCAGAACAATAACCTAAAACACAAGGCCAAATCTACACTGGAGTTGCTTACCAATTAGACAGTGAATGTTCCTGAGTGGCCGAGTTACAGTTTTGACATAGTCCTTTCCTGCAGTCAATGACCAAAAGCGCCATCTCTGGCCTTATGGGTGGAATGTTTCTTTTTTTTTTTTCATAATTTCATAATTAATAGAGATTATTAAAAAAACACGACGAAAATCTGGTGTTTTCTATGTCAAACTGTTTTGTTATATTTCAGTCTTCTTTGATATATATAAAGTGTAATATTCGGATGCAAACTCAAAATGGAATAAATGTCAACTATATATCTGACGTGGTACAGGTGTCTTTTTTTTAAGTGCTTAACCATGTGTGTGAGGTGTATGCTTTTGTTTCAAAGTATAGGGGAGTAAATACTTACATTTGAAGTCGGAAGTTTACATACACCTTTGCCAAATACATTTAAACTCCGTTTTCACAATTCCTGACATTTAATCCTAGTAAAAATTCCCTGTCTTTGGTCAGTTAGGATCACCACTTTATTTTAAGAATGTAAAATGTCAGAATAATAGTAGAGAATGATTTCTTTCAGCTTTTATTTCTTTCATCACATTCCCAGTGTGTCAGAAGTTTACATACACTCGATTTGGTAACATTGCCTTTAAATTGTTTAACTTGGGTCAAACAATTTGGGTAGCGTTCCACAAGCTTCCCACAATAAGTTGGGTGAATTTTGGCCCATTCCTCCTGACAGAGCTGTTGTAACTGAGTCAGGTTTGTAGGCATCCTTGCTCGCACACGCTTTTTCAGTTCTGCCTAGAAATTTCTATGGGATTGAGGTCAGGGCTTTGTGATGGCCACTCCAATACCTTGACTTTGTTTTCCTTAAGACATTTTGCCACAACTTTGGAAGTATGCTTGGGGTCATTGTCCATTTGGAAGACCCATTTGCGGCCAAGCTTTAACTGATGTCTTGAGATGTTGCTTCAATATATCCACAGAATTTTCCATCCTCATGATGTCATCTATTTTGTGAAGTGCACCAGTCCCTCCTGCAGCAAAGCACCCCCACAACATGATGCTGCCACCCCCGTGCTTCACTGTTGTGATGGTGTTCTTCGGCTTGCAAGCCTCCCCCTTTTTCCTCCAAACATAACGATTATGGCCAAACAGTTCTATTTTTGTTTCATCAGACCAGCGGACATTTTTCCAAAAAGTATGATCTTTGTCCCCATGTGCAGTTGCAAACCGTAGTCTGGCTTTTCTATGGCAGTTTTGGAGCAGTGGCTTCTTCCTTGCTGAGCGGCCTTTCAGGTTATGTCGATATATGACTTGTTTTACTGTGGATATAGATACTTGTGTACCTGTTTCCTCCAGCATCTTCACAAGGTCCTTTGCTGTTGTTCTGGGAATGATTTGCACTTTTCGAACTAAAGTACGTTCATCTCTAGGAGACAGAATGCGTCTCCTTCCTGAGCAGTATGACGGCTGAGTGGTCCCATGGTGTTTATACTTGCATACTATTGTTTGTACAGATGAACGTGGTACCTTCAGGCGTTTGGAAATTGCTCCCAAGGATGAACCAGACTTGTGAAGGTCTACAATTTTTTTCTGATGTCTTGGCTGATTTCTTTTGATTTTCCCATGATGTCAAGCACAAAGGCACTGAGTTTGAAGGTAGGCCTTGAAATACATCCACAGGTACACCTCCAATTGACTAAAACGATGTCAATTAGCCTAACAAAAACTTCTAAAGTCATGACATCATTTTCTGGAATTTTCCAAGCTGTTTTAAGGCACAGTCAACTTAGTGTATGTAAACTTCTGTGATACAGTGAATTATAAGTGAAATAATCTGTCTGTAAACAATTGTTGGAAAAATTACTTGTGTCATGAACAAAGTTGATGTCCTAACCGACTTGCCAAGACTATAGTTTGTTAACAAGAAATGTGTGGAGTGGTTGAAAAACTATGTTTTAATGACTCCAACCTAAGTGTATGTAAACTTCCGACTTCAACTGTATGTAAATGAGATATTCCTGTATTTCATTTTCAATAAATTGTCAAACATTTCTAAAAACATGTTTTCACTTTGTCATTATGGGCTATTGTGTGTAGATGGGTGAGACAATACATCGATTTAATCCATTTTGAATCAGGCAGTAGCACATTTTTTTTAATAAGTCACAGTGTAGGAATAGTTTCTGAACTTCCACAACGTTTATTTTGTACCTGCCAGTGAGGCGCCAGAAACACAGCCTGGTATTTATCTCTGTGTTTCCTGTCTCTCTGTGCCTGTTCGTCTTGTATGTTTTCAAGTCAACCAGCGTGTTTTCCTTTGCTCCTGCTTTCTATTGCTCTTTGCTCGTCCTCCCGGTTTTGTTTTCTGGACTCCATTCTGCCTGCCCTGACCTCGAGCCTGACTGCCACTCTGTACCTCCTGGACTCTGAACTAGTTTTGACCTTTTGCCTGTCCACGACCATTCTCTTGCCTATCTCTTTTGGATTGTTAATAAATATCAAAGATTCTAACCATCTGCCTCCTTTGTCTGCATCTGGGTCTTGCCTTGTGCCTTGATACTGTCAGCCATAAATTCATGTTCATGTCGATTTGAATAATTAATGCATTACTGTAGATTCTAAATGTATGTAAATGAACCAACATCGCAATGTTATGCAACCACAGTATTTTGCCTTACAATATTAATCAGACTAAAATGGATCACATAATAGCTATATTAACCATGATTTTCTCATCTCACTTCAATGGGAATATAGTAGGAGGTTTTTCACCATTTTCAATGACTATTCATGCGTAGCCCTACCAATCAGGTACGCTCCAGCTTTCCTTATCATGTGCGCTCCTCGTGTCTTGATACAATAAAGGTTTTTATTCTCTTCATCAAACTCATCATGCTTATCACATTTCCATGGCTTGACACAAGGTAATTGACCCTCAGAATCATAAAGTGTGAGAAGCTGATCCAGCAAGTCAATTTTTTGAGGCATAATTCAAATGGTGTCATATACAGTACCAGTCAAAAGTTTGGACACACCTACTCATTCAAGTGTTTTTCTTTATTTGTACTATTTTCTACATTGTAGAATAATAGTGAAGACATCAAAACTATGAAATAACACATATGGAATCATATAGTAACCAACAAAGTGTTAAACAAATCAAAACATATTTTATAGTTGAGATTCTTCAAAGTAGCCACCCATTTGCCTTGATGACAGCTTTGCACAGTCTTTGCATTCTCTCAACCAACTTCATGAGGAATGCTTATCCAACAGTCTTGAAGGAGTTCCCACATATGCTGAGCACTTGTTGAATGCTTTTCCTTCACTCTGTCGGGTGATTGTGGAGGCCAGGTCATATGATGCAGCACTCTATCACTCTCCTTCTTGGTCAAATAGCCCTTATACAGCCTGGAGGTGTGTTTTAGGTCATTGTCCTGTTGAAAAACAAATGATAGTCCCACTCTGGGACCCCACTAAGCGCAAACCAGATGGGATGGCGTATCGCTGCAGAATGCTGTGGTTGCCATGCTGGTTAAGTATGCCTTGAATTATAAATAAATTAGACAGTGTTACCAGAAAAGCACCCCCACACCATCGCACTTCCTCCTCCATGCTTTGCGGTGGGAACCACACATGCGGAAAACACACATGCGGAAATCATCCGTTCACCTACTCTGCGTCTCACAAAAACATGGCGGTTGGAACCAAAAATCTGAAATTTGGACTCATCAGACCAAAGGACAGATTTCCACCAGTTAATGTCCATTGCTCGTGTTTCTTGGCCCAAGCAAGTTTCTTCTTCTTATTGGTGTCGTTTAAAAGTTCAACCATGAAGGCCTGATTCACGCAGTCTCCTCTCAGTTGATGTTGAGATGTGTCTGTTACATGAGCTCTGTGAAGCATTTATTTGGGCTGCAATCTGAGGTGCAGTTAACTCTAATTAACTTATCCTCTGCAGCAGAGGTAACTCTGGGTCTTCCTTTCCTGTGGCGGTCCTCATGAGAGCCAGTTTCATCGTAGCGCTTGATGGTTTTTGTGACTGCACTTGAAGAAACTTTCAAAGTTCTTAAAATGTTTGTTTCTCTTTGTTTATTTGAGCTGTTCTTGCCATACTATGGGCTCTTGTCTTTTACCAAATAGGGTTATCTGTGTATAGCACCCCTACCTTGACACAACTGATTGGCTCAAACGCATTAAGAGGCACGCCTGTTAATTGAAATACATTTCAGGTGACTACCTCATGAAGCTGGTTGAGAAAATGCCAAGAGTGTGCAAAACTGTTATCAAGGGAAAGGATGGCTACCTTGAAGAATCTGAAATATAAAATATATTTTGATTTGATAAAAACATTTGTGGTTCCTACATGATTCCATATGTGTTATTTCATAGTTTAAATGTCTTCGCTGTTATTCTACAATGTAGAAAATAGTACAAATAAAGATAAAGAAACGTTTGACTGCTACGGTATAATTTTCAAACATTCAACAATATCAGTCACTTGTTGATATTTTGCTTAAATTATAAAAGCAATAGGAATTAGAGACAATGGCCTGTGCTTTTTTAAAATTGTATTCCAGGTCATCAGTTAACATTGTGTTACTTTCGTCCCACCCGTCTCTCCTGTAACTTCTCCCAGGCTAACACCTAAGACTATCTAGCATAATACATAAAACCTATGCTGTCATTTAGTCACTAGATGGGTTAAGAAAATTATATGTGTTTGGAACCTTAAAAACCTAAACACAGCTCTTCAACTTAAACACATCTGGGCCCATTTTTTATTTATTTACATCGCACAAAACCACTTTTTGTGGATAACTCTGCGAAACATGGTGGAACTGGACGTTTTTTTTTGCAGGGAGCTTGTCCTCTCCCCTAGTTTAAAGGATAATAATAAAGAAAACTGTGGTGCACATTAATGTCATAAACCTATCGTTCTATTTATCATTATTGCATCAATTCAGCAAATGTATCACATTATGTATTTTTGTCCTTATTGCCCAGCTCTTGTATAAGGCCACTCCGGTGGGAAGTATTGGGAAGTACATTATGGGGGCTGTCTCTGGCTCTATGAATGGAGTATTATGTGAATTCATAATTGATTTTTTCCAAAACTGCATGACGTGGTCGATTGGAGTCATATGACCACTGTGTTTGAGCATGTGCGTGAGATAGTCTTTCAGATATATTGTACAGAACACATTACGTGGACATGACAGATCATAACTTTTACATCCATCCTCCTGTCACTCATGCTAAACCATATAATTGAAAATCAAAAGCATAGGATGTTGATGAAGTTTTTAGCAGCAATACAGTGGCTTTGTTCCAATATCTTCACAATACACCACCTACAATGCATTGGGGTACTGTAAGTGGTACACCACTATGGACACTGGAATGTGTCCAGTGCCTTCTGGGTAAATGTCATCAAACTGACTGTATTTAATGTTTATTTTGAGTGACAAGGATTTGACATTTTTACCACAAACAGACCGCCACTTGATAAAATATAAAAGATGGTTGAGTCTAGTGTTTTTCAGAAGCCTACTCATCATTACACATTTAGATAGATTTGATCTGAAATATATATATATATATATATATTTTTTTTTTTGCACAGATTTGCCTCCAAACTCACACAATCTTTCCTGTCTCATATTGCTCAGGGACATTGATCGGACAATGGTAAAATGTCATCTCATACTTTTCAAAAAACCTACTTCTCAAATGATACATTTCTTTTTTTAAAGTATCACTTTGGCACAAATTTCAGATATAAGTTGTACTTTTTTTAAACTCAGTACAATCTAAAAACTGGGAACACTTGTAATGCTCCATGTCTTATGTTTAGAACCTTTAATTGTGTACTACTTGATGATGTATTAACCTTTGATTGTGTATTAATGCAAATAATGTGCAAAGCTGTCATCAAGGCAAAGGGTGGCTACTTTGAAGAATCTCAAATATAAAATATATTTTGATTTGTTTAACACTTTTTGTTGGTTACTACGTGATTCCATATGTGTTAGTTCATAGTTTTGATGTCTTCACTGTTATTCTACAATGTAGAAAATAGTAAAAGAAAGAAAGAAAGAAAAACCCTTGAATTAGTAGGTTTGTCCAAACTTTTGACTGGTACTGTCTATAAAACACAGGAAAATCACATTTTTGAATGCACTGGACATTTAAGAGGTGTGAAAATATAGCCCAAAACATAACCTTACTTGTGAAAATATAGCCCAAAACATAACCTTACTTGTGAAAATTGCACCAAAGGGATTGAAAAAAACTGTAATCCATGTTCATTTGACTTCAAGTCTCATAAATACCATCTTTGTTCCATTTTTTTATTGCTGTTGCTCTTTATTGTTATTGTTAAAAGGTTTTTTTTATATTAGGAGAAACAACTCAGTATTTACATATGATTCAAAATAATATATTGAGGTTTTCTTTCCTGGAAATTTGAGAAATATCTCATCGAGCAAGACACGTTTCATATGGGATGTGATCTACTAGTGCGACTGTTATTTGGCCTACGTAGTAATAGGCATGTGGCTTTTACTATAACATAGTTAGGCCTAGTAACACATCACACTAATAGATCACATCCCATAGGAAACGTGTTTTGCTTGATGAGATATTTCTGTCATTTCCCAATGGGTATGAGGTAGAGCTGTGATGATAAACCAAAACATTATTGACACCGACCATACCGATCACTTATCGCAGGCATTTTGCTGATATTGTTCATGATAATAAGTAGCCTATACTAGAGAAATGTCAAGTTTGCTAATATGGGTGAATGTTAATGGGACAATTGATGGCTACAACCATCAAACTAGTAGTAGTAGCGGAGAAACGAATTGTGATTAAGTGAAATAATCAGTCTGTAAACAATTGTTGGAAAAATTGCTTGTCATGCACAAAATAGATGTCCTAACCGACTTGCCAAAACAATAGTTTGTGGAGTGAAATTTGTGGAGTGGTTGAAAAATGTGTTTTAATAACTAACATAAGTGTATGTAAACTTCCGACTTCAACTGTACATGACATCAGTGTAAACAATTTAAAACAAGACCTTGTATCAAGAACAAGATACAACTAGCTGAAACGAGCCACCTACGATTCCCCACATGGCAGATTCTTGTCATTGTCTGCTAGCTATCTGGACATTCAGAATCACAAGACCTGGCCTTCTGCTCCATTGTAGCAAGCGCATCATTTTCGAGACCTTGTCTGCTAACCCGTTGTGAAAAGCAGTTCATTTTGCATATGTATTTAAAGTAAAAGACTGATTTGGTGCAGTGAACAAGTGACTGTGAATTTCTTTGTTATACTCAGTCAATTGGAAATGTGCTAAGACTTTTGAAACATTAGCCAGTTTGATTATCTGTTTTATTTTTTGTGTTAAAGGTCCAATACAGCTGTTTTTATCTCAATATCAAATCATTTCTGGGTAACTATTAAGTACAAACTATTAAGATTGTTTTCATTTAAAATGGTAAAAAAGAAACAAATAGCTTCTTAGCTACTTATCTAGCAAGAACTTTGCTTTGACTGTCTGAGAGGGGAGGGGATAACTGAAAACCAGCTGTTATTGGCTGAGAGGTTTGGAACTCTCTTTGTTATTGGTCTATTAAATAATTTCCCGCCTGGTGAGGCAGGCCAAAACTCCATCCCAACCAAAACAGGCTGTTAAGGCAGTCTTTTCAAACAGCTCATACACTTAAAGAGCATTATCATTTTCACAATTTCACTGTATTATTCCAACCTCATAGTGTGGAGATATATATAAAACACAGGAAAATCACGTTTTGCATCAAAGTGATTAAAAAAAAAACTATATTCCAAGTTAATAATTTGACTTCCAAGTCTCATAAATAACATTTCCGTTCCATCTCTATTGCTATTTCTCTACTGTATTGTGAAGTTTTATATTAGGAGAAATAGGTCAGTATTTACATATTATTCAAAATTAGATATTCAGGTTTTTCCTGGAAATTACATAAATATCTCATCAAGCAAGACATGTTTCCTATGAAATGTGATCTATTAGTGTGACTGTTATTTGGCCTACGTAGTAATGGGCATGTGGCTTTTATTATAACATAGTTAGGCCTTGTGCTAACAGGAGACAAGAGGCTTATCAGTTTTGAGTGCTGTCCTCATACTTGTCAGCTAGGTTACTGTAACTCACGGTTGGGCCTAAAAGTAGCCTCTCCCAGTCTGCTGTAGTACTCGGGCTTTGTAAATTCACTTAGCTAATTGATTTCAGCATGTCTTCCTCTAGGCATCACGTTGTTCGCCATCATGTGATGACACTGGTCTCAAGCCTACTTGTTAACCAGAACCGAGGGCATCACTACCCGAAGGAGAGGGCCGAGACGCTATAGATTAACAAAAAGGCGACCCTATAACCTGCAACTGCGTGTTTTTTTTAGTCTCAACTATGACCACGCCTGCCTTCTCAAAATGAGTTTTGCTGTGATGCCGGTAGCTTTAAGAAAAACGTAGGTCGAGCATCTTTATTTTCCCGCCGCCGAAAGTTAAAGAGGAAATATTTAACGAAAGATTCATAAATGGCTGAAGAAGTTTTAATAACGCCACCAGGGAAAATAACGTCGGTAAGATTTTCAAGTTTGTTTTTGTAAATTACCTGCTATTCTGTTTGATTTTGATATTCCATTCAGTTCACATTCTTTACCTGCATCCTATCTTGGATGCAATATTTTATTTATAAACTTGTTATAAACAATTTTCCATATTTATTGTAGCGATCCTGTGTTTATAAGCGCGGCATCGACTGCCACAAAAGCATGTTCAAGTGGCAGAGTCGAAACCCGCGCATATAAACACAGGGTCGCGCTACACTATATTGAATTAAAATATGCCTGACATATTGACATCTGTAAATTGACATTGCTCTGTACGAACATAGGCGCCTAAATGTTACATGAGCAGGCACTGTCAGCGATAGGCTAGATGCAACTAAACTTGTCTTTCTTTTACATAGTAACGTTAGAACCCATATTATGACTGACAAGTCAATACTTTATCTTTACTTAAACATCATGCCTCTGTCCCTCAGAAGAGGAGGTGAGCACTCATTACATGTCACAAGACAATGTCTAATCTACACAACCTTTCTCACGTGTGTGCGGTAGGCAAGTGACTGCATCTGACCACTTAGTGCCCAAATTAAGTTCCCTGACCTGACCTGGGTGAAGTCCACCTCCATCGTGCAATGCGTTCCACTGGTTCTGGACCAGAGTACAGTCACACTTCCTGACTGCTGATGAAACATTACTATTCTATTCTGAACTGTGGCTTGAGCCCCTATGTTTTCTCCTATCCATTCCACTTCATCACTTGTTAGAAAGCATTTAAACTAATCTTAGTCCCCTTGAGGCTATTATAGTAAGAAAGGTAATGTATGCATGCAGTTGAAGTCGGAAGTTTACATACACTTAGGTTAGAGTCATTAAAACAAGTTTTTCAACCACTCCACATATTTCTTGTTAATAAACTATAGTTTTGGCAAGTCTGTTGGGACATCTACTTTGTGCATGACACAAGTACATTTTCCAAAAATTGTTTACAGACAGGTTATTTCACAGTATCACAGTTCCAGTGGGTCAGAAGTTTACATACACTAAGTTGACTGTGCCTTAAAACAACTTGGAAAATTCCAGAAAATGATGTCATGGCTTTAGAAGCTTCTGAAAGGCTAATTGACATCATTTTAGTCAATTGGCGGTGTACCTGTAGATGTATTTCAAGGCCTACCTTCAAACTCAGTGCCTCTTTGCTTGACATCATGTGAAAATCAAAAGAAATCAGCCAAGACCTCAGAAAAGAATTGTAGACCTCCACAAGTCTGGTTCATCCTTGGGAGCAATTTCCAAACGCCTGAAGGTACCACGTTCATCTGTACAAACAATAGTATGCAAGTATAAACACCATGGGACCACGCAGACGTCATACCTTTGAGGAAAAAGACGCGTTTTGTCTCCTAGAGATGAACATACTTTGGTGCGAAAAGTGCAAATCAATCCCAGAACAACAGCAAAGGAAACAGGTACAAAAGTATCTATATCCACAGTAAAACGAGTCCTATATCGACATAACCTGAAAGGCCGCTCAGCAAGGAAGAAGCCACTGCTCCAAAACCTCCATAAAAAAGCCAGACTATGGTTTGCAACTGCACATGGGGACAAAGGAAATGTCCTCTGGTATGATGAAACAAAAAAATAACTGTTTGGCCATAATGACCATTGTTATGTTTGGAGGAAAAAGGGGGAGGCTTGCAAGCCAAAGAAAACCATCACAACCGTGAAGCACGGGTGTGGCAGCATCATGTTGTGGGGGTGCTTTGTTGAGGGAGGGACTGGTGCACTTCACAAAATAGATGGCATCATGAGGATGGAAAATTATGTGGATATATTGAAGCAACATCTCAAGACAAATGGGTCTTCCAAATGGACAATGACCCCAAGCATACTTCCAAAGTTGTGGCAAAATGGCTTAAGGACAACAAAGTCAAGGTATTGGAGTGGCCATCACAAAGCCCTGACCTTAATTCAATAGAAAATGTGTGGGCAGAACTGAAAAGGCGTGTGCCAGCAAGGAGGCTGTCACGTTCTGACCTTTATTTAGTATGGTCAGGGCGTGAGTTGGGGTGGGCAGTCTATGTGTGTTTTTCTATGTTGGGGTTTTGAGTTCAGCCTAGTATGGTTCTCAATCAGAGGCAGGTGTCGTTAGTTGTCCCTGATTGAGAATCATACTTAGGTAGCCTGGGTTTCACTTTTGAGTGGTGGGTGTTTGTTTCCGTGGGAGTGTTTGTTGCCACACGGTACTGTTTCGGTTTTCGTTCATGTTCACGTTTATTGTTTTGTATTTCATAGTGTTCAGTTTATGTCTTAAAATAAACGTTATGGACACTTACCACGCTGCACATTGGTCCTCCGATCCTTCTCGCTACTCCTCCTCAGAAGAGGAGGAAGAATGCCGTTACAGAGGCCTACAAACCTGACTCAGTTACACCAGCTCTGTCAGGAGGAAGTTCACCCAACTTATTGTGGGAAGCTTGTGGAAGGCTATCCAAAACGTTTGAACCAAGTTAAACAATTTATAGGCAATGCTACCAAATACTAATTGAGTGTATGTAAACTTCTGACCCACTGGGGATGTGATGAAAGAAATAAAAGCTGAAAGAAATCATTCTCTCTACTATTATTCTGACATTTCACATTCTTAAAATAAAGTGCTCATAATAACTTACCTAAAACAGGGAATTTTTACTAGGATTAAATGTCAGGAATTGTGAAAAACTGAGTTTAAATCTATTTGGCTAAGGTGTATGTAAACTTCTGACTTCAACTGTAGGATGGGCATCTGGCCCTAATTTCTGACTAATGCAAACTGGTTTAAGAGCATTTCATATTATACTCTACCTAAATCTGATACTCTCTATTAGTATAATATAATATATTTCGTATGGTATGTATTCGTTTGTGGATATTCATCATCCATTTCGGATTATATATTACGAATTACAATTCGTATAATGTGTTACAAATTTACAAAATGTACAATATGTTAAGAATGTGCAAAACGTATGATGTGTTACGAATTCCAGTTTGTTGTGGCTAATGTTAGCTAGGCAGTTAGGTGGCTAATGCTAATGTTAGCTAGCTGACTATCGTTAGCTAGGCTAGGGGTTAAGTTTAAGGTTAGGAGTTAGGTTTAATGGGTTATGTTGAGGGGAAGGGTTAGCTAAAAGCGTTAAGGTTAGGGGAAAGGTTAGCTAACATGCTAAGTAATTGCAAAGTAGCTAAACAGTTTTAAGTAGTTGAACAGTTGCTAATTAGCTAAAATGCTATCTAGAACCTAAAAGGGTTCTTCGGCAGTCCCCATTGGAGAACCCTTTGAATAACCCTTTTTGGTTCCGGGTAGAACCCTTTTGGATTTCTTACATGGAACCCTAAGAGGTTCTACCTGGAACCAAAAATGGTTCTACCTAGAACCAAAAAGAGTTTTCGTATGGGGACAGTGGAAGAACCGTTTTGGAACCCTTTTTTCGAAGAGTGTATGTAACCGTACCAAACATAACATATCATACTAATTTACTTTTACTATGATATGTTTAGTCTATGAAACCAGGCTGAGGAATAACATGTATATGGGAATTTCCGCATGAGATTGGCCCAAATATAGTCATGGTGTTTTGTAGCTTCCTGAAGTAAAATCAATATCCCAGTAATGATCATCACTGTATACAAGTGGGGACATTTGGCCTGTCCTCAAATGGAAAAAAGCTATTTTAGGTGTAAGGTTTAGCGTTAGAATATAAGGTTAGGGTTTGAGTTAGGGGTTAATGAAAAAAAGGATTTTGAAAAGGAACCAAGTGTTTGTCCCCAAAAAGTCCTCACACGTATAGTAATACCCTGTGTGTGTGTGTGTGTGTGTGTGTGTGTGTGTGTGTGTGTGTGTGTAGATTCTCCAGATTCTCCACCAGATACAGTCACATAATTAACATGTTAAGGGTTAATGTGGCTTATACCAACAGTTCCTCAGACCCATGGATTCCTCCAAACTAAAGGCCATAGAAGAGATGAATGAGAGCCCAACAGTAAAGACAACTTTGACTGTCATTCATATTCACACAAATCTTAAACCTTTGACTGTAAATGACAGAACAAATGAACTCCTCAAGAGCAAAGGCTGGAGTACAAACCAAATAATAAAACATTAGTTGTTGGTTTATGACAAGTTTACTGTACACATTTTCTCTGAGATAATCTCCCTTTATCCCTTTCTCTCTCTCTCTGCAGCACCTGACCTCATCTCTGTTGGCAGTAGCGTTCCTCACCTCATTTGGGAGCTCCATGCTCTATGGCTACAACCTGGCAGTGGTCAACTCCCCTGCAGTGGTAAGTCCATTGAACTACACTCATATTATCTGCATTGTACATTCCATACTTTCCTCTATTGAATACTCTGCCACGGCCAACTCCTAACTTGTGGAACCGGGAATCTCCCCCAAATCATGTATTGTTGATGTAAACAGAGATTTGCGCGATTGTTGAAGTTACATTTACATTTAGAATTAAATTTACTTTCACCAGTCTACACTATTGACTATGTGACTATGGACTGTGTCCCACGGACATCAATTTGATTTATGAAGTTTGAATTATGAGTATACATCTCACATACAGTATACAGTGCATTTGGGAAGTATTCAGACCATTTTCCACATTTTGTTACTGTTACGGTTTTCTAGGTGTGAAGGAGAGTCGGACCAAACTGCAGCGTGTAGATTGCGATCCATGTTTAATGAACAACGTAAACACGAATTAACACAAAACACTACAAAACAATAAACGTAACAAAAACCGAAACAGCCTATACTTGTGTCAACTAACACAGCGACAGGAACAAAGACACTAAGGACAATCACCCACGACAAACTCAAAGAATATGGCTGCCTAAATATGGTTCCCAATCAGAGACAACGATAAACACCTGCCTCTGATTGAGAACCACTCCAGACAGCCATAGACTTTGCTAGATAACCCCACTAGCTACAATCCCAATACACACACACCAAAACCCCAAGACAAAACACACCACAATACAAAAACCCCATGCCACACCCTGGCCTGACCCAATACATGAAGAAAAACACAAAATACTTAGACCAGGGCGTGACAGTTACGTTATAGCCTTATCCTAAAATGGGTCATGTCATTTTTTTCCCTCATCAATCTAGACACAATTTTAAAAAAACATAATAACAAAGTGAACACAGGATATTAGAAATGTTTGCAAATGTATTAAAAATAAAAAACATAAATACCTTATTTTCATAAGTATTCAGACCCTTTGCTATGAGACTCGACATTGAGCTCAGGTGCATCCTGTTTCCATTGATCATCCTTGAGATGTTTCTACAACTTGATTGGAGTTCACATGTGGTAAATTCAAATGTTAGGACATGATTTGGAAAGGCACACACCTGTCTATATAAGGTCCTACATTTAACAGTGCATGTCAGAGCAAAAACCAAGCCATGAGGTCGAAGGAATTGCCCGTAGAGCTCCGAGACAGGATTGTGTCGAGGCACAGATCTGGTGAAGGTTACCAAAACATTTCTCCAGCATTGAAGGTCCCCAAGAACACAGTGGCCTCCATCATTCTAAAATGGAAGAAGTTTGGAACCACCAATACTCTTCCTAGAGCTGGCTGCCCGGCCAAGCTGAGCAAGAGAAGAGCTCCAGAGTTCTTCGGTGGAAATGGGAGAACCTTCCAGAAGGACAACCATCTCTGCAGCACTCCACCAATCAGGCCATTATGGTAGAGTGGCCAGACGGAAGCCACTCCTTAATAAAAGGTAAATGACAGCCCGCTTGGAGTGTGCCAAAAGCCACCTAAAAACTCTCAGATCATGATTAACAAGATTCTCTGGTCTGATGAAACCAAGATTGAACTATTTTCAGTGGCAGGGACTGGGAGACTAGTCAGGGTCGAGGGAAAGATTAACGGCGCAAAGTACAGAGAGATCCTTGATGAAAACCTGCTCCAGAGTGCTCAGGACCTCAGACTGGGGCGAAGGTTCGCCTTCCAACCGGACAACGACCCTAAGCACACAGCCAACAAAACGTAGGAGTGGCTTAGCCTCTGAATGTCCTTGAGTTAGCTAGAGCCCGCACTTGAACCCGATCGAACATCTCTGGAGAGACCTGAACATAGCTTTGCAGTGACGCTTCCCCATCCAACTTAACAGGCTTTGAGAGGATCTGCAGAGAAGTATAGGAGAAACTCCCCAAATAAAGATGTGCCAAGCTTGTAGCGTCATACCCAAGAAGACTCAAGGCTTTAATTGCTGCCAAAGTGGCTTCGACAAAGTACTGACTAAAGGGTCTGAATTCTTATGTAAATGTTATATTTCAGTTTTTTATTTTTAATAAACTTGCAAAAACTTATTAAAACCTGTTTTTGCTTTGTCATTATGGGCTATTGTGTGTAGATTATTGAGGGGAAAGATACAATTTAATCCATTTAGAATACAGCTGTAACGTAACAAAATGCGGAAAAAGTCAAGGGGCCTGAATACTTACCGAATGCACTGTATCTTTTACACTCTTACCCTCATGTACATCAGAGTGAGACCCCCAATGCTGTATCTAATACTGCTCACCATGATGAGTCCATGCTTTCACACAAAAAACGTGAAAGTCTGAGGCTTAGCCTACATTTTAACACGGATAGTTAAAATTAAAATGATTTGTCAGTGTGAGGTAGTTTAAACTGTGTGTGCATCTGTGAAAGGTTTGTTGTCACCAGGAATGTGGATTGAATGAGGAACCAGGCTGCTCTTTATCAGAAGGAATGCAGTTGAGGCCATGCAGTTGGAAGGACTGTAGAACCAATCTCTCCGAAGCTAATGCCAAATATATCCTACAGCATAAAGATAATGCTAACTGCATTCTTCAGCCCAAAGCTAATGCTAATTGTATCCCACAGCTATAGGGTCACTGTTGGGGTCATTGGGTATTGTGTCTTTGTCCCTTTAGCCCAATTACAGGCCACTGGTTACCAGTGTTGACTGTTGGGGTTTGGGCTTGCTTTATATTCTTGTTTCAATTGGTGGTGACTGGTGCAGTATTTGCTAAGACATAATACTAGGTAAATAGCAGGACTGTCATATGATTTACATTCATTTAAATGTACAAATATTTGTTATTTTACTTTGAAAGTAGTCTATGGACAAGGAGTGACTGCAACCCATACTGTTCTTTTTTAAACTAGCCGCAAGAAACATTTAGCGAGATTCTAATTTGTGGATCAATTCCCATGTACAGTACCAGTCAAAAGTTTGGACACACCTGTCACGACTTCCGTCGAAGTCGGCTCCTCTCCTTGTTCGTTCGGCGATCGACGTCACCGGCTTTCTAGCCATCGCCGCTCCATTTTTCATATGTTCATTTGTTTTGTCTTGTTCCATACACACCTGCTTTTCATTCCCCAATCAATCTACATGTATTTAGTCCTCTGTTCCCCATCATGTCTTTGTGTGTAAGTGTTTATTGTTACGTGATTATTTTGTCAGGTGCTGCACTTTTGTTTTAGACTGTGTTTGTGGCACTAGTATGTTTTTTATGCTGTCATTGTTGACCGGTATGAAAATGCGCCTGTTTAATATACTCCGCTCTCCTGTACTTGACTTCACCTCCCATATACACACCTAACAACACCTACTCGATCAAGGGTTTTTCTTTATTTTTACTATTTTCTACATTGTAGAATAATAGTGAAGACATCAAAATTATGAAATAACACGTATAGAATCATGTAGTAACCAAAAAAGTGTTACACAAATCAAAATATAATTTACATTTGAGATTCTTCAAAGTAGCCACCCTTTGCCTTGATGACAGCTTTGTACACTCTTGGCATTCTCTCAACCAGCTTCACCTGGAATGCTTTTCCAACAGTCTTGAAGGAGTTCCGACATATGCTGAGTACTTGTTGGCTACTTTTCCTTCACTCTGCGGTCCAACTCATCCCAAAGCATCTCAATTGGGTTGAGGTCAGGTGATTGTGTAGGCAAGGTCATCTGGTGCAGCACTCCATCACTCTCCTTCTTGGTCAAATAGCCCTTACATAGCCTGGAGGTGTGTTTGGGGTCATTGTCCTGTTGAAAAACAAATGATAGTCCCACTAAGTGCAAACCAGATGGGATGGCGTATCGCTGCAGAATGCTGTGGTGGCCATGCTGGCTAAGTGTGCCTTGAATTCTAAATAAATCCCAGACAGTGTCACCAGCAAAGCACCCCCACACCATCACACCTCCTCCTCCATGCTTCATGGTGGGAACCACACCGTTACGTCCGTTAGATGAATGAGACCAAAGCAGCGTGGAAAGTGTTCATGATTTTTAATACTGAACTCCGATAAAACAACAAAATACAAAATCGACCATAAAGTTCTACAGGGCTAGACAGCTACTATGCAAAAACATAGTCAAGGTCCCACAAACTAAAGGCTGCCTAAGTATGATCCCCAATCAGAGACAACGATAGACAGCTGCCTCTGATTGGGAACCATACCCGGCCAACAAAGAAATAGAAAAACTAGAATGCCCGCCCAAATCACACCTCGACCTAAACAAATAGAGAATTAAAAAGGCTCTAAGGTCAGGGAGTGACACACACATGCGTAGATAATCCGTTCACCTACTCTGCGTCTTACAAAGACACAGAGGTTGGAACCAAATATCTCAAAAGAAAGATTTCCACCGGTCTAATGTCCATTGCTCGTGTTTCTTGGCCCAAGCAAGTCTCTTCTTCTTATTGCTGTTCTTTAGTAGTTGTTTCTTTGCAGCAAATCGACCATGAAGGCCTGATTCACGCAGTCTCCTCTGAGCAGTTGATGTTGAGATGTGTCTGTTACTTGAACTCTGTGAAGCATTTATTTGGGGTGCAATTTCTGAGGCTGGTAACTCTAATGAACTTATCCTCTGCAGCAGACTGCTTTTCCTGTGGCGGTCCTCATGAGAGCCAGTTTCATCATAGCGCTTGATGGTTTTGTCTGGATTAACTGACCTTCATGTCTCTAAGTAATGATGGACTGTCATTTCTCTTTGCTCATTTTAGCTGTTCTTGCCATAACATGGACTTGGTCTTTTACCAAATATGTCTATCTTCTGTATACCACCCATACCTTGTCACAACACAACTGATTGGCTCAAATGCATTAAGAAGGAAAGAAATTACACAAATGTACTTTTAATAAAGCACACCTCTTAATTGAAATTCATTCCAGGTGACTACCTCATGAAGCTGGTTGAGGGAATGCCAAGAGTGTGAAAAGCTTTCATCAAGGCAAAGGGTGGCTACTTTGAAGAATCTCAATTATAAAATATATTTTGATTTTGTTTAACACTTTTTTGGTTACTACATGATTCCATGTGCTATTTCATAGTTTTGATGTCTTCACTGTTATTCTACAATTTAGAAAATAGTACAAATTTAAGAAAACCCTTGAATGAGTAGGTGTGTCCAAACGTTTGACTGGTACTGTAAGTCAATCTTATGTTGAAATTGCATGCTGTTCTACATCGGGTTCCTATGTTTTAACACCCATCAGAACACTCTGTTACACTTTTAAGGAAGTAGGCAGTGTACCGTAATTACAATTTGACCATGTGTTTTTTAAATTGCAGTTCAATTACCAAATCGCTCTCTAGTGGGCTCATGGGTGGAATGTTATTCAAATGTTTCATAATTCCCTAAATAATAATCAGGTTTCTATGTCAACCGGTTTTGTTATATTTCAGACTTCTGTGATGCACATTGAATGTATAAAAAAATGTAAGACACCTGCTCTTTCCATGACATAGACTGACCAGGTGAATCCAGGTAAAAGCTATGATTCTTTATTGATGTCACTTGTTAAAGAAGGATTTTTAAGCCTTGAGACAATTGAGACATGTATCGTGTATGTGTGCCATTCAGAGGGTGAATGGGCAAGACAAATGATTGAAGCACACCAGTTTGGGGGGTGGGGGGGTTGCAACCCAATATTAGGAAGGTGTTCTTTATGTATGTTTTGTACACTCAGTGTATATAAAGTGTATTATTGGGATGCAAACTCAAAATTGAATACATTTCAACTCTATATCTGACATGGTACAGGCTTCTTCTTATTTTAAGACTATTACCATGTGTGTGAGGTGTAAACTTTTCTTCCCAAAGTAAATTTGTTTAAGACTACTGTCATGTTTGAATTGGACCAAGGCGCAGCGTTGTATGCGTGCATTGTTATTTTATTTAGCGAATGAGCACTGAACAAACTAACCAAAATAACAAACCGTGAAGCTATACAAACGAGTGCTGACAGGCAACTACACATAGACAAGAACCCACAAACACAAAAGGGAAAATGGATACCTAAATATGATCCCCAATCAGAGACAACGATAAACAGCTGCCTCTGATTGGGAACCATATAAGGCCACCATAGACATACAAATACCTAGACCTACAAAACCCTAGACATACAAAAACCCTAGACAATACAAAAACTAGCATACCCACCCTCGTCACACCCTGACCTAACCAAAATATAAAGAAAACAGAGATATCTAAGGTCAGAGCGTGACAACTACCAAGAATGACTCTGTGTGACCCTGATTACGACCACTGCAGTAAAATGTTAGGTTAACAGCTGGACTGTAAAGTGAAGCTTAGCCAACAGTTGTCCATTCCAATTCTATAGTTGGAACTGTAGAGATATGGTTGGAACACTGCTTTAATATCTGCTCAAGTGAACTGTGAAATAGAGCATGACCAGAATGTTTCTGTTTGTATGTTTGAAATACACTAAGGTCTGATTACTATCATCAGAACACACATACGCACGCACACACGTATGCACACACACACACAGTGCAAGGTCTCTTCATTTCTCACCGTTCCTCGCCTGAGTCTGTGAGTGGTTGAATTGATCCTGAATTGGCCACACTGTAGATTAAGAGGTTAATTAAGTTTTTTTTTAAAAGGACATAGCAGTGGAATTGAATTAGTCCTGGTCTGTGACCTGAAAATGCCAGGGAGAGAGGAGAAGCATGGGCCACATGACAAGGACTCCCAGTTTGGTTGTGATTCTGCGTTCCCCTCTATAGGCTCTCATTGGCCAGATAGCGATGGATTAAATGTAAGTGGGGCGGTCTCATTGACATTGGCATTTTGGGAATGTAAGATTGATAGTTATATAGTGTTTTGTACAGTTTGATGCTGGTAACAAATTGAGGTCTTAGTGACATTATGTAACACATTGTGTGCTGTATGGCATACTGTGTGTCATACAGTCATTTGAATTGTGTCGCACCAAGTTTATGTGATAACACCTCTTTGCCCCTCTCAATTTAATTCTACTCAATGAGCTCTATTGGCATGATAGGTATCTATCATCATCTTACACTGGCAAAGCAAGAGCACAGGAACACATTAAATAAATCTTAGTGATTAACAGTAGTAATACTGTTTTCTCCCCGCTTTGTTTCTCTCACTCTCTCTCTCCCTGTTTCACTCTCCCCCACAGTACATTAAGGACTTCTACAACAGGACGTCAGTGAGCCGTAATGGTACGGGGCTGGATGGGGAGGCTCTGACCCTCATGTACTCTCTCACCGTGTCTGTCTTTGCCATTGGGGGTCTACTGGGATCCCTCATGGTGGGCATGCTTGTCACCAGGTTCGGCAGGTGAGACCCTTACACGCTCCCCATACGCACACTCCCAGTGACACACACTCCTATACAGGTTTTTCACAATATTCTCTGCTCCCCATTCGAGTCAGTGGTCATCTGTAAAGATTTGGAAAGTTCTGTCCTTTGATGACCTTTGTTTTGGTTTAGGCCAATGCCTGAGACCTCCAGACACTGTGGCTGCAGGGTGGCTGTTGGCCAGTTGACATGAACAGCCTCAGAGACACAATGCAGCATCTGGACTGGAGCTCTGGGCACTGCCACCCTGCTACCCTGCCACCCTGCCTGGCTTTCTGAGCTAGTCACACACACACACACACACACACACACAACTGAGGGCATTAGAGCAGCGCCCTCATCTATCACCCCTGACCTTCTCCCCTCTGATCGCAAGGATGACCATGCCCTCCCTCCTTTGCTCTCCTCTGCCCTTCAGAGTGCACACTGTTTGTCCTGTCTGCCTTTCAGAGTGCATAGTGTTTAGTTACACTGCCATTTAGAGTTTAAACTCTTTGTACAAGCTACCCAATGTGCTACACTTGTTCTGTTCCCTCTGCCCTTTAAAGTGCACACTCTCTGTCCCCTATACCCTTTGGAGTGTAGTCAGTGCGATCTCTGTCCCATCTTGCCAGCCCTCTAAAGAGTGTTTTGTATTCAGTGCAGGCTTAGATCTCATTTATCTAAAGGACTCACGTGATCTGACTGGACATTTACATGCAAATGAAAGAGAACAATTTACGAGCCCAGTTATGAGCTGATCATTTTCATCACCCAACGGTGTTTTATGGGCGATCAGAACTCAAAACGCCCTCCCTGACTGTATATCAGGGGGAGACTTTACTATTCTATGTCATAGAAGTAATGAAGGTGTACCTGCTATTGCCTATGGTCCACATGCTTTTATGCACAGCTTCATACATTGGTACATTAATTAGCTAGTTCTGATAATCCACACATTTTAATGGTGGACAGAGCCAACCATAATGTGTGTGTGTGTGTTGTGCGTGTGTGTGTAGGAAAGGCACAGTGGTGAACTCAACGGTATTGGTGTTCATCGCTGGATCTCTCATGGGCTTCAGCAGGATCTGTGGCTCTCCAGAGATGGTCATCTTTGGCCGCTTCGTCACAGGGATCCACTCAGGTACAAACACATCAGCGTGCCCACTCAGTGAGAAGGGTAAGGTTCAGGGTTGAGAGTTAGAGTTAAGGTTATAGGATAAGGGTCAAGGTTCAGGAATGGGTCACTGTTTAATCAGCCAGGAATGTATACATACGGTATAAACGTGGCACGGTAGCTGGGCAAAGTTGTGAATGTAGCAATAACAAGAAAGTGAATGTTTGCTCACTGTTGTGTCTTATCTTGATTTTTGGTCGGTGAAAAAAATGTCCACGTCGTCATCGTTGTGTTGTGTAGGTATCTCTCTGAGCGTGGTGCCCATGTACCTGGGGGAGATAGCTCCTAAGAACCTGCGTGGTTTCCTGGGGCTCGTGCCCAGCCTCTTCATTTGTGCTGGGGTCTTCTCGGCCCAGATCCTGGGTCTACACGAAATTCTGGGGAAGGTACGCCAAATACCATTTCCAGGAAAAGCTTTACACTTGCCGTTCATAAGTTTAGAGATGGATTCATTTTCAATGGTTTGCGTGTTGCATTTTTGGGGTTATGTGTGTACTGCACAGGAGGTTGGTGGCACCTTAATTGGGGAGGACAGGCTCATGGTAATGGCTGGAGCGGAGCGGAATGGTATCAAATACAAACACATGGTTTCCACGTGTTTGATGCCATTCCATTTGCTCCGTCCTGGACATCATTATGAGCCGTCCTCCCCTCAGCAGCCTCCACTGGTGTACAGCTGTACATCATGTAGGTGATGATTGCGAGTCGTTTTCTCATGTTTACAGGAGGATCACTGGCCCCTGTTTCTCTCTCTGGTGGTGATACCCACCTTCATTCAGCTGATGCTGTTGCCATGGTTTCCGGAGAGCCCACGATACCTGCTGATTGAGAAGCACAATGTCCACGCCACCATTATAGGTCAGCATGCTAGACGACACCATTGAGACGGGGACACATACTTAGTGTGTGAATAATGTAACCTCAGGGCTATGCTTATTTCCTGTGGCAACGTTGTCAATTCGAGTCATGTGCCAAACTGTTTAGTTAACCATCAATGACAAAGTTCAAGTCATATTTAATTTTCATTTGATACAAACGCATTGTCATTGCCTGTTTCAAGTGTAACTTCCTGTTTTATTTCCTACCTCAGCGTTGAAGTGGTACCGGGCCAAGTGTAACATCCAGTCAGAGATCGAGGAGATGCAGGAGGAGCAGCGCTCTCTGTCGTCGGTGGAGACGGTGTCGGTATGGCGACTGATACTGGACCCTTTGGTGCGCTGGCAGCTGCTCAGTGTGGTGGTCATCAATATCGGCATGCAGCTCTCCGGTATAGACGCTGTAAGATTACTCATCTGTTCGCTATGGTGCTCCTCTCTTTCTCATATCTCTCTATCCCTTTGTTACTCCTTTTTTTAGCACTCCTCGCCCTCTCTCTTTTCCCCCGTTTTCACCCCTATCACACCCTGCTCATTCTCTGCCATTCACATGTCCTTTCCTTACTCTCTCACCCTCTCTCTCCTACACTCCACCTCTTATCGCTCTCTCACCTTCTTCCCCCTCTCATCCATTACAGTCGGGCCCACTACACCGAGAGGCTCAGTTGAAAG
Organism: Oncorhynchus tshawytscha; assembly: GCF_018296145.1. Lineage (NCBI taxonomy): Eukaryota > Metazoa > Chordata > Actinopteri > Salmoniformes > Salmonidae > Oncorhynchus > Oncorhynchus tshawytscha. The sequence goes on from NC_056434.1 coordinate 66,835,688, forward strand.
GCAGAATGAATGATTCCTCATCTTTTACAAGCCTCATGTGATCATGTGGTGAAGAACCCAAAACTACGAGTCATCATTTAACAGCAATACGATTAGCTAAATCCCTTCCTGAATTATGCTACTGAGATGCATTAATTATTCAAATGATTACCAGGACACTGGGGCCAACAAGTGCACATTTTACCCATCAGAGCTGAACTCATTAGCAGCCTCATCTCTGCAATGTATTTTTAGCAGCTAATTAGCTTTGGCAATCTATTTGAGGCAGCTTTGAAACACAGGTAGTGAGGATGAAGATGGTGGTGATGGTGATGAGGATGATGGTATCAGGCAGATACCAGAGGAGAGCTGTAGGCTAAGTGGAGGTGACCGGTGGCAAGCCTTGACACTGTTCTGTGACTGCAGCAGGAGAGAGGAGTGTGTTTAATGGGTGTGTAGACTTGTGTGTGTTGGTTTCTTACTACCTCCAACTCCTGATTTACCCCCCTGTCTAAAGTTAACCTCCCCAAAGCCCCAAATTGAAATCAATTGAATGTGAGTGGTTGTCCACTGTTACTCTGTGCCCATACTGTGCCACCTGTTCCAGGCTGTCCCACTTGTGCCCATGCCCCTCAAGCTCAAAAGTGTCTTTCTCTATTGTAGCTCTGGTTCTATACCAATGACATCTTTAGGAACGCGGGCATCCCAGACCCAGAGATCCAGTACACTACGGTGGGTACAGGAGCCATCGAGATCATTGCTGGCCTCATCGGGGTGAGTCTATGGAGGAGACATGGGATTGGTTGTAAGTTTGCCCTGTCATAGTTTTCTCTTTTAACGGTTGTGTTATTCATGTTTTGTTGCTTTCTGTCTCTTTGTATCTTGTGTTTCTCTCTGCCCCTTCTCTCTCTCTCCCTCTCTCTCTGCCCGTCTCTCTCTCTCTGCCCCTTCTCTCTCTCTCTCTGCCCTCTCTCTCTCTCTCTCTCTCTCTCTCTGTAGTGTTTTACCATAGAGAAACTAGGCAGGAGGCCTCTCATCATCGGGGGGTTTCTAGTCATGGGATTCTGCTGTGCTGGGATCACTCTCTCCCTCGTTCTACAGGTCTGTATTTGTGGTATGTGTGTGCGGGTGGGTGGGAGGTAGGGTGCACTGCATTTGTGTTTTTACTATATTAATTATATCCTTCTGATATGACAGAGAGTACTTTAGTATAGTTTATCAATCAAATGCATTTTATGAAGCCATTTTCAGCAAGAGCTTTACAGATCCCCAGCCTGAAACCCCAAAGAGCAAGCAATGCAGAGGCGGGATCACAGTGGCCAGGAAAAACTCCCGAGAAGGCAGGAACATGTAGGGAGAAACCTAGAGAGGAACCAGGCTCCGAGGGGTGGTCAGTCCTCTTCTGGCTGTGCCGGGTGGAGATTTAAGAGAGCATGCGGCCAACTATAATAGAAATCTCCTTATGGAATATACTGACTCAGTTAGGTCATGGCGTCTTTTGTCTTCCATTACACTATGCTTACAGGTTCACTTACCATTCATGCGTTATGTCAGTGTTGGATGCGTGGTCGGTATCATCGCTGGTTTCTGCATTGGGCCAGGTGAGCTGCATTCTTCTACTTACTCTATCTTACTCTTCTCCTCTCAGTTATGAATTTACTTTCCATTCATTTGAGCAGAGAGCACACATGCAGACACGCGCACACAAACACACACATCCAGGCTTCATACAGGGATACACCGGGGTGTGTTGCCAGATTTGCTGGTTTCCGACCTCCTGGTGTGTATTGAAAGGGCGCCCTCTGGAGGTCAAAGTTGAGCGCTTGTTAATGCAGCTAATGGCCTTGATCTCACCTCCTGATTATCTGCCTGAGTGTGATGATGATAAAGTCTATATCCCCTCTAAGATAGACAAATGAGAGTGTGTTCTGTAGAGGGACGTATGTATGTACATACCCGACTACATCCCCCTCTGGTCCTTAGTGGATTGGCTCATTCTGTCTAGGATCCTGTCTTTAATTAGGCCTCATCACGCCTCATTGGTCAGAAAGGTGATGAATGCTGCCGCTCAACAGCAAATCAAGATGAATAATGAATCAGGGGCCTAACTCCTCATCAGTCGAAAAGTGTTATTCCTCCGCCACCCACAATGATGAGGCACGAATAATTATGCACAAATAAGGCAGCCTGGGCTCATGTTCATTCAAAGGGTCATTAGCAGTGTAGTAACACAAGGCGTTGCATATTCATCACTTGTGACCAAACGGGATTAGATCGCTTACTACCACATTACAATGGTAAACAATTGCTCAGGTGCCATCCAGAGCTGGGTTTAAATAGTTTGCCTGAACGTTTTCTTGAGCCTGCCTGGAGTAGCAGATTGGCAGGTCGGGTTTACACTTTTGGGACTGTTCCATTGATTCCATTGCGCCAGGCAAGCTCAATCAAACGCAGCTAGCTTATGTATTTGAAAGATACTGTACCTAGGGCTGGTGCCATCCCCTACTGCGATTGTTGCCTTAAGCAGTTCATTTAACCCCTAAACTGCTACAGCGGTAATACTGTAAGGCTGACCGTGTGCTGCTCCCAGCCTGGTGTGTGAATAGTGTGTCAGGGGTTTGGGTACTGTGACAGTAAAAATATAAATTGGAAGATTAACATTTTATTCAAGGGGACTTTTATTTTGAAAACTCTGTATGAATGCTGTTGAAGGTTGTTAGGAATTATACTGCAACACTCATGAAGGTGTTATGACTGATTTCATGAAGTTGTTATGTATACCCCCTTCCTTACTTCCTGGATATGTAGCTACAGTAGATAAATAACTCTTCTTAAAGCCCCTTTATCACTCTACCTGTCAGTGTGTTTACATAGTCTGTGTTTGTATATGGGCTGAAATTATTGGTTTAATGTGTGTGTGTGTGTGTGTGTGTGTGTGTGTGTGTGTGTGTGTGTGTGTGTGTGTGCAGTATACTAACGGTCAGTGTATATATTGTAGCGGGTGTTCCTTTCCTGATAACGGCAGAGCTGTTTAAACAGTCTCACCGCCCAGCAGCCTACACTGTGGGAGGATCCCTCAACTGGATTTCCAACTTCACAGTCGGCTTCGTCTTCCCCTTCCTACAGGTAACCAACTGCCTCTGCTCTCACTTAATCTGTCCTCACTTCATATGGCCTCTGTCCTCACTTAATAATATGCCCTCTGCCCTCAATTAACTTGACCTGGCTGTGCCCCTACTTAACATGGCAGCATCAGGGTTGCTGGCATCAGAACTTCAGGTGCCACCTACTGCCGTTGTGCCCGTGAGCATGGCACTTAACCCCTAGCCTGCTCCAGGGGCTCTGCAGTGCAGCTGACACTGTGTTGCTTCCAGCCTTTTGTGTATATGTGTGTTGCCCGGGGGTGGTATTCTACTTTGCCTGGCCTCAGCATGGCTCTGCTTCTTCCTGACATGGCTTTACTTGACATGGTGTCCACCCTCACTCAGCATGGCCAACGTCTTTGCTCCTCAGGACCAATGCCTGTGCAAAAAAACACAAATCAGGGCCAAGCACTATGGATATTAGAATCGAAATCCTTTGTCTGTCTGTCCATCCATCCCTCCCTCCCTGGTGTCAGATGTCCGCTGGGTCCTACTGCTACCTGGTGTTCTGCTGCGTGTGTCTGGCGGTGGCGGCCTTTGTGTTCTTCGTCATCCCTGAGACCAAGAACAAGACGTTCGTGGAGATCAGCCAGATGTTCGCCTCCAAGGAGGCGGTGCCAGAGACCCAGGGCCTGGGCCATCCCGACCAGCTCAAACTGAGGAAGATGAACGGATACGGAACCCTGGAGAATGGATCGCTGGAGTTTGACAGCTCCTCCTCCGTCCCCTGATTAGTGTCTCTGAGAGAGAGGCTGGCTGCATTCCAAAACTCAGAAGTAGCTTTTTTTCCCTTCAGTATGACCATTGATAGGTAAAAAGCTGGATTGGCTGCCACAAAAAAAATCATGGGAGGAGCAGGATACAATATCACGTCGTACTGATTTACTTTCAGATTAACCTGTGATTTTGAGATCATGCAGTTACAGAGACATGCACACATACTGTAGGCACACGTAAATATACTGCACATATGCTTTCTTTTTGCCTTTTACCTTCCTATTCCAAATCAGGCCTTTGCTATTTTGCAGTCATTTAAAGGGTGTCTGGGTTATGTCAAGACTGACAGATCTGTACATTTTTCAGAAGGGTGTAGCTTGATGTGTTTTATACATACTGTATGGTTTTATCAAAAGCCAGAGTTTATTTTCTAATATATAACTGTATTTGAACTGTGTACATTCAAATATTTTATCAAAGTAATAATATGCAAAGCTTTATGATGTTTATGATCAATTATATACTTGTTTTCAGAGCAATCCTTTTTATTGTCTAATAAATCTCAGGAGAGACATTCACTTTGTTTTAGTCATTAGAATCTAACACAAAATATGATGTATGGGTTTTGAAAATTCTTTTGGGGTTTGGGGTTGTTTGGGATATGTTACAACCAGTATTGTTTCAAGTGTTCTTGTGCAGCATATATAACTTCCCTGGCAAGCTCTGCAGATGTATTGCACATACCAGCTAACAACAAACGTTCCCACAACTTCAGAGAACGCTCCATTAAGAGTCTCATTAGGTCACTAACTAATGTTTTCATAGGAATGTGCCCATGATGTGCAAGGAATGTTTCCAAGAGACCACTCCCTTTAATGTATAATTGAACTTACCCAGGAAGTGGTTACCATGTTCTCAGAATTTACAATATTAATGTTTTCGACATGTTTCATGGAAACGTTGAAAGAACATTCACGTGTCGACCATTTCTGAGGGTTAGGAGAATATTCCATCAACCTCCCACCAAACAAAGACAGAACATGGTTGCCATGTTCTCAGAACAGAAGATATGAACGTTCTAGACACGTTTCATTTGAGCGTTGCAGGAACATTTCTGCATATCAGTTGTCAGGACGTCGCCTGATGGTCCCAAAGAAACGTTCTCCCCCTATAAAAAAAAACATGTTTCATTTCACATCACGCCTTGTTACGCCCTCATTGTTGTACCAGTGATCCATTTATAGCTCGTTGTCTGTTGCCAAGGTCAGGGGTACTCTCACACAGTGCTTTTCACCTGGGATTTAAACTGACAAAATACTGGCCCAGTAGGCACATGCTCTAGAGATATCTTTTATTGGGACAGTGGTTAGGGTGTTTGTCATTATTTGGCAACAGTTACTACACACCTATCTGATTTAATTCAAATGAGTTATCAATGACACGTGTGTTCTACATGGTATATTTGTTGTGGATTTCAAAAAGACGACAGAGTTCTCATTGAGATGCTCAGATATATAGAATTAATAAATGCTGATCATTTATGAGGTCGTGGAAATGTGGTCGTGATTCGTGCTCAAGGGGAAATCCTACAGATGTATAGTTTGTATAGAAAATAGATGCGACAATTGTCTTTCATTAAACTGTCTTGTGTCGATAAAAACAGCTGGACGTTATGACGTCACACCTGTAATAAAAAGAAAAGGTGATTGAAGTGTTGCCATTATACATTTAGGCAAATTGTGCATTAATAAATTGGCGACAGGTTGTATGTCTTCCTACCTATCGGGTTCACGTCTCAGCTAGCCCGCAAATGTCCAGCATGGACGGAATGCAAGAATTGAATAATTTTTGCCATATTCTTATAATTATCATGTGCCAACGTTTCGCCACGGTCCGTAGTCTACTACAGTGAAACGTGCACTCCTGTAAATCTGAAATAATTGGATGGTAAAACTTGCATCCAGCCAACTATAAAAGCAAGGCGAAGCAATTCGGCCATTCTTGAAAGTCAGGACAATCCTTATCCTGCAAATAAACATTATTTTCATGGTTTAAACAATAGGCATTTATAATTAAATGTGGAGTGGAGCTTAATAGTTAAGAGTTGACATCACCTGCCCCGGGATTCGGCAATCAACATTTATTCTAAAACACCATCGTAAATTTCCATCATAATTTATCACAATAACGAAAGTTTGACGAAAGACAATTCCACAACTGTCGAACATGTAAAAATGTTGTTTAGCTGCCGTTTTCATTACACATGTCGCATTGCTTTTATCGAATAAATCTGCCTACTAAGAAACTAACTTTAAATAGATCAGATAGGTGTGTTGTAACTGTTGCCAAATAATGACATTAACACATTTAGCTAAGAATGTAAGAGTAGGATGACTCCCCTAGCAGGTCACAAACCCAGGCCATCAGCACCAGTGACGAACGCCCTTCATCGCTTTGCCAATAAGAAATGTCTCTAGGACATGTGCTTATTGGCTAGATCTGAAACAACTTGGTAGGTGTAAGGTAATAGGATGAATGCGCTTTAAAGTAAATATCAGCTCTGTTAAAAACAAACTCAAGAAAAACTATTGCCAACATGTGATTTGGGAGTATCATTGAAAAAGGTTAACATGCACCACCAACATTAAACAACTATACTGAAAGCGTTTAAATTGCTGAAATTAGTGGGCCTAAATCCAATCAATGCATGAGCACAGTGAGATTAACCGGTAGATGACATGGTAGTGTAGCATAAAACTCGGACTACTGTAAATCAAGAGGTTGTGAGTTCAAATCCCACGGGAGGACATGTGAATAATAATTACTGTATAAATTAACATGCATAATGTGTTTCAAACTGTAAAAAAGTTGAAAATGCTAGAAGCACTGTGGGTATGTGAGTATCCCTTACCTATGAAAGGATCAGTGATTCATCAATCGGCGTATTGATTAGATCAATAACAAGGTGTAATGAAACACACATTTTGTTGGGAGAATATTTCTTTGGAAGCATCAGGCGATGTTCCCATGAAACGTGTCAAGAACATTAATACTGTATCTTATGTTCTGAGAACATGGCAAACATGTTCTGTGGGACGTTGATGGGATATTCTCCTTACCCTCAGAAAACTGGACACATTAATGTTATTGCAATGTCCCATGAAACATTTTGATTTTACCTTTATTTAACTAGGCAAGTCAGTTAAGAACTAACTATTATTTACAATGACAGCCTAGGAACAGTGTGTTAACTGCCTTGTTCCGGGGCAGAACGACAGATTTTTACCTTGTCAGCGTGGGGATTCAATCTAGCAAACTTTCGGTTACTGGCCCAACACTCTAACCACTGGGGTACCTGCCACCCCATAATGTCTAGAACATTAAAATCGTATATTCTGAGAGCATGGCAACCATTTTCTATGTATGTTTGGTGGAATGTTGATGGAATATTCTCCTAACCCTCAGAAAACTGGACACATTAATGTTCTTGCAACGTCCCATAAAACGTGTCTATAACATTAATGTTGTGTATTCTGAGAACATTGTAACGTTCTCCTAACTTCAATACTAAAACATGCTAAAAATGTTCTCAGAAGGTTTTTGCTAACATAGATAGAATGTTCCCCTAACTAACAGAAAACACTCAAACATTAGGGTAACATTACAAAAACGTTCTCTCCCCTAGAATTGTTAGCTGGGATCTCTGCCTCTCAAGCAGCTCCCTAGCCAGGCAAAAAGTGACAGAGGATATCCCCAACTGACTGACTCATGCTTGGCTCTGTAACATGTGGACTTGTGCCCAGACAGGGGGAGATATTTCACTGTGACACCACACTCATGATAGAGTTCCTTTGTCCCAACAGGATGTTCAGAGGCAACAACCTCTGTCCAATTAGTAGAGGAACCTACTGACTCTCAACTGACAGGGCAGACTCAACTCTGACGCCCAGTGGCCAGAAAGATAATTGCTCTTAGAATTATGTTGGACTGTTGTCTACAGTATAATGTGGCTGTGGTAGGTCTGTAATCTACTTTAGAAACAAATACAAAATAGTACTATATTCTTACAGACATCACTACATGTTCATATGTACTTTCTCACTCTCGCTGCAGTAGCTCACTCAAACACAAGCATGTATGCATTGCATACACTACATTTACACATCTCTCTCTCTCTCTCTCTCTCTCTCTCTCTCTCTCTCTCTCTCTCTCTCTCTCTCTCTCTCTCTGCAGCAGTGTAATTAATGGCAGCAACCCTGACTTCATAAGCTCTGTGAGGAGCCTTATTGCGGTGTGTCCCTGTGGCTGTGGAAGCCTGCCGCTGACGGATGAGTGTGTCGCCGTGACTCCCTTGCTGCGCCGCTGTCACCAATGCTGATGGCATTAACGTGCAGGCGACGCCGTGACAAATGCCCGTTATCAGCGAACGAGGCTGGTGACAAATGGAAGGGGCGCTCCACGGCCAGCCCTGTCATGCCGTAATAAAAAAAGATGAATGAGCCCCCCACACAGCTCTGTTAATGCGATTTAGGCAGCTCTCGCTGGCTCCAATTAAGACTATAGGAGAGAGGAAGTAGGACGGAGAGAAGGGAAGGAAGCTAGGTGGAGGGAGAGCGAGAGAGATGGGTGGAAGAGGAGCGTTAGCTAGGTGGAGGGGGAGAGAGCGAGGTGGAAGGAAGAGAGGTAACTAGGTAGAGGGAGAGATAGGTGGAAGGATGAGAGGTAGCTAGGTGGATGGAGAGAAAGTGCGAGAGAGACAGGTGAAAGGAAGAGAGGTAGCGAGAGAGAGAGGTGGAAGGAGGAGAGGTGGAGATATAGAGCAGGGATGCAAGGCCTTCTCATGACATAGTTTTACCATCTAAGGTCACTTTGGACAATTTTCATCAAACTTTGCTAAACAAGCTCCATGCTTTACCTGTAGGCGTAGTGACAACATACTGTAATTATAAGTAATACTATTCACACTCTCTCATCACTATCTAGCTAGCCCATTTACACCCCATCTCCAATGTAACAGTATGTCCGATTAAAGGAGTAGTTCACTATTTTACAACATCATGTTAGATGGTTCCTCAACCTGAAAGTAGTCTATGGGCCATGAGAAATTGCAATTCATGATTCGGTTTTCTTTAAACAGCCACTATAAACTTCAGCTAACGTTAGCCACAGCTAGCTTAATCCCAATGGTAATGATAGGAGCATGTGAACATGTCTTTGTTGTTTATGTCCAAATCACCTTTAAGTAACATTAAACCAAATATGGAGTTGATTTGAGTTGATTTCAGGTGATTTTGGTAACAGGATCACATGCCCCCATCATTTTTAGCTGGCGGTGGCTAAAGTTAGCTGAAGACTGTAGTTACTGTTAAAAGATAACTGAACTGTGGATTACAATTTCTCCTGACCCATAGCCTACTTTCAGGATGAGCAACCATCTAACAGCATGTTGTAAAATAGTGAACTACTCCTTAACTCCAACATCTTACCCCTAATGTTATCTGTCCACAATACCCACTTTGTACAGCCTCATTCTTTGCAGGGAAGACATAAGAACCCAGGGATCCATAAAATATTTACTTTACATTTCTATCTCTCTCTCCCTCTCTCTCTCTCCTTTCTCTCTTTCTCTTCTTTCTCTCTCTCGCTCTCTCTCTCCCCCTCTTTCTCGCTCTCTATCTCTCCCCTTTCTCTCTCTCTCTCTCCCCTTTCTCTCTCTTGCTCTCTCATGCTCCCTCTCCCCTTTCTTTCTTTCTTTCTTTCTCTCTCTCTCTCCCTCTTTCTTTGTCTCTCTCCCTCCCTCTCTCTTTCTCTTCTTTCTCTCTCTCGCTCTCTCTCCCCTTCTTTCTCACTCTCTCTCTCCCCTTTCTCTATCTCTCTCACCCCTTTCTCTCTCTCGCTCTCTCTTGCTCCCTCTCCCCTTTCTCTTTCTCTCTCTTTGTCTCTCTCCCCCTCTCTCTCTCTCTCTCTCCCCCTTTTCTTTCTCTCTCTCCCCTTTCTCTCTCTTTGTCTCCCCCCCTCTCTCTCTCCCCTTTCTCTTTCTTTCTCTCTCTTCCTCTCTCTCTCTTGCTCTATGTCTGTCCCTCTTTCTCTCTTCTCATTGTGTCAGAGCTGTCACGGTTCTATTTGTCAGCTATAAAGCAAAGAGAGGTCATACTTTACACTCCAGATGTATAACCTCCCAGGAATTTATTGGGTAAAATTCACCAAAGTTTCAGCATCACAGGTTGAACATAAGGAAGGTGTGACTCTCTTTGTTTATAGCTTACAGTTTATTCCCCACACCTCTACACTAAATAATTTGCTCTGGGTGTGCGCCAGCTCATGCTTTTTATTAGACTGTTCCATTTGTCAACATGGTAGCGGATAGCCGCTAAATGTGGCACTTCTGTGCTACTGGGTCTCCAAGTGTGTTACTGCCTGGGTCTATTCTCTCCCGTTTACCACGGCCTTGTGACCTACACATACATGCATACACTCTCTCATACCTCACACACACACACACACACACTAGGGCAGGGTCCAGAGGTGTATTACCCGGGGCCACAGTGAGGTTGTTTTAAGTGCTAACTATCCAGCCCTGTCCGAGGGCCACAAACAGCACTGCTGATGCCAATGTGGAAACCAATAAGCATCCTGGGCGGGTTTCAGGCTTTTAGGGGGCAGAGCTGGTTTCTCTGGTGTTCTGGCATGTTCACATGTTTATTCCTAGAGATGATTAAAGCCCTAAGATGTTGATTGGCCCCTTTCATTGTCTGATGTGTGTTTGTCAGGGCGTTTCTACCTGTTGGCTTTGATGTCAGAGAACTAGCTGTGTTGTTTAGTTTATGTGGTGTCTGTCTCATCTCATGGCTGCTGGTTGTTAAGTGAGTCTGTTCAGTGTAGGTTAGAGGTCATGCTTTATGTCATACAGTAGCCTACAGCCGGAAATAATGCTATTATATGGGTTAATGTAGTGAATTAAATATTAGTACTTACTTGTAAATATCGCTTATGCTATGAGCTTGGACTTTACATAAGGTAAACATATTTCTAAACTACAAGAGGGTTGAAATAGAGGTGTTTGTTGCTGCCTCTGCCTCTCGTTCTGTTGTTACATCAGTTGCGTTTATTTTCCGGGAGTTATGCTGTAGCTTTCAAGTCCTTACAAGATTAGTGGGTAAATGTAACAATCTTAATACCTTCTTCATTTTGTTCCATTTCGATTCATCAACCAATGCCTGTGTGGGTTTGTTTGATGGTATATTGACCTCGCTGTTCAAATTCAGTGCTGTCAGCTGTCATTCAAATGGACCTTTGCTCCTATAGTAAGTCAAGTCTGCCTCCCTGCCACAGAGGCACCAAGCACAGCCGAGCACTAGAGGGCGCCACATACACTCTCATGCCGGTTTAGTGGAGGAACCTCGGAGTGCCAGGGCAACAAGTATGACAACTCCTGGACCATTTACAGAGAAACAACCAAGATCAAACTTCATACTTCGGTCAGTCCACACTCCCTATCACTCTAGCCCCTTGAATGAACCAATTACTACAGTTTATTGCCTTTGAAAGAACACCCTTGATGCACAGTATATAACACTTGTTTTCAGTATGCACAGAATGTAGGCCTACCGTTACACTGGCCCTGTGTTCCTGCTTCATGTCGTTATTACTCTGTGGGGTCATGACAAAACCAGCCCAGCTCTCCGCCATTCACTCACAAATTCAGGGAGACACCTGGGCAATCCCATGGTGACAGAATGATGCTGAGACTCCGATTCTTCACTTTAAAATGTACGCCAAACGAAAAACATTGATTGCAAAGTTAAACAACTTTATGCACAAGGAAAACTTTTTGATAATTTTCCACAGAAAATTTGACTAAAACACACGTTGAAGACCAGTGCAGATGCGAAGTTTGGGAACTGAATGACGGTTTGTGCTGCTCATGCCATCAATCTATTACCAAAGTTGTATGGTTTGTTTAACTTTGACTTTAACTTTTATCATTGACTTTTGTTTGGCAGACATTTCAAAGTGAAAAATCGTAGTCTCAGCATCATTCTGTTATCGCGGTATCGGCCATCGTTATTTCTTCATTTACCAGGTTAAAAAAACAATGCACCAATATACAGCAATACACGAGGTGCCCATGTCTGTGACTTGTCTTGCCTTTTCTTCCACTCTAAAGGGAGTTTACCTTGAAACCTATTTGAAGTCATTGTGTCTCTATTTCTTGTTGTGTACTGGGCCTAATCTCAACGAGTGGTGACAGTTCACAACTACCTGTAATGACGGAGTCCCCCAGTCAAAGGGGCCGGAGTGTCTCCCCCTACGAATAACAATACACACCGTTTCCCAGTTTGCATTGTGACTGTGTGATTCCGCAGTGAGCGCTGTCCTCTGGAGGGCTATTTTACAGCCCCAAAGAGAGAGGCTGTAGTCGAGCTGAGTTAACCTGTGACTGGAGTGGGGCGTTAAACGGGGTCAGGGGTTTGACCATTCCTGGGTTAACAGTGTAGGGCGAACCTAGAACCTATCAGGATACAAATGTGGTCCGATGTTTGACTGTGCAGGGTTAACCATGTGCGGTAGGGTTTACCTATCATGCTAAAACATGGTCAGAGTTTTGACCGTTCATCGTTAACCGTGTAAGGTAGTGGGCGTTAAGTGTGGTTAACCTGGTCAACCTATGAGGGTATCCTGTGTTATTAGGGGTTTTGACAGTGGTAGGTTGAGGTGTGGGCGTATGATGTGGGGGTCAGAGTTTAGACCCTGTGGTTGAGGAGGTGTGTTCAACACTTTTGCTTGTGTAGTCAAGTCATGAGCCACAGCTAACCGGTAGAGTCAGCATGCACTTGCAAGTCGTTCTCTGTTTCTGTGGCTGATAGGCTCGAATAAATCACCTTTCTTTCCCCATCATGTAATACCATACAGAATACACTGTAGCACACTGGTGAAAATGGTTAGTACAGCCTTGTTTGAAATGTTTTCAAACGTGTTTTTCTTCTTTTACTGTCTGTCTGTAGCTTTCAGAAGAAGGGGTTATTTTCTGTCAATAAACAAACTTGTTGTATTCGGACGATGTTAGATATTCGTCTGTTGCTCACCACTTCTAGTTTCTTGAATTGTGCGACAGAAGCTCTATGAGATAGAAGAGCGGCGAGACACACCATAGAGGAAATAAATCTGAGTTTCTCTTCCCTCCACCTCAATTAGTATTGTCATCCAACGCTCTTGTGTCCTAACCAATGTTTTTTCACTCCCGGAGAGGCGAAGACGTCTCATCACAATTTGTCCAAATCACCCTGTAGGACAACCTGTTGTTTTCTGTCTGTTGAAAACAACCAAAACTATGATGATTACAGCAGTGACAGTGGCTATCACATAGCCATAATGGTTACTGAGCCTTACCAGAAGGGAAAGAGGGCTGGACGGAGGGAAGGAGAGAGAGAGCAGAGCTAACCCCAGGATAAAGACACCCATATGGGCTGGCATTGCTTCTCGACCCTGAGACAAACAGAGTTTTACCTCAACACACACACACACGCACATACGCGCATGAAAGCAACACACACAAACATCACAGTCATTCTTCTGCACACACACACACACACACACACAAACACACACACATATGCAATACCCAACACCTGATGACCATATGCCAACCAATAGGCCTACCACCAGCCCCTAGCACCCTACTATAAAAAGAGCTCAATCACTCAGTTATATTGTGGAAATCATGACACTCTCTCACACTGTGCTCTGTTTCTTTCATATGATTTCCCTTAGGGCCCCTCAATCTCTCCCTGATTGAGTGATGCCTGTGTTTGTGTGAGAGGATAGTGACAGAGTCACAGGCTGTCTTTGTGTGTGCGGACAGGACAGTGTGTGAGTGTGGTCCCTGCCGTGGCCTGGTTAGATGCAGCCTCAGAGCAGGGCTTTGCTCTCGACAGGGGGGCTTTTCAGCCCTCTATTTATGAGCTCTGCTTTACATATTCATTCTGCTACTGTTAAACAAAGGCAACAGGTCGCCTTCTCCCTCTGAAGCACTCAAAGAGCCACAGAGAGTGTACTGGGGAGTATGTGGATGTGTATGCCCTAAACCTAACCATAACACGTAGCTCATGTATTGCTCATCTATTCTCCCCATAACTCCCATCTTGTCCCTTCTAAAAATGGCTGTCTCGGGCAAACCATTATAGTTGTGGCTCTATGACTCGTTCCCCTCCTAACAAGCCCATCTCAGGCTGGCAAGAGAGAGGGAAAGACAGCTGGGCAGATAGCAGGGCTGTGGTTGTCACGGTGAAGCTGTTTGATTGGCGGATGGGGGGGTTGATTGATAAGGACCCCCCTGCTATTCCAGCGACAGCTCCTGTCAGAGAGCCAGCACGTCTTACATCAAATGTATCAACTGGTCCCCTCAACACCCCCAACCTACTCCCAAACCACTAAACCTACTTCATGACAGAGGTTCCTAGAGTCACAACTCACAGACACAACTCACAGACATGACTTAGATAATTATAAAGAATTGTTTACTTTCCTGATTACATTGACTGTTTTTAAATAACTTTTAAGTAACTTTTGTACAAATTATATAGGATTAATAAACGGATTTACATAGAAAGTAAGTCATTGTACTTCATGGATTCAAAGGAACATTTCTAGCCCCTGGTGAGAGTCAAATTTGTGACAGTACACAAAATGTCCATAAAAAGACATCAGTGTAACAGTTTAGAATATGTCTTATTGTCCATTATGGCCTTAATGACATGAAGTGGTGGACTTCGTGTGAGGTTGCAGCAGGGCAGGTGTCAGACAAAGCTTCTCATTGACTCTGGTGGCTATTTCAGTTCTCTGATAACAGGAAGGACGTACAGGTTTTTTGGGGGAATGAGGTCGGTGGGAGAGGGAGGGGGACTGGTGGCAGAGTGAGGAGGGTGGGCCATTGGTTCCCAAACCTTTTTGATTTGACCCACCGAAAGCCTGTTTTACTCCACAACCTATAGGGAACTAACTGTTCAGGAAACACTGACTGATACTGTTGGGTTACTACAGGGGGGATATGTGGATGAATTAGGACAGTGTGTACTTAGTTAGAGGCTGTATTGAAGTGTGTGTGTGTGGGGAGGGGGAGGGGGGGGTAGGCAGGACCCTGATGGCTTGTGTGTTGGGGGAGATGAGGGGAGATCGGTCAGTGCGTCTCACTGGACATTGAGGATATTTCTCTGTGGGTCCGGGTGTTATCAGGGCCTCAGATATGAGGGTCCCTCTGTCAGCGCAGAGGGGTGACGGCCACACCGACAGGGCCGCGGGGAACACAAAGATAACACACCTGATTGATGCCTGAGGGGAGAAAACAGAGAACATTGCTGGTGGAATGTGCGCTCTGTCGGCTGTCTTCCACCCTTTACCCCCACCCCAGCCGTAGAACATTCCTCAAGGTTCCACCACAGCTCTAAATACAGACTGTTTACCTAATTAGGTATAAACAACAGCGATGGGAGGAAATTCATTATAAATCATTCACAATAGCTCATAAATATTACACACTGTAAAAGCTGCAGGAATAAGTTTTGGGGGGGTGAGAATTCTTTGTCACGCTACAGACAGCTATATTGGTCCCTACTACTATATTGGTCCCTACTTCCCAGCTATGACAGAATCGGTGTCATTTGAAAGGTCAAAATAGCATGGTTAAGGATGACACTGATGACATGACAGTTAGCCCATAAATAAGTGATCTGGCAAAAGTGCCGTAGCTTTGTGTGTTAGCAACAGCAAGGATGTTCGCAGGGTTGGGCTCAGTTCTGGATTGCAACTGACCTGAAATTCTATTCATGATATACAAATGAGAAAGGTAATTCTATGAGAGTTTTTCAGTTTCCGAATTTTTACTTTCAATTCAACCCCAGATCCAATAGAATATCACAGTGGCGTGCGTATTTTTTCTAGTAGCCTACTGGCTAATGCAGGGGTTACAGTTCTATACCCTAACCACAACCCAACCACTTTTAGGACCCTGAACCCCACCCCTCGCTCCCTGCCCACAGGGTCACACCAGCCCTCATAAGTCAAAGGTTAGACCCTGGGGCGTACAGGCGTGCGGCCTGCCGGGTGGCAGCCGTGATTAGTTCCCCAGGTTGTCTGTGGAGGTAACATTAAGTTGCCATGACGACACACTAAACAACTGTGTTTTACAGTTGGAGGGACACTGGAGGGGATAGTTGGAAGGGGTGGACCTATAGCAGGACGGGCTCATTGTAATGGCTGGAATGGAATGAATGGAACGGAGTCAAACATGTGGTTTCCATATGCTTGATGCGTTTGATACCGGTCCATTGATTCCATGCCAGCCATTACAATGAGCTCATCCTATTTACTCCCACCTGCCTCCTCTGGACCTCACAAAGGCCTAGCCTAGCACAGCTCAGTTCAGCATAGCACCGCAGCAATCTGCACAAAAACCCCTCACACAGCCATTATGTCATCCTTATTGAGCCCCAATGCATGTATGCCTTATGCCTGCTCTGTGCAGGTTCATGTAGAGTGTGTAGGCTGCAGACTGTGTGGTGTTTCAGACTGCCTGAGCCCCAGCCCCACTGGTCCTACCCTGCAGTCCTGAAGCGCATGGTAAAGACATCAGGCCTTTCCCTTTGAAGGGGACCACTGAAACACAGCAGCTCTCAACATGCTGCGTCTCTCTTTTCAACTCCCCTCTCCCTCTAAATTCCTGCAAGACCCTGCTCCCCTCTGCTTTTTCAATTTACTCCCTCACTCGCAGATCCCTCTTTCGCTCCCTTTCTCCCTCCTTCCCTGCTGTCAGTCAGTCACTCACTCACTCTACTTAACCCCCCTCCCTTTCTCACTTTACTTATTGCTCTCCCTCCCCCACCCCTCCCTCACGCTCCTTCCTTCACTCCTTCTCTGAATGTTTCTGTGAGTGAGGTCATAAGATACAGTCTTCTCTGAGTTCTCCGAGCAAATTGATATGGTGCTATGTTGTGGCCATTGGAAATCCCAATGCCTTTGTAGGGATATGTGTCCTGCACTAGTCTGGAGATAGTGTTACTGTTCAACATAGGGCGAGAACATTGGTAGAGCAAAGGAAGCATTAGTCGTTGACCAATTAAAGCCTAATTCGTGACTAGACACACGCAATTACAGTCTTTGCTTCCATGATTGCCGCCCACGTGAACTTTTGCATTGTGATATTGCGTTCTGTCCCTGGGTGACATAAATAGGGGGTCTCTCTCTGTTGCAGAGGGAGCTAAAATGACACAATTTACATTCTATTAGTTGTACATCCATGACTGTCCACGTGGTCTTTAGTAGGTGACATTTGGGGACCGTGTCCCCTGCCGTAGAGGAATGCAACGTGTCCAGCGTCTGTTAGAGACATCACACATGCTCCTCCACTCAGCTCTCTTCTGCCCATATGGTGCCGCCCTGGCCTCCCAGGAATGTGAACACTGTCACTGCACTGACCTCCGACCAGTTAGGGAAGCCCTCTAATGTCATTGTCATGGTGGGACTTTCCCTCCACACTGTTAATTCATCTGTGACGTATTGTCTCTCATTTTCTGGAGGGAATAAAATGTAGGGTGTTGACTGTGGCGCTGTTCCAGAGTTGGGGATTGGGGTCAATTCAGATTCAGAGATTCAGATTCCGTGTTTAACCGTCACATATACAGCACACCCACACAATTCAGGAGACACATTTGAGAAATGCCATTTCTTTTCAAAACGGATTTTCTTGAATTTAAATTTCTGTTCGGTTCCTGAATTGCTCAGGAACTGCTCGGTCTTCCACACATTTTGCTTTTCAAATCAAACAGTGAGCGGGAAAGTGGCATCTTCAACAACGTTGAACTGCCACTGAATCCCGCGTTACCAAACAACAGATAAGAGAGGACAAAAGAAGCAATGAGAGGACGAAGAGGGATGTGGAGGAGAGGATATGATAATGGGTGGAGTAGGGGGATTGGCTAGGAGTTGGCTGAGGCAACAGACAAGCGTCAGAGTCCCTAAAGGACGTGGCATCCCCTCTCCTCCCTTCCTCCTCTCTTTCATCCCCTCTCCTCCCTTCCTCCTCTCTTTCATCCCCTCTAACTTTCAGGCTTCTCCCTTTCCTCCACCGTTGGTTTGGCCTCGCTCTGTTTGTGTAAACCACATTGCACCATGGACAGACGAGAGAGAGAGAGAGAGAGAGAGAGAGAGAGAGAGAGAGAGAGAGAGAGAGTGAGCTTTGTTCACCTTTATTGGCTTTGTTAAACAGTTAACAATGTTACTTTGGGGATTTTTATGAGACAGCAGGATATCCCACCCAATTCAGGAGACAGGTACATACGTAGAGAGAGACAGGGAGAGAGAGAGAGAGAGGACTACATAACACAAATGAAATGACCTCATCTGATGACCTCATCTGACACTTTCAGCTAGGTATCTGAGAGGTTTTCTGGGAGATAACACATTAAGTAATGAATGATTCTCTTTATCCAAATAATCTCTATCAGAGGATAACTGACGATACCCATTAACACAGGACATCACTCTGTCTCTCTTTTTCTCCCTCACGCACGCACACACACACAAACAAACACACACACACACACACACACACACACACAGACAATGGCTCCAGTATAAAAGGCTTGAATAAGGACAAGAGGGCTGAATTGGTGTGCTCTCTCTACTGGACGTTTTGTTAATCTGGCTTAATTAAATTTGACACACATCGTCCACCATTAGGACAGACAAGGTTACCATCAAGTCTTATGTTACATTAGAAAATATTAATTTTTAATTGAATTAATATCAGAGCATACCGGCCTACTGCATTCTTTGTAGCTTGATGAATTGATTCGATTCACGGTGGTTTGAGTTGGTAGCATTGTGTCAGATTCTCTGTGTATTTGCTTGTGCATGATTGAAACACACACAGACTAGCAGGGCATAGAGAGACTATATAAACTCTATGTTAACCCCCCCCCCTCTCGCACACACACACACATACACACACCTCACAGAGAAACCTCTGGTTAGGCATCCATAGAGACCTATCCATAGAGAATTATTCCCACTCTCTCACATACACATCCAGGCCACTAGCATGGAGGGTCAGTCTCTCACATATACTTCCAGGCCACTAGCATGGAGGGTCAGTCTCTCACATACACATCCAGGCCACTAGCATGGAGGGTCAGTCTCTCAAATGCACATACAGGCCACTAGCATGGAGGGTCAGTCTCTCAAATGCACTTCCAGGCCACTAGCATGGAGGGTCAGTCTCTCACATACACATCCAGGCCACTAGCATGGACGGTCAGTCTCTCAAATGCACATCCAGGCCACTAGCATGGAGGGTCAGTCTGAATGAGGAACTTCAGGCACAGTTGGGATGTTAATCACAGGAATACTTCTCCCCCCACCTCACACTATGAGCACCACTTGAGACCATCAGGCTTCCGCCGCTCCTGGCCTTAAACCCACGCAAGTCTGCGCAATGCAATTTGCCAACTGGTGGGAACATTTTCCCACGCTTTTTTCCATTCCACATAAAGGCCGGACTCTCCATCCTTGCCCCGGCTACCTCACTCCTTCCAATTCTCTCCTTCCTGTGGCATTAGATGTGTTTTTATGTCCCGTCTCGGCCCAGGGGATAAGGACTGTGTGTGTCTGTGTCAGTGCCCGTGTCAGTGCCCGTGTCTGTGCCCATGCCGGTGTCTGTGCATGTGCCTGTGCCTGTGTCTGTGCATAAGCCGAGTCTGGTCTTGCAGCGGGTCTCAGACATTCACTCACTCAGCCCCTCTAATTCTCAGCAGCGGCAGATTGCCAGGTATTTTACTACCTCCCAGCCATGTGTCTGTGTCGCGCTCGTAGCAGCGTGGATGGTGTTAGCAGACGAGAGATGTGAAAAGCAGCCCAGAGACACATAGAGACCTGTGTGGACGCACTGAGAACATGGTGCTGAGAACATGGCAATGCTTGGAGGGCATCCAAACCCATCACTCCCACCACCAAATGCAGACCTGACCGTGTGAAACATGCTACAAACCCAACGCTAAGCTTGTGTGTCCGAGACACGGAGTGGACCTAAATGCTCATGTTGGGAAACATGTTAGGCTTCATAGCCACACGTGTGAAAACTGAACTGAAGGTGTGTACAATATGCTAGACTCCAATGCTAAGCGTGTGGGGAAGCACATGGTGGACTGAATATTTATAGTATGAAACATGCTAGAACTCAAGACCACCCGTGTGATAGGTGTGATACATTCATGAACTGAATACTACATCTATGACAGAGGGGCAGAACTGTTGCCTCTGAGTGTGACCTAGCATGTCTGGGTCAGTAGAAGTGGCGTTAGGGTGAGGGTTGGAGCCAATAGGCAGGGGCGCCTGGAGAGTGTGTGTCAGAGGGCAGTGTGTAATTGAGAGTGTGTGTGGGTCTGTGTGTGTAATTAGAAGTGTGTGTGAGAGAGTGGTGTGTAATCAGGAGTCAGAGGTCACCTTCTTTCTCTCCTAGTGTACAGTAATAGCACACCTTGAAGCGATACTTAGGGATTTTGGCAATGGTGTCCATTATCTACTTCCCCTTAGTCAGGTGAACTTGTGGATACCATATTTATGTCTCTGTGTTCAGTACAAAGGAAGTTAGAGGTAGTTTTGTGAGCCAATGCTAACAAGCATGCTAGCAGATGCCCATAGACTTCCAGTCCTTGCGCTAACGCTAGTTAGCAATTGCGATGGCGCAAGTCAGCAACTTCCTTCAAATTGCACACAGAGACATAAATATGGTATCCATGAGTTCATCTGACTCTGGGGGAGTAGCTAAAGGACCTCATTGCCAAAATCCTGAAGTATCCCTTTAACACTATAATACTTTATCCTCTCACGAGATCACAGATCCCACAAAGACTGAGTAAACAATGAAACAGCATAGAAATGTTGTGGAATAGAGCACACAACATAAAAATAGACTAGGAATAGACTAGTCTAGGGCACAGTTTAGTGAGCTGGGACTGAGCACCTCTAGTAATATTATAGCCTGTTTAACTGGTTCATACCACATTTCTATTGGCATGAGGAGGGAGACTGCTAAAACAAAGGGCAGGACCCACTCCCATGCTATAGATGCTAAAACAATGGTGTTGCTGGTCGCTCATATGGAATAGGTATTACTAGCATGTGTTCAGTGAAAACACATATATCTGGGTGAACCCAACGGGGCTATGAAAGCACCCCTGGCTTTGAGACTGGGAATGGAGCTGCTGTCTGGGGCTCTCAATAAGTAGATGCCAGGGAGAGACCTCTCTCTCTCTCCTTCTCTCTCTCCAGATGGATAAACAGTTGAAAAGCACACCTAATGAGCAGGATGGCTGAGAAAGTCACTGGGGTTGGGTGACTGCAGGTCTATAGGCGATTCCAGAGTGAACTTAGCTTTATTACTATAGCTTATAAGGTATTGTATTAGGTTTTAACTATGGTATTGCATACCTAAGGTTTGAGAACAGCATGATGGCAGCTATGACTGACAAGAGGCTGCCATGCATATTCAAATCGAATTTTATTTGTCACGTACGCCGAATACAACAACCTTACCGTGAAATGCTTACTTACAAGCACTTAACCAACAATGCAGTTCAATATATTTACTAAATAAACTTGAATTAAATAAAAAGTGACACAATAAAATAACAATAACGAGGCTATATACAGGAGATACCGGTACCGAGTCAATGTGTGGGGGTACAGGTTAGTCGAGGTAATTTGTACATGTAGGTAAGGGTAAAGTGACTGCATAAATAATAAACAGCAGTGTAAAAAGAAGGGGGGGTTGCCAATTTAAATAGTCCTGGTGGCCATTTGAGTAATTGTTTGGCAGTCATACTGCTTGGAGGTAGAAGCTGTTAAGGAGCCTTTTGGTCCTAGACTTGGCACTCTGGTACCGCTTGCCGTGCGGTAGCAGAGAGAACAGTCTATGACTTGGGTGACTGGAGTCTTTGGCAATTTTTTGGGCCTTCCTCTGACACCGCCTAGTATATAGGTCCTGGATGGCAGGAAGCTTGGCCCCAGTGATGTACTGGGCAGTACGCACTACCCTCTGTAGCACCTTATGGTCAGATGCTGAGCGGTTGCCATACTAGGCGGTGATGACACCGGTCAGGATGCTCTCGGTGGTGCAGCTGTATAATGTTTTTAGGATCTGGGGACCCATGCCAAATCTTTTCAGTCTCCTGAGGGGGAACAGGTGTTGTCATGCCCTCTTCACGACTGTCTTAGTGTCTTCGGACCATAAAAGTTTGTTGGTGATGTGAATACCAAGGAACTTGAAACTCTCAACACGCTCCACTACAGCCCAATTGATGTTAATGGTGGCCTGTTCGGCCGTCCTTTTCCTGTAGTCCACGATCAGCTCCTATGTCTTGCTCACATTGAGGGAGAGGTTGTTGTCCTGGCACCACATTGCCAGGTTTCTGACCTCATCCTTATAGGCTGTCTCATCATTGTCGGTGATCAGGCCTATCACTGTTGTGTCGTCAGCAAACTTATTGATGGTGTTGGAGTCGTGCCTGGCCATGCAGTCATGAGTGAACAGGGAGTACAGCAGGGGACTGAGAACACACCCCTGAGGGGCCCCCGTGTTGAGGCTCAGCGGTGCGTATGTGTTGTTACCTACCCTTACCACCTGGGGCGCGGCCCGTCAGGAAGTCCAGGATCCAGTTGCAGAGGGAGGTGTTTAGTCCCAGGGTCCTTAGCTTAGTGATGAGCTTTGTGGGCACTATGGTGTTGAACGCTGAGCTGTATATTATGACTTCTGATGACTTCTGTGGATGAGGAACATTTAGCACTTCTGATTGGCCATGATGATAAAACAAGGATTAATGATCTGTTTCTTCAGTCTACCAGCCTTGAATATCTATACCCTCTGTCATTTCATAAATAGTCTAATGAATGTTTAAGTTCCCATGGAGTTTCTGTTTTGTGTCAATTTCTCACGAGAAGAGAGCTGACATGATGATTAGCAAGTTTCTAGTTCCTCCTGGGTGAACATGGTGTTTGTCATTGTAAGAAAAACTGAGAGAAGGTGTGTGTTTAGCAATTAAATATTTCAGTTCTTATGGGTCCCCGTATCACGTCCACTTTAAATGATGACATAGATGGAAAGGAAAGTAGAGATAGCGGGAGAGAGAACAAGGAGAGCGCAAAGGAGGGAAAAAGAGGTTATGGGGAGAGTGAAGGATAAGGGTGAAGGTGGGGGAGAGAGGTAGTGGGGGGGTGGTGAAGAGGGATAG
This sequence comes from Oncorhynchus tshawytscha, assembly GCF_018296145.1. Classification (NCBI taxonomy): domain Eukaryota; kingdom Metazoa; phylum Chordata; class Actinopteri; order Salmoniformes; family Salmonidae; genus Oncorhynchus; species Oncorhynchus tshawytscha. The sequence goes on from NC_056434.1 coordinate 66,858,807, forward strand.
CAAAGGAGGAATTAATAGGTAGTGGGAGAAAGATTGAAGGGGGGGAGAGAGCGAGAGAGATGTTGTGAGGGAGAGTGAAGAGGGAGCGAGAGAGGTGGTGGGGGAGGGATGGTGGTGGGGACCCCCACAGGGCTGCTGATGGATGTGGGACTCCTGGGGTTAAGGGGAGGGCAGGCAAACCTTGTGCCGGGCTGCAGAGTGGCAGCTACCTGCCGCTCATCTCACACACTTGTACGCGCACAAACACACACAAACACAGAGATAGAGAGAACAAGAAGACAATGCTAATGGGAGGATGGGAAGGGAACATAAATACAAAGCAACTAGCAATAAGAAGTCTGACAGTTCAAGACAGGTTAGGCCTAATACTCACAGATTAATAAAGTTCAGCATAATGAAATTGCCGTCAATGAGAGCTGATCAAATACATAAACCCTTTCATTTGAACAGTCATTACACCTCTGTATAATATTGCTGACCATTATCTAGGGTGATTTTAGAGACTAAATATTGCATCAGTTCAATAAATATCTGTTTTTGTTTGCTAGGCCTACTATAATATGTCTTTCTTGTATCAATGTAGTAGAGTAGACAGACATGGTGCCCCCTGGTGGTTCACATGAGTAACTGCTGGCAGGGTGACAAGGACAAATGATAGTGTGATTTGTCAATGACAGTGTTAAGTCCATCCATTATAACGTGCTTCAATAGTCCTTCATTAAAATCTATAATATAAAATTATAAAATTTAGTACGCACTCACATGCATGATATGCGGCACCTGATTGAAAGAGGGATTGAAAACATTTGTAGTCTCTGTCTAGTCCAAATCATTTCTTGCCTATTCAGTCTGTTTATTGGATTGGTTTACTCAACAGACAACACATAACGTATCAATATTAGACACCAGTGCAATTCAATATCGAACGCATATATTATTTTCATAATAACAATTACCAAGACATGACTGTAGCCAGGGGTAACGTTAGGCTACTGGTTGGCCCTACACATTCATTTAAGAGCTAACAAACGTCAAATGATGTCAATCAAACGTTAAAAGAGTGGCGGGGCTCTGGGCATCTGTCTGACCATCATGTGGCTGAAGCAAAACTCTGGATCTGACCACCTGAAACGCCTGTGCTTGCTGGACCACAACCTAATTAATGGCAGGCAGTCAATAAACCAGAGGTTCTTCCTGGTTATGGATATATTCTAAGGGTCACATGTAATAAAGGGTGGGGTGGGGTCTGCATTTAAGGGGATACTTTGGGATTTTGTCAATGAAGCCCTTTATCTACTTCCCCAAGGTCAGATGAACTTTGGGATACCATTTTTATATCTGCATCCAGTATGAAGGACGCAGTTTAGTGAAAAGACTGGAAGTCTTCAGGGTGTAGGCTACTCCAATGCTTTCAGTCTTTGTGCTAAACTAGGACTAACCATAGTTAGCATTGGCTCAGGAAACTGCCCCTAACTTCCTTCATATTGGATGCAAAGACATAAAAATGGTATCAACAAGTTCACTTGGGCTCATGAGGGGTGCAGTGGTCTAAGACACTGCATCTCAGTGCAAGAGGTGTCACTGCAGTACCTTGTTCAAATCCAGGCTGCATCACATCCTGCTGTGATTGGCGGAACAGTTGGCCCAGTGTCGTCCGGGTTTGGCCAGGGTAGGCCATCATTGTAAATAAGAATTTGTTCTTAACTGACTTGCCTAGTTAAATGAAGGTTACATTTTTTTTTAAATTTACAAATCTGACTTGAAAAGTAGGCTGGATAAAGGGTTTCATTGCCAAATCCTGAACTATCCCTTTAAGGGGTCTTCACGCTTCACTTAACCCAAATAAATTAATTGAGTGATTAATTTGAACACTTGGCCTCTAATGGCCCATTCACCCATCCTAGGTGAGAACGTCCTCTTGCACAAAATGTCCACAACGATGAAAATTGTTCTGTCTGATTTCTCTCATAATTAAGTGAGTTTTCGTTGAAGAAGTCTGTTGCATTCGGGACAGTGTGACTGAATGATCAATTGGATAGGCTATTCAATAGGCTATCGTTTCAGCTATACTGTAAGTTTACATTTTGCAAAGATATTCATGTAGCCTAATGTTTGTTAATCTACCCTAGTTTTCTTCGTTAAAATCCCCAATGTCTAAGAGCCCATGAGGAGCATCGGGTGAGAAGCGGCTGTTTAGGCAAGTGGAGATGAATGGTCTCCCTTTATCAAATGAAGGGAGGGGGTGTTTAAAAAACGTTAATCGCCTGTAATCCTGTTAATATACCAGTCTCTCACTTTTCTTCGGCAATACACAAGAGACAAAGCTAAAAAAGTATCCATAGCTAATCCCAGTGACATATCCCAGTTTCATCCAAAAAACGAAAAATATTCAATCTAGGCATAATGTAGCTGTAAACTAGGCTATTGCATAACATTCGCATTGATGGAAAGAGGCTATTGTCCTGAAATGGACTGCAATTTTATGTTTGGATTTTTCTCTTTCAATTTGGAATATACTTTTTAGGATAATCTAGGAACGTTCCTTTAACTCGTTTTTTATTTCATTAATTCAGAGGGTCGTTTCGGTGAAGAAGCGTCATTGCGCGCTGGGTACGCAAGACTCCTGCTTCTCCGCAAGTGTTGACTTCTCCTCAGGTGAAGATATGTTTTAAACGCAGGGGGAGGAGGGACGCTTTTGTTCTGCAGAAAAAGGGGGCTTGTTCCTCGCAGATCGCCCTTCCATTTTAACCAGGGGTGTGAGTGCGAACAAGGGGTTGACATTGGAGCCTGCGATGGGAGTAGAGGAGGGGAGACGGGAGTCGCCAGTCCTGCACTACCGAACACCGAAGCAACATCACCCGCTCTGAACGCACGGGACGCGCACGTTATTAACCACGCAAAAGCCAGATATAAACTCTCTACAACAGGATACACTGGATGATAGCGATTGAGGATTCTCTGAAGGAATTACAAAGAGATAGCAATCTGCAGCAAATTAACTGTCATCTTCATTGGCTTCGGGTGACCTTGCATTTGTATCCTTATTATTAGGACACTCATCCAGCGCTTTCCTTGCCAAAACTTGAATGCACCTCTCTTCTAAGTAAGTGCACTTAAACGTTGCTAATCGAGAGGGCCGCCTGACAGATAGACAGTTATTATCAATAATCAATTATCATTAATCATTATTATCAATTATCATTGTCACAGTTTCACATTTTACTGGCAAGGTTGTCGATCAGTTGTAAGCGCCAGCCTTGCCAAAACAGGCTATGGACATTTATTTGACATGAAATGTACCCACATTTTTACAAAACAAATAATAGGCTTAACCACTTCTTCCACCATCTTTGGTCGTTTTGGATTTTAATGAAGTTTTTGAAGAGCGACGACTTAATCAATTGCAACCGACACCAGTGTTTCACACAGCTTACCTTTACCAAATAACCTCGAATTTGGAACACTGCAAGCCCTGTGGTCTGTATTTATCGAAGGAACAATCAACACAATCAACATGCGACGCCTCCCTTCCCGGTTGAGTTATCTGTGAGTATTTCCTGCGAGTCTCAATTATGTTGATTAATGTGCCCTAATGTATTATAACTCATTAATTAAGCTCTTTTTCAGGTTCCTACACTTCTTCGCATTCTGTTACTATGCTCAGGTATGTTCATATGCATGCTTTGAAATAGCCCAAATATTTTGTATATCAACAGGCTTTGTGAAAATAATATAGCATTCTTGATTATGATTTAAAATATCTCACGCGTTTTCGGTAAATTTGCAAATAATTTATAAACTGTGCAGTCTATCAGTGGATTATTGGATACAACTGTAAATCTCCTTGAACAACAAGTAATTATTTTACGCATCTTGAAAATTTGTATAACTAACCTACGTCAAATGTCACTGTTAAAACATATGGTTAGGTTTATGGGGGTGAAAGCACGGTGTAATAATGGCGAGCAGTGAGGGAGAGAGAGACGAGAGCTCATATAATTTGTGATATAACGACACATCAGATGGGTCCCACCGCGCAAGGGGCAGCGGGCGCGCTGCATGCCGCCCGCGTCACATTTTGGCACGACGTATGTTGCGAACATACTGCCCTCGCGCAGGATGCGTGGGCACAGAATGGGCATCGCGCGGGGAAAGGCGAGTCTGTGAAAAATGTCGTGGGGTTCAAATATAAAGGCCAAAGTTAATTCCTTCGTTGTCCTCTTTGGAACAGAATGAGTGCGTATGGCGTAAGTGTCAAATAGGGAAGCTTTTAACATAGGCATTAATATGTCCATTTGCTCCGTTTAATGTGAGGGAAATAATGAGCATTTATTATGTAGGCTATAGCCTGTTTGATATTTTGGACATGTTTTTTAACGTCTACCTCCACTCACTTTTACGCACAAACTGTTGCAGATTGCGCGCCCTTTTTAATTTCTAGTTTTTCATGCTTTTAATTATGCATGCATAATTTAAGGAATGTAGGCCTTTGTATCAGCGGTATATTCACGTGGTCTATTGCATGTTATAAAGTTATGTGTTATTATAGCCAATCATGCCAAGTAGGTCTAAAGAAAATGGGAAACATCCCTCCAAATTTGCTTCTGTTGGGTTTAGAGCTAAATAATGATGCTATTATTGCTTCATACATACGCTACTGTAATTACATTGAAGCAATTTTTGCAAATACTGATTGTGATGACATTTAATTTCTGACAGGTAACCAATCAGTCCTCGCCTAATTTCACGCAGCATGTAAGCGAGCAGAGCAAGGTGACAGACCGTGTGAGCCGCAGGTTAATTCGGACCTATCAACTTTACAGCCGAACCAGCGGGAAGCATGTGCAGGTTCTGCCCAACAAGAAGATCAACGCCATGGCAGAAGATGGAGACATACACGGTAAGCCCAATATCCAAACTTCATGGATTTGTTTCAAGTTCCTAATTTTTGTCGGTTTTTACTTGCCGAAATCCATTGCTAATATTTCTGAATCTCTAAGCTAACCTACTAAAATAAACGTATGTCTACAACAGGCTTAGGCTATGCCTATATAGTCACAGGGCCTCAAGGCCCATTTTGGCATAACAAACTATCATGTGCAAGAGGTTAGTAGCCAAATGCTTACTGTGAATTCTACAGAAATTGTTTTTCTCTCGTCGTTTTTGACAGTAAATACACGGCTACTGTATCAGCTGGTATTGCTAAGAAGAGGCCTCAGACCGTCAAAAAAATTGTCAAATGGATTGAAGATTGTGCTGTGGGTGATTCTCCAGAGATACTCATGTCTGGAAGAGCCATTAGAAATAATCATCCTTCAACCTCCTGAACATTTCCTGCATAGCTCTCCTGCTCTCTCTTTCCTCTGACCAGCTTCAGAACCAAAATAGGGCCGCCGAATTTTCAACCAGCCCGCCTGCATTTTATCTATTATCTTTGCATATTCACAAATTAACTATTTTTATATTAGTGGATTTTATATTTTAAAATTAAGTCAATTTTTTGGGTGATTTTTCATTGGGCTATTCCCATTGCCATTAAATATTGTTAGATTTAAACATAATTTGGCAGCAAACTGGACCTTTGACTCTGTGTGTATGCTGCTGTAGGTCCTGTCTAATGTGGTGTGTATTCACACTTGTGTGTGTTTGTGGTTTGCACCAGAGGGTGTGGAGGTGCTCGGGTCACCTATGCCAGTGCCACCTCTACCATGGTAGCAGGTTGTACTTGTGGGTCTAAAGCTGTGGCTTGCATGAGGCGTTTATTGCTTAGCCCCACACCAACCATCTAACCATAACCACGTGGGTGTGCATGGATCAGGGAGTGGTTAGAATCTCTAGTAAGGGACATACACGTGGCTAACATTTTGAAACGACATTGTGCCTATCTGTTGAATTTTGCCGTGTTTAACAAGAACAGAGGTTGAGCAGTAAAATTATCAGATGCACCAAGGGTTATTCATTTCTCCAAATGTTGGTCCAGGAATGTGTGCCATCATCATGTAGGTAGGGGGATGGGAAACCCGGACGAGTAGGGGCTGCCTTGGCCGAAGCTAATGGGGACCCTGATAAAATACTCAATCATAACTCTTAGTAAGCCTTTGAAAAGTTGATTCATAATGGCTAGGTAGACATTGTGTGCCTCCGTGGAAGGCAACAACAAAATAGATAAACATATTTTAGTTTGGAAAATAGGGATATCGGTGTTTTCAATCATAGAAGCAGTTGTGAGACTTACAGTATCTATGAACACACATTAAGATAAGCCATTTAACACGCTTCTATTTATGTCCATCTGTCTCCAAGCGTGACCTATGATCTATGACAGAGATGAATGTGGTGCTTATGTGTGACGTGAGTACAGATTTAGAGAGAAAAAAGTTGATAGTCCTTCCAGGATGGCCTCTTTAGTTTTCAAAGAATTGAGGTACACATGTTTTTATGATTGTGCAAGATTTTAAGCTTGCATAAATCCTCAGGAATGGTCCCCACAGGTTGTGTGTGTGTGTGTGTGTGTGTGTGATATATAGAATTTTCTCTTGTAAAAATATAAACTGAATCAGCTTAACCGTGTCTTTAAGCAACATCCTATTACTAACAGTGCATTAGCCCTGGCTGATAATAAAATCCCTTTGTTTCCTCAGCCAAACTCGTCGTAGAGACGGACACGTTTGGAAGTCGCGTGCGGATTAAAGGAGCAGAGACAGGATTCTACATCTGCATGAACAAGAAGGGAAAGCTGATCGGGAAGGTAAAGAGAAAAAAATCCTTTGAGAACTGCACTGTGGGTAATGATCTATGGTAATGCCAGAATGCTGCCCTTTTCCATTGGCTCTGTTTTCAAGCTTCTTAAGCTGTGGTTCCAAGGTTTGATTATATTGTAGTTCTGTTTGGGTTTTCTAAGACTTGTGGTTTTGTATGGCGACTCGGCAGCAGTTCTCACCATAGTTCAGTGTGGCTGTGGTTCTGTTTGGTGGTTCCCTACAGCTGTAGCTCCAGGACTGTCCACCTCTGGTATGTTCTGCATGGGAGAAGGTTAGAGTCATTGTATGCTGTTGGAAGTCACCTCCTCTGTGTAGCGTGTTGTGGGTTCCAGGGTGTCTCTGCTCCTCTCTTGCTGTGCTGGCTAATAAACAGGGCTGCCATCTCCGCCCCCCTACAGAACCCTGCCAGGTGCACCATCTGCCCTGAGCTGCCTCTCTCTGCCATACCGGCCCAGCAACAGCCTGTGTGTGTGTTTGAACGACTGTATGTGTATATTTGTGTATGTTTCACTTGCTTTCTGGCTGCATGGGATGCTAGATTTATTTTTAACAGCCCATTTTGTCCAGCTAGGTTGTTGAGCAGGTTTAGCTACATTAGTGTTGCCGGTGTGTGACGTGTCACAGACCAGTGGAGGTTGGGCTGGAGGGGTTGTGGGAGGACGCAGGGCCTAGCTACTGCTCATAGAGGACAAACCCCCCTTCACCCTCAATGTAGAATACTAGATCAACAGAAACAACATCTACCCCGTCGTACCATTTCTCAAAATGTAGAGATAGAATAAATGCAAGACAACCATATATTTGATTGTACCAAAGGGAGACTAGAGTCGTTTATTTCAGGATCTATTGATTGATATTCAAGTCGATGAGCCCTTTGTGGTTCGATTCAGCCACAAACGAGACAGTGCAGCGCTAAATAGAAGGAAATCCACAAATGAAGCTGATAAAGACCTTGAACTCCTCAGGTATTTCTGCTATGATGGCATGTCTTAGGCTGCTAACTCTTGAGTGGTCCTCATGAATGCGTCTCTGTGTTTACTGAGGAGGGAGACTCCTTGCTTACTGTCATCCCCTCTCTGATCTGAGCCTGTAATGACTGTAGCATATGCTTCATGCGTGTGGAGAGCGCTGCGTGCACACGTGGTTGTGTGTGTGTGCGCAGGGACATACTGTTTGGGGTAGCCTTCTTACATCTGATATTTCCTATCTGTAAGTCTTCATAGAAAGCTCCTTCAGACGCTCCGACTGACCTGGTGTGTGTGTGTGTTTGTCTTTCAAAGAAAAATGGGCAAGGCCGCGACTGCATCTTCTCAGAGATTGTCCTGGAGAATAACTACACGGCGCTGAGGAACGCACGCTTCGAGGGTTGGTACATGGCTTTCACCAGACGTGGACGCCCCCGGAAAGGCTCGCAAACACGGCAGCATCAACGCGAGGTCCATTTTATGAAACGACTGCCTCGGGGATCCAATCCCACTCACCCGGCCCAGCACAAGGCCTTTGACTTCGTCCACTACCCTTTCAGCCCCAGGACTAAACGCACACGCTACTCACCCGAAGGCTGAGGGGGGCAGAGAGGGTGAGACAGAGGATAAAAAACAATGACTGAAGCAAGAATTAACTCCTTTCCAAAACCTCTAGAGACATTTTTTTTGTACTGAGCGTTACTATACCTAACATGTAGTTTTTCTATTTTTTTCAAAAAGTACATTTTTTTAAAGAAAAAACCCATAACAAATATATTTTTGTACCTGATACTTTTAGTACTGATGTGTTGTTTTTAGATGCACATAACTCATCATCGAACATTTGGGGTGCTGACATTTTAGTAAAGTGTGGACTTTGTATTGTCTCTCTGTATTTTGGGTTTGTGTTTTTGCTTTTGTTTGACTGTTCAGAGTCGTTTGGACTCACACCTGCTGCTCCAAGAGACTTGAAGGGCCCTGATCGACCGCACTGCCAGAAAATGCTGCGTTCAGAGACACATACAGTACATACACACACACACACACACACACACACACACACAGTATCGATGCTGCATTCAGGAGCGCCATGTTGAGTAACGTTGCGTTCAGTATCACACACAGCCACAACACCTCTGTCGAACGCTGTGGTGTGACCTTGCTACTTTGGGAATTCTATAGAGACAAACGCTGTTAAAGCAAACAGTGCTTTAGGTACACACAAGGGAAAATGTGGCAGCTATATTGATAATCACAGGTTTCCTGCAATGGTTATAACTGTAAATTAGAGGTGTAAAAATGCATTGATATGTCGGAAACCCCCTTTGTTTTTGTTACCCTGTCTGTTTTTCTACATATATAAATCTATTTTTATTTTAAGGATGTGTACAAATAATTTTAACGATGGATTATTTATTTAAAATGTGTAATAAATGTACATTAGAATACTGATATTAAACTCTTGTTTGTGATGTGGTTGTTTTACACACTTTGAACAGTAGGGTTGTGTGGGTAAAATCACTGGAAAAGCCAGAAAAAAAGCCATATTGCAAACTATGTCTTGTGATAATTGCGTTGTTCGCTCTATAACCTGTTAGTTCATATGTCTTGCCACCGTGATTGAATACTGTATGCCTAAGGCCGACACAATAAGTAGACACAGTGGCAGAATTTATTCAACCATACATTTGATTCATCACAAAACGAGAGCAACCTCTGTCTGGTGAAGTCCACAAAGCATATTGCATGTAACAAACAGTTACATGACCTACAGCATGGTGAAGTAAGTTAATGTTTCTGACATTTTTGAACTACTAAACAACTGTTGCTTCAGAACCACTGAGAGTTACTGCGAGTCGCACAGAATACCGGAGCTGCCTCCACTATTCCAGCACCATTTACATTTCAACATCATCAAATCACCTAAGCTTAGTCTACTACAGTGACAACTAAAAGATACCAAAAACAATTTAGTCCAATCGACATAAGCTAAATATGATGTGGCTGTCCATGATTTAGATATTTTTTTGTGGAATGTGTGTGCGTTCGCGCAAGTAGAAAAGACATGTTGACTCATCCTACGTGTAGACAAACGCCAATGCCATCCTCTCTTTCATGTTGACGAAATGGTCACTCTGTCATACAGTGCACACTTTTATTTTTTTGTCGTCCTAGGCTACCTGTCTAAAATGCTTACCTCCTTTCATGGGCAACGTTAGCTAGTTAACATTAGCCTTCTACATCTAGCTACATATTGAACTTCCATCCTCTCAGTCCAGGGGCACAATGTATGAATTTATGGTTGGATCAGAATCGCCATTATAATCATTAGCCAGTACAGAGAATTAAGTCCAAATCCCTATCTCTATCCATGGCTAATTTAGGAAAGGGTCAATTTTAACTAGCTAGCTAGCCACCGGAGGACAACAACACATTGAGATGCAACAATTCAAGTAGTTTCTGTCAGTTACGTATTTCTGTCAATGCGATGTGATAGGAGTGAAGCCAAATCCAAACTGGCTTCCCTTGACACTTTTTTTAGGACCATTCACAGATGAGATCTCAGTTTAGCACAATGCTGATTGGCTATTATTTTATACTTTTTTTTCATCAAGGGAGGCCAAATGCTTGCTGGCTTCCCTTACATTCAATGCTACGGGCGGCAACAATGTCATACTCTTTTTGACCAGACAGCATCAGATAGATGGCCTACACAAACAGAGATAGAGGGGCACTGTTTCGCTCGCTCAGATACATTCAGCTGAAGGAAAATGATGAAACAGAGAGATGAAAGATAAATCATTTGATATGTTTTTTGGGGGTTTCCCTTGGCCTCATGAATACACGCCTCTGCTTGGGAAGTGGGAGTATCGTTCAGGCACACACTGGAGATGGCTTAAGTCGCTCCATGCATGCGCGCAAGCGCACAGGCACACACACACACACACACACACACAGGGCACTTGGATCACATCAGCATTCTAATGATATATAACATAGAAGGTCATCCCTTCCCAGCCTTCAAATCCTTTATGCATACATCATGTCGTTTCCATGAGTTGATCTTAGAAATGTAAACTGTAAAGTGGGAAATGTTTTCGTCCTCTAACCTTGCACTCAAAAAAATATATCTGTAAAGTTTGATAGAGAGTTAGGTATAGATTTCCTCCTGCTCTGCCCTGTTTGGAATGCAACTCTTAGCCCCCTAGAAGGCCAAGCAGCAGTCTATAGCAAGCAGTGTGAGACTACAGCAGGTCATTGATGTTGGAGCCCTTTAGCAGATAGCAGTGTGTTGGTCTTCTACTGGTTGGTCCTCCAGAGACGATAGCAGTGTGTTTGTTTAATTAATGCTTTTGGTTTCTCCAGGTTCAGTAACTGTCTCAGTGTCTCCTCGTATGCAGACGACTGTTTTTCTTTCATCTCACTCCTTTAACACCCCAGGTCTTAATCTGATTGGACAGCCCTGGTGTGTGTGTGTGTGTTTATAATCTGATTGGACAGCTCCGATGTGTGTTTGTTTGTTTGCTGACAGTGTCCTCATGGGTGGAGAGCTGTGCTGAGTGAGGGAGGTTGGGTTCTGACAACTCCTTCGCCACAGGGATTCAGTTCCTTCCAACAAGTTGTCTTCAGACCCCTTCTGCTGCCCTTGCTCCCATTTATCAGACTAAGCTGAAGTCTCTTGCTACAGAAGGCTCTCTTGATGCAGCTCTGCATGGCAGAGCAAGACCTGGTGATGCATCTCTGGAAAAGATAAAAACAGAACGAAGGACGGCCAAGCGCAGTAGGCAGCTGTTCCATCTGCCGAGCGGTGTAGAATCAGAGGGAAATGAACACAAGACGACGTCCGATATTCTGGTCAGAGGCACTCGCTTGCACTTGGCCACCCATCGTTCTGATGTGTGTTCAGAGTAAGGCCTTCTGGTTGAGCTCTGTATGGCAGAGCGAGGCCTGGTCTAATGTTGGAATGCTGTATAGGGCAAGGCACAGGTTAGCATGGAAGGCTTCAAATCAAATTCAAATCACATACACACATAGATGTTATTGCAGGTGTAGCGAAATGCTTGTGTTCCTAGCTCCAACAGTGCAGTAGTACCTAACAATTCACAACAATACACACAAATCTAAAAGTAAAAGAACGGAATTAAGAAATATATAAATATTAGATTGAGCATTGGCTAAAATACAGTAGAATAGAATACAGTATATACATATGAGATGAGTAAAGCAGTATGTAAACATTATTTTAACATTATTAAAGTGACTAGTGTTCAATTATTAAATTGGCCAGTGATTCCAAGTCTATGTATGTAGGGCAGCAGTCTCTAAGGTGCAGGGTTGCGTAACCGGGTGAAAGCTGGCTAGTGATGGCTATTTAACAGTCTGATTGCCTTGAGATAGAAGCTGTTTCAGTCTCTTGGTCCTTGCTTTGTTGCACCTGTACTGACCTCGAATTCTGGATGATAGTGGGGTGAACAGGCCGTGGCTCGAGTGGTTGACGTCCTTAATTATCTTTTTGGACTTCCTGTGACATCGGTTGCTGTAGGTGTCCTGGAGGGCAGGTAGTTTGCCCCCGGTGATGCATTGGGAAGACCACACCACCCTCTGGAGAGCCCTGTGCATCTGTAAAAGTTTGTGAAGGTTTTAGGGGCCACCTCCTGAGGTGGAAGATGCACTGTTGCGCCTTCTTCACTACACTGCCTTTGTGGGTGGACCATTTCACATCGTCAGTGATGTATGCCGAGGAACTTGAAGCTTTCCACCTTCTCCACTGCGGTCCCGTCAATGTGGATAGGGATGTTCTCCCTCTGCTGTTGTTTTGTTGATGTTGAGTGAGATGTTATTTTCCTGGCACCACTCTGCCAGGGCCCTCAACTCCTCCCTGTAGGCTGTCTCGTTATTGTTGGTAATCAGGTCTACTACTGGATGATTGAGTTGGAGGCGTGCGTGGCCACGCAGTCATGGGTGAACAGGGAGTACAGGAGGGGGCAGAGCACGCACCCTTGTGGGGCCCCTGTGTTGAGAAGGTGTTGTTTCCTACCTTCACCACCTGGGGGCGGCCTGTCAGGAAGTCCAGAACCCAGTTGCACAGGGCGGGGTTCAGACCCAGGGCCCCGAGCTTAATGATGAGTGTACTATGGTGTTGAATGCTGAGCTATAGTCAATGAACAGCATTCTTAATTAGGTATTCCTCTTGTCCAGATGGGATAGGGAAGTGTGATGTGAGATGGCGATTGTATCATCTGTGGATCTTTTGGGGTGGTAAGGAAATTGAAGTGGGTCTAGGGTGTCAGGTAAAGTAGAGGTGACATGATCCTTAACTAGCCTCTCAAAGCACTTCATGATGACAGAAGTGAGTGCTACAGGGCGATGGTCATTTGGATAGGTTACGTTTGATTTTTTGGGTACAGGAACAATGGTGGACATCTTGAAGCAAGTGGGGACAGCAGACTGGGATAGGGAGCGATTGAATATGTCCATAAACACTCCAGCCAGCTGGAGGCTACCCGGAACAGATCCCAGTCCGTGTGATCAAAAATATCTTGAAGCATGGATTCCGATTGGTCAGACCAGCATTGAATAGACCTTAGCACGGGTACTGCCTGTTTGAGTTTCTGCCTATAGGGAGGGAGAAGCAAAATGGAGTTGTGATCAGATTTGCTGAAGGGAGGGCCTTGTAGGCATTTCGAAAAGTTGAGTGGTCCAATGTGGTCCAATGTTTTCCCAAAGCGAGTACTACAGTCAATGTGTTGGTAAAACTTCGGTAGCGTTTTCCTCAAATTTGCTTTGTTTAAATCCCCAGCTACAATAAATGTGGCCTCAGGATATGTAGTTTCCAGTTTGTATAAAGTCCAGTGTAGATCTTTTTTAGGGCATCCTGGTATCTGCTTGAGGGGGAATATACATGGCTGTGACTATAACCCAAGACGATTCTCTTGGGAGGTAATACGGTCGACATTTGATTGTGAGGTATTCTAGGTCGGGTGAACAAAAGGACTTGAGTTTCTGTATGTTATCACAATCACACCATGAGTAGTTACAGTTGAAGTCGGAAGTTTACATACACTTAGGTTGGAGTCATGAAAACTTTTTTTTCAACCACTCCACAAATTTCTTGTTAACAAACTATAGTTTTGGCAAGTCGGTTAGGACATTTGCTTTGTGCATGACACAAGTAATTTTTCCAACAATTGTTTACGAACAGATTATTTCACTTATAATTCACTATCACAATTACAGTGGGTCAGAAGTTTACATGCACTAAGTTGACTGTGCCTTTAAACAGCTTGGAAAATTCCTGAAAATGATGTCATGGCTTTAGAAGCTTCTGATAGGCTAATTGACATCATTTGAGTCAATTGGAGGTGTACCTGTGGATGTATTTAAAGGCCTACCGTCAAATTCAGAGCCTCTTTGCTTGACACCATGAGAAACTCAAAAGAAATCAGCCAAGACCTCCCCCAATAAATTGTAGACCTCCACAAGTCTGGTTCATCCTTGGGAGCAATTTCCAAACGCCTGAAGGTACCATTTTCATCTGTACAAACAATAGTACGCAAATATAAACACCATGGGACCACGCAGCCGTCATACCGCTCAGGAAGGAGACGCGTACTATCTCCTAGAGATTAACGTACTTTGGTGCGAAAAGTGCAAATCAATCCTAGAACTACAGCAAAGGACCTTGTTAAAGATTCTGGAGGAAACAGGTACAAAAGTATCTATATCCACAGTAAAATGAGTCCTATATCACCTGAAAAGCTTCTCAGCAAGGAAGAAGCCACTGCTCAAAAACCGCCATAAAAAAGCTAGACTATGGTTTGCAACTGCACATGGGGACAAAGATCGTACTTTTTGGAGAAATGTCCTCTGGTCTGACAAAAAATAGAACTGTTTGGCCATAATGACCATCGTTATGTTTGGAGGAAAAAGGGGGAGGCTTGCAAGCCGAAGAACACCATCCCAACTGTGAAGCACGGGGTGGCAGCATCATGTTGTGGGGGTGCTTTGCTGCAGGAAGAACTGGTGCACTTCATAAACTAGATGGCATCATGAGGGTGGAAAATTATGTGGATATTGAAGCAAAATTTCAAGACATCAGTCAGGAAGTTAAAGCTTCATGGGTCTTCCAAATGGACAATTACCAAAGTTGTGGCAAAATGGCTTAAGGACAAGAAAGTCAAGGTATTGGAGTGGCCATCACAAAGCCCTGACCTCAATCCAGCAGAAAATTTGTGGGCAGAACTGAAAAAGGGTGTGCGAGCAAGGAGGCCTACAAACCTGACTCAGTTACACCAGCTCTGTCAGAGGAATGGGCCAAAATTCACCCAGTTAAGGCTACCCAAAATGTTTGACCCAAGGGAAACAATTTAAAGGCAAAGCTACCAAATGCTGATTGAGTGTATGTAAACTTCTGACCCACTGGGAATGTGATGAAAGAAATAAACGCTGAAATCAATAATTCTCTCTACTATTATTCTGACATTTCACATTCTTAAAATAAAGTGGTGATCCTAACTGCCCGAAGACAGGGAATTTTTACTTGGATTAAATGTCAGAAAATTTGAAAAACTGAGTTTAAATGTATTTGGTTAAGGTGTATGTAAACTTCTGACTTCAACTGTATTTATGAAACATACACCCCCACCTTTTTTCTTCCTGGAGAGTTCTTTATTCATGTCTGCGCGATGTACTGAGAACCCAGATGACTGTATGGACGGGGAACGGTATATCCCGAGAGAGCCATGTTACCGTGAAACAAAGTATGTTACGATCCCTGATGTTTCTCTGGAAGGAGATCCTCGCCCTGAGCTCGTCTACTTTATTATCCAGAGACTGAACATTAGTGAGTAATATACTCGAAGCAGTGGATGGTGTGCATGCCTCCTGAGTCAGACTAGAAGTTCACTCCGAATTCCTCTTCTCCACCGGTGGTGGAGCAGCCTCTGGAATAACAAACAAAGAATCCAATTCAGGAAAGTCGTATTCCTGGTCGTAATGCTGGTGAGTTACCACTGCTCTGATATCCAAAAGTTATTTCCGGGCTGTACGTAATAACACAAAAAACATTCTGGGCTAATAATGTAAGAAATAACACACACAAAAAACGAAATACTACAAAGTTATTTAGGAGCTAGAAGCAGAACTGCCATATCTGTATGGCGCTATAATCAGGCTTCCCAGCTCATACTTCATTGTAGATTCAAAACAGATCCCTGTAGATTAATTGAAACACATTATCGTATCTAATACTGTATCTAACCTCACATCTGAACTGTTTTAAGTCAGTGCTAAGGTGTTGAAATGCTCTTCCACCCTTGAGGACTGAGTTAAAATGTCTATTCACAATACTTGACAGTAATCTGATTGAGTCCTTCCATGACGGATTAACAGGGTTTCTGTCCCCCTGGGCTCTCTGCAGTGACTCTCTTGTCTGCCCATGGACTCTCTAGTCTGCACACACCTTCTAAGACAGTAAAGCCCCAATGGACCCAGGGAAGGAGTAGGTTGTGGGAAAAGTCACACCTTCTGTGTAGCCTGCGATGCCATGCAAATGCAGAGCAATTCTGCTCCAGAAGAAGGGGGTAAAATTGCTTTCATCCGTTTTATTGAGCAGATAAACAAACAGAGCTACCCTCTTAATTTGCTTCGGGAGCAATTTAGCCCCTGTCCTGAACCCCCCCCCCTCGTAGGCTAGCAGGGGTGAGCAGGGAGCGCGACCCTGCTGTCTTAACCAGCACTGCCGCAGACTGACACACACTGCCTTGGTTAAACAGACTTTAATGAATGATCAGATACCACAAGCTTTCCTTCATTATCTTACCTTGATCTGGAGATACATACTGTGAGGCCTATGGGGGGTTTAAGTGTCCTGGGTCTCAGGTGTGTCCTTACATTAGGATGCAGTTTGGGGGTTGTTCATATAGCTTTATTTCCATGGCATGTTTACCATCTATTTTTCTCAATATAGAAAATATAACAAAAACACAAATCAGGAAACCCACAATAAGCAGCAATCAATCAGTGAGTCTGAGTTTTCTGTGTTTGACACTGTCCAGAAACAGAGTACAGTTAGTTAACTCCCCTTCTCCTCATTGCATTTCATTCTTAGAGCCTAGAAGACTAGTTGCATTGATTTTCATTCCAAGTGACAGAGATTCCCTTAAATCCATGTCCTTATTCTTCCTGCAATGTTACGGAAGAACCAGCAGCCAAACCAAGCTGGATAATTGAAATGCAAACACTGATCAAAGTGGAGTGCCAACTCAACAGTTTCATTGTCTATATACAGGCTGTACAGGAGACCTGTTTACTTTTCCAATTGGAGCTGTAAACTTTTGTTTGTCCAAGACTGATTGTCAGAATGATCTGAACAATTACCAGCTAAATGTGTTTGCCAGCTCAGGGAGAGTCCCCCCTCTCTGCCCTAAAAAGATCAAAAGGGAAGACCCCCCTGGCCCCCCTGGCGCACCCCTCCGCTCCCCAGCTCCCTCCTCCCAACCTCTTCATTTCCTTTTAGCCATGTCAGTTCAGCTGGAAACCCAACCATAAATGATTTTTTTAGACGTCCCAGTGTTTGGGACATGGCCTTTCAGAGTGTGCAGCTTTCAACAGAGGACACGTCTCTAAAAAGATCTGCATATTTCAATGATGTGCTGTTATGCACAGCTGATCAAAGACTTTTGGGGCTGCCAGTTGTAACTAAAGGCTAGAGCACCCTCGTGATGTGAATGTGCACAAATTGATGCTACTGACACTAAACGGTTACGGTAAGCTTTACGTACAGTTGAATGGTCGATATTAGTCGTAATTTCACCATTGTACGACTTTTTGTGAATAGCATCTTAAATTCTGGACATAGATTGCTTAGGAAGACAGATGTAATCATTATAAGAGTATATGCACACCTGATAATAAGGTACTGCAGGTGGAAAGGAGGAATATTTAGCATGCAGATAGATTTAACAGAAGTTGTTCTCTTTGGTTTATGTTCACATGATTTACAGTGTCATATAAACTTGTTCAGAGATAAGATAACCCTTTGAACATTTTTTAAACCATTGCTCCTTGCATTATAAAGCCTTTCCCACAGCACTCTTTTTCATGTTATTCTAGTATTTCACAGTTAGCATCATCCGAAGAACCGCAGGTGCTTTTGCTTAGAAACTGTATTAGTCAGATACACACAGAGAGTCAATGATATTGTTGTTTTATAAATCATAATGTTGTAGGATGTGGTCCCATGGTCCTATGGTCGCAGTGAGCGGTGTAGTGTGGCCTGGTCGCCTGTGTTTGACCTGGTCACCGTCCAGTTACTGTGAGGAACTTGGTCGCAGTTCGGTCATTTCTCTGTGAGCAACACAGTCACGACGCTGAATGAGATGAGGTCACTTTGGTCTAAATAGAAACCACCACCTAGGAGCTGCATTTCAGCCCATCAACACACCATGACCTCTGATCAAATGACCTATCACATACCATAACCCCTGACCATTGTGGCTGTAATAGAAAAACATGTCAGACAATGACAGCTTTGAATACTGACATGAGATGGGGGTCTGCCAATAATGACAAGAAGCTCCCCAAACAAAAAAAAACATAACAACAAAACATCAGAGAGACTGGGTCAGTCAATACGCCACAGAACAGAAGAGGCATGGAGAGATGAGAATGACTGAGGGGCCGAGGGGCATTCCACAAGCCACGGAGCATGTCTGCTGCCGGGGAACTCATGCCCGGCCAGAACGGCCAATAGACGAGGAAAGACAAGGGGAAAGCCAAAGAGGCCAATGAGCAATGAGCAATGAGAAGCCTGAATTCTGATTTAGTGGATAAAGCTGCTGAATCAATTAAACACTTCTCATAAAGTCCCTTGTCAGAGAACAATTGGGGACATGACCACCTTCGCCGACCACACACACACACACACGCAAGAAAAAAGCAGAATAAAACCAAAATGAACTTAAAAGAAGTTGTTGAAATGCTATAGGGCACTGTGGAAAAGCCGCATAGGCACGAGTGTGGAGCCAGGCCCAACCAATCAGATTGAGCAAAAATGTATATATACAGTATTCTGTGCCTTCAGAAAGAAGTTACTCCCCTTGCCTTTTCCACATTTTGATGTGTTACAGCCTGAATGTAAAATGGATTAAATAGGGATGCCTTGTCTCAGGCCTACACACAATACCCCATAATGTCAAAGAGGAACGACAGTGCATTCGGAAAGTATTTAGACCCCTTGACTTTTTCCACATTTTGTTGCGTAACAGCCTTTTTCTAAAATGGATTGAAATAAATAAATCCTCATCAATCTACACACAATACCCCATAAGGACAAAGCGAAAACAGGTTTTGTATTAAAATATATTAAAAATAAAAAACAGAAATACCTTATTTACATAAGTATTCAGACCTTTTGCTATGAGAGTCAAAATTGAGCTCAGGTGCATCCTGTTTCTATTGATCATCCTTGAGATGTTTCTACTTGATTGGAGTCCACCTGTGGTAAATTCAATTGATTGGACATTATTTGAAAAGGCACATGCCTGTCTATATAAGGTCTTACAGTTGACAGTACATGTCAGAGTAAAAACCAAGCCATGTGATTGAAAGGAATTGTCCGTAGAGCTCCGAGAAAGGATGGTCACTCTGACAGTTCCTCTGTGAAGATGGCAGAACCTTCCAGAAAGACACGGATCTCTGCAGCAATCAGGCCTTTATGGTAAAGTGGCCAAACGGAAGCCACTCCTCAGCAAAATGCACTTGACAGTCCACTTGGAGTTAGCCAAAAGGCACCTAAAGGACTCGCAGACCATGAGAAACAAGATTATCTGGTCTGATGAAAATAAGATGTAACTCTTTGGCCTGATTGCCAAGCATCACGTCTGGAGAAAACCTGGCACCATCCCTATGGTGGGGATGTTTTTCAGTGGCAGGGACTGGGTGACTCGTCAGGATCGAGGGAAAGATGAAAAGGGCAAAGTACAGAGAGATCCTTGATGAAAACCTGCTCCAGAGTGCTCAGGACCTCAGACTAGGGCGAAGGTTTACCTTCTAACAGGACAGCAACCCTAAGCACACAGTCAAGATAACACAGGAATGGCTTCGGGACAAGTCTCTGACTGTCCTTGAGTGGCCCAGCCAGAGCCCAGACTTAAACCCGATAGAACATCTCTGGAGAGATCTGTAAAAAAATATATACTGTATATATGGTCAACCAATGACGCCGCAGGAGATGGCTGCCATTTTACGGTTTCCTAACCAATTGTGCTATTGTGTGTTTTTTTCCCGTTAATTGTAACTTATTTTGTACGTAATGTTTCTGCCACTGTCTCTTATGACTGAAAAGAGCTTCTAGATATCAGGACAGCGATTACTCACCTCGTACTGAAAGAAGGTTTTTTCTTTAAAGAGTCGGACATTAAGGATTTACTTCAGACACCTGACAAGGCCAAAATCCCAGTGATTCGCATGAGAAAGAGATGGAGATATCGGGGATATATAATTATTCAAAGCGGTCTATTTACCACCACAAACTGATGCTGGCACTAAGACCGCACTCAATGAGCTGTATAAAAAGCAAACAGGAAACGCTCATCCAGAGGCGGCGCTCCAAGTGGCCGGGGACTTTAATGCAGGGAAACTTGAATCCGTTGTACCTCATTTCTACCAGCATGTTAAATGTGCAACCAGAGGAAAAAAACTCTAGACCAACATTACTCCACACACAGAGAAAGCTCTCCCTTGCCCTCCATTTGGCAAATCTCCTCGCCCCTGCCTGGGCTCGAACCAGGAACACATCGACAACAGCCACCCTCGAAGCATCGTTACCCATCGCTCCACAAAAGCCGCGGCCCTTGCAGGGCAAGGGGAATAACTACTCCAAGTCTCAGAGCGAGTGACGTTTGAAACGCTATTAGCGCGCACCCCGCTAACTAGCTAGCCATTCCACATCGGTTACACCAGTCTAATCTCGGGAGTTGATAGGCTTGAAGTCATAAACATAAATGCTTGAAGCATTGCGAAGAGCTGCTGGCAAACAGACAAAAGTGCTGTTTGAATGAATGCTTATGAGCCTGCTGCTGCCTACCACCGCTCAGTCAGACTGCTCTATCAAATATCTATCAAATATCAAATCATAGACTTAATTATAACATAATAACACACAGAAATACGACCCTTAGTTCATTAATATGGTCAAATGCGGAAACTATCATTTCGAAAATAAAACGTTTATTCTTTCAGTGAAATATGGAACAGTTCTGTATTTTATCTAACGGGTGCCATCCATAAGGCTAAATACTCCTGTTACTTTGCACAACCTTCAATGTTATGTCATAATTACGTACAATTCTGGCAAATTAGTTTGTAACAAGCCAGGCGGCCCAAACTGTTGCATATACACTGACTCTGCGTGCAATGAACGCAAGAGAAGTGACACAATTTCCCTAGTTTAATATTGCCTGCTGACATTAATTTATTTGAACTAAATATGCAGGTTTAAAAAGATATACTTCTGTGTATTGATTTTAAGAAAGGCATTGATGTTTATGGTTAGGTACACATTGGTGCAACGACACTGCTTTTTTTGCGAATGCGCTTATTAAATCACCCGTTCGGCAAAGTAGTCTATGATTCAATGATAAATGAACAGGCACCGCATCGATTATATGCAACGCAGGACAAGCTAGATAAACTAGTAATATCATCAACCATGTGTAGTTAACTAGTGATTATGTTAAGATTGATTGTTTTTTATAAGATACGTTTAATGCTAGCTAGCACCTTACCTTGGCTCCTTGCTGCACTCGCATAACAGGTAGTCAGCCACGCAGGCTCCTCGTGGAGTGCAATGTAAACGGCCATGATCGGTGTCCAAAAATGCTGATTACCGATTGTTATGAAAACAGGAAATCGGCCCTAATTAATCGGCCATTCCGATTAATCGGCCGACCTCTAGTACATACCCCAACCAGAAGCCATGGATTACAGCAACATTCGCACTGAGCTAAGTGTAGAGTGTAGAGCTGCCGCTTTCAAGGAGCGGGACTCTAACCCGGAAGCTTATAAGAAATCCTGCTATGCCCTCTGACGAACCATCAAACAGGCAAAGCGTCAATACAGGACTAAGATTGAATAGTATTACACCGGCTCCGACACGCCTCGGATGTGGTAGGGCTTGCAAACTATTACAAACTATAAAGGGAAGCACAGCCGCGAGCTGCACAGGGACACAAGCCTACCAGATTAGCTAAATTACTTCTATGCTCGCTTCGAGGCAAGCAACACTGAAGCATGCATGAGAGCATCAGCTGTTCCGGGCGACTGTGTGATCACTCTCTCTGTAGCTGATGTGAGTAAGACCTTTAAACAGGTCGATATTCACAAGGCCGCGGGCCAAACGGGGAACCAGGACGTGTACTCCGAGCATGTGCTGACCATTACTGAGTCTGTAATACCAACATGTTTCAAGCAGACCACCATAGTCCCTGTGCCCAAGAGCACTTAGCTAACCTGCCTAAATGACTACCGCCCCGTAGCACTCACGTCTGTAGCCATGAAGTGCTTTGAAAGGCTAGTCATGGCTCACATCAACACCATTATCCCAGAAACCTAAGACCCACTCCAATTTGCTTACCGCCCCAACAGATTCACAGATGATGCAATCTCTATTGCACTCCACATTGCCCTTTCCCACCTGGACAAAAGGATCACCTATGTGAGAATGCTATTAATTGACTACAGCTCAGCGTTCAACACCATAGTGTCCTCAAAGCTCATCACTAAGCTAAGGACCCTGGGACTAAACACCTCCCTTTGCAACTCGCTCCTGGACTTCCTGATGGGCTGCCCCCCCCCAGGTGGTAAGGGTAGGTAACAACACATACGCCACGCTGAGCCTCAACACAGGGGCCACTCAGGGGTGTGTGCTCAGTCCCTTGCTGTACTCCCTGTTCACTCATGACTGCATGGCCAGGCACGACTTCAACACCATCATTAAGTTTCCCGACAACACAAGAGTAGTAGGCCTGATCACCAACAACGATGAGACAGCCTATAGGGATAAGGTCAGAGACCTGGCCGTGTGGTGCCAAGATAACAACCTCTCCCTCAACGTGATCAAGACAAAGAAGATGATTGTGGACTACAGGAAACGGGGCTGAAGTGGAGCAGGTTGAGAGCTTCAAGTTCCTTGTTGTCCACATCACCGACAAACTATCATGGTCCAAACACACCAAGACAGTTGTGAAGAGGGCGCAACAAAACCTTTTCCCCCTCAGGAGACTGAAAAGACTTGGCATGGGACCTCAGATCCTTAAAATGTTCTACAGCTGCACCATAGAGAGAGTGGTTGCATCACTGGTTGCATGGTTGCATCACTGCCTGGTATGGCAACTGCTCAGCCTCCGACAGCAAGGCACTACAGAGGGTAGTTGCGTACGGCCCTGTACATCACTGGTGCCAAGCTTCCTGCCATCCAGAACCTCTATACCAGGCGGTGTCAGAGGAAGGCCCAAAAAATTGTCAAAGTCTCCAGCCACCTTAGTCATAGACTGCTCTCTCAAATCAAATCAAATAAAATGTTATTTGTCACATACACATGGTTAGCAGATGTTAATGCAAGTGTAGTGAAATGCTTGTGCTTCTAGTTCCGACAGTGCAGTAATATCTAACAAGTAATCTAACAATTCCCCAACAACTACCTAATACACATAAATCTAAAGCGGTGAATGAGAATATGTAGAATGTAAGTATATGGATGAGCGATGGCCGAGCGGCATAGGCAAAGTGCAATAGATGGTATAAATGACAGTATATATATATATATATATATATATATACAGTATATATATATATACAGTATATATATATTTATTTATATATATATATATATGAGTAATGTAAGATATGTAAACATTATTAAAGTGGCATTATTTAGAGTGGCATTGTAAAAGTGACTAGTGATCCATTTATTGAAGTGGCCAGTCATTGGGTCTCAGTGAAGGCAGCAGCCTCTCTGAGTTAGTGATTGCTGTTTAGCAGTCTGATGGCCTTGAGATAGAAGCTGTTTGTCAGTCTCTTTCTTCAGCAAGCAGTACTGGAGCGCCGGTACCCCATGTATCTAGCCTCGCTACTGTTTACTGCTGTTCTTTAATTATTTGTTATTTTTATTTCTGTTTTACTTAACACTTATTTTTCTTTAAACCGCTTTGTTGGTTATGGGCTTGTAAGTAAGCATTTCACTGTCAGGTCTACTACACCTCTTGTATTCAGCGCATGTGACAAATACAACTGTATTTTATTTTATATATAGTTATATAAACGTCATTACGTCGCACAACGTCACCACGTGATCTTTCGTCACTGTTTTGGAATGGCTTCCTGTATCTTCTCTTTTCACGCGCTCTAAGAACATGGATTACTGTTTAACGCTATTAAACCCTTTTTTAAAGAACTACCATAGAAGAGGCAATACACCAAGAGAAAGATACAGGGCAATACAGAAACGGAAAAGAGAAACCTTCAATACGAACTTAAAATGTTCTTATTCCAGTTACCAGAGGTTGTGCTCTACCACATTATGTCATATTTGGAATACAAGTCTTTGAGTCGCCTTTCTCAAGTTTGCAAAACAATTTACCATTTTGCAAATCGTGACGCTGTATGGAGGAAGATAGCAAAAGAGTTAATAAACACTGGAATTACACGACAAGGAGCAGATGTGTAAGAAATATTGTTTCATTCGTACAATAAGTAGGGTACAGTGGTCGTTTCATGATAAGCATCATGACTTCCCAAGAGTTGTTTACATCTACTTCCACGCGGCTTGCTACAGTTGTTGCCATTCACACCGCTATCCTTCTCGATGCAAAGTTTTGCAACACTGTAGCATGCACTACATGGGCTACACTGTTTCAGCATGGTGCCCATGGAAAACGTTTATGTGTTGTAAAAACGCATACAGATAGCCTCGTGGTTACTTGCTGTAGATATCTGAACGGCGTTTACAAATAAGTTGTAGCTGCATAATAACACATTCCTTGTTGCACACAGTCATGGTGCTACATAATCCTGAGAAGAATATCCTCGGCCAATGACTGCAGTTATGTTGACATGACGACACAGTTTTTCAGGATACATTCATTGTATGAAATATATATAGCCTATTTCCCACTTGCTGCCGTGGAAGCCCTGAGTCTGACTGACTGGTCTAGAAACACTGTTCTAGAGAACCTAACATTGTGAATTGGACCTGAGCCATTCTGGCATTACTGCCTTCTCCCCCAGCACAGCTACTCATGCCACAGTGACAGCCACTCTTATCAAACCATGGGTCTCCTTTGAGATGCAGCCTAACAGCAGTGTAAATAAACTTGGTAATCCTGCTGAGCGCTACAGGACACCACATCCCACAGCTCTGTGAGAGAAGCAGGCTGTTTCCTCCAGCCCACATCCACCCCCTCTGGCACAGGCCTCCTGAACACATGTGAACACATATGCTAGTGTTCTGGACGACAGTGTTGGGTTCAAGTATGACAATATGGGTCTATTTGAGGCCTCCTGCTATTCCTTGTGATATTCACACCATATCTGCTAATATACAGCACACAATGCTGTAATTCTACGCCTCTTGGGCATTGTTTGTGTGCGTTGTCCGTTCAGAGGTTTTATTTATGTGGTGTTCTTCAAGGGTTATAATTGTGTTATCACATCACTATCCATGTTACAGGTATCCCCACATCCCTCTGAAGGACAGAGTGAAGGTATCTCAGAACTGGTGCCATGGGATCTGCAGAAAGGAAGTCATGCTCAAATGGAGGATTAAGTGAGTGTGTTTGTGAGTTTTGGCATCATGGCACCACAGTGTAGTTTCTGGAGTTTCCCTAATCCATCTCATCTCTTGCGCCACTGAACACACGACAGGGATTGGCTGGTGAAAGTTTAGGGAGAAAAAATTGCAAAAGAGGTCCTGAAGAGTTATTGTTAGTTTTTTAACGAAGCTGTATACAAGTAAAAGGTATTAAACATTGGAAAATGGTTGCTGAATAGTTTATAGTTCTAGATGTTGGGGCTGAAAAGCTCATTAGGAGTACCAGTAAGCACTATCCAGAGAGTCAATGGTGGGTTTACAATCTATCCCTAGATTACCATTCACAAGGTTTCAACTAGAGAGAGAATCATGCTCTCCTTTTAGTCATTGTGCCACCTCAATCTGGGTGATTGTGGAGGCCAGGTCATCTGATGCAGCACTCCATCACTCTACTTCTTGGTCAAATAGCCCTTACACAGCCTGGAGGTGTGTTGGGTCATTGTCCTGTTGAAAAATAAATGATAGTCCCACTAAGCGCAAACCGAATGGATGACGTATCGCTGCAGAATGCTGTGGTAGCCATGCTGGTTGTGTGTGCCTTGAATTCTAAATACATCACGGATAGTGTCACCAGCAAAGCACCGTCACACCTCCTCCTCCATGCCTCACGGTGGTAACCACAAATGCAGAGATCATCCATTCACCTACTGCATCTTACAAAGACACAGCGGTTCGAACCAAAAATCTCAAATTTGGACTCATCAGACCTAAGGACAGATTTCCACCGGTCTAACATCCATTGCTGGTGTTTCTTGGCCCAAGCAACTTTTTTCTTCTTATTGGTGTCCTTTAGAAGTAGTTTCTTCACAGCAATTCAACCATGAAGGCCTGATTCACGCAGTCTCCTCTGAACAGGATGTTGAGATGTGTCTGTTACTTGAACTCTGTGAAGCATTTATTTGGGCAGCAATCTGAGGTGCAGTTAACTCTAATGAACTTGTCCTCTGCAGCAGAGGTAACTCTTTCTTTCCTGTGGTGGTCCTCATGAAATCCAGTTTCATCATAGCGCTTGATGGTTTTTGCAACTGCACTTGAAGAAACTTTCAAAGTTCTTGAAATTTTCCACATTGACTGACCTTCATGTCTTAAAATAATGATGGACTGTCAATTCTCTTTGCTTATTTGAGCTGTTCTTGCCATATGGACTTGGTCTTTTACCAAATAGGGCTATCTTCTGTAGACCATCCCTACCTTGTCACAACACAACTGATTGGCTCAAACGCATTAAGAAGAAATTCCACAAATTAACTTTTAACAAGGCACACCTCTTAATTGAAAAGCATTCCAGATGACTACCTCATGAAGCTGGTTGAGAGAATACCAAGAGTGTACAAAGCTGTCATCAAGGCAAAGGCTGGCTACTTTGAAGAATCTCAAATATAAAATGTATTTTGATTTGTTTAACACTTATTTGGTTACTACATGATTTCATGTGTTATTTCATAGTTTTGATTTATTCACTATTATTCTATAATGTAGAAAACAGTAAAAATAAAGAAAACATCCTGGAATGAGTAGGTGTGTCCAAACTTTTGACTGGTACTGTAATGTCAGAGTATTTTCCATTATTTGATTGTGTGTTCCCCCTACAGCTTGTTGCCGTGGATACAGCTAGACGGGGATGTGCTGTATCTGTCTCAGGCTGCAGACATCGGAGCGTACCATCTGAGGCCGGACACGGGGAAGCTCCAGCGCAGCCCCATGGCTCTGTTCTCAGGACACCTGGAAGACGTGTGTCGATTTGCTGTGACTGACACACACCTCGTTAGTGGAGGAAGGTAATCAGCAGTAATCAACTTAACTCAAACTCCTGAAAGGAATAATATCAGTGGTTGAAGTTCAGTCTATCATGTTGCTTCAATACTCACTTGCCATTCTTACTGTGTACATGCTTCAACTAAAGGTCATTGAAGCATCATCACTACTGCAGACCCACGGCCATAGAAGCACACTCTCAGTCAAAGATGTCACATTCCACTTAATGTACTCATGTCTGTTATAGTGAACTATTATCTTCCTCTTTCAGTGATGGTAAGATCCTGGTGCACCACAGGAGGAATGGGTTCTCAATGGAGTACTCAGGTCACAACCAGGAAGTGAATTGCCTGGACTGCAGAGGAGGACTGATTGTCAGCGGCTCCAGAGACAGAACAGCCCGGGTGAGACACACTAATATTCTAGCACCCAATGTGTCCGTTTGTTTAGATGATACTGGCTGAAATAGGGCTCCACTGTAGTTTCACATTGGGTGGCAACCAAAGTATGTGTCATATGCAAGCTTGGCGAACAAATTGATATCATTAACTCTATGTGTTCCACCCTGGCTGCATTTACACAAGCAGCCCAATTCTGATATTTTTTTGACTAATTGGTCTTTAGACCAATCAGCTCTGAACAAGATCTGATGTGATTGGTCAAAAGACCAATTAGTGGGAAAATATCAGAATTGGGTTGCCTGTGGGAACGCAGCTTCTGTGGCACATTAGGGTGTACTGTCAACCACAGACAACTATGGTTTTAATGTTTGTATTTTCTTAATGTTTCCTTTCAGATTTGGACTTTGTCTTCCAACTGCCCCAGAGACACGATCCCTATGAACGACAGGGTGTGGTCTGTGGCTATTAGTCCCACACAGAGGTATGTAATGTACATGCCTAGAATGTCCCAAAACAGTCAAACAGCTACACTAACATCATACATGAGTGCACAAAAGGTAGAGTCCTGCCCCCCCGGACAACCCGCATCAGTCAGTACGACACCCTGACTTCAGTTATGCCATTGGCATAAAAACAGTTGTCAGCCACCGGTTTGGGTGATAGTTGAGTTTGGGGCTAGATTAACCTGAGCGGTGGGTTCATTGTCCTCTGTTACTGAATAGGACAATATTTATTTCCCTCGGGTGGTCTGGGGAACGGTGAAAGAGGGATCGAGAGAGGTGAAAAAACAGGATATCAAGGCAAAGCGGGGTTGCCTTCATAGGCCCTTTGATTGCTCAGCCATGTAACTACACACCCACACACTTAATGATGCTCACACACACGAAAGCAAGTACACGAGCACATACATACACACACTCGAGCGAACACACACACACACACACCACACACACACACACAGGGACACCCTTAATGACACACAGACGCACAAGGCTGTAACAGTATCCCTGCTTCACCACCTGCCCTAGACCGGCAGGCAGCTGATCCTTCAAACTGGCCTTAGCGCCGCCGCAGAGTGGAAACACCATGAGTCACAGCAACAAAGGGCAGCTCTCCTCGGCTGACAGGTCCCTGGTCAACTCTGTTAAATTCAGGCAATCAGAGACACCATCATCTTCTGGGTGGATTGTTCATGCATTACATTTCCATGAATTGACTTGAATTTATTCAGGTAGACCTGGAAGACTGAAACTGTAGTGAGACTGGCTGTTTCTGCTCGTTGACCTCCGCCATACATTCATTCGGTATAAACTAAACTTCACACGCATACTTTTATTGTAGAAACACACACAGCCACAGACAGTATGAACTCACTCGATCGCTCTGTCACACACACACTCCTTCAGTATATATTACTCTCACACAGACACACACATTCACGTTGAGCCCCGGTGGCCCTGTCTGCTCAGCCAGAACTTTAGATCTGAGAGTATGGGGCGATTATCCACATCATTAATTCTCCAATTTGCTGGCTGAAATAGCAACCGTGCCTCAGCCTGCTGCCCCCTCATAATAAACCTGCTCCTTCCACACACTGACCAATGACCTGGTTAATTAATAGACCCCTGGAACCGAGGCGTCAACTCGCTGACAAACCTATAAGCCCACCTATCCCCTTGCAACCTCATCACTCCTGGAGCTAAGAGGATACAAGAAGAGAGATGTCATCGCTTAGTCAGTGCTTTGTCAAATATTACATGTGATGGCACCGCCAATTAATTAAAAATCGGCAATTAATTTAAAATGATTGCATGACACAGGTCTTGTTAATAAGGAAATGGCTCAAAATCAATCTAATAACCTAGCTCTTTATGGTAGACCTTTCTACTCTACCAACTGTGTGGCATGACCCAGGTGCTATCTCTTACCCGTTAAGGGTCAGTTAGGGGCATTGAAAGCTTTAGTTTTATCTTGTTTTAAATGACAGTTGAAAGCGACAGGGAGCAAAATGGTGGAAGCAGCATGTTTTCTGATTTGGTGGGGGGCTCCTTATGTTTTAAATGTAATTGTCCCTGCTTCATGCTCAAGGAATCTAAAGAGTAGGGGGGGGTGCAGCAGGAGACGGGGCTGGTGTGATGTGTGAGATCAGCCTGCCATGCGATGGCTAACTGTAGTGTTGGTACCATACTGTAGCTACAACTTTAGGGCTGCTTTTCTAAATGTTACATTTGAGTCATGTAGCAGACGCTCTTATCCAGAACCACTTACACTGGTGAATGCATACATTTTC
The DNA here is from genome assembly GCF_018296145.1 of Oncorhynchus tshawytscha. NCBI lineage: Eukaryota > Metazoa > Chordata > Actinopteri > Salmoniformes > Salmonidae > Oncorhynchus > Oncorhynchus tshawytscha. The sequence continues at coordinate 66,888,848 of NC_056434.1, forward strand.
GTACTGGTCTCACATGGGAATCAAACCGACAACCCTGGCGTCACACGCGCCATGCTGTACCAACTAAGCCACACATAACAATATCTGTTATGCTGTCATGATATTGAGTGCGACACTTGCAATTTGAATGCACCTCAAGAAGAATATTTTATTTTTCGCATAGAATGTGACAGGCTGAACAATTGAATAGGTAAACTATTTTACTATGGGGTTGTCTGATTTTGCTGTTGCTTTCTTTTGTTGTTAGCTGTGGCATATTAAATGGGGTCAACAATTTTTCATCAGATAATTCAAATAACCAAAAAGTACCGGGTCTTAGTTTTGTCTGGCTCTCATTTTGATTGTACTGTAGGTGCCGGGTCTCAGGCTCGGAGGGACCCTGCCCAATTGAATCCCTGCTAACCATATCCACTTTTGTGGTCGGTACTACCACAACTATACTGATATTACCCAATGGCAGTGTTTGCCCTATATTAATTTAGCAGCGGCAGTATGACCATGGGCATTACGATCAGGTCGTGTGCAGCTGCACTCCGAATTGATGATTACTTGTGTGCTGCAAGCTGTGGGCAGGATTGAAATAAACCCAAACCAAGGCAAACGGTTACGGTACCCTTCATTCCTTGACACACCATTTTTTCCTAGCGTTTTGCAAATCGCCGTTTTGGACGAGACTGACTTTATGATCAAAATTATCTTATTTACACATTGTAGTACATTCGGACTCATATCGATGCCACATAGGCTGTTTTCAAAAAGAGAAGTTGCTCTTTAGAACTTTAAAATGTTGTCTCTCGCCCCAAGGCAAAATGTTGTCTCTCGCCCCAAGGCAAAATGTTGTCTCTCGCCCCAAGGCAAAATGTGTAGAATTGCAGGAAATTAGCTTTAAAACAGCAAAATGTTGTCTTTCGCCCCAAGGCAAAATGTTGTCTCTTGCCCCAAGGCAAAATGTGTAGAATTGCAGGAAATTAGCTTTAAAACAGCAAAATGTTGTCTCTCGCCCCAAGGCAAAATGTTGTCTCTCGCCCCAAGGCAAAATGTGTAGAATTGCAGGAAATTAGCTTTAAAACAGCAAAATGTTGTCTTTCGCCCCAAGGCAAAATGTTGTCTCTCGCCCCAAGGCAAAATGTGTAGAATTGCAGGAAATGAGCTTTAAAACAGCAAAATGTTGTCGCTGCAGACAAGATAAGACCTTCTAAAATGTTCAGTCGGAGACGAATGCAGATGGGAAACACCATGCTCCAGCCTATTTATTTAAAGCCGCTATGCTGCATCAGTTGGGCTACAAATTATAATGCTTTTAAAGGGAAACTTATATTTCAGATGGTGTCGTTCATTTTGGAGTAGAATGTCCTACCAGAAATGTCCTTCTCACAGACATTCTACAGAATGAAGCAGCAAATGGAATCACCCCGCTCTGCTACACTGCCGCTGTCGCTGCTTTTCTCATATTCACCCTCGTGTTCAAGCTGTGGGCGGCAAAATGTTCCCCTCTCTTTATCCTTCCCATTCCCCCCTTTCTCTGTAATCTTCCTCGCTTGGTGTCCCTCTTTTTCCATCTCTCTCTCTTGGGTTTTCCAGTAAATATCATCTCAAAGTCTATTAAAGGATTACAAAGAGGTGTATTGTGGCTGCATTGAAATGCCAATGCTGATGCGACTCCGTGTTGGTCCCTGCCTACTTTTGGCGAGATTGATCCCAGCAGTAGATCTGGCCCCGATCTGGCCCCTTCTTTCATGCTTTTCTCAATTGAATGTCTTTCCACGCCACGCTGTGTGATACTGTCTCTGTCCCGAGGCCCACTTCATATAGGCTACCTGGGGTTGCAGGTAGCTTAGTGGTTAGAGCGTTGGACCAGTAACCGAAAGGTTGCTGGATTGAATCCCCGAGCTATATATATATATTTTTTAAATTATAAATATGGCACATGGTTATTGGAATAGGACTGGGCTCTGTTGGATCCATGTCCTAGAGGTTTTCTGTCATTGACTAGCAATTGAGTAAGAGGGGTCGAATCCGGTCTTAGACTTGACTCTGACACTGTACCAAGACTACACATTAGATATGAGGACTTGTAGTATTAGTGAGAGAGGATGAGGGCGGACATGGGTCTAAATGCTGTCTTTTCCACTCTCCCACCATGTCTCTATCTTTGTCTTTCTCTCTTCCTCTCTCCCTTTCTCACCATCTCTTTCCACTCTTGGTACAGTTTCTTTGAATTGTAAAGAAGCGGGCAGGTGGTTAGTAGTTGACTGAGGTGTTCCCTGCAAATAGGCTTGGGCCAACAAGACCGGACAGGTTGAGCGCTGGAGCTGTCGTGGCAGATCACACTGTTCGATAGGAGAGAGCATGGAGTCACAACTGAGTGGATTTCATACCATATGTTGTTTTATTGAGTGATGATACTATTTATTGCTGTTGTATTGCTGCTCTGTAGGAAGAGTAAGGAAATGGTCTAGGAACAATGTAATGAAAGCAAGGTTTCTCCCTCCTAGGGAATTCTTGCCATTGTTACCTCTGCGTTTTTATTGAGGGTTTAAGTCCGACTCTTTGTTACAAATATAGGCTCTTTGAAAAACTGCAGCCATACAAATGCAATTTGGTAAATGGATTGGCTGGAACTGGTGTTAATCGGATAACTGGGTGATTCTCATGAAACCATTCTCATGAAAAAGAATCTGTGTTGCTATAGTTTATCCATAAATCCTAAAAATGTTTACATTGAACTATTATATTTATTACGTACAAACACAGAGTCTGTGGACATGTCTCATTAACGTAACACTTTCTCAAGTTCCTGTAAAAACTCCAATCAGTTTTTATATAAAGTTTTATCCACCCGTGATGCATCATCTAGAGGAGTAGTAGAAGTTAAGTTAATTCATTTGCTTATATGCCTCCAGAATGAGATTCTTATTCTCAAACAACCCCCTTTACCCCGCTTGGCCTTCTCATTACTGTAATGGCTAAAAAGCTCAAATTGGGGAAAAGTCTTACATTTTATAATCATTTTATGATATGTGCATTTTCAGTGTTATGTTTAACTCAGGCCTTTTCATGAGAGGAGGAATGTTAAAAAGATGAATTAATTTCTTTATTTCTTTTTTGGACTGTTGCCGTAATGAGAATTTTGTGGAAATGGTGGTAGAATGCATAATATCTGATCAAAAAAACATAGTAATAATTATGAAATTGAAATTATGAAAGTACAGATCTTAATCTCAGTGATCCAAGATATATACATTTTGTAAATATTTTTAAATGACACCTGAGAATTTTTGGATAAAATTTTTGTTTTGTGAGAATGACCCAACTGTATTCCATAAGAGATTCGCCACAAAATCTGTCACTCACACACCCAGAGTATCACCTGTGTGCATGTGTTACAGGGTTAGCAGAACGGAATAGCCAATAACAGACCACTCCAAAGAACCAATTAGGGTTTGACGCTCAGTGTCAAAGAGCCTATAAGATCAATCCATTTCTCAGTGCCAAAATGCAGTTACACAATGTATGTCGGCAAGATTGGGGGGGGGGTTATACTGACCACTCGCAAAGGGGAGGGGGCTGGAAGCCACTGGAGGGAGAAGCTACCCCGAGGAGAGGTGAGAAAGGGGCGCTTTTTCGGGGTTTGTTTTGTTTAGAATTCCTCAAGCACAACTACAAAGATGTTGCAGGGGCAATGCCTTTGAACGTTTCCAAAGAAAATGATTGTTGGATAAACCGCCCCGATTCGCCACTTTCTCACCACGGAGGGAGGCTGACCTCTGACCTCTAGTATCAAAGTACAGGGAGACGCCCCCTCCAGCCCTGATTTTACCCCCACTGCTCTGCCCCACTCAACCGCAAGAAAAAGCCTGAAATTCATGTCTTTCTCTTTCGTCTCTCACAGGCTCGGCCTGTGGCTCAGGAGTCAAGAATTCAATTAGTTAAAAAAAGAGAAGAAAAGAGAGAGGCTGCAACAATGCAGCGATAAGGGGCAGAATGTGCGTTCCCACACGCTAAATACAGGGCGCTTTCTCTGGGGCCCACAGAGCCGGAGGACCCACACTGCAGGAGGCAAGAATAATCACAGCTCCTCTGAACCACTCATTACACACACACGCACACACACACACATACACACACACACACACACACACACACCTGACACCCACATTCCACAGACATACGGAACCTCAAATTTACACACAGGCACTCCTAAGCTACTTCAAACACATACCCATGTGCCCACCTCATACACACACATGTGTGCACACACTGCTCAAAGTCATTTTGCAGACATACACATACTAGCACCTCAGACATACCTGACAAACACACACATACACAACTCACACAGGCCTCTCATTACACACCACCTCATACAGGTGTTCCTCGGGTTCACTTGCTCTACCTGAGAGACTAGGCCTGCTGTTCAATGTACAGAATGGAAACATCATGGCATAAATTGGGTTAATGATACAACTGCCCAGTCAACATGGGTTGGTATATCAGATTCTGTTATTGAATTAATTAATTGTGTTCTATCAACATTGAAATATCCCTCTTCTCGTGGATGGTCTAGGTTTAATTGATTGTTTGTTGAAAGCATTGATGTTTGTTTTGTTTCTTTGCACACAGACCTCAATTTGCCAACATGGTCCAATGGTCAATTGAATGGATGTTAGTTCTTATAATCCAGTATCCTAATGACTGTCACTCCTTTCATGTTTCTGAGTGAGAAGAAGATGAGTGACAAGGTCTCTGATCATTCAAGGGAACCGGGGCTGAGCTGACACATACCACAATGAATGAATCCTCATTTGTGTCTGTCTATTGGTCCTCAGCTGGTAGAGCATAGCATAGTTGGTTCGATTTCCGGGACCACCCGTATGTAAAATGTACGCATGCACGATGACTGTAAGTCGCTTTGGACAAAATAGTCTGCTAAATAGAGTCTATTGTTGTAATCCGTTACAGGAATCCACTAGACTCATAATCGACATCATCTGAACTTTAATGTTTAGCTGTTGTTAGTTGGAGGATAGCCGTTAGTATAGCGAGACCGGATGGTGTTTTGTGTTTTCAATACATGGTGGCGGGCCGTTCTGTTCCGTTCCAGCCGGCTGAGCAGAGCAGCGCAGAGGGGCTGTGTGTGGAATGTCCTGGTGCTGTCCTGGTGACCTCAGACAGAGGGGACACAAACAGAAGCCAAAAGGGCCAAGGGGTGGGGTATTGGGGGAGAGGGGGGGTCTTGGCGAGCCCCTGCCATTGTCCCCTCCCGGCTGATATAAAAGCATCATAACCCTTTGAGCTCAGACATATTTAGAGAGCAGATAAAAGCACTTTTTACAAACTAGATACACGGCGGGCACAAAGCCGGGGTCAAGCGCAACAAATTAACAACCTCTTTTGCCTAGAGGGGGGAGAAGGGGGGAGAAGGGAGGAGAAGGGGGGCAGGGGGCATAGCTAAATCGCCCCTGGAGTCCATCGCCATGCCTCTACATTCCCAGCGCCTGCATGGTCTGTGTTCATCTCTGCTATTTAGCCTATTCTTCTGTAATTGGCTGGGGTTTAGTTTAGATAAATGGTGACTTACTTGTTTTGTTTGGAGTATTGTTGTTCATGCGATAGGTTTGTGTGGGATTCTTTGAATTTCACGAAAGTGGTGCCAATCTTTGGCAATGGCGAAAGAATTGGATTCAGGTCAAATGTAACATTTAATTTTAATGTCAGATAGCTACATATCCCATTTTAAACAGTAAGCTTAACTTTTTTTGTATTTTGCGAATACACTTCACTTTTCTATTTTGCCATAAGTTACAATAGTGCCAGGAGAAATTCAACTGACAGTGCGTATCTGTTACCCTTGTCTCTCAGAAGAATAAACGTTGCAAGACTGGAGTGTAGTTGTTCCATTTGGTGTAGTACAGCTGTTTAGGTAGTAAGCTGAAAGTCCTACACATGGAAATTGTATCCTTTTGTAGTGACTAGTGATGCAAGCCAAATGCTAAAGCCAAACTGGTGGCTTAGAATGTGCAGCCCGACACCAAAGTACACCCCTAACCCACAGTCTGTAGAACGGACATATCATTAGAACACTTGAGTCAAATTCTGCTACCTAAGTCCATACATTTACTTTCTGGTGTTTGACACTAAATGTACTTTCTATGTGTTTGACTTTCGGACTTGATTTACTGCAGTTTGACTCCAAGCAGGTTCAAATAGGTAACCTTTTTCATTTCTAAGGAAAGCAATTGGAGAATCCCCTATTAAAACTGAGAAATAATTCTCATAACATGTCATTTGTTAGACTAGATTCCTAGACCAGGCTGTTGTTCACCTCTTTGTTAGAAAACTAGAAGTGATTTTGGGGCTGAGAATGGGGATGGGTTAACAGAAGTGGAACGTTTGCGGTGGTCTTGGGAAAGCGTGGAGCACCCTGTGCGGTCAGCTTGTTGATTTGGAGCTAACAATGTTGGTACTGTTGGGCTCTTCTCCCAGCAGGGGCTCAGTGTGCGTGTTTCTGTCTGTGATTGTGTGTGTGTGTTCATTTGGCTGGGTTCCCAATGGGGGCTGAGTTAGTTTGTGTGACCCTGCCACACAGCCCCTTAGATAATGCAGCCAGCTGATGAGGTTACCCAAACGGCAGCAGAGGCCCAGCATGTCCTTATAATGAGGAATGGACTGGGAAGTAGAGGGAGAGGGAGAAGGTTGGGAGGCTACAGAGATGGGGGTGATTTCAGGATGGGGTGGTAGTAGGATCTCAGGGAGGTGATTGGGGGGTGAGGGGTTTTAGGGAGGGGGCACCTGTCCCACATCAGGCGAGAGAGGCTTTGACCTTAGCAGCTATAATATCAGTGAGTGATCTGACCCTAGATCAGGCCAGTGCTCGGGAGGACAGAACCGGTTCATTGTATGTCTGTGCTGTGTACCCCCCTTCCTCCCCCAGCAGAGCAGAGCCCAGTGAGGGGTGAGTAATGTGAGTAATGGAGAGTAATAAGGGCCAGGCAGCGAGTGTGACCTTAACCCTATTGTATCTTGTGTCACCAGGGTTCAGAGGTCATACTCGCTGAGGGCCCGCCGCCCTGATTGGACCAAATGAGTTTACCCAACACTAATTAACGGGGGCTTTGCTAACGGGCCTCTCCGCTTAACGGGCCTGACAGCTGCCCCTGTGCCTCAGTACACCCTCCCGTGCCCCGCTCACGCCCCTCGTTACCCCTGTCTCAACGCAAAGCGCCTCCACGCCACCCTTACCCCATTGCCAACCCACCCAGCCGTCAGAGGAAGAAACGCCAACCAAACCACCCACCACTGCTTCAACACAGTTATCTGTCTACTTCTCTGTCCTTCTCTCTGGCTATTCTATCCCGCTGTTTTTCATTTGAGATCTGCCGTGCTTTCTTGTGATTGTATGTGAAAGCAGTTGATGCTGAAACTGAAGTAAAACGGAAAAATAGTAAATGAATAAGTGGTACAAAAGAAAGTAAAAAGATAATCAAATGGTGGTTGTGCCCCAGGGTGTTGGACCTTCCCCTGTCAGTCAAACCTGCAGGAGGCCCTAAGCCTCAGACCTGGGCAGAGCTAACAGAAGCCCCCCTACTGCCCCTCTCCCCTTTGGCCCACCCCACCCTCTACACACAGACCCTACTACACCCCTCCACCCCCTCCTCCTCTCCTTTCACCCCTGTGCCGCCCATGCATACCTAGGCCACTACTTCCGACCTGTCAGTCCAATCAAAGGAGTGTTTTAGTTTCTCCTCTTTTCTCTCTCACCACTGAAACAATAAACGTGTGTCTCTGACCGGAGACTGTTGAGGGTGTCACGCTTTAGCTTTGCCCTTTGAGGTGTCTCAGTGTTCCCAGTTTTCCTAAACGTTCCTCTGTTGTCTCCTCCACAGCTCCTTCGTGACTGGCACAGCCTGCTGTGCGAACTTCTCTCCTCTGCGGATCTGGGATGTTGAAAGGTAACTAACTACACAACACACACACACACACACACACAGATACATACTCCACTGATTCACACAGACTTTACACACCACTTACTACACACACCCAACCCACAAACAACAGTGCACCATGACCAAGCATTTTAAGTACATTCCTATACAGTATAGAAATTTAGAGTTGAGCCCTTCATCGTCCACCAGTAGTATTCCTACCAACCCACTTCTTACCAACCCAACTATTCCAAGACCTCCCATCCTAGCCCATCTGTCAGTATAACTGATCACGGCAGTGAAAGTGGAACCTGGCTGTAATGATAGTTGTTGTTTCATCATCCCGTCTAAAAGCCTTTGCTTTGAGAAGTTCAAAGGAGGGCTGGGAGAATTCCTGGCACTGAAAGCCCAAGCTTAAACCTGATACAGCCCTGACAGGCCACTGTAATTCCCAGCTTTACCTGCCGAATTAAACCTTCTGACACGTCCCGGGCCGGACAGAGAAAGGCGCTTCCTGCTCCAAATGACATGGACATTTGAGCTGGGGAAACGGGGGAAGGGAGGAAGGGGAGGAGAAGGGAGGGGAAGTTATTTGTGCGTTGCAGGTGTTCCGAAAATATATTGACACAGTTTACCAGAGCTCGTTCTTGCTAGAAAACATGAACAACATGTCCTTGTGTAGTATGTACATGCAGAGTAGTATTCAGGTATTGTGGTTTGTGTTTTTTTCTCAGTTTGGGAGTAAATATTTTAAGTCCCAAGCCTGAAAAATTGTATGTCTTTGCTGTAGTATGATGATTGGGACAAGTGGCCTGGCTGATCTGTGTCCCCCACTGTAACTTCCTGTCTGGTAATCAGCTGAGGTACAAAAAGCGGTCTGGGAGAGGGCAGGGCACATACTGTACACCGATGACAGCAGGATGAGGGTTATGGGGGTACTCTGTGTGTCTGTAACGGTCTCTTATTTCCCATATCTCAGATGCACGTGCGCACACACAAACACAGACACACACACAGCAACCCCACCACACACATAGAGCACATATTCAACCTCTCCAGACACACCACCATCACGATCCACCCCCCTCCACCCCAACCTAAGACTACCAGCAGCATCCCAACCCAACCCTGTGCATTAGTGCAGCCACACTCCCTTTGACAGCAGACACATCAGAGAGAAAAGATCACAACCAAGACACCGTTACACCTGCAGCACCAAACATAGCCAGTAAAGCAGCTGAGTGCATCAGGATCTGAACAAGACAGGAACCACAACATGTTGCTGATTCCAGAAATGACTTGTCATCCGAGGATGGAAAATAGTGGCACAGGATGTGACTGAGATCAAAGATGCTGATGCTCAGGTCATGGACTGCCACTTTCTTTAAGAGAGGGAAAGAGGTGAAGAAATATAGATGGAGAAAAAGGGGGAGAGAGGGAGACTAGGGGAGGAAGAAAGGGATATGTGTTCTGTCTGTGTTCTTTATGTGATTAATCTAGTTTCACAAAACAACTATTTTACTCTTTTAGTTATTTTTCAAGAAATCGTGACCTGAATGAAGCATGTCCTTGTTTTATGACAGACGTGGCATTATTCTATAACAGGCTCATTAAAAATCAGTTTCTCTTTGTTGACCCTTCTAAGTGTTGCCATGCAAAACCAGAACCTTCCCACTTATGTGGGGCAAAGGAACCTTGACCATTCACCCATTGTGGCTTTGATTTTAATTTAATTTAACACATTTCTTTTTTCTCCCATTGCAATTAATTCTGTGTCTTTTTCATCTCGATAGCACAAAGCCTATGATCACCCATACAGAGGGATCCCACACAAGTGGCGTTTTTGAGCGCACCCCAACTTTTCATGGTGCCTTCGCTTGTGGATAAACAGGGAAAAAGCATCAAAGAACCCCAACCATCGCTCCGAGATTCCCGTCAAAGGAGCCCCACAATCGCCTGGCAGATTCCTGGCATTCCTCTCTGAAAAGCGGGGGTTAAATGTCTGCGTTGGGAGGTCGCTCTGTTATACAAATTGCACGGGCATTGTTTTTGGAGAGAACGCGTGTGACATTTAAAGGTGGCCATTGTTCTGCCCGTACATTCCTGCCCGGTTCTGTGTCCCGCGGTTCTCCCAGCTCCCTGAGTCCCCACTGTTTGTTTTAAGGTCTGAAAACCCCAGCAGGACTCTTTCTCTACCTGTCTGACATCCTTTCAGAGGAGTGGCTGTTTCCCAGCGCGGACGTCCCCAGGCCCAGTTTAGACACCAGGCTTAACCTTACAAGAGCTCTCCCACCCATACTGCTTTTCTATAGCCCCCCACAACACCAAGAGAGAATCCCCTTAGCTTCTCCTGTTTAAAGTCTGTAAATTCATTAATGGTTCCTTTCACAAACTGGTTGTGTATATATGTGCGAGTGTGTGTGTGGCCCGAAAGCCAACCTGACTCCTGCAGTGAGACCAGATAGGCTTAAATCAGGACTAACTAAATCTCCCTGTGTATCACAGACAGTCACTTCTCTCATAACAGTCAGTCAGTCCCCCCTATGGCGGACAGTCAACTAACCTTCCAAAATCAATTCAGTGTTGGGCTTCATTTTATCTCAAATTCTCACTATTTATTAACCGGAAACCAATTTTCCCCTTAGACAAACATGAGCATTCAATATTTTATTTCAGTCGAATTTCAGTTAATTTCCTCAATTACTGGGAATGTGATTTGCCTCATGTCAACCCCATATCACAGCTAGTTAAGTCCCACATTCTGGCTCATCCAGGGTCAGTGGCACTAGCTACTCTGTAGTTTGAGTGGGGTCACAGAACATTGGTGTGAGAGCAGCAGTTCCCTCTCTCCACTCTCTGGAGTATACTGCCCATATGATCTATCTCCCAAGTGCACCTTACTGATCTCTGAACTCCCACATGTCCATATTGTAGACATCATCCTTGGTGACATGCAATCATTTGCTCCTTTTTCTATTTAGCACTTTGCACTTTCACCTTTTGTATTTTCTCGAACATGGATTAAATGAAGTATATTTTTGCATCTCGGCCTCCTTGGGTTTTTCGTTTTCATGGTTTGAGTACGACTAACTTTTCACGACAGATTTTTTTTCTCTCACGCACCAGCCACTATTCATCTTACCCGGAGCGCACACCCTCATATTGCCTTTCATCATGCAATCAAATCAGCTACAGAATAGTATTAACTAACTTGTAGTAAATATTACCTGTTTTTATGGATCTAGTAGCATCTTAAAAATATATATATACAGTTGAAGTCGGAAGTTTACGTACACCATAGCCAAATACATTTAAACTCAGTTTTTCACAATTCCTGACATTTAATCCTAGTAAAAAATTCCCTGTTTTAGGTCAGTTAGGATCACCACTTTATTTTAAGAATGTGAAATGAGAATGATTTATTTCAGCTTTTATTTCTTTCATCACATTCCCAGTGGGTCAGAAGTTTACATGCACTCAATTAGCATTTGGTAGCATTGCCTTTAAATTGTTTAACTTGGGTCAAACTTTACGGGTAGCCTTCCATAAGCTTCCCACAATAGGTTGGGGGAATTTTGGCCCATTCCTCCTGACAGAGCTGGTGTAACTGAGACAGGTTTGTAGGCATCCTTGCTCACACACGCTTTTTCAGTTCTGCCCACAAATTTTCTATAGGATTGAGGTGAGGGCTTTGTGATGGCCACTCCAATACTTGACTTTGTTGTCCTTAAGCCATTTTGCCACAACTTTGGAAGTATGCTTGGGGTCATTGTCCATTTGGAAGACCCGTTTGCAACCAAGCTTTAACTTCCTGACTGATGTCTTGAGATGTTGCTTCAATATATCCACATAATTTTCCACCCTCATGATGCCATCTATTTTGTGAAGTGCACCAGTCTCTCCTGCAGCAAAGCACCCCCACAACATGATGCTGCCACCCCCGTGCTTCACGGTTGGGATGGTGTTCTTCGGCTTGCAAGCCTCCCCCTTGTTCCTCCAAACATAACGATGGTCAGTATGGCCAAGCAGTTCTCTTTTTGTTTCATCAGATCAGAGGACATTTCTCCATGTGTCCCCATGTGCAGTTGCAAACCGTAGTCCGGCTTTTTTATGGCGGTTTTTGACCAGTGACTTGTTCCTTGCTGAGTGGCCTTTCAGGTTATGTTGATATAGGACTCGTTTTACTGTGGATATACAGTGAGAGAAAAAAGTATTTTATCCCCTGCTGATTTTGTACGTTTGCCCACTGACAAAGAAATGATCCGTCTATAATTTTAATGGTAGGTTTATTTGAACAGTGGGAGACAGAATAACAACAAAACAAATCCAGAAAAACGTATGTCAAAATTGTTATAAATTAATTTGCATTTTAATGAGGGGAAATAAGTATTTGACCCCTCTGCAAAACATGACTTAGTACTTGGTGGCAAAACCCTTGTTGGCAATCACAGAGGTCAGACGTTTCTTGTAGTTGGCCACCAGGTTTGCACACATCTCAGGAGGGATTTTGTCCCCCTCCTCTTTGCAGATCTTCTCCAAGTCATTAACGTTTCGAGGCTGACATTTGGCAACTCAAACCTTCAGGTCCCTCCACAGATTTTCTATGGGATTAAGGTCTGGAGACTGGCTAGGCCACATGGCCCTGTCCATCGTCCCTTTGATGCGGTGAAGTTGTCCTGTCCCTCCGCAGAAAAACACACCCAAAGCATAATGTTTCCACCTCCATGATAGATTTTTTTTTTACCCCTTTTTCTCCCCAATTTTGTGGTATCCAATTGTTTTTAGTAGCTACTATCTTGTCTCATCGCTACAACTCCCATACGGGCTCGAGAGAGACGAAGGTTGAAAGTCATGCGTCCTCCGGCACACATCCCAACCAAGCCGCACTGCTTCTTAACACAGCGCGCATCCAACCCGGAAGCCAGCCGCAACAATGTGTCGGAGGAAACACCGTGCACCTGGCAACCTTGGTTAGTGCGCACTGCGCCCGGCCCGCCACAGGAGTCGCTGGTGCGCGATGAGACAAGGACATCCCTACGCAGTACAGCGCCCTTAACCACTGCGCCACCCAGGAGGCCCCACCTCCATGTTTGACGGTGGAGATGGTGTTCTTGGGGTCATAGGCTGTATTCCACCTCCTCCAAATATGGCGAGTTGAGTTGATGCCAAAGAGCTCCATTTTGGTCTCATCTGACCACAACACTTTCACCCAGTTGTCCTCTGAATCATTCAGATGTTCATTGGCAAACTTTAGACGGGCATGTATATGTGCTTTCTTGAGCAGGGGGACCTTGCGGGCACTGCAGGATTTCAGTCCTTCACGGCGTAGTGTGTTACCAATTGTTTTCTTGGTGACTATGGTCCCAGCTGCCTTGAGATCATTGACAAGATCCTCCCTTGTAGTTCTGGGCTGATTCCTCACCGTTCTCATGATCATTGCAACTCCATGAGGTGAGATCTTGCATGGAGCCCCAGGCCGAGGGAGATTGACAGTTCATTTGCGAATAATTGCACCAACTGTTGTCACCTTCTCACCAAGCTCCTTGGCGATGGTCTTGTAGCCCATTCCAGCCTTGTGTAGGTCTACAATCTTGTCCCTGACATCCTTGGAGATCTCTTTGGTCTTGGCCATGGTGGAGAGTTTGGAATCTGATTGATTGATTGCTTCTGTGGACAGGTGTCTTTTATACAGGTAACAAACTGAGATTAGGAGCACTCCCTTTAAGAGTGTGCTTCTAATCTCAGCTCGTTACCTGTATAAAAGACACCTGGGAGCCAAAACTATTTCTGACTGAGAGGGGTTCAAATACTTATTTCCCTCATTAAAATGCAAATCAATTTCTAACATTTTTGACATGTGTTTTTCTGGATTTTGTTGTTGTTATTCTGTCTCTCACTGTTCAAATAAACCTACCATTAAAATTATAGACTGATCATTTCTGTGTCAGTGGGTAAACGTACAAACTTATCAGGGGATCAAAAACTTTTTTCCCTCACTGTAGATACTTTTGTACATGTTTCCTCCAGCATCTTCACAAGGTCCTTTGCTGTTGTTCTGGGATTGATTTGCACTTTTCGCACCAAAGTACATTCATCTCTAGGAGACAGAACGCGTCTCCTTCCTGAGCGGTATGACGACTGCGTGGTCCCATGGTGTTTATACTTGCGTACTATTGTTTGTACATATGAACGTGGTACCTTCAGGCGTTTGGAAAGTGCTCCCAAGGACGAGCCAGACTTGTGGAGGTCTACAATTTTCTTTCTGAGGTCTTGGCTGATTTCTTTTAATTTTCCCATGATGTCAAGCAAAAAGGCACTGAGTTTGAAGGTAGGCCTTGAAATACATCCACGGTTACACCTCCAACTGACTTAAATTATGTCAATTTGCCTATAAGAAGCTTGTAAAGCCATGACATCATATTCTGGAATTTTCCAAGTTGTTTTAAGGCACAGTCAACTTAGTGTATGTAAACTTCTGACCCACTGGAATTGTGATACAGTGAATTATAAGTGAAATAATCTGTAATCTGTCTGTAAACAATTGTTGGAAAATTACTTGTGTCATGCAGAAAGTAGATGTCCTAACCTACTTGCCAAAACTATAGTTTGTTAAGTGACTTCAACTGTATATATATATATATATATATATATATATATATATATATCAGTGCCTTGCGAAAGTATTCGGCCCCCTTGAACTTTGCGACCTTTTGCCACGTTTCAGGCTTCAAACATAAAGACATAAAACTGTATTTTTTGTGAAGAATCAACAACAAGTGGGACACAATCATGATGTGGAACGACATTTATTGGATATTTCAAACTTTTTAACAAATCAAAAACTGAAAAATTGGGCGTGCAAAATTATTCAGCCCCTTTACTTTCAGTGCAGCAAACTCTCTCCAGAAGTTCAGTGAGGATCTCTGAATGATCCAATGTTGACCTAAATGACTAATGATGATAAATACAATCCACCTGTGTGTAATCAAGTCTCTGTATAAATGCACCTGCACTGTGATAGTCTCAGAGGTCCGTTAAAAGCGCAGAGAGCATCATGAAGAACAAGGAACACACCAGGCAGGTCCGAGATACTGTTGTGAAGAAGTTTAAAGCCGGATTTGGATACAAAAAGATTTCCCAAGCTTTAAACATCCCAAGGAGCACTGTGCAAGCGATAATATTGAAATGGAAGGAGTATCAGACCACTGCAAATCTACCAAGACCTGGCCGTCCCTCTAAACTTTCAGCTCATACAAGGAGAAGACTGATCAGAGATGCAGCCAAGAGGCCCATGATCACTCTGGATGAACTGCAGAGATCTACAGCTGAGGTGGGAGACTCTGTCCATAGGACAACAATCAGTCGTATATTGCACAAATCTGGCCTTTATGGAAGAGTGGCAAGAAGAAAGCCATTTCTTAAAGATATCCATAAAAAGTGTTGTTTAAAGTTTGCCACAAGCCACCTGGGAGACACACCAAACATGTGGAAGAAGGTGCTCTGGTCAGATGAAACCAAAATTGAACTTTTTGGCAACAATGCAAAATGTTATGTTTGGCGTAAAAGCAACACAGCTCATCACCCTGAACACCATCCCCACTGTCAAACATGGTGGTGGCAGCATCATGGTTTGGGCCTGCTTTTCTTCAGCAGGGACAGGGAAGATGATTAAAATTGATGGGAAGATGGATGGAGCCAAATACAGGACCATTCTGGAAGAAAACCTGATGGAGTCTGCAAAAGACCTGAGACTGGGACGGAGATTTGTCTTCCAACAAGACAATGATCCAAAACATAAAGCAAAATCTACAATGGAATGGTTCAAAAATAAACATATCCAGGTGTTAGAATGGCCAAGTCAAAGTCCAGACCTGAATCCAATCGAGAATCTGTGGAAAGAACTGAAAACTGCTGTTCACAAATGCTCTCCATCCAACCTCACTGAGCTCGAGCTGTTTTGCAAGGAGGAATGGGAAAAAAATTCAGTCTCTCGATGTGCAAAACTGATAGAGACATACCCCAAGCGACTTACAGCTGTAATCGCAGCAAAAGGTGGCGCTACAAAGTATTAACTTAAGGGGGCTGAATAATTTTGCACGGCCAATTTTTCAGTTTTTGATTTGTTAAAAAGTTTGAAATATCCAATAAATGTCGTTCCACTTCATGATTGTGTCCCACTTGTTGTTGATTCTTCACAAAAATACAGTTTTATATCTTTATGTTTGAAGCCTGAAATGTGGCAAAAAAGGTCGCAAAGTTCAAGGGGGCCGAATACTTTCGCAAGGCACTGTATATATATATGTATATATATATATATATATATATATATATATATATATATACCACTTTCTGGTGTATGATGGAGTCCTAGCTATTCTACAGTGACTCTAACATGTGACGGTATTGACTCATCCCTGTGATTTCGCAGACTCAAGAATGTGACAGGCTACATTCGGACAGACTCAGGTAGGTATGTGACGGTAACGACTCGTCAGACCATGTAACATCCCACTCAGGCATGCTTTGGACCAGACTCAAGTATGTGATGGTGTGGACCCAGACATGAGATTGTCAGATCACACAATCAAGCCGCAGCTCAAAGGCAAGCGGCAGCCGCACTAGCAGATACAGTCCTTATGACAGATTATATGGTTATGCTCCGTCCTGTAATCTTCCTGAGGCTCATAAAAGTGGTGACCTAACAATTTGACAATCCCGGCTGTTCTGCTGCTCGCCATCCACCGCACAGTGCTATTATGGCTTTAAGTTCTCGACGCAGATGTGAAGACCGCTTTCAGGGATCTGGATTTTTAGCGTCTCACCTTGGTGTTTGACATTTTTAGAGGGCAACGAAGACCTTGAGTGCGATCAGCACAATTGGGTTTGTCTGTGAGACTTTGTATTTAGATAACGACTTGATTGGCCTATTGCCTTGTCGGTTGAGTTGTGTAGGGGTTGTCTGTAAGACACATTTGAGTTATGAGTCAATTATTCACATGTGGCTTGAGTGGTATAGGTGTTCTTTGTCCAACATGCGTTAAGCTCTGGGTTTTAGCAGTAAAAAGAAAATGAGGGATCGGTACCCCACACAGACACATATCCCAGAGAGAGAGAGCCCCATCACGGACTCCCCATTGGCCAGGCTTAGACCCCAGCTCTGAGAAAGCTCTCGTCCAATAAGACGCCACGTGGGGAAAGCCCTCGTCCAATAAGATGGCCCCCTGGGGTGAGGCTGGCGGATTACTAGTCTGCCCCTGGTGTTTGGAGCAGTGGGGGCACGAGCGAGAAGGGGGAGGGAGTGTGGTCACCAGGGCCAGTGGCCTCCTTTAAATGGTTGCTAGGGAGCAGGTATCAAAGGTCTGCGAGTAACACACAGTCACGGTCATGGAGGGAATTAAACCGCAACAAAGAGACAGTTATTCTGCAATAATCCGCCCTGCGGAGGGCAAGTTATTCTCCAAGAATCAGAGCCGCCGAGTGGGCAGCCAACGGAGGACTGTGATCACAAGAGCATGGTACTGCCCATACACACACCTTACACATCATTTGTGCATTCATGCACCACGATGTCTTCTCTCTCTCATTCTCTTTCTTTCTCTCTCTCGCTCATTCTCTCTCTCTCTCACACACACACCTCACCATCCTGGTGTTGTAGTGTGGGGGGATCCCTGTAATCAGTCTCAGAGCCCTCTCCCAGATAGAGAGGTGTTGACTTTGATCTCCTCTGGGTGGTCTGGAGCCAGTGGGATTGGGAATATAGAGATGGAGAGAGAATGGTAGTATATGGGAATATAAAGATACACACAGAGAGCTTAGGTGTGTATCAAGGATCAACCGCTATAAAGACCGAGACAGGTGGAAATAGTGTTTTATCCATCTCACTGTGGGTTAAGGTGAGTTATACCTTACATCAATGAGTAGGGGCTCCGTTTATTATTCATGGTTGCTTAGGGGCGTAAGTGAAAACTGCACATCCTCATTTGAAGCACTAAGGACAACCGGTATTGGACATATTAGTAGTCAGTAGCCAGCAGGCATTTATAGTATTGATACAGTGTAACATGCCTGTGATCTTAGGTGCAGAACTTCCCCTGAACTGTCTCTGTCTTCATCTTTCTTCTTACTTTCTCCCTATTTCTCCATCCTCCCTCTCCCTGTCTCTCAGGTGTGAGCTGCTGTGTTGTCTGGGTTCAGAGTTCCGTCGGGGTGCAGGTGTGTTGGATATAGTCTATGAGTCGCCTGTCCAGCTGCTCACCTGTGGCTATGACACCTACATCCGCTCCTGGGACCTTCGCCTCAGCCCCAGGTACACCGTCAATCAGTCAGCCGTCAGTCAGTTAGTCCATATATTAAGCTGTCAATCAATCATTTTGTTCGTATTTATGTATAAATTGTCAAAATGTAGATTCCGGTCAAGCATTATGATTGGCAGAGAGGCGTTCTGAGCCATACCAAAACAAGAATAACATCACGGCTACATCATACACATCTACACACACGTGCTATGAGTCAACACAGCACACATAACAGCACTAGCAACACAGTCCAATCATTCCCCTCCACTCCATCTTCCAAAAAGAAAGAGCACAGTATATTCCAACCCAGTCCAATCTGGGCAGTACCTGAATGATTCGGACCCTTGCACATTTCCACGACAAACCAAGCAGGGTCCTGCTATTAGAGGGGAGGGTGCCTTTTTATTTGGGTGCGGTGTGTGTGTGTGTGTGTGTGTGTGGCGTGGCGTGGGTCAGTCAAGTAACACAAATAAGAGCTGATTGTCAGTTAGCTCTGGGGAGTTGAACGGGGGGGCTGGGCTGGGAGGGGGTCCCTCTTTAGACATCAATAATTCACACACACAGCACCACCAGGAGGCTCCCTGGGACAGTGAGGTGGTGCAGGGTGTCTGGACCTTGGGTTCCCGCTGAAAGCAGGACATTGAGTCTCGCAGACGCCTTGAGTGTAACTGACCAGCGGATAAAAACACATGCCCAACACACACACACATTTTGTTCTCTGTCTGAAATACAGTGTTGTCTTGGTGTTGTCTCTTGTTATGGCTTTATGTCATGTAGTGTTGTTGGGATGTACGTAGTGTCTTTTATCAGGTTGATCAATCATCTCATGGTCTTGTTGAATATGTGAGTTTTGTGTTTTTGTGTGTTGGGTCATTTCATCATCTTTTTGGGGTTGTTTCTTTGTATTTATATTGTGGCTTTTTGTAATTGGGTCATGGCAAATAGTTTTCTCATGCAATGTGGTATTGTCTTATTTAGTTATGTTTTTGTGTCGTGGCTGTGACATTCTCTGGGTGAAATGGTCAGTGTGTATGCATTTTGTTCACAAACTGTTGCATTCTCACCTCGTCCGACTAACCACACACCACGTCGGCTATAGGTTTGGCAGAGAGAGGGAAAAAGAGAGAAAGAGGAGTCAGCCCAATTGGCCTAGTCTACCTCATGCACTCTTGTCTCAAATTGTCCCAGAAAAACACACTCTGAGAAACCGACACAGCTCAAACTCTCAGACACACACAATGTTATTTTATGTCTTTACCTCAAATGCCACGACAGGCAAAGTAGACTTGTGATGGCGACCCTCCTTTGAGTCTGGTTGAATCGGTGCTATATTTGTCTATATCTGGTGGTGTCTCTCAACCCTTTAGTACCCACTAGCTAGGTTTCCATCCAATTTGCGATCAGCTTTTCATGTGTATATTATAAAATACGCAATAAAAGAAGTGCATTTTCCCACCAGACGTGTTTCCATCAAATTGACTTGTTGTGGATAAAAAGCTGTCCGTGGTGATGTAGTGCACATTAGTTTCTAAGTAGCGAATAAAAATCTGAAGTTCATTGTGTTTCCATCGCGTTTTTTTTTACCGATGGCTTTGTCACAAAAACTGTTGAGATAAATAGCAAACTTTCCCAATCTGGTTTTTGCGTATGCTTTCTAGTGTAGACAATGGTTTGCCGATAAAGTCAACAGGGTAGGTTATGCGACAAGAGAAAGATGATTTTTTTTGGTCGATAATGTTAGCCCAGCATAGCACCGATCATCATGTCACCAGCATTCTAATAATACCCTAGATATTTATTGGAAATTTGCATGAAGCTCGTCACACACTTACAACCACGATGTGAAGTCCATCAGAACTGATTTCATCTGCCTATAAACTCTTCATGCATTTCCAAGTGGTGGCTATAGGCTACAATGTATATATCACGTTTTCTTTGAAATCATGGTTATGATATCAATAGTTGCTCATAACAGTGTTTTCACCGCAATTGTCGCAGAATGTATTTATTGCCTAGCGTATTGTTTCGAGTTGGCATTAGGAGATTTTGCCAACAAATTCGCTGTTTCCATCAGGCCTGCCGTGAGTTTTTTTTTTATGTGTCAGGTAATTAATTGGTTGCATGGAAACCTGGCTAATTACAGGGAATTGAGCTCGCACTCATTGGATTGCTAAAATGAGGACGAACAGACTGTGTGTGTGTGTGTAAGCCTATCTGTATGTGCGCCCTTGTGTATTTGCGTATGTGCATACTTGTGAGAGGGAGTCCAGACATCTCTGCTGCCCTTCTGTCTGCTCTCGGTCCCTGTGCATCACTTATTGATGAGGCTCTAATGGATGATCGATCTCTATTGGCAGAACCCCCAAAATACTTCCCCTACCACCACCTCTTTCCCCACTGCAAACCCAGCCAGCGCTCCAACACCCCAGCGCCTTTCCGTTAACAACAGAGGAAGTTTCAGCGTCCTCACAAAACGCACGCCAACATACAAAATGTAACTTCCTCATAACATGCACACAGACATTTGCCTTCTTTAAAATTCTTCAGAGTGCACACTCCTAAATCCAGTCACACTCTGCACTGTGTTGCAGTGGTCCTTTTACCATAACTCATCAACGTTAGTTGAACAAAATGAATGCCGTATTGCTGTCATGCTGTATTTCAAATTAAACGGATTTTACTTTTTCTGAACATTCTCTAATGTCATTTCCTCCTGTCCCAACAGGAAGTGTGTCATGGAGTGGGAGGAGCCTCACGACAGTGCCCTCTACTGCATCCAGACGGATGGGAATCACATGATTGCCAGTGGCTCCTCTTACTATGGCGTCATACGGACGTGGGATAAGCGGCAAACCCGCTGCTTAGAGGTGTGTGTATGTGTGTGTGTGTGTGTGTGTGTGTATGGAATCAAATGTGTGTGGGTGAGTGCCATTTATGACTGTGGTTGTCCTTGCCACAGATGTTCCAGCTGTCCTCTGCTGTGAGTAGCCCAGTGTACTGCCTGCGTTTCAACACCTCTCACCTGTACGCTGCCCTCGCCACAGCACTGCACTCTCTTGACTTCAAACAGGGCCCCCGGCCTCGCAGATAACGCCCACTCCCACAGACAGCTGTTGGGATTTAAAACAATAAATTCGATGTTTTTGACAGTAAATGGCTTCATTCTCTGTAATAACTGGAACTCTGAGCTAGAAAGACCGTTGGGTATGTCCATGCATGAAATATCAAATATGGGGATACGCCACACTGATACCAACATATTAACCTCTGCCAGGGCAACACAGATCCTGGACTAGAGGGCATGCAATAACCTGTTGTTACAGAACTAATCCAGTGGCCTGGAGGCCCACAGACACACACAAACAGGCTAAAGCCCTAACCTAGATAAGTCTTCCATTGAAGAACACACAGGGAGGTGTTTCCACCTCACACTTTGAGTGGCTGTGGGTTCTGTCATTTGCTTTGAGGGGATAAAACCATATTAGCCACTGACAGTAACATAGAAACACCGTGTTTAGGCTTCCATTCATTTGACCTCAACACCTGTGATCAATCAGTTTTATGGATTGAAGTGTTTGAGCTTAGAAAATCCACATCTTATAATGTAAGGATTCATTTGATGGACAGATGTCAAATATACACACATCTGGCATATCAAAGTTCTAGAAGCATATCCAAACCCCACGTACACCTGGCAGTGTGTCAGTCATTGTAGATAGTTCAAATTAGACTCATTTCTGTCTTCGGATTCGTTTGGTCAGTGGGGAGAGATAGTTTGGGGTTTTATTCTGTGTTGTGCTTGGGTGGGAGGGTGATTTGGAGATTGGGGTGTGTGCATTTGGCGGGGTTCCACAGTGAATTCCCTGAGACCATCCCTGCTGGCCATTAATGGCATATATTAGATCATATGCAAGGTGGGGCAGTCCATTAGCTAATATCACAGTAGCAGAAAAGAGGAATGGCCATGCTGCGGACAGACATTGCACAACCATGCAGGAGATGTGGCCCCCAGAGACGGCACTGTTGAATTAATCATAACTACCCAGGGAAGGGGCCGCACAGAAGTTGTTCAGTAGTGTGGCCAGTGTTTTGTTATCTGTAACTCAGTGGACTGAAACACTGCGTGAAAGGGCTAGATACACTGGTTTTGCACTGATGATAATGATGATTTGATAGTTTACAATGTCGTCCTTCCCCTATTGTGTGGCTTGGTATGAAATGCCTGACCGTGTGAGGAAGCACACACATACACACACACAGAGGATGCCCCAGACTGAAGAGCCTTTAGGCCACACTACTTGGTACCCACGATGCAGTGCTGTTGTCTGAGGTTCCGTCACAAACTCAACACAGTGACTCACCCAACCCCACCACCCACCTACCCCACTCTCAGGCAGAGGCTGAAATGAAGACCCCCTGGTGGGACAGAAGTGGTGGAGAGGGGGCTGGGCTGAGGGTCACACGAAGGGTATTTGCGGTATCCCTCATCACACCTAAAGAGCCCACACACACCAATACGCACACCACACTCACCTAGCTACACTTGCACAAACCATGGGCTCACATACAGACTCAATAGTGAGTGATGTATGCCTTGCCTATACCTGCCCCTCTCCCTCAGTAGTGTCAGTTTGGTGGGAATGGATGAGGAGGAGTGGGTGCAGAGGGCACCTGTGCAAATCTCTCTCAGTCACAGGTGATGGGAGCTTAGCAGGGAGACAAAGGATTTCACCTCACTCAACTCTGCCACACTGCCTTAATTGCTGTGACATCATATTCAGTTACATCATGATTTAGAAAGCTACTGTTGTACAAGTTGTACCACTGTAATTTACATCTAAACAATATGATTCCTGTTTCAGACATGGATATAACAACATGACCATTGACAGAAATTATTAAATCAATAGTTATTTGTTCTTGTGTTGTCAGATCTAACAACAACAACACAAAAGATAAGGATTTTAATTCAAGTTAAATGTACCAGTACAAATTGTTAGTAAATGGCTTGTGAAATAAGAAAAGTATGGCTAGCAGAATTCTACATTTAGATACACTCATTAGATTTTGCTAAATGTTCTGGCCTTGGTGGCTGTTTGTTTAGCAGGATCTCCAAATGAAGAGTCTGAGGCTCAATCTGACATCTACCAAGTATGAAGAGGGCAAGCCATCGTGACCTCACTGAAACACAGCCAGCCGAGACACACAGTATATTTAGCTGAGGGAACCATATGCAGAGCATCAGGGTGCGTCTGTGGGTTAGTGGCGACCTGCTTTAAGACGTAAATCACACACACACTTGGATCAAGCAGATGACGGATGTGGAAATAAAGTATAGTCTAGTACTGCAACTACCTCGTAGTGGAGCATGACTTGCACTAAATTGCATTAGCTTAATGCCAAAACGTGTTAGTTGATGAGAGCTGATGGAACAAACCAGGCTGTGTGTGTGTGAAGGAACAATGTTTAACTGTTTTCAACACAATATGGTTTGACCAATTAGAATTGTAATTTCCGTACCACTACTGTTACTTCCCCCACTAGATAAACACAGAGTAACTCACTGGCACCTGTCTCACAGAGCAATCCACCATCCTTTGACTTTGTTCTCTCTCACAATGGATAACCTGTAATTTATCCTCAGCACTTAGCAAGACTAGCAGAGTAACATGAGAACATGTGAAGAATCACACAGTGTTTTCTTTGGCCAAGTTCATTGGACTTGAATGGAAGGAATGGCTTCCCTTTCAGTGGAGGTGAGCCCTGTTTCCTTGGGCTCAGGGGGTACAACCACAGAGAGGATCAGATGTCAGAGCAATTCTGGGCTGAGCATAGGAGCGTCATACCAGGGTTGAGATTGGTTTTGGGGAGGTGGTTGAGCTGTTATAAATGGGCTGTCTGTTAAAAGGTTTTTACACTGACTTACCATTGTGCATTTATGTACCAAAAGGTGCTGGAGCTCTAGCATCCAGGTGAATCACATTTTAGAAAGAAAACGTGTTTGAATTCTATGACTTTTATACCAATGCTGCCATCTACAGGCGATGAGAGTAAATGCATGCATGACACCACTACTAGAGTTTTCACATGTGAGATTCACCTGAATCTCAGAAGTCCGAAGAACCAATCACACACGTCTTTCAGAGACAGACAGGTCGAGTGGCGAATGAGGTGACCCCTCCCCTCATTATAAGAAGCCACACGCCCACCCTCTGGTCATTCTCACCTCTCTTCCTCACGAAGAGCACTTCTCTAAGCTCTCCTCAGCAGGACTTGAGCCATGTTTCTTGCTTAATTGTTTGCAGGTTTCTTGCTAAACTGTTCACAGGTGTGCCGCTAGATCATAACTCAGAGTGCAGGTTGTTCAGCTCTCGTCTTCGGTGCCGGGTGACTTTACCGAAAGGAAAGTTTTCGCTTCGGGTAAGAATGAGCTTTTTCACTTTTCCTTCCGTTAGTCTCCTGTCGTAATTAGCGTCACACAGCTAGCTATTGAGACTTCAAGGCTTAGCTAACCGGGCTTGTTCGCCTCAAAGCTGGCTATCCTACCGACTAGCTACTAGTTTGCTATCTCGTTTAGCTCAACCCACTACCGTGCCGCATTGACTAGACATACCGTCCTAGCTATACTGCTTATCTGTCGAGAGACACGCTTTTGTTAGTTGGAAGACTAACAAAGCACTATCTTCCTTTGGCTAACGGTGTGCTGCTAGCTAGGCTACTAGCCCACGAGGTGAATGCTAGCTATGTTCATATTATTAAAGGATTATCTTACTCCTGCTAGTACCGTGCTAACTAGCTAGGCTATTAGCCCATGTGGAGGCCGCTAGTTAAGTTTAACTTTGTTCTCGGAAGAGCTGTTTTTTGCAGCCATGGAGCCTGGTAGCCTGGCCCAAGGCGTACCGAGCAAGGCGATGGCCCCTGCCCTAGCACCGGAAAATCCGTGTCCATGCGGGGAAACCAGATCAGGCAAAGACACGCACCCCCTGTGTGCAGTCTGCCTTGTGCTCGAAAACACACACAAGCGGCATTCTACGACTCCGAGTCATGCGTCCATGACTCGGAGGAAAGACTTTCCTGCTAACACCCTCTGTTGAAGAGTGTGCAGAGCAGCCCAGCTTGATCAGTCTCCTACACTGCCTTCAAGCAGGGAGGCTACCTCACAGACCCAGCCCACATGGGCCGACGTCTTGGACGGATACCCCGAGAACCTTGTCGTTGATGAATACAATGGCGAGGGCATGACTGAACCTCCTCAAGGCACAGAAGAGGAAGAGGACATGGAGGCGCAAACCCTTACCTTTAGGCCCTCTTCCACCCTTAGCAGGGCATTGATGACAGATATTTGCCCATCGGCATCTTCAAAACGGGCATTGGCCAGACTCAGCATTGAGTGGCCCGAACCCATTGGGGGTGGCAGCGCAGAGAGAGACTGGTATGAATGGAGGAAACTCCCCTCTCGCACCGTCCCAGGCAAGCCAAACGTAACTGGGACAAACCCTTGACGGGCAAAGTCCAAAACAGACTTTTTGCCAACATGAATGTCAAGAACATAGAGGATCTGGGCCTTGGCAAGCCACCGGTGATCGAGCCGTCACTGGCCAACCACCTCAACCCCAGTGGCTCGTCACTGACAGGCACTTCACTCCCTGATATGACGGACCACTTTTCCACATCCATCTACCAAAAAGTCTACATGTCTACCGCATGTTAATTATGGCCGTTGAATGTTATGTCCATACCGTTGGCCTACCAAGCTGATTTGATGCTGGAGATGCATAGTCTCCTAGCCATTGGCAAGTGTAACCCAGACCTTTGAAGTCTGTGGTGTCACAGACCTCAACCTCCAGAGGCGACATTCAAGACTGTGGCCGTGCCATGAGCCTTGCATTGGTGGGGGAGAGAGCCCTGTGGCTCAACTTGTCCAGCCTGTCGGACAGAGAGAAAGCAGGTTACCTTGACGCTCCTGTCAAGCTGAAGAAACTGTTTGGACCGGCTGTCAACGCAATGCATCAGAAATGTGAACTTTTAATAAAGGAGGGCCTTCAACTTCTGCCTTGGGAAATTCGCTGCACCATCGGGAAGAGGCACATCTGTGCTCCTCGAACCCTTCCCTTTGTGCAGCGACTCATTCCCATGTGTTTGCTCTTAAGGAAGACGGAGGGAACCCACTTTAACATTTACTGAAGGAAAATGGTTTAACTCAAATTAATTGTGTGTGTGTGTGTGTGCCTTTGTTTGTACCAGAATGTGAATGACACCAACCTCTCCATCCCAAACACCGTCAACTCTAACTCTGCCCTCACCTGTCAGTCATCCACGGGTCCCTGGGCTGAGGAACACAGTCCTGTCAGAGGGACTTCTACTAGCCCTCAAAGAAAGACCCCCCCCCTTCCCCTGACAAAATAAGTAAAATTTAAGAAAGTCGGCCCTACTTTGCAGATCACTCAGTAGATACCTGATTGTCACTCTGAGAGTCGCAGCCTAATCCTATTGTGTCCTCTACAGGATTACTCTCTGTGGTCCCTCTCTCCCTGTGGCTGCGCGCGGGAGAAAGGCCAGATTAAGGGGATTAGTTTGTATCCTCCTTACTTGTCAAGTCGGGATGTAAAGAACCATTGACTTCTGGGATCTGAATGAGAGAAGTGCCTAAAAAAGAGGCAATGAAAGGCAGTGAACAAGAAAAATTCTTGAAAGAACAATGTGATTTGTTTCCTTTTGTTCCCTTTAACTGGGCTGAAAGGTTCAAAGAGCTTCCCCTGAGGAGATGGATAGCGAGAGAGAGAGCGAGAGAGAGGAAAGGAAAGTTGGAGGGAAAGAGAGACAGAGGGAACCAAGGCGGGAGAAGGAAAAGGGAGTGCAAGAGAGATGAAGGAAGAGAGGGGGAGATTTCTATAACAAACATGTAGGCCTATCTTGTTTTTTTTGTACTCAAATACATTACGTATTGCCTGTTTTTAAAGTGATAGAATTTCACCATGACCTATTTATTTTTTTCTCCAGCCATTGATCATCATCCTACATACACTTCCTATAGACTCCAGGAGAATGAGACATGGCATCAATCTCAATCAAGTCATCCAGAAATTAACCCAAAGCTCCATCCATAAAATATCATGTGTAGGCTACACTTAGTCAGGGAACAATTGACAACACCCCCCCCCCCAAAATGGAAAAATGAACATGGGCAAACCTGTAAGTGCTAAATGGTCTAAACCCCTAGGAGTCCCCAATGAGTCAATGTACTGTATGTGTACCCAATAATACCCATAGACTGCCAGTATGGGGAATTACATTGAAACTCCATGCTGCCACCTACAGGTGAATGTATGGCACATTGCATATTAGTGGTGGGCCAGTATATTGAACTGTGGGCGTGGTGGGTCAGTATAATAGACATGTGACAGGTATGTATTTGGGCAGTGGCAGGATTGTGATGAACACAGAGCGACATTCGCAGGACTTTGAAATACATGCAGCATGTGAGAAAATGTTAAAAGCAATGTGCTGTATTTCAAATGATGTTGCACACAGTGTCAAATAAATTAATTGGTAGGCCTAATATGCCCAATTTATTGAATCATAAAGGGCCTCTTAGGTAAACATCCATCTGCCCCTTTGATCCGTAAGGTGAGACTGCATCCTGAGCAGAAGTCTGGACCACGAGGGAAGTTGTGGTGCAGTTTGTGGGCGGGGTGACCTTTTACCCTTCACTGCAGTAGTTTGTATTCTCCTGTGCTTCCTTGGACTCTCATTAGTGGGGCAGGAGTCAGCTAGCTGTTTGTTCACCCGCCCACCCGCAATGGCGATACGTAACCAACCGACTATAGGCCAGTGTGATAAACTGAAAATTGGAGGCCCGCACCCGACCCTAAACTCCAAATATAGAAAATGTGCTATACAGTCAGATGGCGGAGCGAAATTTTTTTTTGACAGCGCTTTTAGATAGGCCTATGTTTCCATTTATCATTTCTGACATTTTGGTAGGCTATTTGTTAGTCAACTTGTCTAGGCAACATAGAATACTAAATAAACCCTTGCTCACCAGAATAATGCAATACATTGATAAAAATGAATGCTTCAATAAAGTTGAATCAGTAAAGTTTTCTCATTCATCTCGGCTTCTCTGCACATAATATAACAAAGACATTTGGGGACCGGGGTGAAAATGCACAAAAATGTAAAATAATTTAAATCAGTTTAACCGGTTTTAATTAAGTAAATTAACAGCTGTGAAAACTACCTAACTTTTTCTAATAAGATTTCAGTTTGTCTTGGATACATATTTTATGTGGTTGAAATAGGCTACTATCAACTTTTATGATGGTGATAAAGATAGCACCTTTACAGACGGTCCCTCCACTCCTGTTCCGGTGTTAAAATGTACATTTGGTGTAGCATTTTACTGCAAGAAATGCTTCATTCTGTAGGACTTAACATTATATTAGGCAATGTGAATGGTTATAGACCTACAGTCAGTGTCCAGATTTCAGGCTACTATTCTATTTAACCCAGTAGCCTATACAGTTCCCTTGATGTGTCAATTCCCTGTCTTGTGACCGTCTAATTTGTATAGCACCTCACAATCCTCACAAATAACATGGCTGGCACTGCATCGTGATTCGTGTACCGTTCTTTCAATCAATATCCAAACTTAAACAACAAAGACGGACAAGCATTTCGACTGCATTAATTCATTTTTCTAATGTCGTTCACAAGATTGAATGAATGAACAGAGGCAGTGTGGGTGTGGAGAGGAGGGGATGCAACAGAATACCTGCGCTGCCATGTGACTAACATTACCTGGCCATCGCTCCAGCTAGCTAGCTTTCGCCAAGTTAGTTATAGTAAGGGCCACCAACAAGTAGCGTTAGTTAGTTAGCTAACTGTTACAGGAATTCCTGTATTCCTAATTCCTGTTTTAATTCCCAATTAAAATTGAACACTCTGTCAATTCATAAGAATTTGTATGACCCTTATTTTATAGAGATCGACAGAGCCCGGGCTTAAAGTCAAATAGCAGCCTTTATTCACGAGAGTACTGAATACGATACAGTTTACCACAGGTTATAAACTGAAAATGACGTCATTAGTTTCAGCACCAACCCGTGCCATCTCCGTTCCAGTACAAAGGCTGTATCTCAAGCCTTCCCACATCCGTCTCCCTACCAATTTAATATAATTTACGAGCCGAGGTCTTCTCGTGTAGATAAGCATTCTAGCCAGTCTGAAGATATCGTTCATTCATTCCTACCAAGGAACAGACAGTCATTGTTCTAACTCTTGACCACATTCACACACATTATATTCAGTACTGAGATCAAGAAAGAAAACTCATACATAATAGTATTCTGATTAGTACATATACAGTAACATAATAGTATTCGGATTAGTACATATACAGTAACATAATAGTATTCTGATTAGTCAGTCCTGATTGAAATGTATACATAATTAGTCATCATTGATAAAAATTCCCTTAACACTAACCAGCTAGCTGCCTTCCTTCAATGCTTGGTGGCTTTACTGACTGACAAGAGAGGGAGCTTATATTAAAAGCCCCCAAGCATCGAGCTAAAGGATACCGGTACGGGGCACGGAACCTCACCGATCCTTCACGACTGGAATACCGACATAATCTGCCCAAGGATCCCAACAAGCCCCTCAGGCACGATTTCCCCTGAAGGCCCATTCTGCTAACCGCGGCCTGCTAGCTATCTATAGCATATTGGACTGTTAGCTGATCCATCGGCCAGTTTCTTGGACAACTAAACCCACTTTGCAAATTGGACTTGGACCACTCTGCTACTTGGAACCATACTAATTCCACGACTGGCCTATCGACGTCACCACACGAGGAGACAAAAACAGACTTTCCCCCATCGCGATGTCCCTCTAAGGCCCTTATGCTAGCTTGCTAGCCCCGGCCTGCTAACTGCTAGCTTGCTAGTCCCGGCCTGCTAACTGTCTGAATCGCCATGTCCCCAGCCAGCCCAACCACTCACTGGACCCATACGATCACTTGGCTACGCATGCCTCTCCCTAATATCAATATGCCTTGTCTATTACTGTCCTGGTTAGTGATTACTGTCTTATTTCACTGTAGAACCTCTAGCCCTGCTCAATATGCCTTAACCGACCATGTTGTTTCACCTCCCAATCTATGCTATCGTGCCCAGAAACCTGCTCCCTTTACTCTCTGTTCTGAACATGCTAGATGGCCACTCCTTATAGCCTTTAGCCGTACCCTTATCCTACTTCTCCTCTGTTCCTCTGGTGATGTAGAGGTTAATCCAGGACCTGCAGTGCCTAGCTCCACTCCTACTCCCCAGGTGCTCTCATTTGTGGACTTCTGTAACCGTAAAAGCCTTGGTTTCATGCATGTTAACATTAGAAGCCTACTCCCTAAGTTCGCTTTATTCACTGTTTTAGCACATTCTGCCAACCCGGATGTCTTAGCCGTGTCTGAATCCTAGCTTAGGAAAACCACCAAAAACCCAGAAATTTCCATCCCTAACTATGACATTTTCCGCCAAGATAGAACTGCCAAAGGGGACGGTGTTGCAATCTACTGCAGCGACAGCCTGCAGAGTTCTGTCTTACTATCCAGGTATGTACCAAAACAATTTGAGCTTCTACTTCTAAAAATTCACCTTTCCAGAAACAATTCTCTCACTGTTGCCGCTTGCTATAGACCACCCTCTGCCCCCAGCTGTGCCCTGGACAACATATGTGAATTGATTGCCACCCATCTATCGTCTGAGCTCGTGCTGCTAGGTGACCTAAACTAGGACATGCTTAACACCCCGGTCATCCTACAATCTAAGCTTGATGCCCTCAATCTCACACAAATTATCAATGAACCTACCAGTTACAACCCCAAATCCGTAAACACGGGCACCCTCATAGATATCATCCTAACTAACTCGCCCTCCAAATACACCTCTGCTGTTTTCAACCAAGATCTCAGCGATCACTGCCTCATTGACAGCATCCGTAATGGGTCTGCGGTCAAACGACCACCCCTTATCACTGAAAGCGAACAAGCCTTTCTAATCGACCTGGCCGGGGTATCCTGGAATGACATTGACCTCATCCCGTCAGTAGAGGATGCCTGGTTATTCTTTAAAAGTGCCTTCCTCAACATCTTAAATAAGCATGCTCCATTCA
Source organism: Oncorhynchus tshawytscha (assembly GCF_018296145.1). Taxonomy (NCBI): domain Eukaryota; kingdom Metazoa; phylum Chordata; class Actinopteri; order Salmoniformes; family Salmonidae; genus Oncorhynchus; species Oncorhynchus tshawytscha. Next base: position 66,920,238 of record NC_056434.1, read on the forward strand.
AAAAATGTAGAACTAGGAATAGATATAGCCCTTGGTTCACTCCAGACCTGTCTGCCCTTGACCAGCACAAAAACATCCTGTGGCGTTCTGCATTAGCATCGAATAGCCCCCGTGATATGCAACTTTTCAGGGAAGTTAGAACCAATATACACAGGCAGTTAGGAAAGCTAAGGCTAGCTTTTTCAAACCGAAATTTGCATCCTGTAGTACAAACTCAAAAAAGTTCTGTGACACTGTAAAGTCCATGGAGAATAAGAGCACCTCCTCCCAGCTGCCCACTGCACTGTCACTACCAATAAATCCACAATAATTAGGAATTTCAATAAGCATTTTTCTACGGCTGGCCACGCTTTCCACCTGGCTACCCCTACCCTGGTCAACAGCCCTGCGCTCCCCACAGCAACTCGCCCAAACCTCCCCCACTTCTCCTTCACCCAAATCCAGATAGCTGATGTTCTGAAAGAGCTACAGAATCTGGACCCCTACAAATCAGCCGGCCTAGACAATCTGGACCCTCTCTTTCTAAAATGATCTGCCGAAATTATTGCAACCCATATTACTAGCCTGTTCAACCTCTCTTTCGTATCATCTGAGATTCCCATAGATTGGAAAGCTGCCGTGGTCATCCTCTTCAAAGGGGGAGACACTCTAGACCCAAACTGCCACAGACCTATATCTATTCTACCCTGCCTTTCTAATGTCTTTGAAAGCCAAGTTAACAAACAGATTACCGACCATTTCGAATCTCACTGTACCTTCTCCGCTACGCAATCTGGTTTCAGAGCTGGTCATGGGTGCGCCTCAGCCACGCTCAAGGTCCTAAACAATATCATAACCACCATTGATAAGAGACATTACTGTGCAGCCATATTCATCGGCCTGGCTAAGGCTTTCGACTCTGTCAATCACAACATTCTTATTGGCAGACTCAACAGCCTTGGTTTCTCAAATGATTGCCTCGCTTGGTTCACCAACACATTCTCCGATAGAGTTCAGTGTGCATATCGGAGGGCCTGTTGTCCGGACCTCTGGCAGTTTCTATGGGGGTGCCACAGGGTTGAATTCTCGGGCCGACTCTCTTCTCTGTATACATCAATGATGTCGCTCTCGCTGCTGGTGATTCTTTGAGCCACCTCCACGCGGATGACACCATTCTGTATACCTCTGGCCCTTCGTTGGACACTGTGTTAACTAACCTCCAGATGAGCTTCAATGCCAAACAACTATCCTTCCATGACCTCCAACTGCTCTTAAATGCAAGTATAACTAAATGCATGCTCTTCAACCGATCCCTGCCCGCACTTGCCCGCCCGTCCAGCATCACTACTCTGGACGGTTCTGACTTAGAATATGTGGACAACTACAAATACCTAGGTGTCTGGTTAGACTGTAAACTCTCCTTCCAGCCTCACATTAAACATCTCCAATCCAAAATGAAATCTATAATCGGCTTCCTATTTCACAACAAAGCATCCTTCACTCATGCTGCTAAACATACCTCTGTAAAACTGACCATCCTACCGATCCTCGACTTTGGCGACGTCATTTACAAAATAGCCTCCAACGCTCTACTCAACAAAATGGATGCAGTCTATCACAGTGCCATCTGTTTTGTCACTAAAACCCCATATACTATCCACCACTGCGACCTGTATGCTCTCGTTGGCTGGCCCTCGCTTCATACTCGTCGCCAAACCCACTGGCTCCAGGTCATCTACAAGTCTCTGCTAGGTAAAGCCCCGCCTTATCTCAGCTCACTGGTCACCATAGCAGCACCCACCCGTAGCAAGCGCTCCAGCAGGTATATCTCACTGGTCACCCCCAAAGCCAATTATTCCTTTGGCTGCCTCTCCTTCCAGTTCTCTGCGGCCAATGACTCGAACAAACTGCAAAAACTCTGAAGCTGGAGACTCTTACCTCTCTCACTAGCTTTAAGCACCAGCTGTCAGAGCAGCTCACAGATCACTGCACCTGTACATAGCTCATCTGTAAATAGCCCATCCAATCTACCTCATCCCCATACGGTATTTATTTATCTTGCTCCTTTGCACCCCAGTATCTCATCTTGCACATTCATCTTCTGCACATCCTACCATTCCAGTGTTTAATTGCTATATTGTAATTAATTTGCCACCATAGCCTATTTATTGCTTTACCTCTCTGATGCTACCTCATTTGCACATGCTGTATATAGAGTTTTCTATTGTATTATTGATTGTATGTTTGTTTATTCTATGTGTAACTCTGTGTTGTTGTATGTGTCGAACTGCTTTACTTTATCTTGGCCAGATCGCAGTTGCAAATGAGAACTTGTTCTCAACTAGCCTACCTGGTTAAACAAAGGTGAAATAAAAAATACAAATGTTTGGGGAGTCTCCCACACGCCTTTTGGCGAACACCAAACGTGTTGCTTATTTTTTTCTTTAAGCAATGGATTTTTTCTTGCCACTCTTCCGCAAAGTGGATTAAATTGGTCCTATGGACAGATACTCCATTCTCCGCTGTGGAGCTTTGCAGCTCCTTCAGGGTTGTCTTTGGTCTCTTTGTTGCCTCTCTGATCAATGCCCTCCTTGCCTGGTCTGTGAGTTTTGGTGGGCGGCCCTCTCTTGGCAGGTTTGTTGTGGTGCCATATTGTTTATATTTTTTTAATAATGGATTTAATGGTGCTCCGTGGGATGTTCAAAGTTTCAAGATATTTTTTTATAACCCAACCCTGATCTGTACTTCACAACTTTGTCCCTGACCTGATGGGGGGGCTCCTTGCTCTTCATAGTGCCGCTTGCTTGGTGATGCCCCTTGCTTAGTGGTGTTGCATACTCTTGGGCCTTTCAGAACAGGTGTGTGTGTGTATATATATATATATATATATATACTGAGATCATGTGACAGATCATGTGACACTTAGATTGCACACGGGTGAACTTTATTTAACTAATTATGTGACTTCTGAAGGTAATTGGGGGTGAATACATATGCGTGCACCACTTTTCCGTTTTTTATTTTTGAGAATATTTTTAAACAATTTATTTTTTTCACTTCACCAATTTTTATTATTTTGTGTATGTCCGTTACATGAAATCCAAATAAAAATATATCTAAATTACAGGTTGTAATGCAACAAAATAGGAAAAACGCCAAGGGGGTGAATACTTTAACTAAGGCACTGTAACTATGCTAAATCTGAATGATTCATATTGGGTGATCTTAACCTGGATTGGTGATGCCAGTATCAGATAGACTGAAAGATATTTGTGCTGAGCTACATATAACTCAACTTAATACACCCTGAAAAATATTTTGGAAATCATTCTAAAAAATGCACCTTACAAGTATACAGCCAGTGGAATCATTGCTAACGAGCTTAGTGACCATTGTCCTGTTGCCTGCATTGGAGATACTAAGCTACCAAAATCATATCCATACATTATTACAAAGAGGAATTTCAGAATTTTCAATGAGCAACATTTCCTGTCTGACCTGTGGTTGTATGATTGTTGTATGTGTCCTCTATCAGACCCTTAAATAATTTCCCTCTCTGTTTAACTCTGTTGCAGATAAGCATGCCCCATATAAGAGATTAAGCGTAAAGACAGATCTAACCCATGGTTCACACATGAATTTTCTATAAGATTTCATGAAAGAAACTTAGTTTGGGCTAAGGCTTAATTGACTGATTCTACCTCAGTCCTTCAGACATTTGAGAAATAGCTGTCTTACACTGGTTAGAAAAGCAACACTCAACATACTTCTTGAATTGTGTATCTGAGTGGAGAAATCCAGCAAAATTCTGGAAAAGGGTCAAATCTTTGGAGATAACAAAAAAACACCAGTCTGGTTTTAGAACTGGACATAGCACCGTTTCAGCGGCTACACTTATATTCAATTCTATTTTAAATAGCTTAGATCACCCTTTTTTAAAGTATGGGTCGAGACCCAAAGTGTGTCGTGGACCTGTTAATGGTGGGTCGCAACGTGTCAGAGTAAATGTATAATTTTATAATTGATTTGGCCAAGTGCAACTGTGCTCACTGTTCAGTGCGCTCTCTGCTCCGTTTGGCAGCTGCACAAGTGCGAGATGCCGTGTGCTTCGGGTTGACAGGATCTTTTTTTTCTGCAGTTTTATTGAAAATCACTCCTTGATCCACACGCTGCAGCGCGTCAGCCACTGACTTATCATTCCCACTCGCCATCTCTCACCACTGTCATCAAATGGACTCAAGCTAGCCACTAGTTTTGACTGAGCTCAGTCGTCATGAAACGCAAATACAGAGATGAGTTTCTCTCTCTTGGTTTCATACAAACTTTGAAAAATAATGAGGAGCACCCACAATGTGTTTTGTGCTGGGAAGTGCTTAGTAATGAGTCTCTCAAAATGGAAAAATGTATAAAACGACACGTCCTGTCCAAACATCCACAGCATGAGGGTAAACCCAGGGAGTTCTTTCAGAACAGTGAAGAATGCTTCAGGAAACAGTGCCTCGACAGTGGAAAAGTAAGTAAGCCGAAATAAGGGAGTACTATCTTTCATACTATAGTTAGCTAACACACTTTTGTACATCATGCTGTAACATACAATTTACCTTATTTTAGCGCCCAAAAAAACGTAATACTTCCAGGTCAACTGTAATATGAATACCCTTGTAAAGCACAATTTCTCCCCTTTCTTGCAAAATCAATGACGAGACCTTGATGCTGCCCGTCTTTGCATGATTGAAGAAGGCAATGAGCTCCGTCGGGTCTTTTTAAAAATGAAACCTACTGAGTGATAAGGAAAGGGGTAGATAAGCCGTGTGGGGAAACTGCTTTTTTCACCCGATCTGTCCAACTTATCACCTCTAAAATGTAAATAAAACACTATAAAGAGTTTATATAATGTGTCATTACATACCTATTTGAATCGGGTTTTTAGGGCGGCACTAAAGTGATCTTCAGAAGTAAACAGCGGCTTTTGAGAGTCAAATTGGCTTGCAGTGATGACGCAAAAAATGAATGCATTAAGTTGTACAATTAACTTGGTATCCCCCTTACCCTGTCCCCGTTCCTGTCCCTGTCCCTTTCCTGTTTTTAATGTGCGAGAGGAGCACTACACCTGGTGGAGAGAGGCTGTACAGCACAGAATGAGTTGCATTATGCATGCTGTACGTCATGACACGTCACAATTTAACGTACAGCATCAGAGGGGTCCGTTTTTTAAAACTTTTCTCTAATACTAGAGGGCTATTACCATGTCAATCAACGCTTGAATAGAAACGTAGTTCACACCCCAGATTTTGAAGCCAACACATTCGCTTACAGTCCCATTAGTTTTCATTGCAGCCTCGTTTGAATGCCGCAGTTGCGCGAAATTTGTACGGAATGAGGTTAGTCAACAGTAGTAGATGTGACTTTCTCTTTCAAACAATCACCTGGCCTTGTACACAGTTAACAGCTAATGTTAGCCAAAGAAAGCTAGCAAGCTACTAATAGTGCAACCCTAAGTAACAGTACAGATGAAGATGAAAAATGATCTAGGTTGGAACTGTTGCTGTTAAAATACAATACTAATAACTGGAATATACTGATTGAAGCAAGATGCTTTTTGAGGCAAACGCACTCACACAGTTCTGGGTTGTTCATCTAAAGCAGGAAGCGGTCTCCTGCCTGATTGAGAAAGCAGTAGATGTTCTGATCCAGTTTGGCACCACATACCTATGTGAGTCATGGTTCTCAACTCTGACATACTTAAAAACAAGTACAGAAATAGACTCAATGCTGAGCATGACCTCTGTGTTGCACTGAGTCCAGAATAGACATGTTGTTGAATACTTCAACCTGTGTGATTCCAGTTCTGAATAAACAAATAGTTATTGTATTTTAACAGCAACAGTTGAAAATTAGACTTTTTTTCAATAATACTTCCAACAGTAAGATGTACAGTAGGCCTGATCATTTTCTTTCATCTGTACTGTTACTTAGGGTTGCATTATCAAAAAGCCTGTGTGTGTTCTGTTATTCATCTGTGTGATGTGATCAATCAGTTTATTCCAGGTCAGAATGAAATGATTTATTGTATTTTAACAGCAACAGTTCCAACCTAGACAGATATGTAAAAGTGCTTTTAATGGGGAAAAATAAACATGAATACTTATTTATATGAAAATGTAATTTCATAGTTTTTTATTTTGGTCTATATTGCATTTGTTTTAGGCATAAGGGTAATGAAATGTACCAATATTTATGTATAGTTGCATATTTTCATAAGCTTGGGTCCCAGGAAAACACTGAATTTCTCATTTGGGTCCCAGGCTGAAAGTCCCTGGCTTAGATCATAGGAATCACAGTGCTGACATATTTATAGACCCATCCAAGGCTTTTGATACCATCCACTACTCATTCAAAGTTTGTCTGAAATAGGAAACTATCTGTCAGTAAGGCCAATGTGTGCTTTCTGATGTTGTCTCGATATTACTAAAGGTGTCCCGCAGGGGGCGATTTTGGGACCTGTCCTCTTTACTATTTATATAAATAATATCACAAAGAACTATATGCAAAAACATGTAACATTCATCTGTATGCAGAAGACACTGTTATGTACCCTATTCTACAGCTGACCAGGCTATGTTGCAGCTGCAATCTGATTTTGTTGCCATGGAGAAAGTCCTTGTTGATTTAAAATTAGTACTTAATGCGGGAAAAACTAAACGTATGCTGTTTTCTAATTTTCGTAGAAATATTTCAGATGGCTTACACATTCATGCATGGGATGTTTCTTTCATTGAGCAGGTTCCCGCCTATACATATCCCATCTATAAATAATGCCTCTCTCTGAACAGCAGGATGCAGATTGTACAGTCAACATTCCTGCCAGTTCTTGACTATGGTGACACTATTTATCGGAATGCACAACCACTACTCTTAATCCTTTGGATGTCGTCTACCATAGCACCCTTCGCTGCATCCTGTATCTAAAGGTTGGCTGGTCCTCATTAAAGTTCCGTAGATCACTTCATGACTCCTTTTTGTTTACAACGCTCTATTATACAAGCTTCCGACTTACCTAACTTTGCAGTTAAAGTATAAAAACATGAGATCCCAACACCGTTCCCAGGGTTGGTTAACTCTTGAAAGTCCTTGGGTCTTCACCGAACTAGGTAAATCCACTTTTAGTTTTAACGCTCCACATTTGTGACTCTTGTCAGGAAACTAGGTATATTTGCCATGAACTGGTAACTAATGATATTGTTGTGAGTTTATTTTTCTGTAATAACAAATAAAAATTTGCTAAAGTTAAGACGTTGTCAGCTATATGAAATGGTCATTATTTGAACTGGCTAGCCAGCTAACTTAGAGTTAGCTAGCTAACAAGCTCGAAACAAACCAAAACATTGTTTAGAAAGTTGATTTTAGTTGCCTGGTTTGCTAGATTGACATATATTCAATATCTTTTTGAGTGGATGGATTTATTGGTGGGTTTATTGGTGTTATGTTATTTTGGACCACAAGGCTGCTGTCATGCAGCCAGTCGATTTGTGTGTATACTTTTTCATAACGACAATTAGTTTGATGTCGGATGACAATAGAATGTTCATGATGTCACTGCGACAACTGTCTATAGACATAGTTTCAACCAGCCTTAAGTCTTGAAATCTTTGGTTGTTTAGTACACAACTGTATTCACTCAGTATAGCACATGGCCTCACATGTGAATCCTTAAAAAGATGGGTGGGGCTAAGGCTTAAGAGGGTGTGAACGATGCTGAAGGGGTGTAGACAAAGAAGAGCTCTCTAGTGGGTGTACCCAAACATTCAAGGTCCATTTTCTCAAAAGTGGGGTTAGAAATTTAGAAGCATAACTACTTTCCCATTGTTCCTCAACTGTAGTGTATGATATATAATTTAAACTCTGAGTCTCTACTTTTATCCAATGTAAAAAAAACGCAATTTCAAATTTTGCTACATAAGACCGAATTTGAGCCAGTCACTCACATTTTTGGAATAAAATACATTCATTTGGATTCCCTGGTGCCATTTTGGCAGCTTAAAACCCTTAATGAGTTCACCGAGGTGTGCAATTGTTTTGATTTTCATTTGTTTATGATGCCTGTGATGTTTGTGATGTTCTAATGTAATGTACTTGTTATTGTATATTGTTATTCTGCCTTGTATCTAGTAGTTTAGTTTTTATTTTATGTCCTCAGGGCACCATTGAAAATGAGACCCAGTTCACAATTGGGCTCCCCTGAATAAATACAAGTTTTAAAAAATGTCTAAAGACCTTGGGATTGAACACCTCCCTCTGCAACTGGATCCTGGATGGGCCACCCATAGGTGGTGAGGGTAGACAACAACACATCCGCCATGCTGACCCTCAACTCGGATGGAGCCGCAGTGTCTCCTGACCCCTCCTGTCTCAGCCTCCAGTATTTATGCTGCTGTAGTTTATGTGTCAGGGGGCTAGGGTCAGTTTGTTATATCTGGAGTACTTCTCATGTCCTATCCGGTGTCCTGTGTGAATTTAAGTATGCTCTCTCTAATTCTCTCTTTCTTTCTCTCTCTCGGAGGACCTGAGCCCTAGGACCATGCCTCAGGACTACCTGACATGATGACTCCTTGCTGTCCTCAGTCCACCTGGCCGGGCTGCTGATCCAGTTTCAACTGTTCTGCCTGTGATTATTATTATTTGACCATGCTGGTCATTTATGAACATTTGAACATCTTGGCCATGTTCTGTTACAATCTCCACCCGGCACAGCCAGAAGAGGACTGGCCACCCCACATAGCCTGGTTCCTCTCTAGGTTTCTTCCTAGGTTTTGGCCTTTCTAGGGAGTTTTTCCTAGCCACCGTGCTTCTACACCTGCATTGCTTGCTGTTTGGGGTTTTAAGCTGGGTTTCTGTACAGCACTTTGAGATATCAGCTGATGTACGAAGGGCTATATAAATAAATTTGATTTGATTTGAACTCAGGGGCCCCTCAGGGGTGCGTGCTTAGTCCCTTCCTGTACTCCCTGTTCACCCACGACAATTGCACCGTGCACGACTCCAACACCATCATTAAATTTTCAGACAACATGATGATGTTAGGAGGAGGAAAACAATCTCTCCCTCAACATGAGCAAGACAAAGGAGCGGATCGTGGACTACAGGAAACGGAGGACCGAGCATGCCCCCATTCACATCGACAGGTCTGTAGTCACTAAGCTAAGGACCCTGGGACTAAACACCTCCCTCTGCAACTAGATCCTGGACTTCCTGATAGGCCGTCCCCAGGTGGTAAGGGTAGGTAACAACACATCTGCCACGCTGATCCTCAGCACAGGGGCCCCTCAATGGTGTGTGCTCAGTCCCCTCCTGTACTCCCTGTTCACTCATGACTGCACGGCCAGGCACGACTCCAACACCATCATTAAGTTTGCTGATGACACAACAGTGACAACGATGAGACAGCCATAGGGAGGAGGTCAGAGACCTGACCGTGTGGTGCAAGGACAACAACCTCTCCCTCAATGTGACCAAGACAAAGGAGATGATTGTGGACTACAGGAAAAGGAGGACAGAGCACGCCCCCATTCTCATCGACGGGGCTGTTGTGGAGCAGGTTGAGAGCTTCAAGTTCCTTGGCGTCCACATCACCATCAAACTAACATGGTCCAAGCACACCAAGGCAGTCGTGAAGAGGGCACGACAAATCTTATTCCCCCCCCAGGAGACTGAAAAGATTTGGCATGGGTCCTCAGATCCTCAAAAGGTTTTACAGCTGCACCATCAAGAGCATCCTGACGGATTGCATCACTGCCTGGTATTAGAACTGCTCGGACTCCGACCGCAAGGCACTGCAGAGGGTAGTGCGTACGGCCCAGTACATCACTGGGGCCAAGCTTCCTGCCATTCAGGACCTCCATACCAGGCGGTGTCAGAGGAAGGCCATAACAATTGTCAAAGACTCAAGCCACCCTAGTCATAGACTGTTCTCTCTGCTATCGCATGGCAAGCGGTACCGGAGTGCCAAGTCGAGGTCCAAGAGGCTTCTAAACAATCTACCCGCAAGCCATAAGACTCCTGAACATCTAATCAAATGGCTACCTAGACTATTTGCAGTGCCCCCCCCCCCTTCTACACTGCTGCTACTCTGTTATTATCTATGCATAGTCACTTTAATAACTCTACCTACATGTACATATTACCTCATTTACCTCGACACCGGTGCCCCTTCACATTGACTCTGTATCGGTACCCCCTGTATATAGTCCCGCTATTGTTATTTACTGTCGCTCTTTAATTATTTGTTATTTTATCTCTTACTTTTTTTGGTAGGGAATCTGTTTTTATATTTGGTGTGTCATCATAGTGGTCTCTGACTTGTGGTCAGACTCGCTCAGGTGGAACAAACTTAAATTTGCACCTTTTTCAATGCTGATTTGAATGTCATTGATAAAACATAGAGGTGTCAAAGTTTTTTTTACGCAAACATCCTTTCTGAATTTAAAAGTATCCTCGAAGTAATCATCTATTTTTTTTCAAAAGTATCTGTATTCTGATTACATTATTCTTTACTGGTAACATAAAGGCTTACAGTTACCATCTTTTGTAATCCAATACTCCCCAACCCCACTTAATACAGTTATTTTATCATAGGAGTGGCAAAAAAGCCGCTTGTGCATTGATAAGCAAGCAATATCCACAGTCGAAGTACAGATAGAGCTGGAGCTGGAATATGAAGCTAACTGCAGCTGGCTAGCTTTAGAAAACATTGAGCAGATCTAGCTTCCTTCGTAGTATACCCCTCAGGTCTGGTCAGCGTGTTTCAGTAATAGCCTATACAGGAGTGAGGCTAATCTAAATTCAGGGCTGCTTGGCAGTCGTTGTTGTGATTGCGTGACATCTACTTGTCAAATCTGCAGTTGCGATTTTCGAGGCTGCAATTAAAATTGAGACTACATAGGTCAGACATGGGAGTGCCGGTTAGGGTGTACGTGTGTCTATGTGAGACTGTGAAAGAAGGGGCTTGGGTCTTAAACTGGCCTCTGTTGCCCTGTTTACTTGCATTCCCTGGCACCATATTGGGGGTCTATATCCAGAGGGGTTCTGTTGCATTTAAATCGAGACCTCTTTTGGGTTGCTGCTCACTCTGTGCTGCTGGCTACTCAACTACAAGTCATTTTGAGTGCACCATACAGCAATGCTGCATTCAACCACTCCAGTGATCCATGCAGTGCAAAAAAAAGGAAAAGCTCAACACAAAATTCTTCCTGACTGGCCCTCCTTTGGTCGCCTCCCTCCTCTTCCTCTCTCCTGCATATTTTGTTGGGTTTGTTATCCCAGCCGAGGGCATTGATGAGACCATGGCATTGTTGCTGGAAATTACACAGGTATGCTAGCACAGGGCATTTCCATCTGAAAGGACCCATGAGCACCAACGTGTGAAGTTCATAGGAGTATGTCAAATTGGGTGTCAAATGAAAGCTAAGAGTTGATCTTTTTGAGAAATTAAGGGAAATATACATTTTTCAAAAATGTTCTGTCCTAAAAATTGGGAATTAACAAAGGCTTTGATTTCTGGTCAAATAGATGGAAAAGGGGTTTTTAGAAAACATCTACCAGAAAAAGTCTTACAAGGTATTTGAAATACATCAAAAGACAATAATGTTGAAGTAAAGACCCCTGCCAACTAAAATCAACACATATTTAGTTTTGAAGAAATGATTTGTCTTCTGTAAGTTTAAGAAACCTTGGCTTCCTTGTTCCAAAACCAAATATATTTTCTAATTTCTCTCCCTCATGAGGAGGGAGGATAATGGAAGTTCACAGAAGTAGCAAGTAATGGTAGACCTACCAATAAGTTAGTGTTTTTGCTGATATCAAGTGTGTTTAGGAATTTTTAAGTGATTAAAAAAGGAATTGAAAAATCAGTAATGGAATTACTGCAATTGAATTGGCTACAATGGCATGTACAGCTCATAACTGTTTTTCTCTTTCTGTCATCTGGTGAACAAAGCACGACTGAACTGTCTGGACAACCCCTACCTGCCTCTCTATCTCTCCGCTGCTCTCTTTTTCACAATGATCTCTTTCTCTCCAGCTAATGTCACCTCTCCTGGCTCTTACTGACACCTATCACAACACCTACCAGTCACCCTCTTTCCATTTAATGTAACAAGCACTCTCACCCACTGAACACCGACCAACACCAGACGTCCATAGACGTTGAAAAGTAGTTGAAATTTTTTCATTCGCCCTGGCCGGATCAAATCTGAACCAATCATAGACGTTTATGTTTCACAAGTTTGGTCAGCACAGTAGAGTACAGTAGAGAAAACACACACACACACTTTAACACACATACTCTAAAACACACACATTATTCTTTGTAATGTAATATTCTAATGGAGCAATGTAAATTTGTATAATGCTCAATGTTGGACGCCAGGAAGAGTAGCTGCTGCCTTGGTAACAGCTAATGGGGATCCTAAAACTAAGTACAGTAACATCACAATAAAGAAAAGCAGAGAACAGTAAAGTGCAGTACAGCACAGTAGAGTAGAGCATACTAGAGTATAGTATAAGGTACCGTACTCTACTGTGATGTCCAAACTTGTGACATAGATGTCCATGATTGTTTCAGACTTGGTCTGGTCTGGACCAAACAGATTAGGTCTTGTTTGGAGGCGGAGCTCTTTACAATAATAGCCAGGATGTAGACTAACTGCCCAGGACCCGGTTTCCGATAAGCAATGGAATTTCGGCTTACAATTTTTTGATGATGCATCTTTCCTACAACCTGAAGATAACATGCATTTCCCTAAACACCACACAGAGAGAATGGTTGCTAGTGCGTTGTTGGAGTGTGTGTTGATAGGATCTGAAGAAAGGATCTAACAATTCCTTAATACTATAATTATTTCACAATATAGACGATGGATTAGCTCCTGAAGTGATATGACCACCGATGGCTGCAAATATTGAGGTGGCTTATTCTAATGCTTACCCAATAAAAATGCACTAAATCACAGCACATCATTGAGTACGTTAGGCTACACATCATGAAATTTGTTGAGATAAATTACAGACAGTACTCTACAAGTAGCAAAATAGAACTCAATTGATGGAACATTAAATGTATTTCAATATGGTTTTAATGCTGTGATCTCGGTTTTCATTTGAAGCATATTTTTGATATGTCGCTTGTTTGTATCAATTGCAAAGACATTGGCAACTTTGTATTTGTAGTCGACTTTGTTCTGCAGTTCTACTTCATACCTTTCAGACCATCAGTACGGTTGAGAGTATGGATTATATCCCTCTCACTCTGCGTAGGTCACAGTGGGAGCACGACCACGCATGGTTTCTTATTTCTTCTCGCAAAATTGGTTTAGCCGTATTGCGAAAATGTACTGCATCTTCCCAAGTCCCGTTAGGGTAAGCTTAACTCTATGCGAGTTGAGTATACTGTCAGTCTGTCACCAACAGCATGTGGGTCACAGTGCAAGATTCGCCCTCCAAGGCTGTGTGACAGCTCTCCCCTACCTATCCCTTTTACTGGAGGATGCCGGGCTTCCTTGTCTTGTGCTGACTTAGCCCACCAGCTAGCGTATGTATTACCGTACTCCGGTGCTGACCTTGTCAAGATATCCTCCACTGCTGTGCTCGTTATAGAGGCCACCAGGCACTAGTTCTCCTTCAACTACTTAAAACTCAAACTGTTCACTTCCCTATATAACCACATCCAGGAAGGTTGTTAGCCTAGCCAGCTATAAAACATGAGATTCGCATAGCCGTATTCTGAGGTCATGACAACGATGATGAAACTGATCCACATTTTGAGAGCATCATCATCCCTACAACACCACCTGCTACGAGGCATTCTGACTGAGTCCAATGCCAGTTTTGATGACTTACTACTGCACAACCTTGTCAGATGGCTCAGCAAAGACACGGTTTTGGAATGCATTCGGGAGGAAATCTAAGCTTATTAGAGCAAAAGAGTGACATTTGCAACGTTTTCTGAGTTTTGGAAAAAAAATTGACAGACATTACATCACACCGTAATCAACTGAATGTTAAGCTGCGGGGATGGGAAAACACAGTGTGTGATATGATAACAGCAGTCCGGACTTTCCAGAAGACATTTGAGGTTTTTCAAAAATGATCTCCAGAGAGAACTTGTCCACTTCCCCAATCTTCTGATGCAAACATAGGAAGACAAAGATGTTCCCAACAATGTTGATTTCATCCTGAAGCTGATGGATAACTTCACGACTCGCTTTGATGACTTCAGTGTTGGAAGAGAAGTGCTTCTGCTCATCCAGAACCCCTTCTTGGTCACAAATGTTACAAAGCTGTCAGAAGAAGCAAAATAGATCTTCAGATGGATAGATGTTGCATCACAGCAAATGGAGTTGATTGAACTGCAAGAAAATGTGGCTTTAAAGGAGCAGGCTGGTGATTGTGACCCTGTCACATTCTGGGGAAATATGGTACCTGCAGCTGATGTCCCTGTTCTCAAGAAACTGGAACTATACATCCTGACCATGTTTGGCTCCACATACAGCGGTGAATCCGCCTACTCCACAATGAACTTTATTAAAAATAAATACCCCACCAGGTTCACCAATGAACACCTGCACCAGTGTCTCAGAGTTGCTCTCACACCATTTGTTCCAAAGTTCACAGCATTGGCAGGAGACAGTGTTCTTGGGCTGAGTGGGAGAAAACAAGGATGTCATCGAGGTAGACGAAAATGAACCGGTTCAACATGTCGTGGAGAACGTCATTAACCAGGGCCTGGAACACAGCAGGGGCGTTGGTAAGTGCAAATGGCATGACCAGGTATTTGTAGTGGCCATAGGCCACGTTGAAGGCAGTCTTCCACTAGTCCCCTGCCTGTATCCGCTCCAGATGGTAGGCGTTCCGCAGGTCCAATTTGGAGAAAACGGTGGCGACCAGGGCGGCTCGAAGGCCAAGGTGATGAGTGGTAGCGGGTAGCAGTTCTTCACCATGATGTCATTGAAGCCCCGGTAGTCGATGCACTGGCGCAGGGTTTTGTCCTTCTTCTAAACAAAGAAGAACCCTGCGCCGGAAGGGGAGGCAGAAGGACGGATACACCCTGCAGCTCGATGTAGGTCTCAATTGCCTTGGTCTCCGGACGCGACAGAGAGTGCAGTCGTCCCCGGGGCAGTGTGGTGCCTGGGAGAAGGTCGATCCCGGCATCATAGGGTTGGTGAAGAGGAAGTGAAGTGGCTAGGGCCTTACTGAGGACCTCCCGGAGGTCCTAGCACTCCGCAGGAATGGCGGAGAGGTCCAGGGCAACTTCTGATCCCACAGGAAGACATCCCGGGGCAGGTTGCGCTGACTTCAGACAATGGGCGTGGCAGAACGGTCTCCAGCCCATAATGGCACCAGCAGTCCAGTCTGAGGGGATTGTGCCGCTGGAGCCAAGAGAATCTCAATACCACGGGAAGCTGAGGAGACTTAATCAGCATAAATTGGATTGCCTCGCTGTGGTTCCCTGACACTCATAGGTTGATAGGAGTGGTATTGTGAGTGACCCGGCCTACAGAGCGGCTGTCCAGCGCTCTAATGTCCATGGGAATGGAGAGGGGCTGAGTGGGGATGCCCAGCTCGGACGCCAGGGTAGCGTCCAAAAAACTCTCATCATCCCCAGAGTCAATGAGTACCCGGAGAGATTTCGACTGGTTCCCCCACAGCAGGATAGCATGGAAAGGGATGTGAGTAAGGGGAGAAGAAAAGTTCTGTATGGCCCACCAGAGTACTCGCCCCTTCTTGATGAGCCTGGGTTTTTAATTGGCAGATAGCTAAGAAATGTCCCGTAGCTCCACAATATAGACAGCTCTGGGTATGGAGTCAGCGTAAGTGCTCAGCCAGAGTCAATCTAGCACTACCCAGGTGCATGGACACCGAAGGAGGCGAGTCAGCAGCCCTCTGTAATTCCCGAGAGAACTCGGGTGACGTTGGGTTCACTTGGACATGTAGACTTCAGGGGTCTCCGGGATTCCTCGGAGGCGAGGTGGGAATCAAGGGCGAACGAGGGCAACAGGGCACAGATTCCCTCTCCCTCCTACGTTCTCAAAGCCTCCCATCAATCCGGATGGTCAAGGCTATGATGGAGTCTAGGTCCATGGGCAGCTCCCGGGCTGCAAGCTCATCTTTGATCACCTCCGATAATCCGTGAAGGAACATGCCGAACATTTCTTCCGTACTCCAGGCACTCTCAGCCGCCAATGTGCGAAAATCCACCGTGTAGTCTGCCACACTACGGGAGTCTTGACGTAGCTGGTAGGGAATCAGTGGTGCGCACCCTATGGTTCAATACTCACACGTGACCGCAGAATTACGATATGCCTTTTCCTATCATTTCCAAAAGTTGCTTATTGCACTGCAGACGACACGCACGTTGTATATTCAGATCCACAGAACTAGACACGCACCTTGTGAACAGGCAAGACAGACAACTGCTTGGGGCCCCAGGCCGTTAGTGGGCTCTTGAGGGCTGACAAACTTTACTCCACAGCAATGTCTCAAAATGTGGCAACCGCAGTGACCACAACCCCCTCCACCTTAAACAACGAATGGATGATTTGCAATGACATCTCAGAAGTAAACCTCCCTAAAGGGGGCCCCATGAAGAGAGGGGAAACTCTCACCACCTCACCAATGTGACAATGGCGAGCGCTAGCGAGACAGAGAGAAGCAAATTTGAAGAGGCACCGGCGCCTTTCAAATCTGCTGTGTGGGAACATTTTGGATTCAACGTTCAATACGATAACGAGGTTAAGAAGACCGTAAACAAAGAAAGTACAGTCTGCAAGCATTGCTTTGTTACTGTCGGCTACTCGAGTGGAAACACTTCTAACATGTTGTGTCATTTACTCGCCATCACCCAGCCGTATCCCTTGCAGGTGGACCTGGTGCAAGGAGAGTCCACTTGTTAGCGAAAACACAACAATCTCTCACTGCTGCCTTCCAACAATAATTTAACCGAGTTACAATGTCCCCTCCCACCCACATTTCAGCAGAAAATTAATTCCCAAACTCTATGAAACATCACAGAGAGAAATTGAAAACGAATTGACACAGACATCCTATCTAGCTCTCTCCACTGATAGTTGGACCTCCAGAGGGACTCAAAGCTACCTCACTGTGACGGTTCTATATGTACTGGATTGGGAGATGAAGAGCTACGTGTTGCAAAAAGGGTGATGTGTTTAATTTTTTTCCTTAAATATAAAGATAGCAAAACCATACCGTTACTGTGGCCCACAAAACGTGATACATACCGAACCATGGGCCACTGTACTGTTGCATCCCTAGTAGGCGGAGCAGCTTACGAGCAGCCTCACTCCTGGACAACGGAGAATCAAACACCTTCCGCACTTCCAACTCCTCCAGACTGAGGCAGGCGGCGGACTGTTGCTCCCACACCACCGTAGCCCAGGTGAGTGCCCCCCCGGACATCAGCGTTGAGATACGCTATCCTCGAACAGTCCGAGGGGAACGAAGAAGCACGAAAATGAGGGAGCACTGGGAGAGAAAAGCCAGCGCTCTGGAGGAGGTAAGCGGGGTTTTCGGGACACTGGGGTAGGCTGGAAGATTACGGATGTGACCCGCCAGGGAATAGGGAATCCCAGTAGGGAATCCGCAGAATTGCTCCAGCAATGTATCGAACTCCTGGTCATGGCGTTCTGCCAGGGTATGGAGTCCCGCCATAAGACATTGCAGTAACTCCTCGTGTCTTCCAATGGTGTGTCCTTGCAAGGAGACAGCATTGTGGAGCTGGTCTTAGTTTGCTGGGTCAGTCATGGCCAGTTCGTAATATCAGAACTCAGGATAAGACCCAGATGCAGACAGCTAGAGTCACAGATGTTTAGGGGGCAGGCAAAAGACAGGTTAAAGGCAGGCAGAGGTCTGTAATCCCGGGCAGTCAATAAGGTACAGAACAGCAGGCTCAGAGTCAGAACAGGCAGAGGTTTGTAACCGGGTCAGAGTCAGGCAGGTGTAGAATGGCAGGCAGGCTCAGGATCAGGGCAGACAGAATGGTCAGAACCGGGAAAACTAGGAAACAGAACTTGAGAAAGCAGGGAGATGGGAAAACACGCTGGTAAGAAAAGACGTAGATGATTATGTTTATTACCACAGTGCCGATAAAGGGCAATATCCATCCGGACCTTTGCCACCTAGGAAATTTGTGTCGCTGGACCTTCTCAAATAGTAGTTGAGTACCCCTGGTTTAGGGGGAAATGCTCTGAGTTTTAAAGATGCTCCTACGAATGTTCTAACATTGAACTTAGCCTTGAAATGCTGTTGGGAAATCACATTTTATTTGTCACACGCACAGAATACAACAAGTGTGACTTTACTGTGAAAGACTTACTTACAAGCCCTTTCCCAGCAGTGCAGTTAAAAAGGGAGAAAATTAACAAATAGATAAAAAGAAAATAATATGTATATGTATGTAGGGGGTGAAAACAGAAAGTCCAGGTAGCCATTTAATTAACTGTCTTATGGCTTTGGGGTAGAAGCTGTTCAGGAGCCTTTCGGTCCCAGACTTAGCACTCCGGTACCACTTGCCGCACGGTAAACCTGGTTCTCAATGTTAGAATGGAAAATCATGAATCAATTATGTGTGTTTCTGTGCTTTTCTTTTAGAGCAGGTTGGTGTGCCATGGAGACAACAACCAGAGTTATGTATGTGAATCAGACCACTGCTGTGGAGAGTCTCAGTGCTGCAGCTACTACTATGAGCTCTGGTGTGAGTTACCAGCTTCCTTCTCTCTGCTCCCCTTTCCCCCTTGTCTTTTCTCTCCCTGTACTATTCCATGTCTCCTCTCCTCCATACAGTGTATGCCTAACCAGAGTTATTTGTGTGAGCCTGTTGCTATCTCCTCTGTTCTGCTCTCCCCCTCTATCCTCTCCTCATATCATATTCCCTGTCTATCCTCTGTCTCCATAGGTTGTGTAACTCTTAAATTAATAATGTGAGAGGGTAGCTCTAGTTGTTTACAGGCAGGGTTGTAGTCTCATGTTACTGGTGCAGTCCCTTTTTATAATAACTCAAGACTGACTGCATGGGCTTTAAAGGTGCTGAGTCTGGAGCAGTTTTTCATTTGTTGTTTTAGCCTATGTTGCGCTCAACAAATGATCCTGAGCACTGAGGTGTGTGTGTCAGAGGTTTGAGACCTACAGATCTGTTGGAAATGGATGCTATTGCATTAACACATAGCTCTGTTTTCAGGGTTCTGGTTGGTGTGGACTCTCATCATCATATTAATGTGCTGCTGTGTGTCTCAGCACCGGCGCTACAAGCAGAGCTTCCAGCAGCAGAGGAGACAGAATGAGATCAACCTCATTGTATACAGAGAGGCCCACAACAACACACAGCATCTCCCCCTCTATCTCAGTGAGTGCCAATGTCTGTCTGTAGCATTTGTATGCGTGACACATTATTGATATCCTTTAGTAGTGGTTTCTTTGCAGCAATTCGACCATGAAGGCTTGATTCATGTAGTCTCTGAACAGTTGATGTTGAGATGTGTCTGTTACTTGAACTCTGTGAGGCGCAATCTGAGGTGCAGTTAATTGCCGATTTCTGGAGCTGGTAACTGTAATGAACTTATCCTCTGCAGCAGAGGTAACTCTGGGTCTTCCTTTCCTGTGGCGGTCCTCATGAGAGACAGTTTTTCCAACTGCAGTTCTGTACATTTTCCCTATTGACTGACCTTTATGTCTTAAAGTTATGATGGACTGTCGTTTCTCTTTGCTTATTATTTGAGCTGTTCTTGCCATAATATGGACTTAGTCTTTTACCAAATAGGGCTATCTTCCGCATACCAATCCTACCTTGTCACAACACAACTTATTGGCTCAAACACATTAAGGAAATAAATACCATAAATTAACTTTTAACAAGGCACTCCTGTTAATTGACATGCATTCCAGGTGACTACCTCATGAAGCTGGTTAAGAGAATGCCAAGAGTGTGCAAAGATCTCTTTAAGGCAAAGGGTGACTACTTTGAAGAATCTCAAATATAAAATATATTTTGATTTGTTTAATTTAAATGCGGAAGACTTATTTCAGTTGAAGGTATTCAGTTGTACAACTGACTAGGTATCCCCCTTTCCCTTAATACTTTTTTGGTTACTACATGATTCCATATGTGTTATTTCATAGTTTTGATGTCTTCACTGTTATTCTACAATGTAGAAAATAGTACAAATAAAGAAAAAACATTGAATGAGTAGGTGTGTCCAAAGGATTGACTGGTACTGTATATCAAGACATTTCAATTCATATCCGCTCCTTCCCTTTCTCGTTGTATAGGATTCCTGCCTGACTACATGCTGCCAACCTATGAGGAGGTAGTTGACAGCACTGCCACTCCTCCCCCTCCCTACAGTCCCCCTCCAGTTAGCCTCTCTGTCCACCCAGCACCCTGACTGCCCTCGTCCTTCCCCCAGACCACCACCACATACCCAGACACAACCCCCACTGCGGCCCCCCGTGTCTACACAGGGGGAGCATGGCAATGGTTTCCCTGACAACAATAACTTGGCGTTGGGCAGGTAACTGCGCTTTACAGGCGACTCGGCAATCGAGATGTGTGACAACCAGGAACTCTGGGAGGGAGGAGGAAGACACATGCTGGGAAGGGAGGAGGAAGAAAACATCTGTGATAGATGCAGACCCCAGATTCAGATCCACACAGACACCAATATACACACAGACATAGAGACTCAGAGTTGATCCCCCAAACCTGTGAGTGAGAGGTGTGTGTGTGTGTGCCTGTGAATGTGTCCCTCCTTAGAAGAAAGTAGCACAATGCTTGCATCACAATGTGCATTCCTCTGTAATGCAGCCGTGCCATATGTAGCCATATCTTAAGGTGGTGATGCACTGACTCTAAAAGCCTGGAGTCTCACTGCTGTGCCACACAAAGGCCAATAGATTATAGAGTTCAAATGATGAATTTATGCCATGTCGAACTGAATAGAAACTAAAAGCGGGCTGGCACGGTTGAGAGCTTTGCTGGAGGTACACATTGGTTTCATAGAACCGCTTTCAACACTGTAGACTTCCTCATTGGTTTTGGGTCGAATTCAGGCATATATATAAAATCGTTGATTTATTCAGACAAGACATAAATGACTAAATGAGATACACAGTCTAACATCAACATATGATGTAGGAATATACACAACCGGAATGAACAAAGCAAGAGAGATGCGCCAAGAAGGATTACAAGGTATATTCTTATTTTTCATTTTTAGATTACCATGGAGCATCATCGTCTGACCTCATGTTAAAGAGACACCACGTTTATTGCACAAAAACTCACACACCTATGCAGTGCGGAGGTTAATGTTTGAAACGGTGAATATGACCGGTTTAATGTGTCTCGGTTATTGTAATGTGTCTTCAGAACTCCCTTTTACTAAGGAATCACGAAGTCTTGTTACGTAGCCTTTCTGTAATATATTATATGATTGAATAGCCTACGCTTAGATTAATACTGTGTAGCCTTATTGGGAACTGTGTTTCACATATCTCTATAGAGTAGTAGAGCAGCTCCCAGAGGCCATGATTGTACTTCCGATGTGGTTTTATTTATTATTATTATTATAATTATATATATATATTTATATATAACAATAATTCTCTAAAGAAAAGTAAAAGAACATTGAAGTAATATATATATATAAAAACATTCGCTACACATTAATTGAGTTTCAAAAGTTAAAATAAATAGAATAAGGTCAGGGGTTACAGTTGTATAAACCTATGGTAGTGTTGTAAGAATACAATGTTTATATAAAAAAAAGGTTTTGACTAATTCTAGAGATTTTATAAAATATTGTATTTCAAGTAAAAATATATTGCATTTGGGAACAGATTTCCAATATGTGTTTTTGTGAATACAACATTTACCAGATAGAGTGAAGAAATTAATGACTAATTCAGCTGTTTTGTTTTCATTTGAGTAATAACAATAACAATAACAACATTACATCTTTCATTGTAGATACATGGGTCTTATTAATGAAATAAAACATGTAATTACTTAACTCGCTCCAAAATAACTTCACAGAGTTTCCGATGTGGGTGTGGTAGCGAATCAACCTTTATTTGTATGAGAGGCGAAGCCCAACTTGGCCAAAAATCTGTCTTCTCCAGCAGGTTGCAATGTTTTGTTTCTTTCACAAAAGCGATGCGTTTTTGTATGGAGGTCAATGAGAGGCCATGTGAGTTTTATTTTATCAAAGTTTCGTAATGCTTAGGTTGTTACTAGTGTACTGATAAAAGTCGGTAGGACACGTGACATCTCGGCAACTTTGAGATAAAACACTTTATATCGAAGTTGTCTCAAGATTACTTTGCATATTCATGACATGAGCTTCTTTCTCCATTGAAAACAGGCAGTTGACGTCAACAACAATATTGAAAACTAAATTAAAATAATGAGATGTATCCACCAATCCAAATAGAGGAATAGGTCGCATACACACATTTAACAGATGTTATTGAGTGTGTAGCGAAAAGCTTGTGTTCCTAGCTCCAACAGTGCAGTCATATCTAACAATTCACAACAATACACAAATCTAAAAGTAAAAGAATGGAATTAGGAAATATATAAATATTAGGACGAGCAAAGTCCAGAGTACAAATACAGTGTGTGTGTGTATATATGTTATACAGTATTTGGGTGTGTATATGTGTGATGGGCATTATAGACATTATAGACATTATGGATAGAATATTTAGTGTATCTGTAGAATACGTAGGATAGAATAGTATACATACAGCAATCATGGAATAGGATGGTATTGACTAGAATACTGTATATACATATGAAATGAGTAAAGCAGTTTAAAGTGACCAGTGTTCCATTATTAAAGTGACAGTGTTCCATGTCTATGTACATTGGGCAGCAGCCTCTAAGGTGCAGGGTTGAGTAACCAGGTGGTAGTCAACTAGTGACAGTGACTAAGTTCAGGGCAGGGTACTGGGTGGAGGCCGGCTAGTGATGGCTATTTTAACAGTCTGATAGCCCTAACTTGAGCCCTCACTTGAGAAATACTGCACCGAACATCTTAGTTAGATGTAAAATGGCACAACTAAGTTTTCCTCTGCAAAAACGTCAAAATTAATGACGGATTTCGAGTTATCTTAGATTAATTCTGACTATTATGAGGAAGTGTATACTGGCTACGGCGTCTCAAGATGGACAAACAATACTACTGTCGCTTTTTCTAGTTTTTCAAGTGAAGATATTTTAAGGGAGAATGCAAGCTAGCCGAACTGGAGCATGCAGAAGCTTTTTAACTCTTTCAACATCTGTATCCATGGGAGCAAGTTTGGTTTTAGAAGTGGGGGGGACATTTTTGTTATTAATATTATTATTACTATTATTATTTTTAGCCAGTTGGATAAACACTCCATTACAGACTACCGACCGCTCGGAGGCGTCCGCATGGTCCTAAAGCACACCGTTTCCTCGTTTTGTATCACATTCCAATGATAAAACTGTGGGGGACATGTCCCCAGTGAAAGTTGCACCTACCTGTATCCACTGGTGTACTTAAAAACTGTTTTCTGTTGCAAATGTTGTATTGCAGGAGTGATGCTACCTTGTAGTTCTCTATACCATATGACAAATGAGCAATGGCTAGTCTCACTTTTACATATGCAAAGCTCTGAATGCAAAGCTCTGAATGTGGCATCCATAGACAGACCACTCTCCGCTGAGTCGGCAGAAAGTGGATGTTTCTGGTTTTCAGGGATACAGTATTTTCAACCTTACTGCTGTGGCCCCTGAAAAACAAAAGCGAGGTGTCTCAAGTGTGCATGGCCAGAGCTCTATATAGACCATAATTATTGGCACCCTTGATAAAGACCATAAAATAAATATGCTAATAATGAGCTATATTGTATGCTAAAATATAGGGTTCAAAATTATTGCCACCTCTGTTTTCAATAATCTAGCACCCTCCCCTTGCAAGGATAACAACACTGAGCCTTTTTATAATATGTTTTATGAGATTGGAGAATACATTGGGAGGGATCTTAGACCATCCCTCCATACAGAGTCTTTCCAGGTCCTTGATATCTTTCTGCTCTAATGGACGGCCTTCTTCAATTCAAACCACAGGTTTTCAATGGGGTTCAAGTCCGGAGACTGAAATGGCAATTGTGAAATGTTGATTCTGTGGTCAATTATGTGTGCTTGTGGTTATTGTCTTGCTGAAAGATCCACGTGTGGCCAAGTGCCCGCCTCCTGGCAGAGGCAAACAGGTTTTTATCTAAAATGTCCTGGTAAGTTACTGGGTAAAGTTAATTACAGTTGAAGTCTGAAGTTTACATACACCTTAGCCAAATACATTTAAACTCAGTTTTTCACAATTCCTGACATTTAATCCTAGTATAAATTCCCTGTATTAGGTTAGTTAGGATCACCACTTTATTTTAAGAATGTGAAATGTCAGAATAATAGTAGAGAGAATGATTTATTTCAGCTTTTGTTTCTTTTGTCACATTCCCAGTGGGTCAGACGTTTACATACACTCAATTAGTAGTCGGTAGCATTGCCTTTAAATTGTTGAACTTGGGTCAAACTTTTTGGGTAGCCTTCCACAAGCTTCCCACAATAAATTGTGTGAATTGAGTCAGGTTTGTAGGCCTCCTTGCTCGCACACAACTTTTCAGTTCTGCCCACACATTTTCAATAGGATTGAGGTCAGGGCTTTGTGATGGCCACTCCAATACCTTGACTTTGTTGTCCTTAAGCCATTTTGCCACAACTTTGCAAGTATGTTTGGGGTCATTGTCCATTTGAAAGACCCATTTGCGAACAAGCTTTAACTTCCTGACTGATGTCTTGAGATGTTGCTTCAATATATCCACTTAATTTTCCCCCTGATGATGCCATCTATTTTGTGAAGTGCACCAGTCCCTCCTGCAGCAAAGCACCCTCACAACATGATGCTGCCACCCCTGTGCTTCACAGTTGGGATGATGTTCTTCGGCTTGCAAGTGTCATGACGTTGCCCTCTTTGGGTACAGCAAGCCCCGTCCCCCTCTCCCTGCCTCCCCTGCCTCCTTCTACTAGGCTGCTGTGGTCAGAGAGAGGTCGTAAATTCCTGAGAAGACCCTGCCACATGGCCACACAGTATAAGAGGCAGAGTGAATTTTCATAGAGAACAAAGGAATTTCTTCCACCTCACGAAACTTGAGGTACGAACAAATTTCATGTTCCCGGGAAAGTATAAAAGATCGGTGAAGAATCCAGCTACGAACTGGTGGGTTTGTTACAACTTGGGGAAGCTCATGGGAGACGGTGTGGCCACATTACCATAACAATGTTTATATAATAGCCTCAGATATGAGGTTTACATCTAATTGTTGTATAAGATGAATGAATGAGTATGATACTGTTTGTAAAATTGTGTAATATGATTTTGGACTGTTTAATAAAGGAAAATCTAATTCCCTTTTGATTTGAGCTAAATCAGAGGACCGCCCCTGAGCCCAGTTAGGGTCTGGCATCCTGGGACAGTCCCTTTTCTGCAATTCTGAATAAAACCCAACTTTGAGAAATTATCACCAGACCATGTTTTTCTCCATTAGGAGGGGACAAAGGTTGCAGACCATTGCTGAATCTTTTAACCATACCACGTGGTTAAACTCTTAGACTATCGATACCGACAGAATAAGAACAAGTCTATATTAATTACGAGAGAGAGAGAAGGACAATAATACAAAAGAAACAACTTTTCACCAGCGATCAAGACGACACACTGAGCGTAAATATATATATTGATTGTGTAGCCGATGTGAAACGGCTAGCGAGTTAGAGGTGGTGCGAGCTAGTGGCGTTTCAATCAGTGACGTCACTTGCTCTGAGACCTTGAAGTAGTGGTTCTCCCTCTGCAAGAGCCGTGGCTTTTGTGGAGCTATGGGTAACGATGCTTCGAGGGTGACTTTTGACATGTGCAGAGCGTCCCTGGTTCGCGCCCAGGTCGGGGTGAGGGGACGGACGTAAAGTCTGTCCCCTTACCCCTTACAATTGCAATTGTTCCCGAATGAGTGAGCGTTCATGTGCAATGGATTAGCGTTTCAATTGTTATAATTATCAACTCTGTAGTCACTCCTCATTTTGTCCACCAAGCCGCGATGCCGGTTTAGCCCACTAGGGCACATTTCCTATCATTTCTTGTAACCATATTTACTTTGTTGTTTTGTTTATGCATTTCTGTGAATTACTTAGTAATATATAAATGATTTAAGACAATTGATGTATGGATGACTCATAGTGAAGACTGGGTTCGTGCAGATAACCAACAATTAACGACGTTTGGAATGAGACTAACGTGAGGTAAAGTAAATAATTAATCAGAAGACTATGGATCAGATATGAAAATATCTGAAAGGTTATATTGGGAAAGTATAACCTTGTAATCTGATTATTTTCCTTGGTGCCCAGACTTCCTAGTTAATTACAGTTACATGATTAATCAGTCTAATCGTTTAATACTAATTACAGAGAATCTTTGATAAAACTAAGTCTTCAATTTAATGATAGTAAAGACACGACACAAGCGTCCCATTTTTCCCTCTAAACATAACGATGGTCAGTAAGGCCAAGCAGTTCTATTTTTGTTTCATTAGACCAGAGGACATTTCTCCAAAAAGTACGATCTTTGTCCCCATGTGCAGTTGCAAACCGTAGTCTTGCTTTTTTATTGAGGATTTGGAGCAGCAGCTTCTTCCTTGCTGAGCTGCCTTTCATGTCAATATACGACTCGTTTTACTGTGGATACAGATAATTTTGTACCAGATCTGAATCTCATCTAATACCTATGGCAAAATCTGACAACAGCATTAAAGAATTGAACAATTTGCAACTGAAGAATGGGCTAAATTGGCAGTAGAAAGTTGCAGCTACAAGAAGCATTATTCGGTAGTTATCTTGGCCAAAGGCTGTGGACAACCAAGTACTTGCTCCAAGGTGCCAATAATTATGTTAATGCAATTTGTTTTTATTTTCAAAATAAAAATGGTAAACTTAAGGTTCCCTTAAAAAAAGTGGGTTCTGCAATGTTGAAAATCCAATTACAAGGTGTGGAGACAGTTATTTTTTTATTTTAAATTTCAATGTATTTTAGAAGAACTACGGAATTATTTTAGAAAAATACCAATATATTTCTTCCAATTGAAGAAGCCATTGGTGCTAAATTGCATTTTGATCTTTTCCTCTTTGTTATCATCTGCTGAAGGAAATTGCAATTTATATTTCATTGATAATCTTTTGTACAAAAACTCAGCCAAATGAATAGATATTAAAGAATGCTGAATATGACATGTGCTTTATGCTGTTGACATTTATTTGTCAGAGAGGCCATTTTGTGAGTGTGTCTTACTTGGAAGGACAGTATATTGTTAGGATGCCAGCGCCACTAAGGGGACTTCTCTGCAAGAATACGCTCTCACTTGGATTTTCTCTGTAGCTGGAAATACTGTGGTTAGTTTTATTGACCAAACATCAACACAGAGTGCTATATGATTTTTTTATTCATCACTAAAAGACAGTATTATGTAAAACAGTAGTAACAGGGAATACATTAGTACAGCTCATTAAGGCAAAAAATATACAGCATTGTTCAACATCAATACACATGCATCAGTGAAAAATAGCAGTCATTACAAGGGCTGTCTCTGCGTAATATATCACAACCTTAGTTCACGCCTGTTTCCATGTTCTATGGTGCATTCGAGAGCTCTCTGAAATGTGGAAATACGAGTTCCCGACTCCAAAATAGCCAGTACAATGCCCTCCAAGTTCCAAGTGAGAAACTCAGGCCAGAATGATGATACCTGAGTATCATCGAGTTCTGACGTTTCATCAATGACCTGTCACCTTTGCGACCAAAAGATGGTAAAACAATGCCTTTAGCTATGTGGATAAAGAAGCTACTTTGACCAATACAGTCTATGGTTTGACACATTGTCAGCTAGTTAACCAACGTATTATTAGCAACACTATCTTGCTTAGCTCTCTAGCTAAAAATCTAATTCATTGTAGAGTTGTACCAACCTCAAAAGCACTAGAACGCATTTATATCATCTTCACAACTTGACCAACTGGAGCTGAGATTCCAAGGTCAATTCGAATGCACCACTATTAGTGTTTAAACATTAACACCCATGCATGTCATTAGGTAAGGGTGGGGGTGGAGGGGGGGTCTAAGAGGTCTGGAGATGGCTCTTCTCCCAGCCTGCTCTTGGTGTGGCATTGACCTTGTATTTGACCGGCTGGAGGACTACCCCAAACTTTCCTTCCAGGCTGGGCAGTGGCTGGCCCGGGGACACGGTCATAGTTAAACGCTGAAGGATCCAGGAGAGGAAGAGGAAGATCTCCATCTTAGCCAGCGCCTCCCCCAGACACACTCTCACCCCTGCCCCAAACGGCAAGTAGCTGGGCGAGGGGATGCACAGACCTGTCCCCTCCTCGTTCAGGAAGCGACCTGTGGAGACACAAGAGAGAAAGACTGAAACACAGAAAACTGAGGACACAGGGAGGACTGAGGACACTAATACACAGAGAATGAGGTATAAATAGTCTATTAACTTGAGACATTCTCACCAGGGTCAAACATCTCTGGGTTCTTCCACTCCTTCTCATCGTGATGCAGGGACCACAAGTTGATGATGATGCGAGCACCTTTCCTAACAGTGAACTTGCCAATACTGCAAATTAAATACATACAGAAACAGAACGGAGTGAACTTGCTATCAGTACAAAGAAACGTCTTTAGATCAAAACAGTAATGTCTGTGTACCTGGTGTCTGTTTGGGCTACATGGGGGATGAGTAGAGGGGCAACAGGCCGGATGCGTAGCACCTCTCTAATGGTGGCCTCCAGGTAGGGCAGGCTCCCCCTGTCACTGAGCTGGGGGGTTCTGTCTCCCCCCACCACACTGTCCAGTTCCTCCTGAATTCGCTTTTGTACCTGTGGATGGTGGATGAGGTAGGCAATTGCCCATTTTAGGACTGTTGACGTGGTTTCCACTCCGGCTCCAAATATGTCACCCACGGTCATGAGCAGGTGGTCTTCACTAAGGCCCACGGTCTCCATGGTGATCTCGGCAGTGTTGTTGTTCTCAGCACTGCGTTTGGCCCTTAGCAGGGCGTCCAGCAGGTCTCTCTGTTCATGATCGCTGTAGTCCGACTGTTGAGGAGGATAACGTAAAGCACGGCCATACACCATGGCCTGCTGCAACTGGTATTTCCCTGATATTCATAAAAAATGATGAGGTACAATAGATACTTTCATCTATATTCTATTTATATAGAGGAAAGTACCTACTGTACCTACCTGCTGTAGCCTACCTTGTGTTCCTCGTATTTTTTCTGAAGCAGCTTGTCTCTGATTGACACACACTGCTTTAGGAGACGCAGGTCTGCGTTGGGAAAGACCTAAGAGGGAGAAAAGAAGACGTGTATAGAGGCACTGAGGAAACCTGAGAGATGTACTGGTCCATTCCATCCAGGGGGCTATAAACAACAAGTTGCACTGTACCTGTAGCCATGGGAAGATGTCCACCAGACTGTCCTTAGCGACCGTATCCACGATGCCCTGGCTGAACTGCAGCATGGCCTCAAACTCGGGGTCGCCGCGGCAATAGGAGGAGCTGAAGCAGAGAGAGCAGACCACGTTGGTGACAGCTCTTGTCAGCTCTGGGGACAAGTCCAACGATGCACTTCCTGACTCTCGCAGAGTGTCACACAGGGAGAGAGCTTCCCTACAGACTGGAGAGAGAGAGAGAGTGAGAAAGAGACAGGGAGAGGGAGAGAGAGAGAGACACAGAGACACAGAGACAGAGAGGGTTTCTCAGTACACCTGAATCAAAGTGGTCAGATTCAACAACAAATTGTTATAATGGATATAAACTTTGTTTGGTACTCACTAATCTTCTCGATGGAGGCAGAGCCCTCACCAAACATACACAAGGCTCCATGCACTGTTTTACGATGAAATCTCCAAGTGGCACCGTAGTCTGCAAAGGCAATATCTTTACCGTCCCTCGTCAACAGGTCTGTGGTTACCTTGTTAAGAACAAATATTTTATTATGTAGGCTAGGAGAGCATAAGGAGTGAGAAATGCCAATCAATGATTATGTAACAAATGTTAACTGTAAAAATTCACTGCATTACACATTACATTTATTTTAATGTACATTTCAGGCACAATTATATCAATGTTATTATGCATCAAAGACAAGCAAATAAGTGATCAGGCTGACTTTAAATTGTCTCTGTCATATAGAATAGAATAAAACAAGTTCAAGAAAAAATAACCACTCACTGTTCTGGGTCTTCCTGCAAAGATTTTCCCCTTTTTAAGGAGGACCTCTTTGGCGTGCTGGTGGTGGTTGACAAGGATGACTGTGTGTGGGCCCATCATTAGAGAATAGGTCTGTCCATACTTCTGCTGCAGCTTCTGGAAGAGGACATGCGGTGCCTGATTGCTTCGCAGGCTCAACAGGCTCCCGATGAGTGGGAACGCGGGCAGGCTCGGAGGGCCCCCTCTGGTCTCCAGGGACCTTCGAAGTTTCACCTGCAAGAGCAGTAGACCCAGCCCGACCACAGAGAATACACACATGCACAAAAACCACGCCATGCTGTATGTTGGGCCAAGAGGGGCTGGCGTCGTTATCAGAGCGTCACTGAACTTCGATAGCAACAGCACTGAGGAGCAGAGGGGTTTTATACGGCTCCTTCAATGCCATACCTTGACCCTGCATATTTTAAGCTTAGATATCTTTAACAGCTCATGCCAATTTAAACAAGATAAGCTTGTTTAACTTGGATTAATCCCACTAAAGATGTTTGATAAAATAATATATATTGTTGCAAATAGACTATAATAGGCTAACGAAATACAACAATTAATAAATGAATTAACTAACTGTTTAACTGCTTTTTTAAAACTGTTTTATGCATAAAGGAATGCCTATTATAGGCAAGAGACACCAATAGCCTAACCTTATAATGGCAATGGACTTTTGACAATTATTTTCTGGGGTTTCAAAGATGTTTTGGCTGTTTAAGAGTGGGCGTTTTCATGACAAGCTGCAATTCCGTAGTCATAACACTGCAATCACCGATAGAACAATGAGCCAGATGTTCACCGGATGTATCAATCTGAAGCATCCGGTTTGCGTTTCCAAGAGGAAGCCCAGTGCCCAGCAGTGGGAGAAGATGGCTTTCTCAAAACTAGAATTTGTTACGAACAGAGTGGACTAAGTTTTGTAGACTTTACCCTTTGCAAAAGTTTCAAAGTAGGCGTTTCCTATTGGAAAATGCAAATACATCCATAGAATGTGCCAATAGGATCTTGCCAGCTAGTGCTTGGCTCTGCACAACCCCAAGCTTGTCCTGCCCACTATGATTAATTTGCTGCGATTGGAAACGACACTGTATGGTCTATCTTGTTTGTTTATAAAAAAATCTTTGCTGCAATGGCTTCCGTGGAGTCGCAACCACGGTTTGGTCAATCTGTCAAAGGATTGTTGTCTGATAAAGTGGGCTCCTGCAGCGGGGATGTGATCGCCCTGACTCGCCAGGTGCTAAAGGGATCACGGAGTCAAGAGGTAAAGCTGGAAATCGATTAGCACCTTATTGTGAGACCTTGCTGCATTTGGTTAGCTAGCTGGTTGCCCCACAACGACAGCTAACGTTAACTAGCTAGCAAGAAAAGCCATAGAATCGCTGACCAACTGATGTTAGCTAGCTAAGGTTATTGTGTCTAGCTAACGTTAACTAGTAAGTTAGGCTGGACAAAGCTAGCGAGCTCATTTGTATAGCAGCTACATCACATGATGGGTGCATCTCAATATGCCCGACCCACTATCTAAATTCCTTTGGTCATTTTCTTAACTACTTCACTTGCCTCTTTCATTTATGTCTTGAACTATGGCTACCATTCTCACTGGTCCAGTTTCTTACTATATCATTATGAAGGGAAGGGAGGGGAGGGGAGGTGAGGAAAGGAAGCCACTTTAAACTATTTACTCAATGTCTCGTTCAGCTTCTGGGACAGGCTGCCAGAAACATGGTCATTCAGGAGGACGCCATTCTGCACTCAGAGGATGTAAGTAGTACTGGGATCCAGGTCCACACTACAGTAGCTCAACTAACAGGAGCTGTGTTCACCCTGATCTAGCACTGATATTGTTGGACTACAAAAACATAATTTGTTTGTTTTACAGAGTTTGAGAAAAATGTCCATCATCACCACCCATTTGCAATATCAGTAAGTTATCCCCAGTTTATTTTGGACAAGATGACCAATGTGCATCCGGTAATCATGATAGTCAGAATTGATTCTCATGTGCCATTTGTGTATTGCTATGCTTGGATAATAAACATTGACTAGGGAGATGACTATCATACTTTACATGGATCTTTGTTTTATCTTCCAGACAAGAGGCCATCCAGAAGAAGTAAGTCAAAATATGAACTTTGTTTGTTAGTCGACCTGCATCACTGTCCAAATAGTCATAACACTACTTGATGACGCAATCGACCATATCTCCCCTTGCTTTCTCCACAGTGTGGAACACTCCAAAAACCTTCAGGATCAACTGAGGCATTTACTGAAATGAAGTGTCTGCACCGAGACACTTAAATGAAAGACTATGAGCTGCTCCTGTCTGTTACCATGTTGCTTCTTCTGAGAAAATATGTGCAGACCCCCCCCTCCCCCCCCCTCCCTCTCCCTGCTGCAACCTTGGGACAACATTTCCCGGGAAGCCCAATTCCTCATTGAAACTAGTGGAGAACCCCCCTTACAATGATCTCAAACTGTGTTTTTAATACACAATGAAATTAAACACAGACTACCCCTTGCTAATCAGAACTCTCAGGTATGTTGTGGTGGGCTGTCATTACAATTGCTTCACAGGAACCTAACCAGCTGAGCTAACAATGTAACAAATGTATAACATAATCCAACAGGCTCCACATTACAAGAATCGCAGTACCCCCTGGTGCATTGTTCATTTATTTAGCCATTTAATCAATTTTTGAAGAAAAATCTAATTTTTCCACTGCTTTCATGTGTTTTGAAATGAGAGCTTGAATAAAGTGTCCCACTCCACAGCAGTTGCTTTCCATTGGAGCACTGCGATTGGTTGGCCAAAACTCTGGGGCGGTGCTTGGCGAAGGGTAAATTCTATCAGAATGTTCTCTAACATTGCACCTTCCTGATGTAGCCCCTGGCCTTTTGGACTGGAGGCTGGCCTGGAAGTCTCCCTAGGTACATGCTGTTCTTAAGAATATGCATACCAGCATATGGTGCTCTTACCCTGCATATTAGTGACTCTTATTTATTAAAGCCCTACTCCAGTCTCCATTTTAGCTCATTTATCACATGATTTACTTAACAAAAGGCCTTTCCTCTTTTGGTCTTTATTCTTGCAAGCAAGGGGGAGGCCAAACACATCAGAAGGCACCATCAGACCAATGACCTACTCCATTGGAGATTCTTGTTTGGGCAAAATACCGTCCTCCCCTCTGTGACCCGGAAACCAATAAGTGGTTGAGGAGTGTGTCATTTCATTAGTAGGCAAACAGAATAGTGTCCTCCCCCGCCTACCTTTTCATTGAGGATACTTGTGTATCCTACAACAGAAGAGTTTAGAAAATCTGCCACACCTTTGAATCAGCTTTTGTTTTGGCAGAGGAGAAAGATGCACACACACAAAAAAATGTTTTAATCACTTAACATACTTATTTTGGGATCAACCCTGTAAACATCATTGAATGTCATTTCAATATGAATTGTGTTTTTTACACTGGATCTATAACATACTTAATAATGATTGACGTTAGCCTATTTATTGTGAAAGTATTCAGGTCGATATATTACCTATACATTTTGAAATCTGTATGTCCACATTGTAGCCATTGTATCGACATCTGGTAGTAAAATGTCTTACCTGTCCACTGTGTCTGCATTGTGACCAGATATCCTAGTCCCTCATTTGCAAATGATTTCATTCACAGACACATTGAAGCCATAAATCAATTGCATCACCTGTTGATGATTTTAAAGAGCTGGATAATGATGATTTAAATGGTTTTACTGTTCAGGCCTCTTCGATATCCAGACAAGCTCCATCTCCTAATCTACACCTGTAAAAATGTTGGTACAATCACAATGTGGACAAGATCAGGACAAAGGATGCATGCTAGAACCAGGTATAAATAGGGCTTTAGAGAGTACACAGGGTAGTAGATAGAGTTTGGATAAGGGATGAGAAGTCATTCAATTTCAATAAGGAAGCATATCGTATTTAACCTTGATTAGCTTGCTAATAGTGGTATTAGAGCTAGCAGTCAGGGTACATTAGGTACATTGAAATGTGAGTGGTCTTTAAACTTCCTCAAACTTGGCATAAAAGAGGCTGCCATGGCAACAGTATCAGCAACCTTCGAAGGCTAAGCAGCTGGCTGTCCTAGACCGTGACCCCGAGTGTCGTCAAGGGGAGGTTTGCATCTCAATGACCTACTCTCACAAGGGCCAAGTAAAGTTTTGCAAGTCTCGTGTATTGTGCATGTGCTATATCATGCACACTAGGAAAGAAGTGGTGTGACTCGAGGGCTCTAGAGAGGTTGGCGTGTTGGGGACGAGCACTCCATTTGAGCTCCATGCAACTACTCCAGCCAACTACTCCAGCCAAGATCTGAAACCTTGAGAATGTTCTTGCTGAGGGAAGAACAATGCCACTTTATCAGCCCCAAGGCCTGTCAGGCTGCAATGATTAATATGCACAGCGACCTCCTGTCACCTACCTCTATTATATAAAGGTTTGCTGAAGCAAATGTGCAGACACTATTTTTGATTAAACTAGACATAAGAAATGTAAAGCAAAGTACAAATAAATGTATAATGACCTGCTTATTTCTATGTCATATACCTCAATTGCAATCAATAACCCTAGAAATTGCTGTCACCTCAGCACCTGAATAGTCCACAAACTATCCCTGCTCTTTCTCAGATGTTTGTCTCCCCCTGTTGGTATGATATTGTAAGCCACTCAATGGAGTAAAAGGTTTGACATTACACAGTAATTCCAATCTATTGCGACGGCGCATTACATTTTATTTAACATCAAAATGGATATTCCTCCAAGTAAAATTCTCAGAAACAAATTCCACACTTAAACAGCAACTGCAGAACATGCACAAAATGTTTTCAAGAAAATACATTTTCATAAATTGCTTTAAATCCATTGGCACGGTTTAGTCGTCTCACATTCCACAGTGAATTCAAAAAGCAGCTCCAAACTCAACAGATTCAGATCATGCACAAAAATTATAAATCTTAAAAAGTTGGAAAACATATTTAAAAAAAATAACAGCATGACATTCATTGGCACAGTTAGCGTTGCTTTTATACAGTAGGTAAATCCGCCACAAGGTAAAGGGATTCTGAATTGAAACATTTGAGTTAATGGTAGTTTTCAAACTTCCAGTAGAGGGAGTCAGTCCAGTTCCATACAGTAGGACAAGACTGTACAGTAACAGCTATTAAAACAAACAAACAGCCAATCATATGAGCACATAGCTTACGGGCATAGTAAGATCTTTGACCCACATTAAGGGGAGGGGTTAGAAATAAACGTGAGGGCAACTTGGACCAGTTTACGGGTCATGCTACGCACCATAATAAACCATAAACACTCATACTTAACCGTACACCCAGAGACACTCGGTTAGCCGATACTATTGCAGAAATAAGAAAATGATTCTTGCAGTGCAGAATTTCACCTCTTATATAAAAAAATATTCATGCAGCTGAATACTTACAGTTGTTAAGCCTGTTTTCTGCGGAAGCGCAGATGCATTTCAATACCATGTTTTTCAGGCTTTCAACAAAATGCCTGCAATTTGATGAGTTTTAAGCATGTCTCTGGTTATAGATACTCCGGGAGCATGCTGTGAACTTAGGCAATGTCATTGAACTACAGCCATTTGAAATGCGCATAGAAGAGGCCTACAACATCAAAGCCCTTCAGAACACTTTTACAGTAAATAATACAAGCAGCTTTTACCAGGACTGTCTTCCCTTTCAAACATTATTCAAAAGACACACAAAAATATACTTATCTTGTATATACATTGTCTCACAAATCCAGACCAGACTAGGGCAACAACAGTTTTATAGGGCTGATATACACAGCATTTCTTGATACAGAAATGGTCTGAATTAAAATGATAATACAGGGTATATTATTGCCATAATCTGTATAATGTGTAGGGCACTAAGTAGAGACAGGGACTCTGATTGGCTGAGCTATGGAATACAACTGAATTCTGGGAAATGTAGTCTATTAGTCAGTGGGGGATGGTAAATTAGTAGGAGGAATCTGGTAACTAGAGCAGGTAACCAGATGCCAAAAGGAGAATTGCGGCTTCTGCCGGTTGCTCTGGATCTGCAGCTGCTGTGTAACGTCACGTAACGTGATACATTTATTTGTCACATTCCTCAGACAGATGTGTACTGTACCACAGCAAAGAACAGGAAGGCCCACACACAGTTTATGCACCCAATTCAGTGCTTTTTTGGGAGCGTAAACAGGCCTTCCTGTTCTTCACAAGTATTCTTTATTAGCCCAGCACCTACGTTTTTTAAGAATGTGCGTATGATCACAAACTTTTATTCTGTTCC
This sequence comes from Oncorhynchus tshawytscha, assembly GCF_018296145.1. Lineage (NCBI taxonomy): Eukaryota > Metazoa > Chordata > Actinopteri > Salmoniformes > Salmonidae > Oncorhynchus > Oncorhynchus tshawytscha. Next base: position 66,956,963 of record NC_056434.1, read on the forward strand.
ACAGCAGCCATCACATGCTCTCTGTTTCCATAAAAATACTATTCTATAACAGTTCAGAGAAAAGCATTTCTATAACCACAAAGTCTGGTGCAAATAGGACTCCATATAAATTATACTATTGTTCCTTAGGTGGTTCAAACATTAAAGCTGCAATATGTAACTTTTTGGGCGACCCCAACAAAATTACATAGAAATGTGAATTATAGATCTATCATTCTTATTGAAAGCAAGTCTAAGAAGCGGTAGATCTGTTCTATGTGCCCTATTTCTATGCTTACCGTGCTGAAGTTTCGCTTGCGTCTTTTACTTGTGTTTTGTATACCAGCTTCAAACAGCTGAATATACTATTTTTGGTTATGGAAAAAAATATCTCACTGCGGATTACATGGTACAATGATTCTATACACTAAACTTGCTTGTTTCGTCACATATACATTAGGCAAACTATTCGAATTTTAGCAACCAGGAAATGGCAGAGCGATTTCTGCATAGTGCAACTTTAACCAAGGGAACAGTTTCATTCAGTAAAACAAACTAAAAAGGCACACCACTCACAGCTAGGGGACAGTAGCAGGGCAGTGTAAGTGCATTAGTCTGGAAAACCCGACCCTTGGCTTGGGCCTTGTTTCAATTATGGACTCTTTTGTCATAGAGGAACGACATCATTGCCTACGTCACTGCTTTATCAACTTGAATAAAATACAAAATAGTAGCTAGCAAGATGAAGATCATAGCGGTTCTTTTTAAATTAGTGAATTTCACATGGCCCGTTTGCATCCTTAACTAAAAGCACTGCAAAGTGTTTTGTTTGTTGGGAAAGCCCCAGATTTTCCCCTCCCTTATCGACATAGGCAGTGACGTAGCTCCTCTATACCAGGGATTGGCAATTGGCGGGCCGCTCCCCTTTGAAGTCCTTTGGATCAATTTACGTCCCCGGCAAAATGTATAGAATTGCAGCAAACTTGCTTTAAAACTGCAACATTTTCTCTACGCCCCATGACAAAATGTGTAGAATTGCACAAAATGAACTCTTTGGTGTCAAGAGGGGGGCTGCAAAAACGTTTTGCTTGCAATGTGGTGGGAAAAGGGTTATGCACATGTGGGTATGCAGACCTGCTAGCAACGGCGCCTCATGTGGCCCCCACACCAATCAATGTGGCCCATCCCTGCTCTATGCCAAATGAGTCCACCATTGAAACCAGACCCTGGTCACTGTGTTGCCTAAGGGTGGGGTTTTCAAGACTATGCGTGCACAGCTCAAGTATGTGATACTGACTGCATAATGATGCCAGGTCAGTGCAGGCATGCTAGGGGGGCCAAGTCACCATCAGTCTCTTAGGTGTGGTCCGAAGAGCTCCATCTGGAAACTTCTCTGGAAACTTCACCAAGCAAAAAGAACAAAACAAACAACATTTACATAGCCTGTGCTGAGAAATATATACAAACGGTACGACTAAAATCTGTGTAACCCTTACCCTAATCCTGACACTTACTAAGCCTCTCCTCTCTACCAATCCCTTTGCTGGGGATATTCAGTTACCTAGCTAACTACACAACACTACGCCCTATACACCCTCCTGGAGCAGTAGGAATTTGCCACTAGACACTAAACTGATGCTAGATCTGTCCCTAAAGTAAAAGTCTACCCTTTGGTGAGCCTCCTCTCCCTGCTTACTCTTCCTCCTCTTCCTCTTCCTCTTCCTCGTCATCATCCTCGTCGTGGCAGTGGGTGATCTCCTGGGGTGTCTGTGGGAACAGGTTTGGGGGCTGGATCTCACTTATGGAGCGGGTCAGCTGGTGCCTCTTACAGTCTAACTCCAACAGGTCCACGGAGTGGCGGTTACGCGTTGCCAGGGGAGACTCGGTATCGTTGATGTCCACGTGGGCGTGCTCAACCGTCGACTCATGGGGCATCTGGGAGAGAAGGGCACGAGGGAGGAAGTGTCATACAGATCCACACAGAGAACAAAAAGCAACCCATAGTAGGGCTGCTCTTAATGTATTGTCTTCATACAGACAAACAGCGTTTCTCCATTTTGTCCTAACTTTTGTATCCAACGAGGGAATTTACATCCGGATGTCCTATGAGACAACATTAGCTGAGCTCACCAGTACGTGTGCTGCTCTGAACAGGTAGCTGAATGGGTAGTAGAGGAGGTTGATGAAGGAGGCAGCGTACAGGTCAGCATAGCGCATCACCTGTGACGCAAACAGAGTCTGTCTGGAGCCACTGCGGAACAGACTGCCCATCATCCCATAGCACATGTCCATGTCATGGGTCACTTTCTGTGGCGGACAGGGTAAGAGAAGAAAGAAAGTTAGAAGATTTAGAGGTTGGGTGGACTGTATGCTATGTGTACGTTTGGGTATGCATATGTGCGTGGTGCCAGTTTGCAGGGTGTACAGTATGTGTGTGTGTGTACCTTGATCCTGCGCTGGAGGGAACTGATATCAGGTCTCTCGTTGCTGCTGCTGTCAAGATTTCTGTGGACAGAGAGACAGTTCTATTGGATTGGGCTTTGGTGGAGTCAAGCTACATTCATTTGTACTTGTCTCACCATTCTATGGTAGAATAGGAATGCCGCCGGAATGTATAGCGGCTGATTTACGAGTTCCTGACCAATTCTGCTATTTTGTGCGTTTTGTTGCGATTCTTTTTTTGTACATAATGTTTCCTCCATTTTTCAGGTCATAGGAAACAAGCTTCTGGCCACCACTAACCTTGATTCAACTGCACATACTGCTCACCCCCAGACCAGGCCCCGACACTCGGGAAAAGAAAGAGACTACGATATAGAGGCCGACGTGTGGGTACCCTGATGATGCTACCGCGGCGAGTAAATAAAATCACTGGAGAAAAACCTGGATGAGTTCCGTTCAAAACTATCCTATTGGCTTCCCGAGTGGCGCAGTGGTCTAAGGCACTGCATCGCAGTTGCAAGCTGTGCCACTAGAGTTCCTGGTTCGAGTCCAGGCTCTGTCGCAGCCGGGATACTCATGGGGCGGCGCACAATTGTCCCAGCGTCGTCTGGGTTAGGGGAGGGTTTGGCCGGCAGTGATGTTATTGTCCCATCACGCTCCAGCAACTCCTGTGGCGGGCAGGGCGCATGCACACTAACACGGTCGCCAGGTTTACGGTGTTTCCTCCGACATATTGGTGGGGCTGGCTTCCGAGTTAAGTGGGTATTGTGTCAAGAAGCAGTGCGGCTTGGTTGGTTTGAGTTTCGGGGACACATGGCTCTCGACCTTCGTCTCTCCCGAATTCGTATGGGAGTTGCAGCGATGAGACAAGATTGGATACCACGAAATTGGGGAGAAAAAAGGGGTAGAAGCAAAAAAAACACAACATTTTTTTTAAACTATCCCGTCAACGGGACCTTTGTTATAAACAGCTGGTGTGCAATCTCTAATATTGAAGGCTTGTGGTTGTGCTCGCCTGAGTTAGAATACTTCATGATAAGCTGTAGACCATACTACTTACCAAAATAGTTGATCAATATTTGTCGTAGCTGTCTATTTACCACCACAAACTGATGCTGGCACTAAGACCACAATCAACGAGTCGTATAGGGCCATAAGCAAACAAGAAAATGCTCATCCAGAGGCAGCGCTCCTAGTGGAAGGTGATTTTTATGCAGGAAAAATGAAATCAGTCATACCTTATTTCTACCAGCATGTCATCTGTGCAACTAGAGGCGAAATAACTGCTCCACACACAGAGATACATACAAAGCTCTCCCTCGCCCTCCATTTGGCAAATCAGACCATAATTCTATCCTCCTGATACCTGCTTACAAGCAAAAACTCAAAACAGGAGATACAGTGCCAGCGATCAATACAGAAGTGGTCAAATGAAGCGGATGCTAAGCTACAGAACTGTTTCACTAACACAAACTGGAATATGTTCTGGGACTCATCCGACAGCATTGAGGAGTTAGCACATCAGTCACCGGCTTCATTAATAAGTGCATCGACGACGACATCCCCACAGTGACCGTACGTACATATCCCAACCAGAAGCCATAGATCACAGGCAACATCAGCACTGAGCTAAAGACTAGAGCTGCCTCTTCCAAGGCCCCGGACGCTGATAAGAAATCCTGCTACGCCCTCAGACGAACCATCAAACATGCAAAGCATCAATACAGGACTAAGATCAAATCCCTTACACTGGTGCTGACACTCATCGGATGTGGCAGGGCTTGTAAACTATCACGGATTACAAAGGGAAACCCAGCCGCAAGTTTCCTAATGAAGCGAGCATACCAGGCGAGCAAAATTCCTTCTATACTTGCTTCGAGGCAAGCAACACTGAACCAATCATGAAAGCACAAGCTGTTCCGGACGACTGTGTAATCAGCTCTCCTTATCCAATGTGAGTAAGACCTTTAACCCGTAAGGATTATTTGGCTATTTGATTTTAAATTTTAAGACCCCTTGAAGTATCAAAAATAAAAATAAAAATATTATTTGGCCTTACTGCTATTAGCCCATACAAACACATTGAATAACAGAGTCCCCCCCCAAACAATCTAAAGGAAGTTTGTCCTTTTCCTCATTTTGCTACATTAAACAGTCTCCATCCAGAGTCTCATCTTTCCATAGAGGGGTTATATTAGCTTTCCGGACGCTACAGACGGTCTGACATACACCGTTCTATTTCTGTCACCTTTTACCGCAAATGTGTAAGTGTTACATAGGCGGTTGCGGTGGATTGAGACGCATCCAATGCAAAAAAACAAAAACAAACAGAAAGCTCTAGTTTTAACTGACATATTTTTATAGGGATTTTTGTATTATGCTAAGTAGTTTTTTGCAGAGGCGCGCACATCGACTTTAGGGGTTAAACAGATTAACATTCACAAGGCTGCAGGGCCAGACGGATTACCAGGACACGTACTCAGAGCATGCGCTGACCTCTCCCTGACGCAGTCTGTAATAGAGGTCGACCGATTATGATTTTTCAACGCCGATACTGATACCGATTATTGGAAGATCCGAAAAAGCCGATACCGATTAATCGGCCGTTTTGTTTTTTTACATTTGTAATAATGACAATTACAACAATACTGAATGTACACTTATTTTAACTTAATATAATACATCAATAAAATCAATTTAGCCTCAAATAAATAATGAAACATGTTCAATTGGGTTTAAATAATGCAAAAACAAAGTGTTGGAGAAGAAAGTAAAAGTGCAATATGTGCCATGTAAGAAAGCTAACGTTTAAGTTCCTTGCTCAGAACATGAGAACATATGAAAGCTGGTGGTTCCTTTTAACATGAGTCTTCAATATTCCCAGGTAAGAAGTTTTAGGTTGTAGTTATTATAGGAATTATAGGACTATTTCCCTCTATACCATTTGTATTTCATTAACCTTTGACTATTGGATGTTCTTATAGACATTTTAGTATTGCCAGTGTAACAGTATAGCTTCCGTCCCTCTCCTCGCTCCTCCCTGGGCTCGAACCAGGAACACAACAACAGCCACCTTCGAAGCAGCATTACCCATGCAGAGCAAGGGGAACAACTGCTCCAAGTCTCAGTGACGTTTGAAACGCTATTAGCGCGCACCACGCTAACTAGCTAGCCATTTCACATTGGTTACACCAGCCTCATCTCGGGAGTTGATAGGCTTGAAGTCATAAACAGCGCAACGCTTGACGCACAACGAAGAGCTGCTGGCAAAACGCACGAAAGTGCTGTTTGAATGAATGCTTACGAATCTGCTGCTGCCTACCACCGCTCAGTCAGATACTTGTATGCTTAGTCAGATTATATGCAACACAGGACACACTAGATAAACTAGTAATATCATCAACCATGTGTAGTTAACTAGTGATTATGATTGATTGATTGTTTTTTATAAGATAAGTTTAATGCTAGCTAGCAACTTACCTTGGCTTACTTCATTTGCGTAACAGGCAGTCTCCTTGTGGAGAGCAACGAGAGGCAGGTGGTTATAGCGTTGGACTAGTTAACTGTAAGGTTGCAAGATTGGATCCCCCGAGCTGACAAGGTGAAAATCTGTCGTTCTGCCCCTGAACGAGGCAGTTAACCCACCGTTCCTAGGCCGTCATTGAAAATAAGAAAGTGTTATTAACTGACTTGCCTAGTTAAATAAAGATTAAATAAAAGTGTAAAAAAATATATTTAAAAAAATATATATTTTAAAAAATCGGCCAAATCGGTGTCCTAAAATACTGATTTCCGATTGTTATGTAAACTTGACCTCTAGTCTGTAATACCTACATGTTTCAAGAAGACCACCATAGCCTCTGTGCCCAAGAACCTCAAGGTAACCTGTCTAAATGACTATCGCCCCGTAGCACTCACATCTGTAGCCATGAAATGCTTTGAAATGCTGGTCATGGCTCACATCAACACTATGATCGCAGACACCCTGGACCCACTCTAATTTGCCTACCGCCCCAATTGATCCATAGATGGCACAATCTCAATTGCACTCCACAATGCCCTTTCCAACTTGTACAAAATGAAAACCTACGTGAGAATTCTGTTAATTGACTACAGCTCAGCGTTCAACACCATAGTGCCCTCCAAGCTCATCACCAAGCTAAGGATTCCTGGGACTGAACACCTCCCTCAGCAACTGGTTCCTGGACTTCCTGATGGGCCGCCCCCCAAGTGTTGAGGGTAGACAACAACACATCAGCCACACTGACCCTCAACACGGGCCCCCTCAGGGGTGTGTTCTTAATCCCCTCCTGTACTCCCTGTTCTCCCACGACTGCGTGGCCGCGCACAACTCCAACACCATCATTAAGTTTGCAGATGACACAACAGTGATCACCGACAACAATGAGACGGCCTATAGGGAGGATGTAAGAGACCTGGCAGTGTGATGCCATGACAACCTCTCCCTCAACGTCAGCAAGACAAAAGGAGGTGATCGTGAACTACAGGAAAAGGAGAGCTGAGCACACCCCCATTCAAATTGAGGGGGCTGTAGTGGAGTGGTTGAGAGGTTCAAGTTTCTCAGTGTCTACATCCATAAGGATCTATCATGGTCCAAACACACCAACCCAGTCGTGAAGAGGGCCCGACAACGCCTCTTCACCCTCAGTTGGCTGAAAAGATTTGGCATGGGCCCTCAGATCCTCAAAAAGTTCTACAACTGCATTATTGAGAGCATCTTGACTGTCTGCATCACCGCTTGGTATGGCAACTGTGGGCATCCAAACGCAAGGCACTACGGAGGGTTGTGTGTATGGCCCAGTACACCACTGGAGCCGAGCTCCCTGCTGTCCAGGACGTCTATACCAGGCGATGTCAGAGGGAGGCCCTAAAAATTACCAGACTCCAGCCACCCAAGTCATAGTACCAATGCACCAAGTCTGGAACCAAAAGGACCCTGAACAGCTGAACAAGCCAACCAAACAGCTACCCAGACTATCTGCATTGACCCTAATTGCACTAACTTTTTTTGACTCATCTCATACGCGGCTGTTACAGTTTACTATCCGTCACTTTTATCCACAGTTATACAGTGCCTTGCGAAAGTATTCGGCCCCCTTGAACTTTGCGAACTTTTGCCACATTTCAGGCTTCAAACATAAAGATATAAAACTGTATTTTTTTGTGAAGAATCAACAACAAGTGGGACACAATCATGAAGTGGAACGACATTTATTGGATATTTCAAACTTTTTTAACAAATCAAAAACTGAAAAATTGGGCGTGCAAAATTATTCAGCCCCCTTAAGTTAATACTTTGTAGCGCCACCTTTTGCTGCGATTACAGCTGTAAGTCGCTTGGGGTATGTCTCTATCAGTTTTGCACATCGAGAGACTGACATTTTTTCCCATTCCTCCTTGCAAAACAGCTCGAGCTCAGTGAGGTTGGATGGAGAGCATTTGTGAACAGCGGTTTTCAGTTCTTTCCACAGATTCTCGATTGGTTTCAGGTCTGGACTTTGACTTGGCCGTTCTAACACCTGGATATGTTTATTTTTTTAACCATTCCATTGTAGATTTTGCTTTATGTTTTGGATCATTGTCTTGTTGGAAGACAAATCTCCGTCCCAGTCTCAGGTCTTTTGCAGACTCCATCAGGTTTTCTTCCAGAATGGTCCTGTATTTGGCTCCATCCATCTTCCCATCAATTTTAACCATCTTCCCTGTCCCTGCTGAAGAAAAGCAGGCCCAAACCATGATGCTGCCACCACCATGTTTGACAGTGGGGATGGTGTGTTCAGGGTGATGAGCTGTGTTGCTTTTACGCCAAACATAACGTTTTGCATTGTTGCCAAAAAGTTCAATTTTGGTTTCATCTGACCAGAGCACCTTCTTCCACATGTTTGGTGTGTCTCCCAGGTGGCTTGTGGCAAACTTTTTAAACAACACTTTTTATGGATATCTTTAAGAAATGGCTTTCTTCTTGCCACTCTTCCATAAAGGCCAGATTTGTGCAATATACGACTGATTGTTGTCCTATGGACAGAGTCTCCTACCTCAGCTGTAGATCTCTGCAGTTCATCCAGAGTGATCATGGGCCTCTTGGCTGCATCTCTGATCAGTCTTCTCCTTGTATGAGCTGAAAGTTTAGAGGGACGGCCAGGTCTTGGTAGATTTGCAGTGGTCTGATACTCCTTCCATTTCAATATTATCGCTTGCACAGTGCTCCTTGGGATGTTTAAAGCTTGGGAAATCTTTTTGTATCCAAATCCGGCTTTAAACTTCTTCTCAACAGTATCTCGGACTCCCTGGTGTGTTCCTTGTTCTTCATGATGCTCTCTGCGCTTTAAACGGACATCTGAGACTATCACAGTGCAGGTGCATTTATACGGAGACTTGATTACACACAGGTGGATTGTATTTATCATCATTAGTCATTTTGGTTAACATTGGATCATTCAGAGATCCTCACTGAACTTCTGGAGAGAGTTTGCTGCACTGACAGTAAAGGGGCTGAATAATTTTGCACGCCCAATTTTTCAGTTTTTGATTTGTTAAAAAAGTTTGAAATATCCAATAAATGTCGTTCCACTTCATGATTGTGTCCCACTTGTTGTTAATTCTTCACAAAAAAATACAGTTTTATATCTTTATGTTTGAAGCCTGAAATGTGGCAAAAGGTCGCAAAGTTCAAGGGGGCCGAATACTTTCGCAAGGCACTGTATGTACATATCTACCTCAATTATCTCATACCACTCACTGCACATTGACTCAGTAGCCCTTGTATATAGCCAAGTTATCGTTACTCATTGTGTATCTATTATTACGTGTTTTACTTTCCTTTATTTCTCTATTTTCTTTCTCTGCATTGTTGGGAAGAGCCCCCGTAAGTAAGCATTTCACTGTTAGTCCATACCTGTTGTTTACGAAGCATGTGACAAATAAATGTAATTTGATTTTGATAGAGCACATTCGGTCAATAAAACCATGCCTAATTTAGTTTGTCAACCTTGAGCCTAAGTTTTGGCCGGATGTGGTTCAGTTTGTTGTGTAGACGAGGCAGAGACACTCACTTATAGAGCTCTGCCAGGAAGATGTCCAGAGACTGGAGCTCCTCAAACAGAGCTGGAACACAGAAACACACACGGTTGTAAGAGATGCACAACAGTGCACAAAGACACACAAATATACCCGAATACTGTTGTCAAGCATCAGTATCTATGACATGGGTGTGTTAAGCTCACAGCTCTTGTCAGTCCACACATGCAGCTCCTGAGCGAGTTCAGGGATCACCAAGAAGGTCCTCCACCCCTGGCGTTTTTTGGACTTGAGGATGTCCCCAAAGATGTGGTCCCCAATGTATACTATGTCCTTCCCTTTGGCCCCCAGCAGGTCACACACTATGTCAGAGGAACCTGTGAGGAGAGAGAGAACTGAAAACTAAGGCCTTGTTGGAATACTTTTGGACCATTTCCTTCCTCTGAGTCATCACTAGAGGTTCAACTACCACACGATAGTGATATGTGAAAAGGGTTAGTCATGTCATATCAGTGATTAGAATGCTTTTCCAAAGTCTTCGAACAGGGCTGTTGATGTTTGGCTCCTTGTAAATTCCCCGGCCCCTAAAGAGTGTATCCTTACAGGCTATAAACAGCCATGTACACTGTGGGAAATGAGACAGTATGGAAGCTCTACTTACATGTTTGTGTCAACAATACATTTCTAATTTATGAACAATATTTGTATATACAGTGCATTCGGAAAGTATTCAGACCCCTTGACTTTTGACACAATTTAAAAAATGATCTTCATCAAACTACACACAAACCCACAAAGTGAAAACAGTTTTTGAAAAACAGAAATATCTTATTTACATAAGTATTCAGACCCTTCGCTATTAGACTCGAAATTGAGCTCAGGAGCATCCTGTTTCCATTGATCATCTTTATGATGTCACTACAACTTGATTGGAGTCCATCTGTGGTAAATTCAATTGTACATGATTTGGAAAGGCACACACCTGTCTATATAAGGTCCCACAGTTGACAGTGCATGTCAGAGCAAAAACCAAGCCATGAGGTCAAAGGAATTGTCCTAGAGCTCCAAGACAGGATTGTGTCGAGAAACAGATCTGGGGAAGAGTACCAAAAAATGTCTGCAGCATTGGATCTCCCCAAGAACATAGTGGCCTCCATCATTCTTAAATGGAAGAAGTTTGGAACCACTAAGACTCATCCTAAAGCTGCCTGCCTGGCCAAACTGAGCAATTGGGGGAGAAGGGCCTTGGTCAGGGAGGTGACCAAGAACCCAATGGTCACCGACAGAACTCAGGAGTGCCTCTGTGGAGATGGGAGAACCTTCCAGAAGGACAACCATCTCTGCAGCACTTCACCAAAAGGGCCTTTATGGTAGAGTGGCCAGACGGAAGCTACTCCTCAGGAAAAGGCACATGCAGCCGGCTTGGAGTTTGCCAAAAGGTACCGAAAGGACTCTCAGACCATTAGAAACAAGATTCTCTGGTCTGATGAAACCAAGATTGAACTCTATGTCCTGAATGCCAAGCGTCATGTCTGGAGAAAACCTGGCACCATCCTTACGGTGAAGCACGGTGGTGGCAGCATCATGCTGTGGGGATGTTTTTCAGAGGCGGGAACTGGGAGACTAGTCAGGATTGAGGGAAAGATGATCAGAGCAAAGTACATAGAGATCCTTGATGAAAACCTTCTCCAGAGTGCTTAGGACCTGGGGAGACGGTTCACCTTCCTACTGGACAACGACCCTAAGCACACAGCCAAGACAACGCAGAAGTGGCTTCAGGACGTCTCTGAAAGTCCTTGAGTGGTCCAGCCAGAGCACAGACTTGAAACCGATCAAACATCTCTGGGGAGACCTGAAAATAGCTGTGCAGCGACGTTCCTCATCCAACCCGACAGAGCTTGAGAGGATCTGCAGAGAAGAATGGGAGAAACTCCCCAAATACAGGTGTGCCAAGCTTGTAACCTCATATCCAAAAAGAATCGAGGCTCGTAATCGCTGCCAAAGGTGCTTCAAAAAAGTACTGAGTAAACGGTCTCAATATTTATGTAAATGTGATAGTTTTTTTTACTTCTAATACATTTTCAAAAATGTCTGCCATTATGGGGTATTGTGTGTAGATTGATGAGGGGGAAAACAACTTAATCAAATTCAGAATAAGGCTGTAACATAACAAAATGTGGAAAAAGCCAAGGGGTCTGAATACTTTCAGTATGCACTGTATAAATGATATGTGTCAGGAGTGCGTTACCTCCAGAGTACACGATGCCGTGCTGCAGCGGTCCTGTGTATGTGCCAATCTTCAGCCGGCCTGTGGTCTGCAACAGCAAGCACTCTGGTAAGGTCATCGTGGCCATGCCAACATGAACACACAAAAACGTGCACACACACAGGCACCACACTGCTAGACAGTTTAACACATACTCGAGCCCAAACACACACTCACTGTGTCGACCTGCCGTAGCACTGTCCCCTCTCCGAAGAACACGGGTTTGCGGGCATCTACTAAGATCAGGTCAAAGTAGGACTGCCAGGGCCGATGGGGCATTCCCACCTGCAGCACAAACATACACACTGAACCTCTGTTCCATTTCAGCAGCTTGCCGCCTCCCCTAAACCCCTCTTCTCTTAGAGTTCTTAGGTCTGAAAGGAAGCAACAAGAATCTAAACAAGACAATTCAGTCTCTTACCTTTGGACCATGGGGGAAGTCAAACAGGTATGTCATTATTTTCTGAAATGATAAACAGAGAGACGTTATACTTCATACTTGTATTATATTATTATATTACGTTATACGTTATATATGTTCATTGATTGTGTATGGGGTTATGTACAGTGCAGTCGGTAGGCCTCACCTCTGTGTATTTGTAGTCACTGTTGGTGGCCAGGAACACCTTGGCCACTTCATTCATCCGACTCAGGAGTAGAGGGAGCTTCCCCTTCAATGAAGAAAAAATGTATTCAGCAAATTACATTTTAAGTGATACGTTTACAGGTGTTAAAAAAGACAAGGTCACTGAAAATGTGTCAGATGCAATTAAATGAATGTGAAGTTTACTTACATCCTTGACCACATACTTTTCCAGGTTTTCAACCGTTTTTTCTTTCAAAGATCCCTGATGAAAACAGGCGACAAAACATTTAGACAGGTAATAGAAGGAATAACAGATACAATAAGTATGTTTACATGCACCCAAATAACCCAATATTAAAAACAGATTATGGCAGTAGGCCGAGTATGGCAATAGTCATGTACACATCTTACTCTGCTTATCTTAATCGAAGTAAGCATATGCCCATTAAAACACCTGGTTTTCAGAGCAATCTTTACAATTATTAGCACCTGTAAACCCCTTAAATCGGAGGTCCAGCAGTGTATTTGATCTGTGCATGTGGCAGCACCAGCAGTGCAAGCCTCCCTCTTATGCGCGAGAGAAGTATACATCTTAGAAATAGTTTTCACATAAACTTTATATGTCCGAACTCAGAATCAAATAAGCTTCCCAAAAATAACATGGTCGCTGTTAGTTTGAGTGCCAATTTTCTGCATTTCTCAAAGCCCCATTAGTGTCCATGGAAACAGGATTATTAGGGAAATTGTTCTTGCAAAGCATGTAAACGTTTTAATCAAACTATTATATTAATCTGACTATTCACAATAATGGTATTACTGTGTGCATATAACCATATTCAGTGAAAAATACTTTAATGGATTTAGAAGAGGAAGTGAGGGAGGGAGGTTGTTTTACCTTCAAGTGGACCCAGTCCACAGCATCACGGACATCCTGGAACATGCTCTTGTAGGACATGAAGAGGTCTCCATTCTTAAAGCCAGTCTCGCAGCTGGGACCACAATAACTTGAATTAGAAATCCCAAACTATCTGATAATCATTCAAAATGATTCAGTTTTCAGAGGGAGAGCAGCACACTCACCTTGTGTATTTGGGGCAGTTGGTGAAGAAATCAACCAGACAAGCAAAGAGGTAGGTTTCTAAAGAGGGAGCAAGGTAAGGCCATTTGAAACAACAATGTGACATCAGCAAAAAGGACATTCCTCAGAAAATAAAAAAACAACACTAACTTATGGAACAACAACCAGGGGAGTATTTGAGCAGTACTCTGGAGCAGTAATGTGGACAGTATCAGCAAGACTGTGAACACAGTTCAGTGAATGTCACTCAGGCAGGGGTATTCAAAGATGGGGTCAGTGGGGTCACCCAAATAGTTTTTACGTTTTTGTTTTTTTAAACGTAAGAACATTTTTGAGAAAGATAATTCAATTTTTTGATGTTGAGTAATTGTATTTATTGGTTTCTTTTCATTTAGAAAATGTTATGAATTTAAGGTTATTTGAAATTGACAGATTTTAAAGGTTGTGTCATTAGATTTGGAGTGGGGTCGCGAGGGATCCTTGCCCCCAAAAAATGGGGTGAAGACTGCTCTCTCACCGGGGAGGTTGAACAGTGTGTTCAGAATGTAGAAGCGGTCTGTGTCTCCACGCTGGATAAACTTGTTGGGGTACATCTCCCTGATCTCAGGCCTAAAGGAACAGAGTGATTAAATGAGTATGATATGACTATACGCTGTGTGTATGTGCAATATGAGGGTACTTGGCATGAGCACATGGTAAATGTTTGGTGTGAGGGTGATATCATTACGAGCAGCAGAACTCACCCCCTCATGAAGTTGAAGCCGTGGGCACAGACCAGGATGTTGCCGTATGCGTCGACCTTGAGCAGATTCCCGTGCATTGTGTCAAACAACAGGCCTCTGGAACCAGAGGGTGGTAGGACAACTTGTCAGAACCATTTATATGTGTGTGAGATGGGAGCCATCCTCTCTAAAAAGGCTTACTAACTGAGATGTGTAACTTTTAACCGGGGCCAGACTGAAAGGGAGTATTTTCCTCAAGACCCCAAGTTATTTTTTAAATCATATATTTGTGAAATGAAATCAGTTCAAACCAAGTACCGTTAGAAAACAAATAAATAATTATAATTGACCAAATCAAAGACAACTCTATAATGGTTTTCATAAGAATTCCGTCTGGCCTTACAAATAACCGATATGAACGTGTGATGTCAGACGGACCTGGTGGGGAAAGCGGGGTCGTAGACAAAGTTGAGCAGCTCCTGTGGGTAACCGATGTGGACGAGACGTTCCACGGTCAGGTCAAATCCCAGCGACTCGTACTCAGGTGATTTATACACTGCAGTAAGCAGGGAGAGGGAAACAGCTACTGTAGTACAGGGTGATATACTCATTGGGAGAGAGCTACAATGCGGTCTCTCCGTGTTCATAGAGAGGGAGACAGATTTATGTGGCGAGACTGACAAAGCAAGATAGGGCCTACACACTGGAACATAGGGAGGGATTTACACGTGGCCTCTGTGGACAGTTGAAATGAATCTGGTATGGGTATGTTAAGTGAATAACGTGCACATCCAGAACACATGTAAGCACATACACGACACACACGACCCACTAACTCACTAAGAGTGCTTCGACTGCACTGCAGATAGTGGCTATAGAAGCAAATGACCTGTAGCGGTTGGCATGTCAAAAACCCTTTAGTTCCTGGCGCTACTCCCACAGCCCCCCGGGGTTGTTTCTCCCCACTCACTGTGTGGAAACACAACCCCTTAGCAGCACTTGTTTATGGGACGGTGACTGGGCTCTATAAACAGGCGGATGTGAGCCGCTTGGGTTACAGTTTTCCTTCAGAGACCCAAGGGAGGGCAGTGGAGTGGGGTGGGGGGTTACTGGTTGAGAGGGTGACGTATGCGTAAGGCACAAACAATGTCATCCAGGCTACACGTGTCACAAAAAGCAGAGCTGGCCCAATTGAGGTTCTAGGCTATATCGAGACCTCCTACATGCAAGGGAGTAAGCTGCTGTATCAACACAAGCATTTCACTGCACCTGCGACAACATCTGCAAATCTGTGTACGCAACCAATACACTTTGATTTGATTTGAGCAGGCGACTGTACACATGGCATTCTAAACACGAACACATTGTCAGTACACATAAAACATACACACACACACACACACACACAGAGTACACAAAACATTAGGAACACCTGCAATTTCCATGAGGTAGACTGACCAGGTGAAAGCTATGATCCCTTATTGATGCCACATCAGTCAGTGTAGATGAAGGGGAGGAGAAAGGTTAGATAAGGGTTTTTAAGCCTTGAGACATGGATTGTGTGTGTACCATTTAGAGGGTGACAAAATATTTAATTGCCTGTGGTAGTAGGTCCCAGTTGCATGCGTTTAAAGTGTGTCAAGAACTGCAACGCTGCTGCGGTTTTCACGCTCAACAGTTTCCCGTGTGTATCGAGAATGGTCCACCACCCAAAGGACATCCAGCCAACTTGACAACTGTGGAAAGCATTTGAGTCAACATGGGCCAGCATCCCCGTGGAACGCTTTCAACACCTTGTAGAGTCCATGCCCCAACGAATTGAGGCTGTTTTGATGGTAAAAGGGGGTGCAACTCAATATTAGGAAGATGTTCCTAATGTTTTGTACACTCAGTGTACACCTACCTGCCAGAGTGTAGTCCATATCAAAACCAAAGCACTTAATCTTCTCCATTGCCAAGCTTCTGTTCACAAAAACTCTGAAAAGGAAGTAGAGCATCTAGTCAGTCAGAGGTTCTGATGATGAACATATCCTAAAGAGGATACTTTGCATGAAAACAGATGATAGTAAAGGTCGGGGTCCTGAGTTCAACAGTACAGAAGTGGAGCAGTGCAGTAGCAACTCTAAATGTGTCCATACAAAATATGTATTCACAGTGAGGGTTACACAGATCTTTACAAAGTTGGAGGGAAAAAAATAGAGTCCAACTCAAAGGCCATATTTCATATACAGTATTGTGAAAAAGTATTTGCCCCTTTTCTGATTTTCTCAATTGTTGCATATTTTTTACACTCAATATTATACAACACTAAATGCCCCTGGTGAAAAACGAATTGCCCCCTTACACTCAATAACTGGTTGTGCCTCCCTACACTCAATAACTGGTTGTGCCTCCTTACACTCAATAACTGGTTGTGCCCCCTTACATACACTCAATAACTGGTTGTGCCCCCTTACACTCAATAACTGGTTGTGCCTCCTTACACTCAATAACTGGTTGTGCCCCCTTACACTCAATAACTGGTTGTGCCCCCTTACACTCAATAACTGGTTGTGCCTCCTTTAGTTGCAATGACTGCAGCCAAACACTTCCTGTAGGTGTTGATCAGTCTCTCACATCGCGGAGGAAGACATTCTTGGGTTTTCGAACATGAACTGCTCGTTTCAGGTCCAGCCACAACACCTCAAATCAGGTTTACATCTGGACTTTAACTAGGCCATTCCAAAACTTTTCAGCCATTCTGATGTAGACTTGCTTGTGTATTTTGGATCATTGTCTTGCTGCATGACCCAGCTGCACTTCAGCTTCAGCTCACAGACAGATGGCCTGACATTCTCCTGTAGAATTCTCTGATACAGAGCACAATTCATGGTTCCTTCAAGGATGGCAAGTTATCCAGGTCCTGAGGCAGCAAAGCATCGCACTACCACTATCATGCTTGACCGCTGGTATGCGGTTCTTACTGTGGAATGCAGCGTTTGGTTTTCGCCAGACATCAAGGTTTTTTCTGGATCAAAAAGAGGATTAGGTGGGGGGCGTGGCAATGGATGCATTCAGCCCGTTGACACAGCTGGATTTTAGAGAACCTTTTAGAGGCCCCCATCTTTGCGGTGTAGATTCTACTGCAATTCTACTACACATTTTGCCATGGAGCAGAGATAAAAATGCTGCAATTTTAAAGCTAATATCCTGCAATTCTATGCATTTTGCCATGGCGAATGCTGTGTTCTTTTACTCAAACTTAAAATCAATGCTGCTAAATTCATTGTCTTAGGAATTTTCCATTCTCCCTGACTACCTAGCTTTTATTTTGGTGATTGTTAATTCTCAAATAATATATTATTAAAAAATATAGATTGAGTATACCAAACATTAGGAACACCTTCATAATATTGAGTTGCACCTTCTCATTTGGCCCTCAGTACAGCCTCAATTCATCTGGGAATGTACTCTACAAGGTGTCCAAAGGGTTCCCACAGGGATGCCGCCCACGTTGACTCCATTGCTTCCCACAGTTGTGTCAAGTTGGCTGGATGTCCTTTGGGTGGTGGACCATTCTTGATACACACAGGAAACTGTTGAGTGAAAAGCCCAGCAGCGTTGCAGTTCTTGACACAAACCAGTGCACCTGGCACCTACTACCATACCCCGTTCAAAGGCAGTTCAATCTTTTGTCTTGCCCAATCACCCTCTGAATGGCACACATTCACAATCCATGTCTCAATTATCTCAAGGCTTTAAAAAAAAATCTTTAACCCGTCTCCTCCCCTTCATCTACACTGATTGAAGTGGATTTAACAAGTGACATCAATAAGGGATAATAGCTTTCACCTGGTCAGTCTAGAACATGGAAAGAGCAGGTGTTCTTAATGTTTTATGTACAGGTCCATTATATATTTTTTGACATACTTTCTATCTGGTTTTAGTTGTTCACAAGTTGTTTTTTTAGGCAGCAGAAAAATCCCTGTCCATAACAGGACCCATGTCATCCAAAAAGTTATACTTTTGACTCATCTGTCCATAGGACATTCTTCCCCGAGTCTTTATGACCATCCAGGTGCATCCAGGGGATTTTTGGCAAACTTGAGTTTCCTTTTTGAATGACATGGGTCCCACTATGTCTGGCAAAAACCAAACACTGCATTCCACAGTAAGAACATCCTACCAACGGTCAAGAACGGTGGTGGTAGTGTGATGGGTTGGGGATGCATTTCTCCATCAGGACCTGGACGACTTGCCATTATTGACGGAACCTTGAATTGTGCTCTGTATCAGAGAATTCTACAGGAGAATGTCAGGCCATCTGTCTGTGAGCTGAAGCGCAGCTGGTTCATGCAGCATGACAATGATCCAAAACAACCAAGTCAGTCTATGTCAGAATGGCTAAAAAGCAACACATGTAAAAGTTTTAGAATGGCCTAGTCATCCAGACCTAAACCAGATTGAGATGTTGTAGCAGGACCTGCAATGAGCAGTTCATGCTCGAAAACCAACAAATGCTCAAGGTGACAGTACCAGTTATTGGGTGTAAGGGGGCAAATTATTTTTCACACAGGGCATTGGGTGTTGCATGTTTATTAAATAAATTAAATATCATATTTTTGTGTTATTTGTACACTCAGGTTCCCTTTATCTAATATTAGGTTTTGGTTGAAGAGCTGATAACATTCGGTATCAGAAATGTGCAAAAATAGAGAAAATCAGCAAAGGGACAAACTTTTTCACGGCACTGTAGTAAGATTTTTTACTTTTTACCATTTTTAGCATTGTTTACATGTAGGCTTATAGATGAACAATAATTGGTGTTTGCTTGAAAATAATGTGAAGGAAATTAGCAGAAATCCACACAGAATGGAAGAACCACTGTATAAAAAGGTCCCGTAGTCTTGCATCACTGTTGTGTCAGTGTCAGCATTAACCCACTTCCTGAAAAGACTTGAGCTGTGTTCGAATACCCATACTAAAATACTGTATACTACTAGTTAATTTAGGTATACTGTAAAAAAAAAAAAAAAAAAGGTATCTTTTCAGTTTTAGCGTACTAGCGCTTCGCCGGACTAACGGAAGTTGATGCTGTTGCTATATGCAACCTCTTGCCAGCTTGTTAGCATAACAAATGACTAGCTAGACATTTTTACGATTTTGGGTGTGTTCGGAAATTCAGTCTGTAGTTCCAGAGTGTGCTCCAGAGCGTTGTCAGATTGTCACTTCGTAAATTCAGAGCATTTTGCTCTAGGAGCGCGTCACTGGACGCACTGGCCGAGGAGTAGGGTTGAGCCGAGCGTTCTGACCTCACAACGGCAGTCAATCACCCAAGCTAACTGGCTAACATTAGCTATCTTGCTAGCTAAACTCAGCTAAAAAGAAACGTCCCTTTTCCAGGAACCTGTCTTTCAAAGATAATTCATAATAACCTAAATAACTTCACAGATCTTCACTGTAAGTGGTTTGAAACATGCTCGTTCAATGAACCACAAACAATTAATGAACATGCACCTGTGGAAAGGTCATTAAGACACTAACAGCTTACAGATGGTAGGCAATTAAGGTCACAGTTATGAAAACTTAGGACACTAAAGAGACCTATCTACTGACTCTGAAAAACACCAAAATAAATATGACCAGGGTCCCTGCTCATCTGCGTGAATGTGACTAAGGCATGCTGCAAGGAGGCATGAGGACTGCAGATGTGGCCTGGGCAATAAATTGCAATGTCCGTACTATGAGACGCCTAAGACAGCGCTACAGGGAGACAGGACGGACAGCTGATCATCCTAGCAGTGGCAGATCACGTCTAACAACACCTACACATGATTGGTACATCCTAACATCAAACCTGCGGAACAGGTACAGGATGGCAACAACAACTTCCTGAGTTACACCAGGAACGCACAATCCCTCCATAAGTGCTCAGACTGTCTGTAATAGGCTGAGAGAGGCTGGACTGAGGGCTTGTAGGCCTGTTGTAAGGCAGGTCCTCACCAGACAACACCGGCAACAACGTTGCCTATGGGCACAAACCCATCATCGCTGGACCAAACATGACTGGCAAAAAGTGCTCTTCACTGACGAGTCGCGGTTTTGTCTCACCAGGGGTGATGGTCGGATTCGCGTTTATCATTGAAGGAATGAGCGTTACACCGAAGCCTGTAATCTGGAGCGGGAGTGATTTGGAGGTGGAGGGTCCGTCATGGTCTGGAGCGGTGTGTCACAGCATCATCAGACTGAGCTTGTTGTCATTGCAGGCAATCTCAACGCTGTACGTTACAGGGAAGAAATTCTCCTCCCTCATGTGGTACCCTTCCTGCAGGCTCATCCTGACATGACCCTGACATGTTGGATCAGAGGGTGAGTGCTAGGGCCATTCCCCCCAGAAATGTTCGGGAACATGCAGGTGCCTTGGTGGAAGAGTGGGGTAACATCTCATAGCAATAACTGGCAAATCTGGTGCAGTCCATGAGGAGGAGATGCACTGCAGTACTTAATGCAGCTGGTGGTCACACCAGATACTGACTGTTACTTTTGATGTTATCCGGGGTGTTGGTGACTGTTTTTCTGGCAACAATTTAATGACACTTTTTTTTGCCAACATTTACTGACAACGGCCATATATTCAACGGGTGTTGAGCGTTCATAAATGTGCTCTGGCACACTCAAGACGAGTGCTCTGAAATTGGAGTAGATGGACAGAATAAACAATGTCCATTGAGAAAACAAACAGACTATAGCACTTAGCTAAGAATGATGTTAATAATAAAGTCAATAAATGTTGGGTAGTTAGATTATAGTTAATATACTGCCTGTCAAGTTTGATATATTAGTAGCCAACTAACGTTAGGACAGTAACTAGCTAACATACCGGTAAATACTGCTATCATGCTATGTGGTTCGTAAAGGATAGCGTAGCTAACAAATTGTCAGCCAACATAACGTGTAACGTAATTTATTTGAAAAGTCATTACTTTATTACATTTCTCAACATTTGTCATAATTAATTAAAGCAATGAATTTGTATCCGCTCTCGTCGGACATCGGCAGCATATTTTCCGCCATTTTCTTGAAATCTGAAAACATTGTGAATCCTCGCCCATTTTCCAAAGAATTGCATTATGGGCCCTAAAAGCACAGAAATAGTGCCCACTGCTTGTATACTTCGTATTTTGGCGAATTCAGTATGACATCCGGGAACTTTTGGCATACTAACTATATCCGTGCTATGACCAATAAGCATACTACATACTCAATTCACGTCACAAATAGTAGAGTTAGTATGAGTTTTCGAACACAGCTTTGGTTTGTTGGGAGACTAGCCTAATGTCTAGATTGAAAGAAACAACCAAGTATCACTCAAACTCAAAAAGAAATCACTACATCAATGGCATGCAAATCCATTTCTACATTTGTTACGTAGTCTGCTACACACATCTGAACTTCAAACGTCATTAAGCCTTCCTCAGATTTCCCCTGAAACCTGGCATCATTGTATTGAATTATAGGTCCACAAATGTGCTTACACATTGCTATGTTGAGTCAATTCCGTTATAACATAAGCAATCCACGATACAATGAAGGGCTCAGGTAATCCTCTTTTCCAGTGAAAGTGAATTAGGCAAGTGCTTTGTCTGCTGCTGGTGCCCATGGGCATACTGAAAGGCCTTGGCAACCACTCCAGAGTCTGTGCAGTCAACTCTTGCCTGACATCTATTCCAAAAAAAGCAACAGAGGAAGAAGGAATCATTTCACAGCACTATGGCTAATTTTGATTCAAAAGAGAACAGAAGGTAGCACACCAACCAAAGGACACAGTGGCTCCAATATCTAGGCCTCCACTAGCACATCACTTAAAATGCATGTCTAACACATTGCTCCATTCTAAGTGCTGGGCTAGTGTGAATATTGCAACAAAGCAACACATTGAAGTTCACTGGCCTTTTTGATGCCATTTAAGCGGCACTTTCGGCTCGTCTTGTATTTATTCGGACACTAGGTATATTCACTATGAGAAGCCTACATCGTACGGACCAACAGGAAACACCTGTAGTGAAGTTCACATTTCAGACACAATGAAAATGTGAAAACGATTTTAAAACAAAAGAAGCTTGAAAATGCACCAAGGAAAATTATGCAGATGATCAGTTGAATATATCTAATAGGAAGCAAAGTAGGCAATAACATTCTAGATACTCCCTCGCTCCAACAAAGCTATACTGTTCCTGGCAAATTCCATTGTAACAGAATTTCACTCACTCAGATTTTTCACTTTAAAATGTATACCAAACAAAAACCATTGCATTCAAAGTTTAACAGACCATAGAACTCTATGCACAATGACTACTTTAAACAAGTTCTAGAGAAAATTTTACAAAAACACATTTAGAGGAAGACCTATGCAGTAACAGAATAAAACTGAGGGAGATTTTACCGTAATTCTGTTACCAAACTTTTCACCTTTAAAATGTTTTTTTTTATTTTTATTTTTTACTGTGTAAATTGTTCAAAATAGTCATTGTGCATAGAGTTTAATGGTTTTTAAACTTTGAAAATCAATGGTTTTTGTTTGGTATACATTTTAAAGTGAAAAATCGTAGTCTCAGCGTAATTCCTTTTTATTGTGGAATTGCCCTCCTCCAACACTATTCTGGCCTGAAGTTTCTATTCAGATGTTATGGGATAAGACTTCAGACTGATGGCGATGGGGAGGTGGCATTAGGAGCGGGTGAGGGGTGATGCAGTAAGAGAGGGGGAATGAAGGGCAGACTGAGGGGGAAGAGAGGTCACACAGAGAACTCATGACCACCTACTACCACCCACCCTCAGAGACCTACCCAGCACACAGAGGGCTAGTGTCAGTATGAACATGGGATACATGGAGTTTGAATGGAAAATAAATACACATGTACAAAAGGGTCATTCAGTCAGTATTGAGGTTCAACAAAAGTTTGGCGTACCTCATTGCAGGATGGTATTGGGCCAGTTCCCTTGGAAAGCTTTGTAATAGAGAATACATGTGCGATAGCATTACCACTGAATGTGAATGTGTCATAGCCTGCGCTCCAGTGATGCACACACCACATAAATCAGGTGGTTCTTACACTGCTTTTAGACTTGTTGCATTGACAGTGCCCCTGTTTTCTTATTTGGAAAGGGTATGTAGATTTTCAACCACAGAATGAGGAAGGAAGACACTACACCATGACAACACCACCAGACTTTTTACCCGGAAATGGTTGCCGGCCACACGATATCGACACCCAAAAGACCTTTCTTACATGTTTATTACACTACATAGTTATACATCAATGTATTAAACATTAAATATATGGAATCGGGAGTATGTGTGTTTCACACACCTTCGATAACATATGAAAACTATAAAGATAAATTAGCCTACATTGCACATAAGCAATAATAAAGGAGCAATGATATATCCATGTAGCCTGGTCCCAGATCTGTTTGTGCTATCACGCCTACCCCTTGTCACTCATTGTCATGTTTGGCGTGACAATGAGTGAGAAGGAGTTGGCAAGAGAGCAGAAACAGACTAGCACTCAGGCTAATCGCCATGACCTTAACCTGACAGAATCTTGCTCTCAAAGCATACATTTCTGTGACACGTTATGCATCTTTATTCTGTACCTGTGGTAGGCCTCACGCCGATACTTCTTCATGGCCAAGCCGTCCATGTTGGCTGGGAGGTCTGCAAAGTTCTGTAAGCGGTCGCTCCATGACGTCATCTTGAACCGTTTGAATTATTTCTGTGAATCAAAGTGAATAGGCTTTAAGGACCGGTATGTTGTCACTGGAACTATGGCAGCAGTAAAATGGTGTAGGTTGAAGGGACCTCAATTAAGCTCCTCCCATGCTCAGATGAGAAGTATTTCAAGAGTTTGAGGCTGAACTCAATCATTTAAAAAAATGATACTTATTATTGACTGTGACTGAGGATTTTTTTTTTTTTTATAACATGGCCTTCAGGGAAATCATAGCCTTCTGAAAATCACGAGGTAGGCTTGTTTGTACTCTGAGCCTTGGAGTAGACTAGTTTCTAACAATAATAAGGCTCACTACAGTGGAATCGCAGTTAATCCCTCTGTGCAAGTCTAAACACAGACATCCTCGTATAAGGGCAGCTGAACATAATGCAAGAACATGCAGCAAGCTCCTTCAACAAGGTTCATCAACAAAGTGTACAAACTTACGAGGACAGCTATGGAACGAACTACTGGTGTACGACCACAGTAGCCTAGTTGGAAAGATAATGGAATCTGGGTCATCCAATGTTAAAATCGAATGATCGGCTGACAAAACGAGAAGCATGCAGCTGCACCTGGTGCGTACTGAAAGTGAACCTATCAGTGAATCTCAAAGTGCATGCGTCTCAGATGGTATGTGCACAGCTGCACTAATGCCTTGGACCAGAGCTTTAATCTGTCACTAGCTCTGGACCAGGGCCTGGTTTCCTGATAACAATGGAATTTAGGCTTATGAGTTTTAACCATGCATCTTTCCTACCACGGCCAAAGCTATAACATGTTTCCCAAAACACCACGCAGAGAGAACGTTTGCTAATGCTTCGAATACACCGACTGTGTCATTGTACACAATAGTAGGTAGCATCATCTGGATATGTATCCGGGTGGCAGGTAGCATAGTGGTAGAGCCAGTTACTGAAAGGTTGCTAGATCGAATCCCCGAGCTGACAAGGTAAAAATATGTTCTTCTGCTCCCCTAAACCCCTAAACAAGACAGTTAACCCACTGTTCCCTGGTATGCCATCATTGTAAATAGGAAATTGCTCTTAACTGACTTGCCTAGTTAAATGAAGTTAAATACAAAAAAAGTGTGATGCATGCAACAAAAGTTCAACATTCACCTTCTGCTACCATTTCTGTCAATAAATCCAACATATGCACCACACTGTAACTGCCTCTGCAACGCAAACACAGTGTTTCATTGGAAATTCATGTAATTCTGGTGTACCAAAATGCAATGACACTATGGGTATGATCGATGTGTAAGTGTGCCTTTAAGGCATGTGTAACAATGGTTTTGGGAAACAGCTCGGAGATGTTTTATTTTATTTCACCTTTATTTAACCAGGTAGGCAAGTTGAGAACAAGTTCTCATTTACAATTGCGACCTGGCCAAGATAAAGCAAAGCAGTCCGACACATACAACGACACAGAATTACACATGGAGTAAAACAAACATACAGTCAATAATACAGTATAAACAAGTCTATATACGATGTGAGCAAATTAGGTGAGATAAGGGAGGTAAAGGCAAAAAAAAAGGCGGCCATTGGTGGCAAAGCAAATACAATATAGTAAGTAAAACACTGGAATGGTAGATTTGCAGTGGAAGAATGTGCGAAGTATAAATAAAAATAATGGGGTGCAAAGGAGCAAAATAAATAATAAAATACAGTAGGGAAAGAGGTAGTTGTTTGGTCTAAATTATAGGTGGGCTATGTACAGGTGCAGTAATCTGTGAGCTGCTCTGACAGTTGGTGCTTAAAGCTAGTGAGGGAGATAAGTGTTTCCAGTTTCAGAGATTTGTGTAGTTCGTTCCAGTCATTGGCAGCAGAGAACTGGAAGGAGAGGCGGCCAAAGAAAGAATTGGTTTTAACGATGTAACGATGCTCATACAAAGGTTCTAATGATAAATGAACGTAAAAGCGGGGCACAGGGCCGAACACACCGACAGCGTCATTGTATTGTGGTACACCAGAATTACATTCATTTCCAATGAAACGCTGTGTTTGCCTTGCAGCATTGCGTTGCAGATGCAGTTGCAGAGCGTTCGTATGCCTCAAACTGTATGCATAGACGGTTTGACAGCAATGGTAGCAGAAGGTGAATGTTGAATTTTTGTTGCATACATATCCAGATGATGCTGCGTACTATTTACTATTTTGCACAAAAGACGCTTAATAGTACACAGGCAAACGCAGCGTTTCATTGGAAATTAATGTAATTCTGGTGTACCAAAACACAATATACTGTCGGTGTGTTCGAAGCGTTAGCGCGCAACATAGGCTACCATTTTAGCCACAATCGTAGTGGTCGAAGTTGGCAGAGTTCGCTAAGTTATTATTTATGGATAATGTTAATGACATACTTGTAAATGTTCTGTAATAAATTACTACAACAACTTTAGCTGTCACCTTGCTTAATTTGCTACACTAGCTAGCTATGTACCTACTTCCCTCTCCGTAACGTTAACAGAACTGCGGGAAAGTAGTAATGTTACTCCGCAGGCGAGGGTGAAGCGGGAAAGTAGTAACGTCACTCGACAGGCGAGGGTGAAGGACACTGTCCCGGTGTTGTGAAACACTGACTCGCTACTCTCCCACTGAGTAGACAGTATCCCGGTGACATCCAGATGGTTACCAATATTATTTACCAAAGTTATTTCTCATGAAGGCTGATATCCTACTTGGGAGGAGAACATGTGGCCATGTTAACTACTGCCGGCAACAACGTGATACAGCTGCGGAGGGGGAAGCATCTCAATACAACACACGTGGTCCTCCGCACCAGCTAGTCGTCAAGCTTCCTGAAGACTAACGTTAACCAATTGGCGACCAATATTACAGGTTATTGCTCGCTCGCCCTTTAAAATAATCAAAACTAACTCGAGCCCAGTATTTAATATATGTTTGTGTGTGAAGCCTTAGACAACTTTCCACATTGGGCGGACAATTTGTTTTTCTAATTCGGAAAATCGAATTTCACAACCTGTGTTGTTGGTGGCGTGGAGCTCACGCAGCATCCACACAGGCACCATTCGACATCCGGCCCTCAGCTTGCATGTCTCAACAGCGTCTGAGGTATGATCTTCAATCAGACTCTACTCGATGAAACAAGCAAATCTGCAACAGCTAAGTTGCTAGCTAATGGATAGAGGGACATATGGAGGAGCTTTCTATGGCTAGCTAGCTACCCGTGTAGCTAGCCTGTTCTGAGTCCGACTCAGTCCCAGATCTTTTTGTTCAATCATGACAACTTCTTGTCACATGAGAACAGTCACTCTTTCTAGCGCTAGCTAACAGGCAACAATAGCAAGTCAGGTAAAGTTTGCTAGGTAGAGATATTTTGACAGCTAGCGGAACATTACTTTATTTGCTTCGTCCAGCAACGAACCATTGTTCAATAATATCTCGTTGCGGGACAAAGCAAGACTTTCTGTCCCCCCCATCAACTACGACAGCTGCTAGCTAAGCTAAAAGCAAGCAAGTCAGCTTAGTGCAGCCGGCTCTTTTAGTCCACACTCGAGAAAATAATCAATACATATTTGCATGTCGTGTATGGTTCGTTTATATACCACTTTGTTAGGCTACTATTTATGCTAGAATCACAGGATGAGACAAGCTACTCACCAGTCTTGTTGCAATATTGAGTGGGTAGATAATGATTCACAGAGCATGCGCGAAGCCTGGTTCAGAATATGTAGATAGAAATGTAATACATAGAATGAACAGTCCATATACAGATGTTATAATAATAGGCCTACTGGAACATTCTTATTTGTAGGCGTCATTGAAGGTCTATCTGACCTCTCCCCATTCAGATCAGAGTTTACAGATCAAATCAAAATCAAATTGTATTTGTCACATACACATGGTTAGCAGATGTTAATGCGAGTGTAGCGAAATGCTTGTGCTTCTAGTTCTGACAATGCAGTAATAACCAACAAGTAATCTAACTAACAATTCCAAAACTACTGTCTTATACACAAGTGTAAGGGGATAAAGAATATGTACATAAAGATATATGAATGAGTGATGGTACAGAGCAGCATAGGCAAGATATAGTAGATGGTATCGAGTACAGTATATACATATGAGATGAGTATGTAAACAAAGTGGCATAGTTAAAGTGGCTAGTGATACATGTATTACATAAAGATGCAGTAGATGATATAGAGTACAGTGTATACGTATACATATGAGATGAATAATGTAGGGTATGTAAACATTATATTAGGTAGCATTGTTTAAAGTGGCTAGTGATATATTTTACATAATTTCCCATTATTAAAGTGGCTGGAGTTGAGTCAGTGTGTTGGCAGCAGCCACTCAATGTTAGTGGTGGCTGTTTAACAGTCTGATGGCCTTGAGATAGAAGCTGTTTTTCAGTCTCTCGGTCCCAGCTTTGATGCACCTGTACTGACCTCGCCTTCTGGATGATAGCGTGGTGAACAGGCAGTGGCTCGGGTGGTTGTTGTCCTTGATGATCTTTATGGCCTTCCTGTAACATCGGGTGGTGTAGGTGTCCTGGAGGGCAGGTAGTTTGCCCCCGGTGATGTGTTGTGCAGACCTCACTACCCTCTGGAGAGCCTTACGGTTGTGGGCGGAGCAGTTGCCGTACCAGGCGGTGATACAGCCCGCCAGGATGCTCTCGATTGTGCATCTGTAGAAGTTTGTGAGTGCTTTTGGTGACAAGCCGAATTTCTTCAGCCTCCTGAGGTTGAAGAGGCGCTGCTGCGCCTTCTTCACGATGCTGTCTGTGTGGGTGGACCAATTCAGTTTGTCTGTGATGTGTATGCCGAGGAACTTAAAACTTGCTACCCTCTCCACTACTGTTCCATCGATGTGGATAGGGGGGTGTTCCCTCTGCTGTTTCCTGAAGTCCACAATCATCTCCTTAGTTTTGTTGACGTTGAGTGTGAGGTTATTTTCCTGACACCACACTCCGAGGGCCCTCACCTCCTCCCTGTAGGCCGTCTCGTCGTTGTTGGTAATCAAGCCTACCACTGTTGTGTCGTCCGCAAACCGATCAACTTGATGCCAATGACAGGATCTCACGGTTGCATAAGATATGAACAGTCTGTGCAAAAGAGGGAAAGTGGGCAGACTGTGCGTAAAAACACTGCTATTCGGCTGCAGCAAAACTATTTCCCTTCCAATGTAAACATATCATATTTAGAATCCCATTGAAAAGGTTAAATATAAGGCTACGTCTCCATCTGCCGGTGTCATGAGGTGCATGCATGGTGATATACCGGGGAATTCATATTTGTGGGGCAATTCAATTGTGCTACAGCGTCATTACGCACGACCAGAATCAGTGATGTAAAACATAGCTAAACCGAACGAGTTGTCCATATCGTTTATAGAGCCCAGAGACAGATGTCTAGTTCCGCAGGCTGCAGCAGCTCACACCTGCGCGATTAGTTACAAATCCTCTGACATCAGCACTACACCAAGTGGACAGTTCCATCGATGCTCGGGAAAGGAACAGCCTCCACCTAAAAATAGTAGAAAATATCAATGTATTTAAAATATATATTTTAGTCTAGGCCTATTAACGTTTTATTCAAATAGATTCGTTTTCGAAAATCGTCCTTCATGCCCTTATGTTATGGGGATAATGTAAAACTCCGTGTGTATTGGGTCGGTCTGCCTAAACCTATATAAGCACTGCAGACAAAGTTTTCCAAAGCCTCTCTTTCTTGCCAACCGCAAAGATGAACTACGGATCTGACCACTATACCTCGTCATCCTACCGAAAGATCTACAGGGACGCTCCTCGTTTCTCACCCTCAACCTCTCGTATGAGTAGTCCTTCCGCCTCCTCCCGCAGTTCTGTGTCCTCCACCAGTTACAGGTCTGCGGTGTCTCTCCCCCGCAGTAGTGCGTCATCGCTGGGCTACTACAGAAGGACCGGTCAGTCTTCTTCCTTTTCGACGGTGCCAGGTGACAGCCTCGAATTGACTCAATCCTCCGTCCTCAGCAATGAGTTGAAAGTCACCCGAACCAATGAGAAGGAACAACTGCAGGGTCTCAATGACCGCTTCGCCATGTTCATCGAGAAAGTGCGTACCCTGGAGCAGCAGAACAAAGTCTTGGAGACGGAGCTGGTGACCCTGCGCCAGAGGCAGCACGAGCCATCCCGCATCGCGGACCTATACCAGCAGGAGATGCGCGAGCTTCGCGCGCAAGTGGAGGAGATCGGCAGCGAGAAAGCACACATTCTCATCGATAGGGACAACTTAGAAGAAGACCTGCACAAGCTTAGGGCCAAATATGAGGAGGAGATAAGGGCGCGCGAGGAGGCTGAGCAGACCCTGCGGTCGTTCAAAAAGGACGTGGATGACGCCACCATTGCGCGGCTGGATCTAGAGCGCAAAGTTGAGGGCCTCCTGGATGAGATATCCTTCCTGAGGAAGGTCCACGACGAGGAGGTGGCCGAACTGAGCGGTATGGTCCAGGCAGCTCATGTGTCAGTCGAGGTAGAGCTGGCCAAACCCGACCTCACTTCGGCTCTGAAAGAGATCCGCAATCAGTACGAGACTCTGGCTTCAAAGAACCTGCACTCCGCGGAAGAGTGGTATAAATCCAAGTTTGCCAATCTCAACGAGCAGGCCACCAGGAGCAATGAGGCAATGCGGGCCAGCAGGGAGGAGATCAACGAATTCAGGAGACAACTGCAGTCCAAGACAATTGAGTTGGAGACCCTACATGGCATCAATGAGTCTTTGGAACGGCAGATTCGAGAGACAGAAGATGGACACAATCTTGAAATCGCAGGTTTGCAGGTAAAATACGTTTGTTTGCACTTGACAGCTCTCTTCCTCACACATACACGCACCCCTCTCCTTGCACAGGTGCGCCTGTGTTGGGGAAGTGAGAACATGTGTGTATGCATGATGGAAAAGATTACGCAAATGATTTGTAAATAAAACACATTTCAATGCATGATTTATATTGCAATGGGTAGCCGTCTTTGCATCTTAAAACATTGTTATTATTTTGAGACTGTTGTATGTTCTGGGATAACACATCTGGAAGTCAACCTTCCCTGTCCATGGTTCTGAAATGCTCTAAATTTGCAACCGCACGAAGTGGCAGGATCGCACACGAGCTCTCCAAATAAAGAGGATTTCTAACAGATATCAGCAACAGTAAACGTCTGCTTGAATCATCACAGCTGGATGTCGTGTCCTGTCCAGCTGAGAAAGTCTTATAAGACTTACCATGAGAGCCCGCGGGGGCTCGTGTGACGTGATGTTATGTGTTCATCATATATTCTGAACAAAAATATAAACGCAACATGCAACAATTTCAAAGATTTTTATGAGTTACAGTTCATATAAGTAAATCAGTCAATTGAAATAAATGTATTAGGCCGAAATCTATGGATTTCATGACTGGGCAGGGGTGCAGGTGCCCCCCCTCAGTGTATCACTATCACGCTGCTTGACATGACAGGAAACATAACGGCCCGTCGACGTCAGAGTAGTCTACGAACCTAGCTTCAACCCCGTAGAGTACTCACCAAATGCAGTGCATTATACTGAACGAACCCCGTGTATTTATACTACCCTAAATCGGATTAGTGGTCATCCGTTTATGACCTCTTGCGCAAGCGTTCAAATACTCTTCCTTGCCACCCACGAGCGAACACTTTACTAGGCTACTGTGTCCTTATAGATAATTCAATGCATATGGTTGCCTAGAAATTCAGATTAAACAAAGAGTAGGGCTCAAGGAAAGGATATAGATTAAGTATTCCCACCTGGATTAAAGTTTTTTTCCTTGGTCCATGTAATGACATTCAGTACTGAGAGGCCTTCTGCAATGGAGATGTTAAGGTCTAATTTGTTTCTTCCTTTCACCTAAACAGGATACCATTGGGCACCTGGACAATGATTTGCGGAACATCAAGAATGACATGGCTCAGCATCTTCGAGAGTACCAGGATCTGCTCAATGTCAAAATGGCTCTGGACATTGAAATAGCTGCCTACAGGTAATTTAAGTCTACCAGGACCTGTGACCAGGGTCTGTTAGCAAAGTCTTAGTGATTCCCATTATGGGAATATACCCTTGCCCTCCATACTTTCAAAAATAATGTTACAATATGTTAGTCACTAATGACTCTCAGCTATAAATGTATTGACAAAATACTTTTTGACCTGTGTTTGGCCCTCAGAAAACTGCTGGAGGGAGAGGAAACTCACTTTAGCACAGGAATATTATTTGGCGCCTCAAACCATGGCACCAGTCACTTTGGATACCAGCCACGTGCCTCAAGCTATGCACGGAGTACCAATAAGGAGAAAGAGGCTGCTCAGAAAGATGGCTTCAAGGAGATCACTGAGGAAAAAGTGGAGAAGAGCGATGAAGCAGATATCAACTCAAACAACTAGACAACATAAATTCAGAGCTTGCAAGCCAGTTATCTAAAGGCACAGAGCAAATGTACTGTATATCTTACATTATTACTGGGATGCATTATGTGCAGCTGAGCACTGCTACACTCTCCAGTTTCAATTAAAATAGTGGAATTTGAGATCGTCTTTGTTAGTAATATGATATATGGAAGGTAGGTAGGTAGTTGAAAGGAGTGATAATTTTGTCACTTAAACAAATATAATATATTAACGAAATGTATATATTTTTGTAGCCTGGTTGCCTGATCTGTATGTGTTTTAGCCAACTCTTGTCGTTCGTTGTTATGCCATGCAAATACAGTACATGGCTAATAATTTTGTGAGTTGGGGCTGTTGATGAAGCCATTAAAAATGTACTGTAACCTATTTATTGAACATTGTCAATAAATGACTGAGAAGTCTTTTCACTGCTCCCTCAGATCCCCCACCGAGTCGAGCAGAGCGGGAAGGATGCAAATAGGTTTGATAAAGATCCAGGCCACACACTGAGCTGAGAGAGGATATTAACTCTCCACGGCTAATTGGCTTGGCATTTGGATCAACTTGAAAATCATCCTTTCAATGCCGACAACCTGCTAAAGACAAACATCGTTATTCTCATTTTAGTTACTGCAGAGTGAAGACTTCCCATAACCTCCCTGTCCCTCTCTGAAAAGCTCTGGCTACTGCATGAGCTCAGGGTTAGTCCTAGCTCAGTGACTAAGAGTATGACACTGCACTGAACAGATCAAGCCTCACCCCTAGAGTCACATTCCTTCTTCAGAGCCATATTACAGGTCAAAACAAACATCCTTAGCATATCCACATGTGACCAGAAATCAGAATCACATAATTACCATATCCACACCGGCTAATGCAAAATGTAGCCCAATAAAACACAATGGGTATATAATATTGCATAGTATTTTATTAGTGTTAATATTGAGAAACTGCATGTATCAAAACCCAACTTGTTGTATTGGTTGTATCAAAAAGGCCTGTTTGAATTATCTTCAAGTAACAGCTGTGTGTGTCTCTAAACTCTGCTCAGGAAAAACTTGAATGGTTAATCAATATTCAAAACAATGACATGAAGTGACACTAAGAGTGTACAGACAGTCTGTACAAACGTTCAAAGCTCTAAAATGATGTAAAATAAGGAAACAGTACAGATTACAGATACAGTGTACATTTAACTCATAACTAGTGTTTCAAAAACATGAGATTTTGGTAGTAGTAGCATGACGGGTCCTTTTTCTCTTTGAGCCCTCTGAAATCACTTCAGTCTCTCAGACTGAAAACTATAACCTAACCATAACAATTTACAGAAGAAGGCATCTGGAAAATAGTCAGGCAAGTAGGCAGAGAGGAGAAGACTTGATTCTGTAAGGCATTAGTAACAAGAATGAAGACCGTGGTTCCCTGAAGGTCAGCATTAATATCAGGATCACATCCATCCCACTTTCCCCTCACATGAGAGCAGGCAGCACCAGTCCAAAGTGGAGAACCAAAATACCATCCTGGGAATAAAAACACATACAAGAAAAATAAGCACACAAACTCATAAATGGAGGCTAACGATATCAGGGCTATTTTCAGAGAGAGTGACTATGAGTACATAGGGTCTTGAGTGGACCCACCTGTAGAGCATCGTCTCCCAGGGAGCCCTGAATCTCTCGCAGCGACTGGTAACGGTCCAGGAGGTGGTCTCCACACACGACATCCACCTGCACCACAACATCATATCATTTCCACAGACTGCATGACATCATATGAGAGTGATACACTGAGCGATAACATAGTTGCAGTCGGAAGTTTACATACACCAAATAGTTTAAACTCTGTTTTTCACCATTTCTGACATTTAATCCTAGTAAAAATTCCCTATATTAGGATCACCACTTTATTTTAAGAATGTGAAATGTCAGAATAATAGTAGAGAGAATGATTTATTTCAGCTTGTATTTCTTTCATCACATTCCCAGTGGGTCAGAAGATTACATACACTCAATTAGTATTTGGTAGCATTGCCTTTAAATTGTTTAACTTGGGTCAAACATGTCGGGTAGCCTTTCACAAGCTTCCCACAATAAGTTGGGTGTATATTGGCCCATTCCTCCTGACAGAGCTGGTGTAACCGAGTCAGTAGGCCTCATTGCAGGCACACGCTTTTTCAGTTCTGTCCACAAATGTTCTATAGGTTTGAGGTCAGGGCTTCAACTGTACATGAGAGTCGTCAGCAGGTAGCCTAGCAGTTAAGAGAGTTGGGCCAGTAACCAAAATGTTACTGGTTCGAATCCCAGAGCAGACTATGTGAACAATTCTCCGATGTGCCCTCGAGCAAGGCAAGTAACCCTAATTGCTCCTGTAAGTCACTCTAGAAAACTGCGTCTGCTCAATGACTCCAATGTAATGGGGGGGGCATATCTGAGGGGAAACTGGTAGCTGCAGTTTGGGATGAGCAAATGAAAACAGAAAAAAGGCTACTGATCAATTTCAATAAGACATAGAAATAGTATTCCTGAATAATCACAGTTCCACCCCTGGTTTAGAACTGACCTCAATAAAAATGAACAGAACTCTGGACAACGTCAATGCTTTTGTGATAGTGCTTACAATCTGTTCTCCTGCTACTCAGACCACTGCTGAGGTCTGGGTTAGTTCCCCTTCCTCTGTCCTCTGCAACTCTTACTCCCCATGTTTCCCCAGACGAGGCCAGTGAGTGCCAAGAAATCAGCCTAAGCCTATAATCCCTGTCCAAGTGTGTTACTGCTAAACACGCTATGTACAGGTAGCTCTGCTCCCTGGTTGTGTTGTTACACTCTGCACTTTCATGTTAGACAAAATAACACTCTTCTCTCTCTGTCCTTGGGTGAGCTTAAGGTGCATCGACCTCTCACTTAGCTGCTTATAGCCCGGATGCCCTAGATTGCAACAATGCAGTCCACTAAGGTATATTTCAGGGGATGTGATTGAGATGGATTCCTCACACACAGGTATACACACAATGACATTTAAACATGCCTCTTTCTTGAAGCAGAGAGCCCTCTCACATAACGAGCAGATATAACACATGTACATAATTATGCCTTTCTCTTTCTGGCATCTTGCCAGGTTTCCCTTTCAGAAATAGTTCATAACCTAATCAGACATCCTGGTAAAGTCAATGTGAAAGTCCTCCCACTGACCTGGCAGGTAGGACTCAGCTCCATCTTCCTCCTGATGAAAAGTTCCACATGGCGGACAGTGGCTTCTCCCGACACTCGCACATACCGCCTCTCCAAAGGCTGGCCAGGTACACCAGTGTTACAGATTTCAATCCCTTATTCATTTGAGCATTATATCAATATAACTAAAACAACTCAATTTCACAACATTAGTGTATGTATGACCATTCCTATATAGTGGATAGCAGCATTATCGCTGATACTGTTATTTATTTTAACAGTCTCGTACAACTGTCATTAAAACTCGAGAAAAGAGCTTGTCAGCAGTAATTACCTTATAGTTGTTAATGCCTTCTTCCGCTCTGGATCAAAACAAAAACACAACATTACATAGAATTTTCTTAATCCCTGCAACCAATTATGTAAAGTTAACCATCAATCTCGTAACTTGAAATGTTTGCCCTAGTGCCTATTCACTCAATGGAAGAACTGTAGCACACCAGCACCATCTACTGGGGAGACAAGAATGACCAGAGACAAACATAAACAATAACATTTCAAAATCTCTTACTGAATATCCCCCATCCCTCAAATAGAAGATACTAATGCTAGGGAGAGACTCACCCCACAAACTCCAGCTGCAGAGACACATCCAGTTCAGGAGGGATGGTGAAGACAGACTGGGGCAGCAACTCCCTCCTCTGCTTCTGGTTCTTCAGCACAGGGACCGCGGGGGATGCCACCACTGAGGTCACAGAGAAAGACGAGCGTTACAGTGGCATTAGGGGAATGCTCCACACACAGCAATGAGACAGACAGAGACTGACACATGGCTAACACCAGAGGTAGAGGCTGTCTTCAGTCTTCAAATACGCAAACCCTTCATATAAACAAAGATCCATCACATATCTGCCAAAAAACAATTAACAACAACAAATAAATAAGTATTTTATACCTGGTTTAGGCACCTCCAGTCCTCTCTGTTTGTAAAAATCTATCATCCTTGCTCTCTCCACTGCAAAGAAAATGAAGAGTAAGAACAATATTCATTTAAACTGCCAAACAAAAGATTGAAATGGGAAAATGTGAGAAATGCAAGGCTTGTGGATACTTACATTCTTCTAGATGTGGCAGCATCTTGTAAACAATATCTTGCAACTGTCTGTCAGGTCTGTGGAGGTAAAAATACCCACCATACAGTAAGTATTTACATACCTGTATATAACTGAGTATTAGCCTATAGATCACTATATTCATTGATAATGGGCAAATGGGAGAGTTATAGTTATCTGCTGCAAAGCGGACTTCTGCACACGTTGTTTCAGTGAAAATGTCAGTTTATCGTGGCAACGTTTTCATTTAAAATGAGTTTGCACTAGGGCTGCACCCAATTAGTCGACTGGTCAATTGTTTGGTCGATTGTTTGGTCGATAGGCTGTTGGTCGATAGGCTGTTGGTCGATAGGCTGTTGGTCGATAGGCTGTTGGTCGATAGGCTGTTGGTCGACAGGCTGTTGGTCGACAGGCTGTTGGTCGACAGGCTGTTGGTCGACAGGCTGTTGGTCGACAGGCTGTTGGTCGACAGGCTGTTGGTCGACAGGCTGTTGGTCGACAGGCTGTTGGTCGACCGGCTGTTGGTCGACCGGCTGTTGGTCGACCGGCTGTTGGTCGACCAAGATTCATTTTAGTTGAGCAGTGGCAAATATATATAAAACAAATTATGGCACACGAAACACCTGCCTGATTCACACCTGTCAGAGGGGACTAATCCATTGTGGAGGCCGCAGGATGGCACACCGGTATCACCAATAGCAACATTTACCATTAATTCCCATAATTTCTAATCTACCATGTTTGTTTGGTTTCGGTAATTTCTGTTAATGCATTCAATATATTATTACAGTCCTACCGTTGTCATTGTAGGAGTGGACACGCACCTGATTCCGCATATAAAAGTAGACTAGTCTACTTGTTTCTGCGCGCAATGTAGACCTATAAGAGTGCCCATTTGGGGATCTGATACTATTTCTGATTTCTTTAACTCACCATGACTGCAGAGCTCCTCAAAGCAACTTTTTTTCTCTCACCTCAAACACCAGGTAAACAAAGTCTGTCTTTACATCCATTGAGAATGACAATAGTTCCTCAACGAAGCCTATTTTTAAAATCTTTCCAGCTCTCTTCAGGTGCTTCAGGCCTGACCATGTTAATGCAATGTTTCAAGTTCCTTGCAGACAGACCATGTGCAGCCAAAGTGATTTATAGGATACTTATTTTTAAATCAGGATATTTTCTACCTGCGGGCTGCAAAGTTTTGTTGGCTTATGTAGGCTATTTTTACATATTGGCAATGGCAATAGAAGTTACTTTTAGATTTGTATAATTTGTATTAAGATGTAATGTGGTTAATCAAATTATATTTTGAGACATGAAGACTATTATAAACTAAACTCTTCCACAAAAATGTGCATGTGAAAATCATAACCGGCACACAGATCAGTAGAAATGGCAAATCAAATGGTAAAGGTTGCCGACCGCTGGTGTAGCCTATTACCGGCAACTTTAGGAGCATAATGCAGAATCTGCGAAGGCCAGTAGCAGGGGGCAACAGGATTGATCTCTGGCTCTCTCTTTAGTAATTTGTCTTCATTTTTAAATCACAGTGCTTAAAGCATAAGACAAGCTCAGTGGCCTAGATATAGTTGATTTTATTCAAACATAGGGTGTGTCTATATATGTCAAAATACATGTTTTAAAATGTCCACCAATCGATTGGTCGAAAGAACAGACGATTCTTGGCTAGTTTGCATATTAGTCATCTGTACATTTGTGTCTCTTTGGACTGTGCAGAAGGCAGAGTTGTGCACAGCGGTTCGGTAGACAAGCGTGTGTGCTTGGAATGGATAAAAGTGGCATCTACTGATAGACATATCAGAACCTGTGCGTCACACCAGGACATTGTGTACCAGGTAACTCCCCAGCAGGGAGGGTAACCATAGAAATGTCACCTTAAAAAGAACACTAATGAGGACAAGCAGAAAAACAACCTTTGATCGCTCTTTTTGAACAACTCTCATAAACAACATGAACCGATGTCTTCAAATTCAAAACCTCTGATACAATTGAACAAGACAAGAGCATGGGTGCTCTTAGACATCAGAGGCAGGCATGTTTACCTTATATTGTACAGTGGTTGTGTCTGGTGGACCACAATGCTGCAATTGGGACACCTGTTGCTGTAGAAGAAGTGCTTCACGATGCAGCTTTTACAAACTGGGAAAGGGAAAACGCATAACAAAGCAGTTATGACTAATGTGATGAGACTGAAGTGATTGCATTCATATTTCAGGAATTTTCATCTCAATCATTGTATCTCACAAGTGTGCAGACACTCTGTTATGGTGGTGGCATCGATGAGGAACCCGCAGCAGAGAGCACAGCGGATATATGGGTAGAATTGATTAAGAGGAAGTTCAGGCTGTGAAAAGATGCAAAAACATGCATAATGTCATTCCACATTACAGTGCATCACATTTACAGAGTAGAAACCATTGTAACTACCATGTAACTGAACGTTACCATATTCATAACAGTATATTATGACTCGCCACTCTAGCAATATAAGAAACGCTAACGTTAGATATTGCCCAAGTCTCCAGTACTGTACCTCATCCTCGGAGTCAACATTATTGGATGTCCCATCGTGGTCTTCAGAGCCATCGTTGTCAACGCTGTTCTGGCGGCTACCATCGGTTGGTGTCGCCTCTTCTGAATTCTGACCGACACTCAAGCAACCTGGTCTTTCGAGTTCCTTGGTCCTGTCCTCCATGTTACTGCAATTTGTGTTGATTTGTACGCCAATAAATTTTTCAATTAATCAATAATTTGATATTCACCTGACCCTGGTCTGTCCGTTGAGGGGCAGTGTTGCTAACGTTAGCAAGCGTGCTGGCTACGGTTGCAAGCTCAAGGAATACACAACGATAACAGTC
The DNA here is from genome assembly GCF_018296145.1 of Oncorhynchus tshawytscha. NCBI lineage: Eukaryota > Metazoa > Chordata > Actinopteri > Salmoniformes > Salmonidae > Oncorhynchus > Oncorhynchus tshawytscha. Next base: position 66,996,390 of record NC_056434.1, read on the forward strand.
CTACCTTTACCTTAACGGACTACCTACTACCTACATACGTATTTTAACCATTCAACGTTAGCACAAATTAAACTAACAAAACCAAATGTAACAGTTGCTAGCTAGCTACTTTTGTTGTCCTTCGACTTTCAGCAACTTCCGGGTTGGCGCCATGGTGGTGAAACTAGCCAATGAAATCCAAGCTGAGCAGAGTCCCATAGAAATAGAACGTATAGAATGGAGCACAGTTGCTTTCTCTTATCGTGCATCAAATTAATGAATATTCATTAATATTACATTAATTAATCATTAGAACAGGGGTCTCCAACCCTGTTCCTGTAGATTTTCGCTCCAACCCCAGTTGTAACTAACCTGGTTCAGTTTATCAACTAGCTATTAGTATTGGGTGTGCTAGATTATGGTTGGAGTGAAAACCTGCAGGAGGGTAGCTCTCCAGGAATAGAGTTGGAGAGCCCTGGATTAGAACATACTAAATAATGTGTTTATTTTTTACTTGATGGTTTACTTAAGTTTTATCAAACATATCTCCTATAGGCTTACTATTGGTAGCTATACATGGATCTAAGTTTATGGATCGGGTGCCGTCAGGCAATGTCCTTTAAAATATCTAACTATTAATTTGTCCATGCAAGACACAGGGAAACATGATAAATGGTTCCATGGCAGTAATATACCCTGGCCAGCAGGGAGCACAGAACCCAGCCCCGCAAGCAGCAAAGTCCTCATGGTTTCATATCATATGCCATCAGATAGAAGTGCTTCAGAATTTCACTTGGTTGTTGCGTCTCTCATATTTTAAAACAGGGATTCAGTGACTCTATGTATACAGTAATTATTCCTTATGGTGTGTGGTACCATTTGGATTGTGGTTTATCAATTAAAGCCTTCAAATCATATGCAAACTGGTTTATGTACACTTAATATACTGTGTGTCAACTCCTACCTCTACCTTGTCTGCTTTGAGATCACAGTCACTGTGTGAGTGTTCAGGGAGTGTTGTGCTGGAGCATGTTGAGTGCGACATCTCTGAATCTGACAGCAGCAAGTCTGAGCAGCACAGGCATTCATCTCCCTTCTCATTCCTGCCTTCTCATTCCTGCATTCCTGTCCACTATTCAAGTACCATATTTAATTATCATCCATCACCCCTTGGTGCTCCTGATTTGTCAATCACCGTATTCTTATCGGCAGACTCAACAGCCTTCGTTCCTCTAATGACTGCCCTTGCCTGGTTCACTAGCTACTTCTCAGATAGAGTTCAGTGTGTCAAATCGGAGGGCCTGCTGTCCGGACCTCTGGCAGTCTCTATGGGGGTGTCACAGGGTTCAATTCTTGGGCCGACTCTTTTCTCTGTATATATCAATGATGTCGCTCTTGCTGCGGGTGATTCTTTGATCCACCTCTACACAGACGACACCACTCTGTATACATCTGGCCCTTCTTTGGCCACTGTGTTAATAAACCTACAAACGAGCTTCAATGCCATACAACACTCCTTCCGTGGCCTCCAACTGCTCTTAAATGCAAGCAAAACGAAATGCCTGCTCTTCAACCGATCTGCCTGCACCCGCCCACCCGACTACCATCACTACTCTGGACTGTTCTAACTTAGAATATGTGGACAACTATAAATACCTAGGTGTCTGGCTAGACTGTAAACTCTCCTTCCAGACTCACATTAAGCATCTCCAATACAAAGTTAAATCTAGAATCGGCTTCCTATTTCGTAAAACAAAGCCTCCTTCACTCATGCTGCTAAACATACCCTTTTAAAACGGAATATCCTACCGATCTTTGACTTCGGCGATGTAATTTACAAAATAGCCTCCAACACTCTACTCAGCAAATTGGATACGGTCTATCACAGTGTCATCCGTTTTGTCACCAAAGCCCCATATACTACCCACCACTGCGACCTGTATGCTCTCGTTGGCTGGTGCTCGCTACATATTCGTTGCCAAACCCACTGGCTCCAGGTAATCTTTAAATCTTTGCTAGGTAAAGATCCCCCTTATCTCAGCTCACTGGTCACCATAGCAATACCCACCCGTAGCACAAGCTCCAGCAGGTATATTTCACTGGTCATCCCCAAAGCCAACTCCTGCTTTGGCCACCTTCCCTTCCAGTTGTCTGCTGCCAATGACTGGAACAAATTGCAAAATCACTGAAGTTGGAGGCTTACTAACTTTAAGCGTCAGCTGTCAGAGCAGCTTACCGATCGCTGCAGCTGTACACAGCCCATCTGTAAATAGCCCATCCAACCAACTACCTACCTCATCCCCATATTTGTTTTTGTTTTTCTGCTCCTTTGCATAACAGTATTTCTACTTGCACATCCTTATCTGCACATATATCACTCCAGTGTAAATTGCTAAATTGTAAATACTTCGCCACTATTGGCCTATTTATTGCCTTACCTCCTTACTTCATTTGCACACACTGTATGCCTATTTTTCTTTTGTGTTATTGACTGTACTAATGTTTATCCCATGTGTAACTCTGTGTTGTTTTTGTCGCACTGCTTTGCTTTATCTTGGCCAAGTCGCAGTTGTAAATGAGAACTTGTTCTCAACTGGCTTACCTGGTTAAATAAAGGTGAAATTAAAAATTTAAAAATTATAATAATTGGTTGGAGTAGGTTTGGAACCAGCTGCACTGATTATGTATGATTGGATACTGGAAAGTGTCTCAAGATGCTTAGAACAGTCAAGTCAGGAAGGAAAAAAATATTCCAAAATTGGATTCACTACAAAATCATGGTTCAATCTTGGGTCAGTGTCACGACTTCTGCCTGAAGTCGGCCCCTCTCTTTGTTCGGGCGCGTTCGGCGGTCGACGTCACCGGCCTTCTAGCTATCGCTGATCCACTTTTCACTTTCCATTTGTTTTGTCTTTGTCTTACACACCTGGTTTTTATCCCCCAATTACTTGTTCATTATTTAACCCTCTGTTCCCCCAAGTTTGTTTGTGAGTTGTTGTTTGTTGTATTTACGGTCCGTATTGTGGGCTCAGTAATATCGACTTGATTTGTAAGTCTTGAGTAAATTTACGTGTATTACTGCGCCTGACTCCTCTGCACCAGCTACACCCAGACCTATTACAGTCAGAGTTTGTATCCACCGACCAATTCACTGAATATTTGAAGATGAAGGTGAAGACAAACTTGAAGGCAAGGACATAATATTATAAATCCAGCCCATCTTGGTTGTGGATATTTAGCATTAATCTATTTTCTGTTCACAGAAGTTCACGATAGTCAAGCAGTACTTATACTGAACAAAAATATAAACGCAACATGCAACAAATTCAAAGATTACAGTTCATATAAGCAAAATCAGTCAATTGAAATAAAATCATTAGGCCTTAATCTATGGATTTCACATGACTGGGCAGGGGCGCATCCATGGGTGGGCCTGGGACGGCATAGGCCTACACACTTGGGAGCCAGGTCCACCCACTGGGGAACCAGGCCCAGCCAATCAGAATACGTTTTTCTCTACAAAAGGGCTTTATTGGACATACTGCCAAATTCTCTAAAACGATGTTGAAGCCGGCTTATGGTAGAGAAATGAACATAACATTTTCTGGCAACAGCTCTGGTGGACATTCCTGCAGTCAAAATGCCAATTTCATGCTCCCTCAAAACTTGAGACATCTGTGGCATTGTGTTGTGTGACAAATCTGCCCATTTTAGAGTGGCCTTTATTGTCCCCCGCACAAGCTGGGTATTTGTCATGATCATGCTGTTTAATCAGCTTCTTGATATACCACACCTGTCAGATGGATGGATTATCTTGACAAAGGAGAAATGCTCACTGTTTTTAGAAATAATACTTTTTGTGAGTATAGGACATTTCTGGCATCTTTTATTTCAGCTCATGAAACACTTTATGTTGCATTTATATTTTTGTTCAGTATAGTTCAGTGGATTCAGTGGAGCACAGCTAAGGCCATGCAGGGTCAGCTGAATATACAACATTTGCATGCTTAATGCTAAAGAATGAATGACATCAGAGTTCTCAATATCACTGAAACACTACACTTTATTGAAAGTCAGTTATAATACAAAACAATTCCTTAGAAATAACTTAAAGACTATATATTTCATTGAATTGCGATGGCATTTGCGTCCCTCAGCTTTTCAACCATGAAAAACACTTTATGACAAATAGTTACACATCATACACATTTTTTGTTTATATTGAACTGTTTATTAATGATAAAACATAATGCAAGTCCTTTCTACTGCAAAACTGTATCTTTAATGCATTGTTTAAAGAGACTTCACTAGTCGTGTTAGTATCTTTCCTAATACATCTCCTCCAGAATCTAATCGAGCATCTGACGCAATTACGTAAGATTTTAGTTCGGGGTTTCTGAGATTACTCATTACACAAAAGATATACTTGGACCTTGAGCATTCTCTCCAAGAAAAACTCTTATCAGAGGAGTAGTCTATATTAAAGAAAGTTGTTAGATATTCACACCCTTTTAGAGTGTTATAACATGGTGTGTCTAAATAAAGTATTATTCGTGTTAGGCTAATCAATTGAAATGAAGAGAAATTACATTGTGAACAATCAATCATATAACTTGAGTAAATTAAGGGTTAAATGACATTACATCCGAGCAGCTGTGGTCTCCATTTAAGAAAATCCTCAATTACAAAAAATGTGTCATTGGTATTACCAACATTGCATTGTCTTCCGACAGGTAGGTCACTCCTACGTGATGCCCGTCCCTCAACCGACAGTGCAGGCAGAATGGTTGCACTTTCTGACATACGATAATGGCATCATTGGTGTTACTACTCCTAGCGGTGGCAGAAGGTTATCGTCAAAAGGACTTAAAGTCATTAATCGGCCATATTCATTTATTTAGAATGGGAAGATATACCCAAATACATTTAAATAAAAACAACTAAACAAAAATGAAGTAAATGTCTTCCAAAATGCCATGCCCAAAAGGCACTGCAAATCAAGAATGACCCTGATGTGTTATTTAGAGACAGGGTCACTGTACCCTATGTCATAGCTGGATACCTCGTTGGCCCATATTGGCAGCTATGAGCGTGGTATGTGGGTGTCACCTCCATCCAGGTCCTATGTTACTCATCGACCAATCAGACACCCTATCTTCAATTGGCAACATGGGATGGAGGGTACTGACAGTTTGTCAGTTTGTCCCCCAATATTGTTCTATGAGTTCCACTTTAAAGTCTTATCTCACACACACCTGCAGGGCACTAACACCTTCAAAGAATGGAGTGGATTTAAATAGTCTGTCAGAACTAGGATATATGGGAGAGGTCAGGATGGAATGCCTGATTCCCTTCACCTGGACCAGGGTGCGATTTTTAGGGGTCAGGTGGTCTGGGAGAGGCAGGTTGGGACTGTAGTTAGTGGTGTTGAGGTGCTGTGGTGGGGTCCTTCTCTCCTCTCACACCTCCATTGGGCTCTGGGGCCTCTCTGCACCCTGTGGGGGGTCTGGCTGCAAACGGCAGATAGGTTTGTTGCACATAGGGCAGACACTGCGGATCTCCAGCCATTTTAACAGACACCTGCATGGGGGCAGAGCGAGGAAGGTATTACATTATAGACATACAGAGAGAGAGAGAGAGAGAGAGAGAGAGAGAGAGAGAGAGAGAGAGAGAGAGAGAGAGAGAGAGAGAGAGAGAGAGAGAGAGAGAAAGAGAGAGAGACTGACAGAAAACAGAGGAAAATATTTACAATGTGCAGAGTGTGAGCTTAGCCTTGCTATTGGGAGAGGCCGCCATCGGCAGACCTGGCTCTCAAGAGACGAAATGTGTGCCCAATGCCCACAAAATGTGGTGGAAACTGAGCTGCACCTTCGGACAAATATATGACGATATGAGACACACATATTTCCCTCAGATTTCTAGGATCCAAAAGATATTGATAAGCTCCATTATCTGTTAGGTAAAATACCGCAGTGTGCGATCATCGCAGCAATAAGTGTGACCTGTGACCTGTTGCGATAATTTTAGGGCAACCGATGGAGCACATATTTATCTAGTTATATTTATGTGGCTATTTATTTTCCCCTTGCCATTTGTACTTCTACTATTTGCACATTGTAACCACACTGTAGACAGTTAATAATATAACAATTCAGGGAAGGTTAAACTGTACACACCACCCTGCATATTACTATATAGGCCATTGGCTACTAACATGTCAAACATATCCTGTGAGAGAAGTCATTAGACCAGGGCAGGGGTGTCAAACTCATTTTGCCCCGGGGGCCACATTCAGTCTTCAATGAGGCGGCACTGAAAATGTGTTATATTTCATCGGCGTCGAAATTTGAAAGAAATTGTTTTGGGATTTTTTTATGCTCATTTCGGCAACACACTCAATAAATTTTTTAAAACTCAAAACACACGCGGGCCAAATTGAACGGGCTTGCATATGTTTGACACCTCTGGACTAGGGAGAGGCAGATGGCTTGTGTTAGGGGTAAACAGGCTCATATCGTCAAATGACAAAGTCACACAGACAGTAAATGCCTGTCACCTTGACACTACACCTGGAGGGTTTTATTATGGTTTTCGTCTCTGTTTTTTTTTACATTACAATTTTGGGAAGGGACTTACTTCTTGTGGAAGGCATGTGAGCAGGGACACACTCCAAGTTCGTCTCTGCTTTTGAACTGTTCTAAGCACACTGCACAGGTCTGCTGTAGGATGGGAAAGAGATCACGTCAACACTCCTTCAAAAAACAAACTCTCTCACTCCCCACCATAACCCTCTAAGGCCAGGGCCAATATTCTATCCCCCTGCTGAAACAAAATGTTTTTTATTTGTAAAGTGCATAGCTGGACCAATGAAGTCAACTTACTCCAAGAAGACTCAGTTTCTTTCCTGCTCCTTTCAAAACAACCTAGAAACAAAGATGCATATATGTGACAGAGGGAACTATTTTATACAATAAAAGAAAAACAAAAGAACAGCTTTATAAATGAACATAAATACGTCAACAACAACATTTGCCGATCCAAAGCTGCCAAGATGCAAAAGATCAAGGCCATCATGAATTGAGAAATGTACAACTTTTTTGAAGAGTTTTATTTAGTGTCTGTATGTCTGACACTACAAAAAAATCCAGACTGTATCACATCCGGCCGTGATTGGGAGTCCCATAGGGTGGCGCACAATTGGCCAAGCGCTGTCCGGGTTTGGCCGGGTTAGGCCGTCATTGTAAATAAGCATTAGTTCTTAACTGACTTGCCTAGTTAAATAAAGGTTCAATATAAAACGTTTTTACAAAAAATGTTTTTATTCAAAGATGAAATTACCTCATTATATCCGTATTGCTCCCTTGTGCCTTGTCGCCTTAACCTGAAACAGAATTATAAAAAGGGATTTTCAAATATTATTTTGGACATAATTCCATATTAGGTTGATCAGATGCATATCTGTATTCATAGTTGTGACATCCAAAGATTAGATTTCAATTGACTGATTTCCTTCTATAAACTGTAACTCAGTAAAATATTTGAAATTGTTGCATGTTGCTTTTATATTTTTCTTCAGTACATCTCATCTCTCTATCATATCATGTCTCATCTTGCCCAATGTGTCGGCATGGAGACCAGTTTTCCCTATAGTATTCACATGAATGTCAAATGCAAGTCACAATGTGGTCTACACTTAGCTGTGCTACAGCTGCAAAGCACTTGATCAGGAGCACATTTCCGTATGTCTTTTTGGTTCTTTATCTGAACAACAAGAAAGTGTAGAAAACATTGCCTCAGATTTGGCCAAAAAAACACATTTAGCTCCAGGTTGAAACACAGTCTTAACAAAAAAGCCTGGCAGCTGATGATGTCATGAGGTTGTTCAACACCTAGCATTGATCACATTGCCGTTTAAAACCTATTGTACTACCTGATTGGGGCAGCAGGTAGCCTAGTGGTTAGAGCGTTGGACTAGTAACCGAAAGGTTGCAAAATTGAATCCCCGACCTGACAAGGTCAAATCTGTCGTTCTGCCCCTGAACAAGGCAGTTAACCCACTGTTCCTAGGCTGCCACTGAAAATAAGAATTTGTTATTAACTGACTTGCCTAGTTAAATAAAGGTTAAAAAAATAAAAAAGAATTGTGTCAGCCTCAGGGTTGTACTTCCCAAAGAAGTTTTTTAACGTTGTTGTCTATAAAGAAAGCTACAGCTGACTATGGGTTACTGAGAGTACCAAGCCCATAAGTCATTGACCTTGCTTAATGATATTGCCCCTACAGTCTTAGAAAAAAAAGTGTTATCTAGAACCTACAGTATGCGGGTTCTCCGGCTGTCCACATAGGAGAACCCTTTGAAGAACCCTTGTTGGCTCCAGCTAGAACTATTTTGGTTCCAGGTAGAACTGTTTGGGTTCCCTGTAGAGCCCTTTCCACAGAGGGTCTACATGGAACCCAAATGGTTCTACCTGGAACCAAAAAGGTTTTTTACCTGGAAACAGAAAGGGTTCTCATCTGGGGACAACCGTAGAACCTTTATTGAACCCTTTTTTTCCAAGAATGTAGGTGAGCCTCACCTGAACATGTAGCAGCAGAAGATCAGGCTGAGCATGAAGATGAAGAGGCCGATGCCCAGGATGATGATGTACACGTTGAGGGGCAGGTTGTAGATGTCTTCCGATGTCATCTTGCCGTAAGGGTCTGAGATCTGCGATCTTAAACCGCACAGACATCCTGAGAGGAGGAAGACAGAGAGAGGAAGAAGACAGAGAGCCTTGAGTCTACTTGACCAAACTCTACAGGCCCTTCTGTCCTCACACACAAAAGACAAGAGTTCAGTGCGTGCGTCATTCTCAATAATGGATTCTGAAGCACATTTCAGTGACTTGTGTGTTTCACATAAAATGTAGAGAGGAGGTTATGCATTCGAGGAATTAGTATGTTTTACATGTGGCATTTCAAAACATGAAGTGGTGTGTGTGTGTTGGTGTGTTCATCTACTAAGTGCACAGAGGATGTTTTACATCTGAAACAGACTGAATCAAATGAAATGTGGAATTTGGAATGTCTTATTAGCATAAATGTTTTGTATTATTTTATACTGTGCAGTAGGCTGCACATTGTCTGTCTGGCCAGCACTGGACTTGTGGTTAATCTCATTGCATGTGTGCTCCCAAGGCTGGCATGCATATTGCATACTGTTAGCCACTCAGCAGCTTCTTGTTTCAAATATCAATATAACACTACTTCCATTGTTGAACTTCATTGAGTTGCACAAACTTTACACAAAGTACTAAGTTACTTCAACTGAAAAGTGAGCTGTCAGTGGGAGTGGGGTGTGTGTTGGACCAGCTCCCCCATTAAGGCCTGTGTGTGTGATGTGTGTGTGTGTGTGTGTGTGTCCCATGTCTGAAGGCCACCCCAGAAGCCAGGCACTACATAATGACAACAAGAAAAACACTTTAGTAACATTCCTTGGAGGCTAATCTGTTACGAAACATTTCCATAACCAATGTCTCCAGCACAGAAATATTCCACAACCACATATTCTCTCAATTCATGGTCCTTTAAACACAAACTCTATCCCTATAATTAAACATCTAAAAGCAAAATATCTTCATAATCTTCATAAGGTCCTTTGCTGTTGTTCTGGGATTGATTTGCACTTTTTGCACCAAAGTACGTTCATCTCTGGGAGACAGAAAGCGTCTCCTTCCTGAGCGGTATGACGGCTGCGTGGTCCCATGGTGTTTATACTTGCGTACTATTGTTTGTATAGATGAATGTGGTACATTCAGGCATTTGGAAATTGCTCCCAAGGATGAACCAGACTTGTGGAGGTCTTCAATCTTTTTTTCTGAGGTCTTGGCGGATTTATTTAGATTTTCCCATGATGTCAAGCAAAGAGGCACTGAGTTTGAAGGTAGGCCTTGAAATACATCCACAGGTACACCTCCAATTGACTCAAATGATGTCAATTAGCCTATCAGAAGTTTCGAAAGCCATGACATCATATTCTGGAATTTTCCAGGCTGTTTAAAGGCACAGTCAACTTAGTGTATGTAAACTTCTGACCCACTGAAATTGTGATACAGTGAATTATACGTGAAATAATCTGTCTGTAAACAATTGTTGGAAAAATACTTGTGTCATGCACAAAGTAGATGTCCTAACCGACTTGCCAAAACTATAGTTTGTTAACAAGAGTGGAGTGGTTGAAAATCTAGTTGTAATGACTCCAACCTAAGTGTATGTAAACTTCCGACTTCAACTGTGTGTCAATATGTCTTGCCCATGATAATTGACCATCCAATGTTATACCTAGGAGTTTAGCTTCCTCAACTTGCTCAATAGTCACACCCTTTAATATACAACTCCAGTTGAGGTTCTGCTGACATGTAGAGTGTGGCATCATTTGTAAAAATAGAGAAGAGCAATGGCCCAAGGGAACTTCCCTGAAGGACACCTCACTGTACATATCTGATGTTAGACAAGCTTCCATTGAAGAACACTCTCTGGGTTCGATTGGATAAATAACTCTCCAACCATGTGATGGCAGGTGATGTAGATCCGCTTTTTGTTTTGATGCACCTCAATGCTGGGACAATCTGCAGATCTTGTTGAAATTAAATGTTTTGTAGCCGCTCAGGCAGTTTAGGGTAGAAATAGAATACCTGATAGCTGAGAGATGTAGATGTTATCGAGGATTGTAACTGAGATTTGTGTGTATTTTTGTGTATTTTAACTGTTGCTTGTATTCTATAAAATGTATCAATTGTAAAATGCAGGTCACTCTTGTAAAGGAGACCTTGGTCTCAATGGGACTTCCTGTTAGCAAGTGATTTTTTTCAATGACAGTTTATGATCAATAACATCAATGGTTGCACTGAAATCTAACAATACTGCTCCAACTATCATCTTATTATCAATTTCTTTTAACCAATCATCAATCATCTAAGTTAGTGCAGTACAAGTTGAGAATAGGCAGCACACTGATTGTGTGGCTGTTAGCACCAGCAAAGGGTGCTTTACTATTTTTAGACAAAGGAATTAATTTAGCTTCCTTTCATGCCTGTGGACAGACACACTCATTTTAGGCTTTGGTTAAAGACATAGCAAATATGCGTGGCAATATAGTCTGCTAGCATTCTCAATAGTTTCCCATCTAGGTTGTCTATACCTGGTGGCTTATCATTATTGATGGATAACAATGGTTTTTCCACCTCTCCCACAATAACTTGACCAAATTCAAATTTCATTATTTGATCGTAATATGATAGTTCACTATTCAATGTTATCATTTCACTTCTAGGTTTTTCCACTTTACTAGTGAAATAGGCATCGAAATGATTGGCAAAAACGAAAGGTTTTGTTATAAATGACCCATCATCTTCAATGAACGATGGAGATGAATTGGATTTTCTGCCCATGATATCATTTAAGGTACTCCAAAGTTTTTTTTACATTGTGTTTTATGTCATTTATCTTTGTTTGGTAATATAATTTCTTTCTTTTTTTGTTAAGTTTGGTCACAACTTTTCTCAATTTACAGTATGTCAACCAATCAACTGAGCAGTCTGACTTGTTTGCCTCCTCCTTTGGATAATTTATTTGAACCATAAAATGCTTCAATTCATCATAAGTCCAGGGGGTTCTAACAGTTCTCACAGTTAATTTCTTTACAGGTGGATGCTGGTCAACACTTGGCATGAATCATTTTACTGTGTGTGTGTGAGAGAGAGCTGGATGTCACAAGAATGGCCTACAGGCCTAGAGTGTGTGTCACCTGGGAGGACCACAATGGAAAAACCCTCTACTCAGACGTTTAGGCGTGCGTGCGTGCGTGTGTGTGTGTGTGGGTGTGTGTGTGTGTGTGTGTGTGTGTGTGTGTGTGTATGTGTGTGTGTGTGTGTGTGTGTGTGCGTGCTCTGAGGGGAGATGGGGAATTGGGTTCTTTCAGTCCATGCAGCCATTTTAGACCGTCATCAGCAGAACTATCTAGGGAGAGAATGTTGAGCAACCCTAAGGTCTAATACCACCCATAGTCCCACAATGAGTAGAGTACTTTCTGGGTCAAAGGTCCCTCTTTGCCTGTGTGAAGGTCAGGCCAGAAGGGCCATTCCACCTGCTCTGTCTCTGAGGGGGTGAAGTGCTGGGTTTGGGTGAGAGGGGTGGGGGGCATCTGTAATCTTAGGAGGATGTTAGTAAATCATTGATAGTCAAGCTCTAAGAGGTAGGCCACTCTGTGAACACATGATGTCTGGGAGAGTGTTTAGGGCTCAGCGTTAAAAAGAAAGGCACACAAAACAGGCAGGACCATAAGAGTCGTATCCACTCAGATGCAAACCAATTGTAACGTGACAACACATTGTTACACCACAAACACAAAGGTCATTGTTACGCGACGAAACATTGGAAGGACATACTCACCGTTACACCACCGGACCGGGTGCATGAAAACAGCTTCCAGATGGCCAGAGACCCAGGGTACCAGTGGATTGGGGTGAAAACGTCTGAAGTCAATCACGACCACTAGGGTCACTGTGTCTGCGGTCACAACCAGTCCTAGGTCTTTGTTTGTTGGGGTGCAGACAGATTGAGGAGATTGTCCCCAGATAAGTCACTGTCTTCCAGACAATGACGTGAGTCCAAACTCTCCTGTCCCCAATGAAAAGGACTGATTACTCAATCCTTGTTGTGTTTGTAGGCTGAGTCAATCCCTTTGGGAAAAAACTCTCAGTTCCTCAAGAAAATCGCTTGTGGATGATGGTCTGTTTTCCAGTTATACATTACAAAAACAAGTCACTCATTGTTGAAATCAACTCTTCTTTGTGATGATTTAGGTAAGCATGATGTGAATAATCAAGCAACAATGTCATCAGGAATTGATAGGTACTTTTTTCAATCAAAAATCAAGCTCAAAACAAATGTGAAAAGGTATTGTGGAATCAAATACAGCCGTGTTGCAATGGCTCCACTCTTCAAATAAACAAAAAGATATCCGGATCATAGCGTTGTTTATACTAGGATATAAACATCCAAACCTGGCAGGTTAAAGACACATCAAAGTCATTGTTAATAGTCCAAAAGGAGAGAAACATTGTCACAAGGCTTACCCCTACCTCCCCTGCAACTTTGAGGTCCTCTGTTTTACTCTCCTTCTCTCTCTTTCTCTCTGCCTCCTCCTTCGTCTCGACATAGATTTCCTCGCTTGCTGTTAAAACCTGCCTCTGCCAATTATGGGAAACAAAGGAAAGACGCGAATGGCTCCCTGCAGTGCCCAGTGTTCCTGTGAAAGCAGCTCCTCATGCCCGCACTGGTGTTGTGCTCTCTGCTCTGTCAGCCCCAGCCATCTGCTCCCCCCCCCCCTTCAAAACAGACAAAGAGGAGGTGAAAAAAAAGAGAGAAAAAATGAGCCTAACACTGCTAAGTTTAACCCAGGCAGCACCTCTCCTCTGGTCCCAGTCTCTCTTTTTCTCTCTTGGCTCTCAGTCCTGCTTCCTCATAATGGAGCAAGTGAGCACGCCTCCTCAGCTCAGTTTGTAAACATATCCCTGCTCATGTGATTCGCTGTCTGCATCACAGCTCTACTTTCACCCGTCCCCTCCTTTCTCTCTGCCTTGCTCACTTTCCCTCTCCTTTTACTTCCCTCCCTCCCCTGCCCTCTTTCCAGCTATAAGCTATTACTAGGCGACAACAGAGCAGGAGCCAAATAGGCAGATAGGCAGAAAGGCAAGCAGGCAGACAGCAGGCAGACAGATGGGTTGAGTTCCTGGTCGACTACATTGCAGACGCCATGCCAGAGCTTACAACGCATGGATACATGCAACATATCAGCTAACCACATCATTTGATATAGCAATCTGATGCTTGACTACACAGTCAATGACGTGGCAGTGGTGGCACGCAACTATTGGTTGATGCAATGCAGTTGGGCAGGAACTCGACAATGGTAACATAGACAGACATGAGGACAAACAGGCAAACAGATAGGTACACATGAACGGCTTCTAGACCAGGGATGGGCCGGGGGTGGGGAGGGCATATGGGTACTCAGCCCCGCGAGCAACTGAGGCCTCTCATGATGAGATCAGATAACTGTCCTATACAGATAAGCAGACAATCAGATGGGTTTGACAGTCGGACAATCAGGCAGCCAGTGAATCTGATAGTCAGAGAGACAAGCAGATAAACACACACACACACAGAGAGAAAGAGACAGAGACAGACACAGACACAGACAGATTTAGCGACTATCTTAGAGATACCCAGGACGACAGGCACAATAGGTCGTTTTTATGGAAAATTACGAAGAAAAAAGCAACAGAACTGAATCCTGACAGAGAAAACGGTGCTCTGTCTACGAGCTGATTTTTGGAAGTGCAGGATGTTACAGTAACAGGCCATCTAGTCTGAGAGCTTGTCTCTTATTGAGAGGGAGTTTAAAACACCTCCATAAAATGTTCTGTTAAACATGGACCCGGAACTAGGGCGGTGGGGTAGCCTAGTGGTTAGAGCGTTGGACTAGTAACCGGAAGGTTGCAAGTTCAAATCCCCAAGCTGACAAGGTACAAATCTGTCGTTCTGCCCCTGAACAGGCAGTTAACCCACTGTTCCTAGGCTGTCATTGAAAATAATAATTTGTTCTTAACTGACTTGCCTAGTAAAATAAAAAACTAGTCACAATAAGCATATGAACACAAACTCAGAAAAAATACTTTGGACTATTGTCCTTTATCAACCATTACAACCATTTGAAAACTGGAAGAGAGCGGAAGTAAATGGGGAACAATGACAGTGTAACGTTGGGAACATTATTTGAGTCCATTCCAATTTACTTCCAATAGTTATCAGGTGCCATCACTAGCCGAAGGGTGTAATAAATACAAATGTGGGATAATACAAGTAAAAGACTAATCTACCTAGGTCAGTGTTCTTTAACCCTGGTCCTGGGGACACATCAGGTGGACATGCTTTTGCTCCAGCCCAGTGCTTACACACCTGATTCTTTCAACTAATCAAGGACTTGACTATTAAGTTAATTAGTTGAATGTGTCAGTGCTGGGCTGGAACAAAAGCCTGCACTCCCAGGATTCCCAGGGTTCCCAGGATCATGGCTGAAGAACACTGGGGTGTCCAGTGCCAGTCAGCTCAGAGTGTCCATCTCTTTCTCCATGGCGTCTATGTTGTTCTCCACACTGTACTGGGCCCACTTGTTGAGGCGGCTATAGAGGGGCAATCCCTTTTTCTCTCTGTACAAGCAGATCCCAGTGATCCGGTTCCACTCTGTACTAGAGATGGGGCTGGCATTCTGGTGCTCCTCCAGCTGCTGTTTCTCCTCTTTCTCCAGGGCCACGAAGCCAAAGTAGCTCTTAACACTCTCAACAGCCAGGATACGGGAGTGCACGTCGGCCGTGCGCTGGAAGAGGTCGTGCTCGTTGGAGCGGAACTGGGACCAGTACGCCTCCTGTTGGTAGCCCAGGGGAGAGCAGCAGCGCTTCATGCACAGAAGGAGGAACAGAACCACTGCCATCCCCGCCACCATCAGCCACCCTAGCAGCTGAAAGGAACAACACCATGACAAATCCCCACAGGAAGAGAAGCCGAACAGCCAAGAAACGAATTCAGGAAACACAAGGGCAGTGATAAGCCATTTAATGTAATGACACTGTGATAAATAATTTGCATTTGTACGTCCTCTTTCCACCAGCTATAATGCCACAAACATAGTGTTATCAAACACACAGGAAAAGAAAATGGAATAGTGGATTTAGATCAAATTAAATACCTGAGACTCGTACTTCAGCCGGCGTTCAATCTCCGCCCAAAAACCCTGCATCTCCTGTGGGACCGTGGACTTACAGGGAAACCTGGCCATGACCTCTAACCCCTGTCCAGAGGGAAAACCTTCCAAGGTTGAAGGGTCCACAAACTCACTGAGGGCACAGACATAGGCCTCCCCACGTAACAGTGAGATGACAGCCCACGTCACTGGAGCCACGGCCGCTCTGCCAATGATAGTGCCCAGGACGGCGAAGGCAGCCGCCCCCGATAGTTTCCGGCACCTCCTGAGGCGGCACTCAGACACCAGATCCCAGGTACTCTTATTCAGCATGATGCCAACGAGGTAGAATGCCAGGGCGGGCACCCCGATGGCTGCCAGGCCATAGAGATAGTTCCGCCCGGAGGAGCACGGGCAGTCGAAGGCAAATATGTTGTACATGGTCTGACTGGCCACCGTGCCCAGGGCTATCAGGCCATTGAAGATCATTACGTCCTTGCTCTTGAAGAAGAGCGAGACAAACTTGAAGTTCTCTGTGATGAGAGCAGCCATTTTGAAATGTTTGGTGTGTTGTCTGACACTGGAGAGCAATGGAGGGTTTTCCTATTTTGGAGCTTGCACACTGGGGAGTCACGCTATAGAAAGTGAGGGAGATACATGAGATCTTTGTAATCTGAGCTGCCTGGTAGGATAATATGGTGTTAAGAGCATTCTATGCACTGGTAATTGAGGCTGCAACAACTGGGAATGCCTACTTCATTGACTAATGGATTTCATTTTATCGAAGAACATACAATTATGTTTATACATGTATTTCCTGGTAAACTGACGCAGATCAACTGCATAACTTTAGCATTGGTTCATACTAGCACATTCTGTGTGGAGCTAAAGCCTTAAAAGAAGCCATGTGATTCCACAGGAAAAGAACAGAGAAGAAAATCTGGAATCAATGAAGTCATGCAAACTTACATTCTATAGCCGGGAGATAGGATATTTGAGGTACATTCTTTGTGTAGAACGGTTGAAAAACAAAATCTGTGAGTAAAAGCAAAAATGGGTATATGATTTCCTAAAGTACCAAAGAGTCCATGCTGGTAGGTTCGAGGGGGGAGAAACATTCCTCTTCGTGTGTGTTGTCTGGGGTCTGGGCATGTTCAGTGACTCATCGTCGGGAACTGCCCTCCGGTTTCCTCTTTCTTTTTGAACTGAAAACACATGTTGAATGATCACAGAGCAACATGGTGGCTGCAAGCTGACTACTATCTCAGAGCAACTGACTACAATCTAAGAAACTACACATAAAATATAAACAATATTCAATTG
The DNA here is from genome assembly GCF_018296145.1 of Oncorhynchus tshawytscha. NCBI lineage: Eukaryota > Metazoa > Chordata > Actinopteri > Salmoniformes > Salmonidae > Oncorhynchus > Oncorhynchus tshawytscha. The sequence continues at coordinate 67,013,471 of NC_056434.1, forward strand.
CACTTTATTTTACAGTACAGACATGACCAGTTGTTTACCAAAACACATGTATGGTAATTACACAGTAGTAACCAATGAATTACTTTGGGATTCATTAAATCCATCACCATGTAGTACCAGGTACCTTTTGAAGAATAACTAGCATAATGTAAAGTGTTGAATAACTCAGTCCATCTCTAATTTGCATCTGTCTGATATCCATGGAGTTGAGCAGTATGTGAAATGAACTATGCAGAACAAGTCAGTCTAAATCCCAGCACAATCCAATACCCCCAGGCACATAGTTTCTAGGTACACTCTATATTATGCAGCCCATGGAAAACAGTAATAAGCGAATAAGTACTATTTACACAATCACACACACATCTAAACGTCTGAGTAGAGGGTTTTTCCATTGTCGTCCTCCCAGGTGACACACACTCTAGGCCTGTAGGCCATTCTAGTGACATCCAGCTCAGGTTTACACTGGAACCATGTTTGAAGCAGCTGATCCATCTGATCCTGCTGGGTAATCCCATGGAGTCTCTCCTCCTCCTCTTCCACCATATCTTCTTTCCTCCTGTACCTGACTTCGGGTGAGAGAGGCAGTCTTCGCACTGCGTCTTCCCGCATGCCCTCGAAATACTGCACCACGCACTTGCGGGCAAAACCGCAGCACGCACGTCTAGTCGAAGGGCTTCTGCTCGATGTCCAGGTAGTTGCTCCAGTAGCGTGCCCGAAGGTTGGTGGCATGGTCATTGAAGCAGGGCTTGATGAGACGGCCCAGTGCACCCAAAATAATGAAGAAGAGGAAGATAGACCATCCAATCGCCTGTCAGGGAAGTATAGTATAAAGCGTTAGCATTCGGAAATAGAGAATGGAGGACATTAGTCATCAGGACGTGTTTTGGACACCCCTGCATTAGGAGTAGGATTTGAGTGTACAAGTGACTAACAAAACCCTACCTACCTGAACAGTGCAACCACATTTTAGCAGATTTGAATATTAAACCCATCAACTCAAATACGCAAAGTAAAGACATGAGTTTCAGGGTTACTTAAAAATGGGAGTACACTCACTTGGGAGTAGCAGCGCACGTAGCGTGAAACAGCTTTACGGAATGTGATATTCCTGAAGACCAAGTCCTCCTCGCAAGACACCTTGGCCATGAGCTAGACCAGGTCCAGGCCAGTGTTGTCGGGCATGCCTGTGGAAAAATAGAGTACAACTAAGTTAAAGTTAGTGTTTGAGTCTAAGTTAGAATGTTACAAGACTAGACTAGACAAGACTAGTTTTACTCTGGGTGAGGGCTTGGGTCAAAGTCAGAGTTGGAGATACAGTCTGCTATTAGTTAAGGTTATACTGTCATTAAAAGGTGTTGTGGTTATATTTACCAGAGAATGGCTTGGGGTCTACACTCATGCCAAAAGCACAGATGAAGATCTTCCCATCCAGCAGAGTGACCAGAATCCACACCATTGGCGCCAGTAGAGCCCTATGCATCATGACAGAGAACATGTACTTGGAGAGGGTTATAACATCCCAATAATTACAGGAAGTAGTTGTAGTTGTTGGACTAAAAGCTGTGATGATAGTGGTAATGGTGGTAGTAAACACAGGAACATGAGGTGGTTTGACAGCAGCACTTGAAAACTCACTTGACAATGGCATGATCTTTGCTTCTCTTCCCAATGGGTCTCAACCATTCTTCCATCATGATTCCCGTGTGTCGATTGACCAAGATTCGCAGGAAGAAGAATATTAAAGGTGGGACAAACATCACCCCCAGTGCGTAGAGTTTGTTATATTGTGGAATAGAGGGGCAGTTGAAGTCAAAGCTGGTTTAGAGGTTCACACTGATTAGGGCCAGTACGATGCAGATCAGGGCCAGTATGATGCAGGGTTGGACTGAAAATACTGCAGAACTAACTTCAGACATTCCATGGTTTAGTTAGACCGAAGTCTTATGGAACACGTATGACAATGATCCAGTAAAGTTACTGTACAAAAGTAACTGTAACTACCTTATTTTAAAAACAAGTAGGAAAGATTTGCCCTACCACAAAATAGTCCTTACTAAAGAATCAACTGAATTCCAGTGTTGAATCAAAATGTTACTGCCGTACTAGTATTTTTTGGTGCTTTTTTAGAGGTAGTCTTACAAGTCTGAGCAGAGAAGTTGAAAATGCACCAGCCAGGTTAGTGTCCTCTGTCACCACACCCCAGTAATGTGTGTGCAAGGCTGAGCACCCTGACACCAGAGGCTTTAGGAGAGAATGGAGGGTGTGCTCACTAGCTCCTACTGAGCAGGTGCAAGTGAATTCAACACTGTTTAACAATTACTGACCTTTGAATGACAGAATGTGCTTTTAATGACTGCTGTACTCATCAGATCCAGTATTTTCCAGTGGTGTAAAGTACTTAAGTAAAAATACTTTAAAGTAGTACTTAAGTCGTATCTGTACTTTACTATTTATATTTGACAACGTTCACTACAATCCTAATGAAAATAATGTACTTTTTATTCATGCACTTATCCCTGGTCTGATCTTGCGGCCTCATTAAAAACAAATGCTTCGTTTGTAAAGATGTCTGAGTGTTGGAGAGTACCCCTGGCTATCCGTATATTAAAATAAGAAAATGGTGCCATCTGGTTAGGCTAATATAAGGAATTTGAAATGTATATCTTGACTTTTGATACTTAAGTATATTTAAAACCAAATCATTTTATTATTAAAGTAGTATTTTACTGGTTGAGTCATTTTCAAAGGTGTTAACTTTTACTCAAGAATGACAAAGGAGTACTCTTTCCATCACTGGTCTTTTCTATAGCTGTTTTACTCTGATTAAGTATGTGAACTGTTTGGTGGGTCACTTATTGATCCCCAACCATGACATATGTATCAAACATTGTTTTTATACATGTGAAAACATGCATAACCTTTTCAAAAAAGGCACATTCATCTTTTTTGGCACATGCCTACTGACAGACCGTCTGTACGTAAGCAGCACTACGTTCCACTATTATAAGGAATAGAACTCACATGACCATAACACATTCAGGTGATACGGTTTATTTTTTAAAGGGGTTGCATACAAAACAATTAAAAGGGAATGGTCTCAGCTTGTAAAGAAATACCTTTCCTTACATAAAAGTGCTTGGAGTTCTGGTCCAATATACAGTATCAATTAACCCATTTAGTGAACTGAACAAGATATGAGTACAGCATTTACTTTAGCATGTATTGTGAAAAGTAATTGGTTCCAATGCAAAAGTGTTTGTTTTTTTTTAAACAAAAAAATGACTTCCAAGTAAATGAATCACTGCACCTAAAGTGGTTAAAAAAAGTCCAGAGTATACAACTCTACAACAATAACAATGGCAGGTAAGAAAGATGTCAAAGCTGTTAGAATAGTTTAGTTTCAGTCTCCCTGGTTACAGACTCCACTATAACCAACAGCATTTGACAAACTCTACAACAAAAATAAACTTCAACAAAAAGGCAGTTAATAACAGACGCATAAACTTTACAATGAAATACACTTTCTTCAAGTATAAAAACAGTTGTTTTAGGAGGACGGCTTGAGTAAGTCTTCTGGTTTCAGTCTCAGTATTATAACCAACAGCAGCGTTGTGGACCCTTAGGATCTAGCTCAAGATCTTTTTGGTTATGCCTTTAGGAGTAGCTCATCTTCTTTCAAACTCTGGTCAAGTTGATCTCAGATGATTCCTTGGCTTCGATAACCTTGAAGACGCCAACCTTCTGTTTTGAGCTCCTCTTGGCCTTGTCTGGAAGGAGCCAAATGATTACATTTCATACAATTGAGCCCAAACAAAAGCTAGGTTTATAATGACAACAGATGTTGAGGGTTCGTCAGGGGGCCATTCTACAGGGGATGGCACCGGAGCTCTACAGTGGTAAAGCATGCCGACAAAGGACACAGGATCTGAGTATTCTAGAAAGGACCACGACATCCCATTCCATGACAGGTGTTTTTAATCGAACTCACCTAGTAGGTCACTGCGGTCCAGCAGAAACTCCAGGTCCTCGTCACTAATGACCTTCCCCGTGGTGCTTTTCACCTCCCTGAGAAAGACGGTCGTTAGATAGCAATAGACTTTGACCAACTTACTATGCATTTGACATTTCCTCTAGGGAGTTTCATAATGAACATTGATCGACAATCTCGTACTTCTCGTAATCTCTTGCGCTGAGAAGATCCATCAGCTCAGACACATCAACACAGCTCTTGGTCTGTTTGAGCTCAGCTTTTCCTCCTTTGAATTTGTCTGAAGATAAGAACATTTAAAAAAAGGTACCAAAATATGAACACATGCACCTAAAAAATAAAAAAAAAAGCTACAATACTCAGTTCTGAAATATTTAGCATCTCTAATGCAGGGAGGGAGGGGCAACTGATGGGGTTGGGGGCCGCCAATAAAGATCTGAACTATTCATGAGCGGCAGCAGTGGCTCGTGGGTCTGCATACTCACATGTGCAGTCAGAGCCGCCCTAGCATTTGGGGTGCCCATAGCAAAATTGTTGCCCGCCCACCCCTTGTTAGCAAAACATTTTAGTAGCCCCTCTTGACAGCAGATAAACATTAAGTTTGAGTTAATTTCCTGCAATTCTACAAATTTTGTCATAGGGTGGAAAAATTACATCTGAGTGAGTGTGACTAACCAAATCAATGTGGGCCCCCTGGTCAGTATTCGACCATGACTACTAGAAGTTCAGAGAGATGGCTAGACTAATTTACCAACCTAAATTTTTTTCGCTGACCAGGGTGAGTGACCGTTAGTGACTGACAAGAGAAACTGCTGACTCAAAACAACATTTCTAAATTGCACCATGTGTATTCTACTATTTTAACATTGTCCATGGGCCTACAAAAAGGGGGCCAGGCCACCAGTGGCCCATCCCCGCTTTAATACATATTTAATTCATGTGGGTTTTAGATTTCCCTCAATGTAATAGTTGTGTCCTGGATGTGGTACTCTACGCACTCTTGTGAATGACCATCTTCTCCAGTTTCCTCTTGGCTGAGGCTCTCTCCAGGATCTTCTGGTCGATGGTGTTGGCAGTGACCAGGCGATACACCACCACTGGTTTGGTCTGCCCGATGCGGTGGCACCTATCCTGGGCCTGCAGGTCTGCCTGGGGGTTCTGACAGAAGAGTCCATTCATTATCGTATGGAAATAAGACCAGTAGGTACCAAACATATAGTAGTAGGCAACGTTTGTTGCGCTCATCCAGAGAGCATGAGTTCTACACCTACCCAGTCACTGTCAAAGATGATGACCGTGTCAGCAGCAGTCAGGTTGATGCCCAGGCCACCTGCTCTGGTGCTCAGTAGGAAGAGGAACACCTCTGGGTCAGACGAGAACTTTGTCATCTGCAAAGAAAATATGGAGGGATAGTTGCACAGAAAGGAGATGATTATAAGAGCTGCATGACTGCTTCATGGCAGAGTGCTTTAAGGGTAATTCCTTTGTGGGGAGAAGACTCACGTTCTCCTCTCTGTCGGCATAAGCCATTGTCCCGTCCAGTCGGCTGTACTGGTAACCACGCAGGTAGCAGTAGTCCATTAGGATATCCAAGATGGACGTCATCTGGCTGAAAATCAGCACCTGTTTGTCCGCAACGTCGAGTCAGAAGTGGTCACAAACATCTCTCAATAAATACATAATCAAGCAAAAAGGTTCAGGTATTAAAATCCCAACACTTGGCACAGAATTTGTCAGTTTACCTTGTGTCCCCTCCTCTTCAGCTCTGGCAGCATTCTGTCTAGAATGAGGAACTTCCCAGAGGTCTGCACCAGTTGTTCATCAATCTGCAGGGGAAAGAGATTGAGGGTGAAACACAAGACAATGCATTTACAAATGAGCGACACCAGATGACAGTCCAACTCCCAACACGCGGACAAAAGCCTCTACTTAGCTGCGATGAGAAGTCATGAATGCACCCACAACATTCATTGGCCGTGTAATTTTGAAACATCATTTTGTGCCAGTAGCCATTGAAATCCAGCAGGGCCTTTACCTTGAACTCCTGAGTGGCTGGGTCCAGTGGGTACTCTATGAGGTAGGGGTGGTTACAGCACCTCTTCAGCAGCATGAGGATGTTCTGCAGTTTCAGGTTGATCTGGGAGTCCAGGGGCATCTGCACATCCACCACCGGGGCGGGGCTGGAGAGGAGAGATACGTTACACCACAGCTGGGGCATATGGCAAACTCTAGTCTTTATGGTTAATTTTATATTAAGAGGTGACATTAAAATGCGGTTGACATTCACAAAAAATGTAGAATTTACACAAACTAAAATTGATATGACCATAACAATATAATCATCCCATTTATGGGCACAGCATTGTTTGCGTCACACAGAACACTACCATAGTAGAGGAGATTCTGACCTCAGCTCTGCCTCCTTCTGAACCCTCTCCAGGTATTTCTCCAGGTCATAGGGCGTGTCACCATCAGTCTCTTTGTAGTCCACAGGCTTCCTGGTCCTGCGCTTAGGCCTGCCGTCAGTCGTCAGCACCACTGGGGCCTCCCCCTGAAAGGGGACACGTCTCTTAGAAACATCTTTCAAAACAAAGCACGGCCCCAGAAGTCTGCAATATTTATTTTCCATTCTATACCCTTGTTTTTCTATAGTATAACCATATGAGACAGTGTAGCAGTGAACTGAAGGTCTTACCTTCTCCTGGCCCAGCATTTTGGCAATGGTCTTGTTGACCACAGCAGTGTAAAAAGACTCCTGTTTGGCAGTGAGTGGGGCGTACACAACAATCTCTTTCTTGGGCGGCACCTCCAACGTCACGTCAGACTTCAGTCGTCGTAGCAGGAACGGCGTCAGAATCTGCAGATGAAAGAGAGTTTATGGACAATCTCCCTACAGGTTTAACCATTTTACCTTCCCCAGTGAATTGCAGAGCTAGTCAGTCAGAGGGCTTACCTGGTGGAGCATGTGCAGGATGTTCTGCTCTCGTTCGTTAGCCACAACTTGTTTTGCATTCGATCCAATGGTGTCGATGTCAAACCACGACTCAAAGCTGTAGAGATAAGTAAAGTGCAATTAAGTTTACAAGGCAAAATAAAAACATTCTGTATAGTCCCATTCTAACAGTAGACGCAAACATAGACAGACATGTCCCTTACCTCTTGAGGTCGTCAAAGACCTCAGGCAGGAGGAAGTTGAGCAGTGACCAGAGCTCAGCCAGGTTGTTCTGCAGCGGCGTGCCTGTCAGGAGCAGTTTGTTGTCCGTGGGCAGCATCTTGAGTTCCCTCACCAGTCGGCAGTTCAGGTTTTTGATCCTGTGGCCCTCGTCCACGATCAGGTACTTCCACTGGAAGCGCTAGGGAGGAACAGCAAAAGGCGGTTATCAGTGAGATGCTGAATGGGTTAAATAGGTTGCACAACTTAAGGCAAATTTAATACATGCAACTTTTACAGCTTACATGATGAGTAGGGGAGTTGGGCCTACCTGCAGAAACTTCCTGTCTATCATGGCAATTTCAAAGGAGGTGACCACCACAGGGCACATATTGTGAGGCCCCTGGGGCTTACGAATCTGCTTTAACAACGACATCCTCTCCTTAGCAGGCCCATGGTACAGCTGTACGGACACCTTACCATTCAAGATGAACAAGGAATTGAACAGTGAAATATATATATATTTTTAAACAGTAATTGATTGGTGATGCACATGACATTCAATTGCACAACTTCTGTAATACTTTGAATTGTTTTTGTTTTACCTCTGGAGTGAAGCGCTTGAACTCATTGATCCAGTTGGGCAGAGTGGACAGGGGGGCCACTACCAAGAAGGGTCCCAGCACCTTTCTCTCCAGCATCATGGCCACGTGGGCGATGCACTGGATGGTCTTCCCCAGACCCATCTCATCTGCCAGGATCCCATTAATACCATTCTCCCACAACATCTGGAGAAAACAAAACACACACCAAGATTATAATGAAATTTCTCTATGATCAAACAAAATGGGCATAGTCAACAGCCCACTTACCCTGAGCCACTCCACGCCCTCTATCTGGTACGACCTCATGACCCCCCCAGTGAAGAGCAGGGGCTGCTGGGCGGGCACGGCCTGCCCGTTCACTTTCCTGTCTGGGTCCAGCAGTTGTTTGGCATTGTCTCTCACAGCCTCCGACAGACGGCCCTTGATGTCAGCATTTGAGTCACTCATCTTTTCAATGTCTTCCGCTTCTAGCTTCTTCTTCCCAAGGACCTCCTGTTATTCACGGACAGATATATTGGCATTAGAGCATCTGGGACATCTAGGACTCATCAACACTCTCCCAAGTTCTTGAGTCAGTTAAAAACAATCAGTTAAAAAAAAAAGCTCCTTGCAGTGTATAAACAAAAGGCCTTTACCTCATCCTCCACTTTAGGTTTCTTGGCCTTGGACATAATTTCCTGAAACAAAAAGCAAAAAAAGGATGACATATGCAACAAAAAAGGTTGAATAGCATGAAATAGGCATTCGTCTACATTTCAAAAAGAGACGGTCACCTCTTACCTCTTTAGACATGACATCAGCAATTTTGTAATCTTCCTCCCTCTTCCTTTTCTTTCTTTCAACTGAAAAAAACAGAAAGACAAATTCAGGAGTTGGATATCGTCAATATAAAATTGTGTTTCGACATCAACTAGAGGATTTCAATGGTCATGATGCAAAGTAACAGGACACAAGTGCTGCCTACCTCTTCCAGTCTTTTTGCCAGTGCCCTGTGACAAGAAAATGTTAAATGTTTAGTGATTAAGGAGCTGCTGGCAGCAATAAATCACAGAAACATAACAAAAATACACAGGAATGGAAAACTCACTCACCTTGTGTGTCTTTTCCAGTCTCTCTTTCTTCAGCATTTCCTGGGTATATAGGGAAAATGTACTGTTAAACACTGCTTTTTCAAATACTATTCAGACTACTTGGGTAGATATACAGTACCAGTCAAAAGTCTGGACACCTACTCAATGCAGGGTTTCTTTATTTTTTACATTGTAGAATAATAGCGATGACATTAAAACTATGAAATAACACATGACAAGAACAGCTCAAATAAGCAAAGAGAAAGGACAGTCCATCATTACTGTAAGACATGAAGGTCAGTCAATCTGGAACATTTGAAGAACTTTGAAAGTTTCTTCAGGTGCAGTCGCAAAAACCATCAAGCGCTATGATGACTCTCACGAGGACTGCTACAGGAAAGGAAGACCCAGAGTTACCTCTGCTGCAGAGGACAAGTTCATTAGAGTTAACTGCACCTCAGATTGCAGCCCAAATAAATGCTTCAGAGTTCAAGTAACAGACACATCTCAACATCAACTGTTCAGAGGAGAACGTGTGAATCAGGCCTTCATGGTCAAATTGCTGCAAACCACTATAGGACACCAATAAGAAGAAGAGACTTGCTTGGGCAAAGAAACACGGGCAGAGGACATCAGACTGTGGAAATCTGTTCTTTGGTCTAAAGAGCCCAAATTTGAGATTTTTGGTGAGACGTTGTGAGACGCAGAGTAGGTGAACGGATGATCTCCACGTGCGATTCCCACCGTGAAGCATGTAGGAGGAGGCGTGATGGTGCTTTGCTGGTGACACTGTCAGTAATTTATTTAGAATTCAAGGCAGACTTAACCAGCATGGCTACCACAGCGATACACCATTCCATCTGGTTTGCGATTAAGTGGGATATCGTTTGTTTTTCAACAGGACACTGACCCAACACACCTCCAGGGTGTGTAAGGGCTATTTGACCAAGGAGAGTGATTGAGTGCTGCATCAGATGCCCTGGCCTCCACAATCACACAACCTCAACCCAATTGAGATGGTTTGGGATGAGTTGGAATGAAGGAAAAGCAGCCTTCAAGACTGTTGGAAAAGCATTCCAGGTGAAGCTGGTTGAGAGAATGTGCAAAGCTGTCATCAAGGCTAATTTGAAGAATCTCAAATTTTGGTTTAACACTTTTTTGGTTACTACATGATTCCATGTGTTATTTCATAGATTTGATGTCTTCACTATTATTCTACAACATAGAATATAGTAAAAATAAAGAACCTTTGAATGAGTAGGTGTGTCCAAACTTTTGACTGGTACTCTATGCGTTTCCATGCATTTTTCAGACAATCGCACGAGTTGGAAAGCAATCATCCCCAAAAGGAGGCCTGGAAACAGCAAAGCTAAGGAGCTTAGGTAGTGACTGCCTAGATTCCTGTTCTCATTTGTATTTGTTCACCTGTAACTCATTAGCTGTAACATGATCAAATCACATCTATGGATAGGTAATAGTTGTACAATGAGCTGTGCAAGAGGTACTTCTAATATTCCACTCCACTGATATTAGGACTTACCTCCTGCTGCTGTTGCTCCATCTTGGTAAGAAGGAATTTGGAATAGATGTTACTTTTCTCCAGCAAGTGTTGCAGCCTCTTGAAGCGAATGTCATGAGATTCCTTCTCCCGAGCTTCTCGAGCCTTGTGAAAAAAAGAGAGTAATGTTGGCCATTGAAAACATTACATTATCCCAACAACATCACTACAGTTATTCAGACACTGTTTTTCAACAACAAAAACTAACCTTTTTCATTATCTCCTCTTCTTGTTTCTCTCCTTTCTCCATCAATTGTTTCTCCTCTTCCTCCATTTCTTTTGTGATGACAACTGCAGACACTACATCTTCAGCTTCCACACTTGCAGCTGCTGAGATGTTATATGGTTAACGTACACTACATGACCAAAAGTATGTGGACACCTGCTCGCATAACATCTCATTCCAAAATCATGGGCATTAATATGAAGTTGGTCCCCCTTTGCTGCTATAACAGCCTCCACTCTTCTGGGAAGGCTTTCCAATATATGTTGTAAAATTCCATTCAGCCACAAGAGCATTAGAGAGGTCGGCAATGACGTTGGCCCATTAAGCCTGGCATGCAGTCAGCGTTCCAATTCATCCAAAAGGTGTTCGATGGGGTTGTGGTCAGGGCTCTGTGCAGGCCAGTCAAGTTCTTCCACATGAGACAAACCATTTCTGTATGGACCTCGCTTTGTGCACGGGGCCTTGTCATGCTGAAACAGGAAAGGGCCTTCCCCAAACTATTGGCACAAAACACAGAATCGTCTAGAATGTCCCACCGCACCGGTAACCCCTGTATATAGCCTTATTTTTTAAATTTCTTTTTATCTTTGTTTATTTAATAAATATTTTCTTAACTCTTTCTTGAACTGCATTGTTGGTTAAGGGCTTGTATGTAAGCATTTCACGGTAAGGTCTACACCTACTGTACTCGGCACGTGACAAATCACATTTGATTTGGAATGTCATTGTATGCTATAGCATTCAGATTTCCCTTCACTGCAACTAAGGAGCCTCGGCCGAACCATGAAAAGCAGCCCCAGACCATTATTCCTCCACCACCAAACTTCAGTTGGCACTATCCATTGGGGCAGGTAGCGTTTTCCTGGCATCTGCCAAACCCAGATTCGAATGGCGGACTGCCAAGATGAAGAGTGATTCATCACTCCACTGCTCCAGAGTCCAATGGCAGCGTGCGCATGGTGATCTTAGGCTTGTGCATGCCTCCTTTGCCATGGAAACACCTCCTTTGACAAGCTCCCGACAAACAGTTATTATACTGACGTTGCTTCCAGAGGCGGTTTGGAACTCGGTAGTGAGTGTTGCAACCGAGGACAGGTGATTTTTTTTACACGTTTCAGCACTCTGTGGTTCCGTACCTATGAGCTTGTGTGGCCTACCACTTCACATCTGAGACGTTGTTGCTCCTACCCTTTTCCACTTCACAATAACAGCACTTACAGTTGACCAGGGCAAAACATTTGATGAACTGAATTGGTGGCATCCTATGATGGTGCCACATTGAAAGTCACAGCTATTCACTAAGGCCATTCTACTACCAATGTTGGGTCTATAGAGATTGCACGGCTGTGTGCTCGATTTTATACCCCTGTCAGCAAAGGCTAATTTGAAGGGGTGTCCAGATACTTTTCTATATATATCGTATATGGTTATAATTTATATGAAGGGAAGAATTGTCAACCTCTAAGGGTAGTAGCTACTACAAGTTAGTAAGCCACCGATGGCCAATAATGAGTGTCTTCACTTACCATTTTCAGGCAAAGTCTCCTCCATAGCTGTACCCAGCGGTTCTTCAGATTCGTTAGGCTTTGGACAATGAGGAGACATGCTTCGGGTTTCTTCCTTTACGCTGTTGAGTAAATATTAAATGAATGGGAGTGAGACAAATAACCGTGCATGTGTAAACTGTGTAGCAAGTAAACAGTTCAGCTAGCTAGCTAGCCTTGAAGCTACGAAACACTACACTAACGTTACCGACGTCATAGCGATTTAACGTTAGCTAGCTAGGGTTACTAACGTTAACGTTAGCCTAGCCCTAGGTTAAATCTAACGGTAGCTGCATGCAGAGACCGTTTTGAAACAATACAGGACTTACCAACTCATATTGGGAAAACCTTCCAAACTAGATATGTAGCAAAATAAACTATTTCCCTGGGATATTTATTTTAGGAAGAACTAGCTAGATATAGCAAGTTATACAAAGAAGTTACACAAGCATGCAGCAGTCTGTCTGTGTGATGACTGACTGTAGAATTAAGGAGGTGGGGCTTCATGATTTCGCGCCAAAGAGGATGAAACTAATGTTAAAGACAGGGGGATCTGATATATTGAAAATCCAACAGTGTTTCTATTTTTGGTTTGCAGAACATCGAAAGAGGGAAGACTTGATTATATGATCATGAGTAAGATCATATTACATTTTCACTCGCAATAAAATTGTTCAGAATTGAGATATGAAATCGCTTCATGAAACATTTACCCCTTAGGATCATATATCTAAAATCCAATGCATTAATATTTCCCGCGAACTCTGACACAACTGACCAACGATACCGGTTCCGCAGAGTACGGTCAAAGTTTTTTTTAAATACCTAACCCATTGTTCTATCTGCAGTGGCGCCCCCAGAAATGTTTCATAGTGGTGGCCAGATGGGGCCACTGAAAATCTTGGGGTGGCACACCAAAACCAAAAGCCATAAATGAATTTCACAGCAATTCTATTATGCTGTTGTAGTATATAGGCTAGTTGAAAACTATGTCAATATGAGAGTTAAGGAATGAATACTGATATACTTTGGTTTCTTATTTTACAGTTAATGTTTAAAAAGTTTAAAAACATCACACAGAGGCCAATACAGCTTTATTATTTTCAATACAGCTTTATTCAGGTGTTTTGTAAACAAAAATATTATATATGTCCAAAAATGAAAGAAAAAAAAGAAAAAAAAGCATTATCATGGACAATGTACATTATACTATAGCCTACTAACGACCTACTCATATCCCTGCTTTATTAAGCTACATTCTTTTCAATACAGCTTTATTTGCCTGTTGCTGTGTCTTTTGGCAAACACATCCACAAAATCTTAAAGATTTATGTCCCTAGCCCGTCTTGACTCTACACATTGCATTAGTATGTGATTCTGATTTGTCATGGCCTACAAATCCCCCATCTTTGTAAGTTGCTTTTGTCCATTTTTGAACCCCTCTTCAGATGTAAACACTAAATCACCTGAGGAGGGGAGACTGAAGTGCCAGCAGGCATTGCAGTAGGCATAGTCTTTACTCTGAGAGTATTCCAGTCATTTATGCTTACTGTACCGTCTGCGGGAAAAACTTCAGATGTGGCTGTTTGGGCCCCTCTGCTCTTGACTGGGATATATCTAGGATGAAAGAAGAGGCAAAATCAGTTATTCTAATTTTAAAATAATAATAACAATAATAATAATAATAATAACATGAGTAGCTAGTCCCTCTCCATTGTAATTACCGATTACATTTGTAATATCGGCCTATAGACAATTCTATTCAGACTATTCAAACTCAACTACTAATAAACATGAATCAGAAGGCTTTATGTGATTATGTCATGACTCATAACTCAATGTAGACACGTTATAACCATACATTTATCCAGATAACGTTACTCTCTAGCTATCCATTTCATTATCAGGGGCACTGTCACAACTTCACCTGTTGGTCCAGGAACGGGTTGAATAGCTCAAGCTGAGTCCTGCCTCGCATGGTTGTCAACCTCTGTGACTGTTGTTGCTGCCTGTTCCGCACTTTCGTGCCATGCTGTGGTCTGTTGTTCTTTACTGTGCTCTGTCACTGATGCTGCCTGTGCGTCACTGTCATGTTCTGCCTCTGTTCTGTCATGCTCTCTCGCTGCCTCTGCCTGTTCATTGGCTTGCTCAATGATGTTATCATCATCTTCAACTGCATCCTCACTAACGTTAACCCTCTGCTGCTGCTCCCCTGTCGGCTGCGTCTCCCCTGTACCATTTTTCTTAAAAGAAATAAGAGATATCCGTGGACTTTCTCTTCATTGTCTGGAAATTGACATAGCTACAGTGACTAACCGTAGCTAGTAAGCTAATGCTATACCAGCCCATAATGTCAGCTAGGTAGATGATCTGCCAGTCCTAAATTCATCAAGTGGTTTGAAAATCGTTCTAGAAAGCTATGATAACTTTAACTATAGTTAGCTCACACTCACTATGCTGCAGAGTAACCTTAAACCGGCATAAACTAACTAGCTAAGCCCCCCCCCCTCCCCCAATACCTAATTTAATTAGCTAACTAACATATACTAGCTAGCTAGGTAATTCGACATTGTCAAAAAACGAACAGTTTACAGAATAAATAGTTTTTTTTAACTATAAGTAGTATTGTATGACTTACTTACCCGTTAGCAGTCTCAACTCAACTCTGCAGGAAGCTGCCAGCTAGGCTAGCTTCCGATGATGCCACCAGAGACACGAAGCTGAGCTCAGCTGCTGCTGTCCGGGAGGCAGACTGCCATCTGGACTATTATGAAAAATATACATTATTGATTTATATTAATAGTACCTCTTGTAAAATATATTATGCATATGCGACTGGCGAGGGGGGGGGGGGCAGCGATTGTATCAGGATTGCCGTGGCCCCCCCTGGCCACTCCTTGGCGGTGCCAATGAACGCTGTATCCTCCTTGCATCTGCAAAAACCCCAGCCTTACTTATGATTCAGTACTACACAAATTGGTAAAAAATGATTTATTTACTAGCTAACTAAATAATAGCATAGGATAAATACAGAGACACTGTTTAGGTTATTGACTAGAAACTTAATAAGATAGAAACACAATATGACGGCTTGTCACAAAATATATGGAGAGGGGTGGGGGGGCAGAGAGGGACAGAGACACAATACTTTGGGACATTTAGAAACTACTCCCACAGTAACTCCAGTGGGGCAAAAAAGTATTTAGTCAGCCACCAATTGTGCAAGTTCTCCCACTTAAAAAGATGAGAGAGGTCTGTAATTTTCATCATAGGTACATTTCAACTATGAGAGACAAAATGAGAAAAAAAATCCAGAAAATCACATTGTAGGATTTTTTATGAATTTATTTGCAAATTATGGTGGAAAATAAGTATTTGGTCACCTACAAACAAGCAAGATTTTTGGCTCTCACAGACCTGTAACTTCTTCTTTAAGAGGCTCCTCTGTCCTCCACTCGTTACCTGTATTAATGGCACCTGTTTGAACTTGTTATCAGTATAAAAGACACCTGTCCACAACCTCAAACAGTCACACTCCAAACTCCACTATGGCCAAGACCAAAGAGCTGTCAAAGGACACCAGAAACAAAATTGTAGACCTGCACCAGGCTGGGAAGACTGAATTTGCAATAGGTAAGCAGCTTGGTTTGAAGAAATCAACTGTGGGAGCAATTATTAGGAAATGGAAGACATACAAGACCACTGATAATCTCCCTCGATCTGGGGCTCCACGCAAGATCTCACCCCGTGGGGTCAAAATTATCACAAGAACGGTGAGCAAAAATCCCAGAACCACACGGGGGGACCTAGTGAATGACCTGCAGAGAGCTGGGACCAAAGTAACAAAGCCTACCATCAGTAACACACTACGCCGCCAGGGACTCAAATCCTGCAGTGCTAGACGTGTCCCCCTGCTTAAGCCAGTACATGTCCAGGCCCGTCTGAAGTTTGCTAGAGAGCATTTGGATGATCCAGAAGAAGATTGGGAGAATGTCATATGGTCAGATGAAACCAAAATATAACTTCTTGGTAAAAACTCAACTCGTCGTGTTTGGAGGACAAAGAATGCTGAGTTGCATCTAAAGAACACCATACCTACTGTGAAGCATGGGGGTGGAAACATCATGCTTTGGGGCTGTTTTTCTGCAAAGGGACCAGGACGACTGATCCGTGTAAAGGAAAGAATGAATGGGGCCATGTATCGTGAGATTTTGAGTGAAAACCTCCTTCCATCAGCAAGGGCATTGAAGATGAAACGTGGCTGGGTCTTTCAGCATGACAATGATCCCAAACACACCGCCCGGGCAACGAAGGAGTGGCTTCGAAAGAAGCATTTCAATGTCCTGGAGTGGCCTAGCCAGTCTCCAGATCTCAACCCCATAGAAAATCTTTGGAGGGAGTTGAAAGTCCGTGTTGCCCAGCAACAGCCCCAAAACATCACTGCTCTAGAGGAGCACTGCATGGAGGAATGGGCCAAAATACCAGCAACAGTGTGTGAAAACCTTGTGAAGACTTACAGAAAACGTTTGACCTCTGTCATTGCCAACAAAGGGTAAATAATAAAGTATTGAGATAAACTTTTGTTATTGACCAAATACTTATTTTCCACCAGAATTTGCAAATAAATTCATTAAAAATCCTACAATGTGATTTTCTGGATTTTCTTTCCTCATTTTGTCTGTCATAGTTGAAGTGTACCTATGATGAAAATTACAGGCTTCTCTCATATTTTTAAGTGGGAGAACTTGCACAATTGGTGGCTGACTAAATACTTTTTTGCCCCACTGTATATGTTTTGTACACAAACCGCTGCCCACATGGAGTAAGAAATCGTGAATGTATTTACGTGAGAATGCCTTGGTTCTCCGTTTACTTGTCGGAACCAAGGCTTCTTGGAAAGGGGGTTGGCTGGGCCTTTCCGCGGCCCACTTGTATGGCTCTGATTGTCCACAAGAGGTCACAATTTCCTTAGTTGCCCATGGATACAATGACTTGTCATGTAGTCTTGAACAGAACTACAGAATAGATGATTCTTCCCGTCGCTCTTAAATGAGCTTTTCTATATACTTGTTAACATCAGAAGCTTCCACCCTAAGTTTGTTTTACTCACTGCTTTAGCACACTCCGCCAACCCTGATGTCCTTGCAGTGTCTGAATCCTGGCTTAGGAAGGCCACCAAAAATGTTGAGATTTCCATACCCAACTACATAATTTTCTGTCAAGATAGAACTGCCAAAGCGGGAGGAGTTGCAATCTACTGCAGAGATAGCTTGCAAAGTTCTGTCATACTTTCCAGGTCTATGCCCAAACAGTTTGAGCTTCTAATTTTAAAAATGAATCTCTCCAGAAATAAGTCTCTCAATGTTGCCGCTTGTTATAGACCCCCCTCAGCTCCCAGCTGTGCCATGGACACCATATGTGAATTGATTGCCCCCCATCTATCTTCAGATTTCATTCTGTTAGGTGACCTAAACTGGGATATGCTGAACACCCCAGCAGTCCTACAATCTAAGCTAGATGCCCACAATCTCACACAAATGATCAAGGAAACCACCAGGTACAACACTAAATCTGTAAACATGGGCACCCTCATAGACATTATCCTGACCAACTTGCCCTCCCAATACACCTCTGCTGTTTTCAATCAGAATCTCAGCAATCACTGCCTCATTGCCTGCATCCGATATGGGTCCGCGGTCAAACGACCACCCCTCATCACTGTAAAACGCTCCCTAAAACACTTCTGCAAGCAGGCCTTTCTAATCGACCTGGCCCGGGTATCCTGGAAGGATATTGACCTCATCCCGTCAGTCGAGGATGCCTGGTCGTTCTTTAAAAGTAATTTCCTCACCATCTTAAAAAAACATGCCCCTTTCATAAAAATGTAGAACTAAGAAAAGATATAGCCCTTGATTCACTCCAGACCTGACTGCCCTTGACCAGCACAAAAACATCCTGTGGCGGACTGAAATAGCATTGAATAGTCCCTGCGATAAGCAACTGTTCAGGGAAGACAGGTACCAATACACGCAGTCAGTCAGGAAAGCAAAGGCTAGCTTTTTCAAACAGAAATTTGAATCCTGTAGCTCTAACTCCAAAAAGTTTTGGGACTCTGTAAAGTCCATGGAGAACAAGAGCACCTCCTCCCAGCTGCCCACTGCACTGAGGCTAGGTAACATGGTCACCACTGATAAATCCATGTTAATCGAAAATTTCAATAAGCATTTCTCTATGGCTGGCCATGCTTTCCTCCTGGCTACCCCAACCCGGGCCAACAGCTCCGCATCCCCCGCAGCTACTTGCCCGAGCCCCCCCAGCTTCTCCTTCACCCAAATCCAGATAGCAGATGTTCTGAAAGAGCTGCAAAACCTGGACCAATACAAATCAGCTGGGCTAGACAATCTGGACCCTCTCTTTCTAAAATTATCTGCCGCCATTGTTGCAACCTCTATGACCAGTTCAACCTCTCTTTCGTATCGTCCGAGATCCCTAAACATTGGAATGCTGCAGCGGTCTGGGATATGTTGCAAGGAAGGTTCCGAGAATAAAACTGACAAATACACTGAAACGGTAACCGAGTTTATCAGGAAGTGTATTGGAGATGTTGTACCCACGGTGACTATTAAAACCTACCATAACCAGAAACCGTGGATAGATGGCAGCATTCGGGCAAAACTGAAAGCACGAACCATCGCATTAAACCATGGCAATGTGACTAGGAATATGGCCGAATACAAACAGTGTAGTTATTCCCTCCATAAGGCAATTAAACAGGCAAACATCAGTATAGAGACAAAGTGGAGTTGCAAATCAACGGCTCAGACATGAGACATATGTGGCAGGGTCTATAGACAATAACAAACTACAAAGGGAAAACCAGCCAAGTCGCAGACACAGACGTCTTGCTTCAGGACCAGCTAAATACCTTCTTTGCCAAATTTGAGGATAATATCATATCACCTCCATCTTACCTGTCACCCTAGACCCAAGTCAATTTGCTTACCGCCCCAATAGGTCCACAGACAATGCAATCGCCATCACACTGTATACTGTTCTATCCCATCTGGACAAGAGGAATACCTATGTAGGAATGCTGTTAATTGACTACAGCTCAGCATTCAACACCATAGTACCCTCCAAACTCATCATTAAGCTCGAGGCCCTGGGTCTGAACCCTGCCCTGTGCAATTGGGTCCTGGACTTCTTGACGGGCCGCCCCCAGGTGAAGATAGGAAACAACACCTCCACTTCGCTGATCCTCAACACTGTAGCCCCAGAAGGGTGCCTACTCAGCCCCCTCTTGTACTCCCTGTTCACCCATGACTGTATGGCCAAGCACGCCTCCAACTCAATCATCAAGTTTGCAGACGACACAAAAATAGTAGGCTTGATTACCAACAACGTCGGACAGCCTACAGGGAGGAGGTGAGGGCTCTGTGAGTGTGGTGCCAGGAAAATAACCTCTCACTCAACGTCAACAAAACAAAGGAGATGAGAAGGTGGAAAGTTTTAAGTTCCTAGGCATACACGGCACTTACAAACTGAAATGGTCCACCCACACGGACAGTGTGGTGAAGAAGGCGCAACAGCGCCTTTTCAACCTCAGGAGGCTGAAGAAATTTGGCTTGTCATCAGATGCACAATTAAGAGCATCCTGTTAGGCTGTATCACCGCCTGGTATGGCAAATGCACCGCCCACAACCGCAGGGCTCTCCAGAGGGTGGTGTGGTCTGCAAAACGCATCACAGGGGGCAAACTACCTGCCTCCAGGACACCTACAGCACCCAATGTCACAGGAAGCCCAGGAAGCCCAAAAAAATCATCAAGGACAGGAAACACCCGAGCCACGGCCTGTTTACCCCGCTAGCATCCAGAAGGCGAGGTCAGTACAGGTGCATCAAGGCTGGGAATGAGAGACTGAAAAACAGCTTCTATCTCAAGGCCATCAAACGGTTAAATAAATCAAATCAAATCAAAGTGTATTTGTCACGTGCGCCAAATACAACAGGTGTAGACCTTACAGTGAAATGCTTACTTACAGGCAAAACCAATAGCACAAAAAAGGTATTAGGTGAACAATAGGTAGGTAAAGAAATAAAACAACAGTATAAAGACAGGCTATATACAGTAGCGAGGCTATAAAAGTAGCGAGGCTACATACAGACACCAGTTAGTCAGGCTGATTGAGGTAGTATGTACATGTAGATATGGTTAAAATGACTATGCATATATGATGAACAGAGAGTAGCAGTAGCGTAAAAGAGAGGTTGGAGGGTGGTGGGTGAGACACAATGCAGATATCCCGGTTAGCCAATGTGCAGGAGCACTAGTTGGTTGGCCCAATTGAGGTAGTATGTACATGAATGTATAGTTAAAGTGACTATGCATATATGATAAACAGAGAGTAGCAGCAGCATAAAAATATGGGTTGGGGGGGAACACAATGCGAATAGTCCGGGTAGCCATTTGATTACCTGTTCAGGAGTTTTATGGCTTGGGGGTAAAAACTGTTGAGAAGCCTTTTGTCCTAGACTTGGCACTCCGGTACCGCATGCTATGCGGTAGTAGAGAGAACAGTCTATGACTGGGGTGGCTGGGGTCTTTGACAATTTTTAGGGCCTTCCTCTGACACCGCCTGGTGTAGAGGTCCTAGATGGCAGGCAGCTTTGCCCAGTGATGTACTGGGCCATATGCACTACCCTCTGTAGAGCCTTGCGGTCAGAGGCCGAGCAATTGCCGTACCAGGCAGGGATGCAACCAGTCAGCTCTCGATGTTGCAGCTGTAGAACCTTTTGAGGATCTCAGGACCCATGCCAAATATTTTTAGTTTCCTGAGGTGGAATAGGCTTTGTCGTGCCCTCTTCACGACTGTCTTGGTGTGTTTGGAGCATTCTAGTTTGTTGTTGATGTGGACAACAAGGAACTTGAAGCTCTCAACCTGCTCCACTACAGCCCCATCAATGAGAATGGGGGCGTGCTCGGTGCTCCTTTTCCTGTAGTCCACAATCATCTCCTTAGTCTTGGTTACGTTGAGCGATAGGTTGTTATTCTGGCACCACCCGGCCAGGTCTCTGACCTCCTCTCTATAGGCTGCCTCGTCGTTGTCGGTGATCAGGCCTACCACTGTTGTGTCTTCTGAAAACTTAATGATGGTGTTGGAGTCGTGCCTGGCCATGCAGTCGTGGGTGAACAGGGAGTACAGGAGGGGACTGAGCACGCACCCCTGGAGAGCTCCAGTGTTGTTAAAATGCTAATTAATTACTTAAAAATCATACAATGTGATTTTCTGGATTTTTGTTTTAGATTCCATCTCTCACAGTTGAAGTGTACCTATGATAAAAATTACAGACCTCTACATGCTTTGTAAGTAGGAAAACCTGGAAAATCGGCAGTGTATCAAATACTTGTTCTCCCCACTGGATATACTGTATTCTATAATATTCTACTGTATCTTAGTCTATGCCGCTCTGACATTGCTCATCCATATATATCATCCTTATATATTCATCCTTATATATTCCTTATATATATACTCATCCTTATATATTCTTAATTCCATTCCTTACTTAGATTTGTGTGTATTGGGTATATGTTGTGAAATTGTTAGATATTACATGTGAGCGGACCAAGTAATTGGGCGTCACTCTAAAGCGGGAAGGTGGAATAAACGAGTCAGGAGTAGGTTTTCTTGATTGAACACAGTTCTCTATTGAGGGCATTTGGTCAATACAAACACTCCAACATAATCAATGAAAATCTTCCAAGGAAAAAAACATACATCTTCTTCTCCAGATGAAACAGGAACACAATAGGATTATCTTTAAACTACAACAAAAAGTCACGGGATTGTCACCGTCTTAGTGGTTCTTCCTGGATAGCTCCTCTCTTTCGATGGCCATCTTCCAGAGATAGTTCCCCCACCCCACTCTGCTGGTTCCATTCTCCCTCTTATAGGGGAAGGAGAGTTTGTCATTATTACCGTCAGCTGTGCTTAATTGCCTCTGGTTACCTTGTCTCCCATGCCTTGTTGGGCTACTATCCATGAGCCCAGCCTGCCCTCTGGTGGTCCTTCCACATACCTTCCCCCCAGGACCGAACCGGAGGGTCGGGCGCCAGACGCACCGTCTTGGTCGCGTCGGGACAGCGCGTCTGCATTCCCGTTCCTCGATCCGGCCCTGTGGATGACATGGAAAGAGAACTGTTGTAAAGACAAAAAACATCTGGTTATTCTGTTGTTATTGTTTCTCTTACCAGCCATCCACGTGAGGGGCGCATGGTCAGTAACTAATGCAAACCTCCGACCCAGTAGGTAGTACCGGAGATAATCGAGGGCCCACTTGATGGCTAAGGCCTCTTTCTCTACGGTCGCATACCTCTGTTCCCGATCGCTGAGCTTCCTACTAATGAAGAGAATCGGCTTCTCTGCTTCACCTTTACCCTGAGCTAGTACGGCCCCGAGCCCTGTATCCGAGGCGTCGACCTGCACAATGAACTCTTGTGATAAGTCCGGAGCCTGTAGAACGGGATCAGAACACAGGCCATCTTTTAGCAATTGAAAGGCCTCTTCCGTCTCGTCTTTCCACTCTACCTGGTTTGGCAGGTTTTTTCCTGATGAGGTTTGTGAGGGGGTTGGCAATGGTTGCATATCCCGGGATAAAACGGCGATAATATCCTGTTATCCCTAAGAAGGCCCGAACGTCTCGCTTGGTCCGGGGTCGAGGCCAGTCACGAATTGCCCTGGTCTTCTCTGCCTGTGGGCGTATTTTCCCATTCCCCACGGTGTACCCCAGGTATTCCGCTTCGGACAGGCCCAGGCAGCATTTATTTGGATTGGCTGTCAACCCTGTGGCTTCCAAACTCATGAGCACCGCCCGTAATTGCAGGAGGTGACTATCCCAGTCCTCGCTGTGGATGACCACATCGTCTATGTACGCCGCTGCATACTCTTGATGGGGCCGTAGAATGGCATCCATGAGGCGTTGGAAAGTTGCAGCGGCACCGTGCAGTCCGAAGGGCATCCTCACATACTGGAAAAGCCCCTCTGGGGTGGCGAAGGCAGTCTTTGGGCGATCCTCCGGAGCCACCGGCACTTGCCAATATCCCTTCGTCAAATCCAAGGTAGTGATGAACTTGGCCTTTCCTAAGCGCTCCAAGAGTTCATCCACGCGGGGCATGGGATACGCATCGAATGTAGAGATGGCATTCACACCCCTAAAGTCGTTGCAGAGTCTCATACTACCATCGGATTTGGGGACCAGGACTATGGGACTGGACCACTCACTCGTCGAGGGCTCGATCACGCCCATCCTCAACATCTCCCTCACCTCTTTCTTAGCGATGACTCGGCGAGCCTCAGGAATCCTGTAAGGGCGGATATGCACCTTCTTGCCGGGTTCAGTGTGGATATGGTGGAACAGGACATCTGTTTGTCCTGGGAATGGAGAGAATATTTGACCGAAGTTCATAATCAGCTTGTCTAGCTGTCTTGACTGCTCCGGTAGGAGAGTTTGGCCACGGCGCACCTGTGGTAGAGCCTCCTCTTTTCCTTTGCCCTCCAGGGCCATCAAAACCACCTCCTCCTCTCGTCCATGGTACGTCTTCAGCAGGTTTATGTGATAGAGTTGGACCTTCTTCCTCCTGTCAGGTTGCTTGATGAGGTAATTGACCGGTGAGACCCTTTTCATGACCTCGTAGGGCCTCCTCCACTGCGCCAGCAAGCGATGTTCGGCCGTGGGCACAAGCACCATCACTTTCTCTCCCACGGTGAACTCACGGGGGGTCGCGGACTTATCATAGGCCCGGCCTTGGGTCCTTTGGGCCTTCTCCATATGCTCCTTGACTATGGGCCACACTGCTGACAGGCGGTCTCTCATCAGGGTAACGTGTTCTATTGTGGATCGAAAGGGGCATGGTTGGGTCTCCCAGGTCTCCTTGGCTAAGTCGAGGATTCCTCGACAGGGTCTGCCATAGAGCAATTAAAACGGAGAGAATCCAGTGGATGCCTGGGGTACTTCTCGCAGGGCAAACATTAAGTGTGGGAAAAGCATGCCCCAGTTTTTCCCGTCTCGGGACACCACTCTTCTCAACATGCTTTTAATCGTTTTGTTCAAGCGTTCACACAACCCGTCTGTTTGAGGGTGGAATATGCTTGTACGTCTATTTTGAACCTGATATAACCAACACAAGTCCTTCATCAACCGGGACATGAACGGGGTTCCTTGATCGGTTAAGATAGTCTGGGGAGGCCCACACGAGAGAACATCAGGAATAACTCCTTGGCAATTCCCTTTGACGACATGTTACGCAGGGGTATGGCCCCCGGGAACTTGGTAGCGTAATCTATAACCACTAGGATGTACTCGTGCCCTCTGGCGGATTTTGGGAGGGGTCCTACGAGGTCCATAGCTATGCGTTCAAAGGGAGTCTCTATGATGGGGAGAGGAATCAAAGGGTTACGTAGGTGTGGCCGTGGGGCTGTACGTTGACATTGATCACACGTCCTACAATACCTGGCCACATCCCGGGTGACCCGGGGCCAATAGAATCTCTGCATGATTCTGTCAATAGTCTTGTCTCGTGCCAGGTGTCCTCCTAGGACGTGGGAATGGGCTAACTGTAGAACTGTATCCCTGTATGGCCTAGGCACCATTAGTAATTCCTGGTTTTCCACCCTTCGTCGTACGACCCAGTATAAGAGACCCCGCCTGATTGCATAGTAAGGAAGAGGGGGCTCACCTGATCCATCGACGTTCCTCCCGTCGATCACCTTCACCTTCCTCATGGCCTCCCTTAGGTCTGGGTCTCTATGCTGCGAGGTGCCGAACTGTCCCTTTAATTCCTGGGGCAGGTCGACCTCGGTAGAGGGATGTGGAGGTTGTTCCACATCCCCATCAGGGGTGACCGAGGAGAATCCCTTCCAGGTTCCCTCCTCGGATGGAGCTTCAAATATATCCCTTAGCGCCTGGTTGCTCCTTCCTTCCTGCGTTGTGTATAACACTTCACATGTGTCTTCATCGGTGGTTTCCTGGAATATCTGTCGTAAACGTTGGTTCGCTATTTCTTCCTCTGCTGCAGAGGACGAGGACGCGGCTACGTCTCCTTGTAGGACTACTACCTCTGGCTTGGATTTTCTCTTCTTTCCTGTCCCCCTTCTTCCCGTGCATAACGTCATCTGCCGAAGCTCCTTATATAGGGGATAGTCTCTCCCGATCAATAATGGCACCTTCAGCTGGGGCACTTTCCCTGCCCTAACTGTACGTACACCTTCCTTTTGGAGTGAGAATAGGCAGATTCACAGTGGGGTAATAGTGGGTGTCTCCATGGATACAGGATACGGCTACTTTGTCTGGTAGCAGTGTTGCGGAGGTCACCATCCGCTCCTCTACTAACGTAACCATACTTCCTGAGTCGAGAATAGCTACCACATCTTGTCCTTCGACTCGCACCGGAATCTCTGAGGCTGGGGCTATCTCTGCTAACCAACAGTGTTGATCCTGCCCCCTCAAAACGGGATGTGTGGGGGTAGGCAGTGATGACTCCGTGACCATGGGCTCATCCTTGCTAGGACATTGTGGGGCATAATGGTCGGGAGACTGACATTTATAACACCGACCCTGCTGTGTGGTGGCTGACTTCTCCCACCTCCGGGGGGGGCTT
This sequence comes from Oncorhynchus tshawytscha, assembly GCF_018296145.1. Lineage (NCBI taxonomy): Eukaryota > Metazoa > Chordata > Actinopteri > Salmoniformes > Salmonidae > Oncorhynchus > Oncorhynchus tshawytscha. Next base: position 67,039,272 of record NC_056434.1, read on the forward strand.
GGACGTTTCGGTGGCGGGCGCGCCGGGGTGAGTCGTGGCACGGGATTGGAAGACTCCTTCCGTTCCTCCTTGTCACTTTTTAACAACTCCCCTGTAGACCGATGTGTTTCCACCGCCTGGGCTATGTCGTCGGCTGACAACGGGTTGGCTTGCCCCACAACCCTTTTTAAGTCATTGGGTAATTCTCTCTATATCTTGTCCACTACGAGAGTCTCTATCACATGTCCTACTCCCTTTCCAGGTTCTAGCCACTGTTTCGTCAGTCGTATTAATGCGAAGCTCTGGGCACGGACGGGTTGATCAGCTGTATAGGTCCATTGATGGAACTTTACAGCCCTATCTCTGGCAGTCAGCTGGTACCGGGACAGGATCTCGGTTTTTAGTCGCCCATAGTCCGCAGCTTCGCGGGAATCCAGGTCAAAATAGGCTTCCTGAGCCACCCCGGCTAAAAGAGGGGCTAATGCGCTCGCCCATTCTGTGGGCGGCCACTCTTTCAAGGTGGCCATCCTTTCGAAGGTCATGAGGAAGGCCTCAATATCATCCTCCTTGGAGAGACGAGGTAAGATGGCGTGAGCAGCCGCTCTTGGCTTAACTCTAGGTTCTTCTCGTCGGCTCAGCTGTTGTTGCAGGAGTTCTATGGTTGTCTGCTGTGCCGTGATCAATTGTTGTAGTAGGGCGTTATCCATCGTTCTTGAATGGTTCCTCCGGGTCTACTGGAAGAATCTTGATTTACTCACTTATCCTTGTGTCACTCGTCCACCTAATGCCCGCATTCTCCACCAATGTGAGCGGACCAAGTAATTGGGCGTCACTCTAAAGCGGGAAGGTGGAATAAACGAGTCAGGAGTAGGTTTTCTTGATTGAACACAGTTCTCTATTGAGGGCATTTGGTCAACACAAACACTCCAACATAATCAATGAAAATCTTCCAAGGAAAAAAACATACATCTTCTTCTCCAGATGAAACAGGAACACAATAGGATTATCTTTAAACTACAACAAAAAGTCACAGGATTGTCACCGTCTTAGTGGTTCTTCCTGGATAGCTCCTCTCTTTCGGTGGCCATCTTCCAGAGATAGTCCCCCCCCCCCACTCTGCTGGTTCCATTCTCTCTCTTATAGGGGAAGGAGAGTATGTCATTAGTACCGTCAGCTGTGCTTAATTGCCTCTGGTTACCTTGTCTCCCATGCCTTGTTGGGCTACTATCCATGAGCCCAGCCTGCCCTCTGGTGGTCCTTCCACATGCATGTTAGATAATTGCTTCACTGTCAGTACTAGAAGCACAAGCATTTCGCTACACCCGCAATAACATCTGCTAAACACATGTATGTGACCAATAAAATTGTATTTGATTTGACAGAGCCACCTAACCCTCTTCCTGGAGATCTACCATCCTGTGGGTATTCAGTCCAACCCTAACCTAACATACCTGATTCAGCTAGTTGAGGGTCATGTTCCAGGCCCTGACCAAATTGCAGATCATGCATTGCATCAACCAATAGTTGCATAGTACGTCATTTGCATGCCACATCATTGACTGCGCTGTCAGGCATTAGACTGCTATACTGCTATATCATATGAGTGGCATTCCTGCCTGACTACATTGCAGGTGCCTGCCAGATTTCGCAAAACTTGGATAGGTGTTTAACATATCAGCTTACCACATCATATGATATAGCAATGCAATGCCCGAGAGCCAGTGACGTGGCGCACAACCATTGGTTGATGCAATGCAACTTCTTCAACATAATCAGGCAGGAACACCACCAATATGTGGTTAGCTGATATGTTCAACACTAGCCTTGTGTGGCCATCCTTCCAAATCTTGTCTCATTGTGTCACGCCCTGACCTTAGATATCTCTGTTTTCTATATATTTTGGTTAGGTCAGGGTGTGACTAGGGTGGGTATTCTAGTGTTGTATGTCTAGGGTTTTGTATGTCTAGGGTTGTTGTAGGTCTAGTGGTTTTTGTATTTCTATGTTGACCTGATATGCTTCCCAATCAGAAACAGCTGTTTATCGTTGTCTCTGATTGGGGATCATATTTAGGCAGCCCTGTTTCCCACTTTCTGGTGTGGGATCTTGTCTATTGGTAGTTGCCTGTCACTATTTTATATAGCTTCACATTTTGTTTTTTTGTTGGTTTATTCTGTGTTCATTCAGTTAATAAAAAGAATGTACGCATACCACGCTGCGCCTGTGTTTGATCCTTATAACGAACAGAAGATCAGACCACAAAAAGACCAAGCAGCGTGGTCAGGAGGAATGGACCTGGGAGGAGATTCTGGATGGAGCAGGACCCTGGACGCAGGCTGGGGAGTATCGCTGTCCTAAGGAAGAGATAGAGGCATCGAAAGCGGAACAGCGATATTACGAGGAGTTGTACCAACGAGAGGCAGCCCCCAAAAAGTTTTGGGGGGGGGCACACGGAGTGGTCGGCGGAGCCGGGGGCTGAACCAGAGCCAGTCAGGGAGTCAAGTGAGGAGCTCGACGCAAGATTCAGTGATGCGCACGGTGTCTCCAGTTCGCATTCATAGCCCGGTGCGCTCTATTCCAGCTCCCCGCATTGGCCGGGCTAGAATGGACATCCAGCCAGGAAGGATGGTGCCGGCTCAGCGCTCCTGGTCTACAGTACACCTTCTTGGACCAGCATATCCTGTGCCGGTTCTGTGCACTGTGTCTCCGGTGCGTCTGCACAGTCCAGGGCGCATTTGCAGGGCGAAAATAAACATCCAGCCAGGACGGGTTGTGCCAGCTCTACGCTCCAGACCTCCAGTGCGCCTCCACAGTCCAGTACGTCCTGTGCCTCCTCCCCGCACTAGCCCTGAGGTGCGTGTCATCAGCCCGGTGCCACCTGTACCAGTCCCACGCATTAGACCTCCAGTGTGTCTCCACAGTCCAGTAAGTCCTGTGCCTTCTCCTCGCACTCGCTCTGAGGTGCGTGTAATCAGCCCGTACCACCAGTGCCTGCACCACGCATCAGACCTCCAGTGCTCCTCCAGAGTCCAGTACGTCCTGTGCCTCCTCCCCGCACTCACCCTGAGGTGCGTGTCATCAGCTCGGTTCCACCTGTACCGGTCCCACGCATCAGACCTCCAGTGCACCTCCACAATCCAGTACGTCCTGTTCCTCTTCCCTGCAATCGTCCTGAGGTGTGTGTCATCAGTCCGGTGCCACCTGTACCGGTCCCACGCACCAGGCTTCCAGTGCTCCTCCCTTAGTCCAGTACGTCCTGTGCCTGCTCCCCGCACTCGCCCTGAGGTGCATGTCACCAGCCCGGTACCACCAGTGCTGGCACCACGCATCAGGCCTCCAGTCCGCCTCCTCAGTCCAGAGCTTCCGGCGACAGTTTTCTATATACTTTGGTTAGGTCATGATGTGACTAGGGTGGGTAATCTAGTGTTGTATGTCTAGGGTTTTGTATGTCTACGGTTGTTGTAGGTCTAGGGGTTTTTGTATTTCTATGTTGGCCTGATATATTTCCCAATCAGAGACAGTTGTTTATCGTTGTCTCTGATTGGGGATCATATTTAGACAGCCCTGTTTCCCACTTTCTGGTGTGGGATCTTGTCTATGTGTAGTTGCCTGTCAGCACTATTTTGTATAGCTTCACGTTTCATTATTTTGTTGGTTTATTCGGTGTTCATTCAGTTAATAAAAAGAATCTACGTATACCACGCTGCGCCTTGGTCCGATCCTTTTAATGAATGTGACACATTGAATCGTGTTGGAAATCTGGAGAAATCCAGAATAGGATTCTGGGTTTGAATGGGAGTGTAGGTTTTTCTTCAAACCCTTATCTAGCACACCTAACTAACTGGTTGATCAGATGAATCACGTTAGCCTCCTGAGTGGTGCAGTGGTCTAAGGCACTGCATCACAGTGCTAGCTGTGCCACTAGAGATTCTGGGTTTGAGTCCAGGCTCTGTCGCGGCCGACCAGGAGACCCATGGGGCGGTGCACAATTGGCCCAGCGCTGTCCGGGTTAGGGGAGAGTTTGGCTGGCAGGGATGACCTTGTCCCATCCTGCACTAGTGACTCCTGTGGTGGGCAGGGCACAATGCACGCTGACACGGTGCCAGATGAATCGAGTTTCCTCTGATGCATTGGTGGGCTGGCTTCCGGGTTAAGTGGGCCACGACCGGGAAACCCATGGAGCTGCACACAAATGGCCCAGCGTTGTCCAGGTTAAGAGGGTTTGAGAGGATTTGGCCGGCAGGGATGTTCTTGCACCTGGCTTCTGGGTTAAGCGGGCATTGTGTCAAGAAGCAGTGCGGCTCGGCTGAGTATTTACGGGAGTTGCAGCGATGAGACAAAAATGTATCTACCAATTGGATACCACAAAATTGGGGAGAGAAACAGGGTACGCATTTTTTAAAATAAAGATGAATCAAGTTAGTTACTACTGGCTTTGGAGTGGAAAAACCTACAGGATGGTAGCACTCCAGGAACAGAGGTGGTCAGCCCTCCAATAATGATTTGGGATTTGTAAAAATAAAAATAAATAAAAGTAGAGGCCAATAAATCATCAAATAATCTGAACCAATTATGCTAATCGGTTATGTTAACTATCCAAACATTGTAAGAAACCCATAAATTAAGAAGCAAAAAAGTTCACCTGGAACTAGGGCTAGCAATGTAAATCAAGCTAGCCATCAGCCAGCTGGGCCACAGGTTGCTGGAGGTCGCAGTCAAGCTAGCAAGCAGCCAGCTGGGCCAGGAGTTGCTGGAGCTCGTTCAGAGTTGACTTTTAAAACTATGTTTGAAATGTTTTTATTAATTACGGAGCTTTAAATGCAATGCTCACTTATTATTTATTAATGCACGTTTAATGCACGTACCATTTTGCTTCCTGTGGCGGGCACGAGAGGTCTGGTTGTCGCCCATGCTGTAAATGTGATCTCGTAATGTCATTGTCAATACAGTACATCAACACTGTTAGAATTGCGTAAATTCGAATCTGGTATCAGGATAAATATAACAATGAGTTACCGATTGTATACTATGTATTTTTTATTAGCTAAGTAATAAATGGCAAATGCAACTTTCGTATATACGGGCTCACTGTAATACCATGCAGGGCAGAACAGAGAACTGACAAGATGTATGTAAACAGTGTTCTTATACTGTGATAGACATTGTCCCAACCCGTCTGTTGGCCTATCACAGTAGAGGCTGGGCGTGGTTTAAACTTGCCCAGCCTATCGCAGGCGCTCAGGCGGGTCCCCGCCTCTTGGCGCTTCTTGGAGTCCTCCCTCCGTCGATGTATAGATTCCTAATGTTCTGGTATCACCCCCTAGTTATAACAGTTGCTCAGTTCCTGCTATTGTGTGGTTCAGTATTTTTCCATCTCAGTTAAACCTGTGATGACCACCCCTCCCTATCACAACTTTGTAAGATACAGGAAGTCACACCATGTGCTCAATATTGTTACATACAAACACAAGGACAAAGCATCTCCTGGGCTGTTATCTACAGTTTTGCAACATGCAGGTCACACCATGTTACTCAGTTCTTGTCACACACAAACAGGCAAATAGCAAGCAGTTGTTTAATCTCATAATGATGCTCCAGTGCACAAATGCAGACACCTAACACAACCAACATCAGATAATATTTAATCATATATATATGGTAAGGACTATAATGTAAAATACAGAATCCCACAACACCACGATATGAAACACTGATTTGAACCTTCTGACCAACTAGTGGAACAGGCGGCGCCCCACTGTCTGATTCATATCGCTTGATTTCTGATTATATCGACTGATTGCTGTTATTGTACAGGGTGCACCATTCTATTCATGAGCACGAAAAAAAAACGAGCAGGCTATTTCTGGTTAGGCTACGTTTCAAAGATAATGAAAGTGAAAGGGTGTTGTCTAACATAGGCTAGATAGGTTAACCTACACGACATATTGTTCTGCAGTCCCTATACGTTTTCTTCAAGGTAAGACCCCCTAACATTTCTCCAATAGGCCAACATCTAATCCAATATAGCATAATACATTTCTCGGCAGTGTTGTAGTACTCCTTGAGTCCGGTCTCAAGGTGTCGGATTACATTTTTACTTGGCTTTAGTGAGGATTTGTAATTTCTCCCAGAGACCAGCAGAGTAAAAAAGGCTATAGGCTATACTCCGTTCTTGAAACATTTAGGGATTATCCTCTATTGAGACATGGGATTCCAACTTTAGTCATAACGTTATTGTCCTTTATTTTCATTGAAAAATATCCTTAAACTTTCTCCCAGTTTCATTGACTTGCTGGCAGGGAAGAGTGGGGGAAATTGTTGGAAAGTTGCATGCTCACCATTAGTAAAGGGGAGACAGGGAAATTGTAACAGTCTTTATATCTGTTGTAGACATGTTTGCGCAGTGGCGAACCTATTGTACCTAGGCCTTCAGTATGTGACAGGCTCCTGATGCTGAAAGGAGAGCGACTGTAATAACAGTGCACTCACTCATGGAGGAGAGTTTTGTGAAACACAAAGGGCCGGTGGTGTAGTGGAAGCTATATGCCCCATGCCCACTTTTTCTTCAGTGGGCATTCCCTATACTCACTTCTTAATAATCCCTTCTGTTGTGTATCAAGTGCAGTGGAGGTATACGACATGTTAATTGTGTAGTACAACAGAGAAATCATGCACAAAGTAGCCTACACAATTGCAAAGCATGTGAAATGTATTCACATGCAAGCAGGATACAGCCTAGTTTCAGTGGAATATCATCTGCAGGCAGCAAGAGCGCAGCTCTCAACTGGTTGTTTTTTACCCCTATCTACATGCAGGGTTGGGAAGGTTACTTTCTAAATGTAATCCGTTACAGTTAATAGTTACCTGTCCAAAATTGTAATTAGTAACGTAAATTTTGGATTACCCAAATTCAGTAATCTGATTACATTAATTTACTTTCCCCTTAAGAGGCATTGGAAGAAGACAAACATGTATGTTACCAATTGAACAACATCTATTGCAGGATAAATCAATGATAAAGTTTACATTGCTGGTCATATATGGATGTTACTTTATGGGTTGGCTTCTTCTAATCCTTCACTTTCTACTACCTATAATAATACGATTAAATTATATCTTTACATTAAAAACCAAAGTCTATCAGAATTCCAGTCATTCCAGATCTTCAAGAATATGACTTGGAAATATGGAAGTATAGATTAGCTAAATTGTTGACCCCAAAACAAGGATTTATTAGCCATGTTGGATAATCTCTGTTGTTTATGATTTTTAATTTTTTTTACCCATTTTTCAATTTCATGGTATCCAATTTTTTTTTAGTAGCTACATCGCTGCAACTCCCATACGCAGAGACAAAGGTTGAAAGTCATGCGTCCTCTGATACACAACCCAACCAAGCCGCACTGTCCTAACCTGGACGACGCTGGGCCATTTGTGTGCCGCTCCATGGGTTTCCCGGTCTCGTCTGTCTGAGAGCCAAGACTCGAACCAGGAGCTCTAATGGCGCAGCTAGCACTGCGATGCAGTGCCTTAGACCACCGCACCACACTGTAGGCCTGTGAAATGCTTACTTACAAGCCCTTAACCAACAGTGCAGTTCAAGAAAGAGTTAAGAAAATATTTACCAAATAAACGAAAGTAAAAAATTATAAAAGTAACACAATAAAATAACAATAATGAGGCTATATACAAGGGGTACCAGTACCGAGTCAATGTGTGGGGGTACAGGTTAGTCGAGGTAAATTGTACATTAGGTAGGGGTGAAGTGACTATGCATAGATAATAAACAGCGAGTAGCAGCAGTGTACAAAACAAATGGATGGGGGGTGTCTCCTTTGGTGTTTTTCCTATTTTGTTGCATTACAATCTTTAATTTAAATAGATTTTTATTTGGATTTCATGTAATGGACAGACTCCAAATTGGTGAAGTGAAATGAAAAAAACAATTGGCGCAAACAATTACCTTCAGAAGTCACATAATTAGTTAAATAAAGTCCACCTGTGTGCAATCTAAGTGTCACATGATCTGTCACATGATCTCAGTATGCATACACCTGTTCTGAAAGCTGTCCACCAAAACTCACAGACCAGGCAAGGAGGGCATTAATCAGAGATACAACAAAAAGACCAAAGATAACCCTGAAGGAGCTGCAAAGCTCCACAGCAGAGATTGGAGTATCTGTCCATAGGACACTCCACAGAGCTGGGCTTAACGGGAAGAGTGGCCAGAAAAAATCCATTGCTTTCAGAGAAAAATAAGAAAACACGTTTGGTGTTCACCAAAGGGCATGTGGGAGACTCCCCAAACATATGGAAGAAGGTACTCTGGTTAGATGAGACAAAAATGTAGCTTTTTGGCCATCAAGGAAAACGCTATGTCTGGTGCAAACCCAACACCTTTCATCACCCCGAGAACACTACACCGACAGTGAAGCATGGTGGTGACTGCATCATGCTGTGGGGATGTCTTTCATCGGCAGGGACTGGGAAACTGGTCAGAATTGAAGGAATAATGGATGGCACTAAATACAGGGAAATTCTATAGGGAAACCTGTTTCAGTCTTCCAGAGATTTGAGACAGGGACGGAGGTTCACCTTCCAGCAAGATAATGGCCCTAATCATACTGCTAAAGCAACACTCGAGTGGTTTAAGGGGAAACATCTAAATGTCTTGGAAAGGCCTAGTCAAAGTCCAGACCTCAATCCAATTGAGAATCTGTGGTATGACTTAGAGATTGCTGTACACCAGCGGAACAGCATCCAACTAGAAGGAGCTGGAACAGTTTTGCCTTGAAGAATGGGCAAAAATCCCAGTGGCTCGATGTGCTAAGCTTATAGAGACATACCCTAAGAGACTTGCAGCTGTTATTGCTGCAAAAGGTGCCTCCACAAAGTATTGAATAGTGGGGGTTGAATAGATATGTATGCTCATGTTTTCTGTTTTTTTGTCTTATTTCTTGTTTGTTTCAAAATAAAAATTATTTAGCATCTCTAAAGTGGTTTTGGGCTTTCCTCTGACACCGCCTAGTATATACAGTGGGGCAAAAAAGTATTTAGTCAACCACCAATTGTGCATGTTTTCCCACTTAAGCAGCTTGGTTTGAAGAAATCAACTGTGGGAGCAATTATTAGGAAATGGAAGACATACAAGACCACTGATAATCTCCCTCGAGCAAAAATCCCAGAACCACACGGGGGGACCTAGTGAATAACCTGCAGAGAGCTGGGACCAAAGTGACAAAGCCTACCATCAGTAACACACTACGCCGCCAGGGACTCAAATCCTGCAGTGCCAGATGTGTCCCCCTGCTTAAGCCAGTACTTGTCCAGGCCCGTCTGAAGTTTGCTAGAGAGCATTTGGATGATCCAGAAGAAGATTGGGAGAGTGTCATATGATGAAACCAAAATATAACTTTTTGGTAAAAACTCAACTCGTCGTGTTTGGAGGACAAAGAATGCTGAGTTGCATCCAAAGAACACCATACCTACTGTGAAGCATGGGGGTGGAAACATCATGTTTTAGGGCTGTTTTTCTGCAAAGGGACCAGGACGACTGATCCGTGTAAAGGAAAATGAATGGGGCCATGTATCGTGAGATTTTGAGTGAAAACCTCCTTCCATCAGCAAGAGCATTGAAGATGAAACGTGGCTTGGTCTTTCAGCATGACAATGATCCCAAACACACCGCCCAGGCAACGAAGGAGTGGCTTCGTAAGAAGCATTTCAAGGTCCTGGAGTGGCCTAGCCAGTCTCCAGATCTCAACCCATAGAAAATCTTTGGAGGGAGTTGAAAGTCCGTGTTGCCCAGCAACAGCCCCAAAACATCACTGCTCTAGAGGAGATCTGCATGGAGGAATGGGCCAAAATACCAGCAACAGTGTGTGAAAACCTGGTGAAGACTTACAGAAAACGTTTGACCTCTGTCATTGCCAACAAAGGGTAAATAATAAAGTATTGAGATAAACTTTGTTATTGACCAAATACTTATTTTCCACCATAATTTGCAAATAAATTCATAAAAAATCCTACAATGTGATAGTTGAAGTGTACCTATGATGAAAATTACAGGCCTCTCATATTTTTAAGTGGGAGAACTTGCACAATTGGTGGCTGACTAAATACTTTTTTGCCCCACTGTAGGTGCTGGATGGCAGGAAGCTTGGCCCCAGTGAAGTACTGGGCCGTACGCACTACCTTCTGTAGCGCCTTACGGTCAGATGCAGAGCAGTTGCTATACCAGGTGGTGATGCAACCGGTCAGGATGCTCTCGATGGTGATGCTCTCATGTAGTTTTTCAAAAGTATCTGTAATCTGATTACAATAATTTTTGCTGGTAATGTAACATATTACAGTTACTGTTTTTTTCCCCGAATCAATTATATCTAACGGATTAAATTTAATCCGTTACTCCCCAACCCTGCCTACTTGTACAAATGACCTCAACTAAACTGTTGATAAAATACAACCATTAGGCTAAGCGTTTCCCAATCAAAATGTACAACTATTATTTCCCATTGCAAAAAAACATTTCACATTTAGCACACAAAGTAACCGGTGATCTAAAGTTTAAATGCAACTTTGTTTCACACACAAGTTATTTTCGAAGAGATGGCTAACAACTGCGCGTGAGTTGTAATAAAAAATCAAATACAATCACATTTTATTTGTCACATGCGCCGAATACAACAGGTCCACCTTACAGTAGAATGCTTACTTACAAGGGGGTAGAAGCTGTTAAGAAGCCTTTTGGACCTCGACTTGGCGCTCCGGTACTGCTTGCCGTGCGGTAGCAGAGAGAACAGTCTATGATTTGGGTGGCTGTAGTCTTCAACAATTTGTAGGGCATTCCTCTGCCACCGCCTGATATAGAGGTCCTGGATGGCAGGAAGCTTGGCCCCAGTGATGTACTGGGCCAGACGCACTACCCTCTGTAGTGCCATGCGGTTGGAGGCCGAGCAGTTGCCATACCAAGCAGTGATGCAACCAGTCAAGATGCTCTCGATGGTGCAGCTGTAGAACCTTCCTCTTGATACTAGCCATCCCGGATCCGGGATCGTGAATACAGCCTCAAGCTCATTACCATAACGCAACGTTAACTATTCATGAAAATCGCAAATGAAATGAAATTAATATGCTAGCTCTCAAGCTTAGCCTTTTGTTAACAACACTGTCATCTCAGATTTTCTAAATATGCTTCTCAACCATAGCAAAACAAGCATTTGTGTAACAGCTAGCGTAGCTAGCGTAGCATTTAGCGTTAGCATCAGCAGGCAACATTTTCACAAAAACCAGAAAAGCATTCAAATAAATCATTTACCTTTGAAGAACTTCGGATGTTTTCAATGAGGAGACTCTCAGTTAGATAGCAAATGCTCAGTTTTTCCTGAAAGATAATTTGTTTAGGAGAAATCGCTCCGTTTGGTGCGTCACGTTTGGTGCGTCACGTTTGGCTACCAAAAAAACCCGAGAATTCAGTCATCAAAACGCTGAACTTTTTTCCAAATTAACTCCATAATATCGACCGAAACATGGTAAACGTTGTTTAGAATCAATCCTCAAGGTGTTTTTCACATATCTCTTCGATGATATATCGTTCGTGGAAGTGTGCGTTCTCCTCTGAATTCCATGGGAAAATGCCTCCAGTTGAAAATTACGCACCAATTTAGACAAAGGACACCGGGCGGACCCCTGGTAACGTCACAATGCTGCAGACACCTTGGAGAAACGACAGAAAGGGCAGGCTCATTCCTGGCGCATTCACAGCCATATAAGGAGACAATGGAAAACAGAGCCTCAAAAATTCTGCTCATTTCCTGTTTGAAGTTTCATCTTGGTTTCGCCTGTAGCATGAGTTCTGTGGCACTCACAGATAATATCTTTGCAGTTTTGGAAACGTCAGAGTGTTTTCTTTCCAAAGCTGTCAATTATATGCATAGTCGAGCATCTTTTTGTGACAAAATATTGCGCTTAAAACGGGCACGTTTTTTTATCCAATAATGAAATAGCGCCCCCATAGATTCAAGAGGTATCTGAGGACCCATGCCAAATCTTTTCAGTCTCCTGAGGGGGAATAGGCTTTGTTGCGCCCTCTTCACAACTGTCTTGTCTTAGTGTGCTTGGACCATGATAGTTTGTTGATGGTGTGGACACCAAGGAACTTGAGCCCTGTCGATGAGAATGGGGGCATGCTCGGTCCTCCTTTTTCTGTTCTCCACAATCATCTCCTTTGTCTTGATCACGTTGATGGAGTGGTTGTTGTCCTGGCACCACGACCTGGTCTCTGACCTCCTCCCTATAGGCTGTCTCATTTTTGTTGGTGATCAGGCCTACCACTGTTGTCATTGGCAAACTTGATGATTGTGTTGGAGTCGTGGCTGGCCATTTATTTTATTTTGTTTATTTATTTAACCTTTATTTAACTATGCAAGTCAGTTAAGAACAAATTATTATTTACAATGACGGCTTAGGAACAGTGGGTTAACTGCCCTGTCCAGGGGCAGAATGACCGATTTTTACCTTGTCAGCTCGGGATTCAATCTAGCAACCTTTCGGTTACTGGCCTAACGCTCTAACAACTAGGCTACCTGCCGGCCATGCTTGGGGTACAGGAGGGGACTGACCACGCACACTTGAGGGGCCCCCTTGTTGAGGATTAGCGTGGCGGATATGTTGTTCCTTACCCTTACCACCTGGTGGCAGCCCGTCAGGAAGTCCAGGATCCATTTGCTGAGGGAGGTGTTTGGTCCCAGGGTCCTTAGCTTAGTGATGAGCTTTGAGAGCACTATGGTGTTGAACACTGAGCTGTAGACAAAGAATAGCATTCTCACATAGGTGTTCCTTTTGTCCAGGTGGGAAAGGGCAGTGTGGAGTGCAATAGAGATTGCATCATCTGTGGATCTGTTTGGGCGGTATGCAAATTGTGTTTCTTGGATAATGGTGTTGTGAACCATGACCATCATTTCAAAACACTTCATGGCTACAGACGTGAGTGCTACGGGTCAGTAGTCATTTAGGCAGGTTACCTTAGGGTTCTTGGGCACAGGGACTATGGTGGTCTGCTTGAAACATGTTGCTATTGCAGACTCAGTCAGGGACAGATTCCAATCATATAGCAAATGTTGGTTTTATTAAGTTACATTTTTCAATTTAGTTTCTTCCCATTTCATTGACTAAACAGGAGATTCTAAAACTCTCTCTCTCTCTCTCTCTCTCTCTCTCTCTCTCTCTCTCTCTCTCTCTCTCTCTCTCTCGTCCAGCATGGATAAATTGAGAAAGATAAGGATAGTTCTGACAGAAATCTTGTCAGCGGAAGCCAGTTACATCCTTCAGCATGTAAACCAGGAGGACCTGGTGACTCCACGCGAATACAGGAGCCTGCACAATGTCAGTAAAATACATCCAGAAGATTCCATTGTCAGTCTGCTGGATTCACTCCTAATGAAAGGAGGAGATGAGAGATGCACTAGATTCCTGACCCTGTTGCAGGAGCCAGTCATCAGATCAACCTACCCCAAACTGGAAGAAATCAAACACATGTATTATGCACAATATTATGCACTATTAAGCACATTTTTATATAATGTAGCCCTGTTTTTGGTATGTACGATGATTGGGATCTCCTAATTAAAGCATAATAACGTTTGCTAATCTAATCTAATGACAACAGCGACATAGCTCCGGCACCCAGTAGCCCAGCACCCCCAGACGCTGTCCGAACCTCTGCCTCCTCCACAGTCCACACCTGTCGCCCAACCACATCAGGTAGAACCATTTTAAAGCATACATTTCCATTATTTTTGCACAGATCGATTGAATCATGGTGTATGTATTCTATGAATAAATCCTATCTAATGATCTATCTATTCGCTCGTGTTCCTGGTCGAACCCCACCACCATTAGTGGAATTGTAGTTCAAATGTCTGACACCAATATTCTGCGCTTGGAAGCCCCAAGATGGATACACACACCTCTAGCTTCTCATTTTAATTTGTAAAGGGTTACAGATCACGTCATTTCAGACAACCAAAACTATAAATGTCATGTAATTGCATCAGATGCTTGATTAAGTTCTATTCAGTACCAGAACAAAGTTGCTTGTTAGTCGTCGCATCCCAGTCTGTCAACCTTTTATGTTATGGGCATCTGTCCACCAGAAGAGAATACACAACAAGTAAAGAATAGCCTAATGTAAACTAGAGGACTCAATGTCCTATTTAAAGTGAACCTAAAAGGCAGAACAGCAACACAAACTTTGAGGCAAAACCTGCAATTTAAAACTGCTATGAGTGGAATGGAGCTAAATCATAAACCGATGTGGCATCTGGGAAACATGACATGTGTTGTTGTTTTTATTAGGTTCAAGCATTTCAACTACTCCTGTGAAAAATAATAACCGGAGAAGTACCACTGCGTGTGGAACCATCACAGACGTTTCTGAAGTGAAGATGGGGAAGGCGGGGGGGAAATACTACCAAGCTGTTCTAAACCAAGAGGATGGGCCCATGGTCATTCTCATTTTGGATCTAGAGAAACGAAATAACTTTCTAGGAGCAGAGAAGAGAAGGTAAGTCAAACAAAGTATGCTAAGCTTGATAAGATCTGGTTTATAGGTATATAATGGTATATAGTGCAGGTGTAATATTGAGTATCTCTTTGTGTGTTTTTTTCCAGGTCTTCTGTAAAGTTGAAGAGAATCTCATTCGAGAAACTTGGAATAAACAAGTACCAAGAGGGGATAAAGTTCACAAACAAATCCAAATTGACTTACACAAGAGCCAAAAACACTATAAAGATGGAACCCACTGCTGATGAAAAAGAATAAACACATTTTTTTTTAAACTAGAATGACATTTTAAGGATGACCTACTGACCAGACCAGAGGCAATTCATTAACTACCTAGCCTACATTATGTAAATACAGTGCCTTCAGAAAGTATTCACATCGCTTAACTTTTTCCACATTTAGTTGTATTACAAGGTGGGATTAAAATTGATTTGTCATTTTTTGTCAGTGACCTACACACAATCCTCTGTAGTGTCAAAGTGGAAGAAAAATTCGAACTTTTGTAAAAAAAAAAAAAACATGAAAAATACAACATTAATATATCTTGATTGCATAAGTATTCAACCCCCTGAATAAATTGGGGTTATGTTATGTTAATAATTTCTGGCAACAATTACAGCTGTGAGTTTTTGGGTAAATCTCTTAAGAGCTTTGCACACCTGGATAATACAATATTTGCACGTTATTCTTATTTTAATTCTTTAAGCTCTGTCAAGTTGTTTGTTGATCGTTGCTAGACAGCCATTTTCATGTCTGCCATAGGTTTTAAGCCAATTTAAGTCAAAACTATAACTAGCCAACTCAGGAACATTCAAGGTCGTCTTGGTAAGCTACTCCAGTGTATATTTTACATTGTGTTTTAGGTTAGTGTCCTGCTGAAAGGTGAATTTGTCTCTGAGTCTTATGGAAAGCAGATCGAACAAGCTTTTCCTCTAGGATTTTGCCTGTGCTTAGCTCTATTCCGTTTCTTTTTATCCAAAAAAACCCTCCTTAGTCCTTGCCCAATGACAAGCATACCCACAACATGATGCAGCCACCACCATGCTTGAAAATATTAAGACTGGTACTCAATGATGTGTTGTGTTAGATTTGCTGCGAACATAACACTTTATATTTAGGACATAAAGTTAATTTCTTTTCCACATTTTTTTCAGTTTTACTTTGGTGCTTTATTGCAAACAGGATGCATGTTTTAGCTTGTACAAAATAAAATATTCTTTCTTCTTTTCACTCTGTAATTTAGGTTATTATTGTGGAGTAACTACAATGTTGTTGATCCATCCTCAGTTTTCGCCTATCACGGTCATTAAACTCTGTAACTGTTTCAAAGTCCCTGAGTGGTTTCCTTCCTCTCCGGCAACTGAGTTAGGAAGGATGCCTGTATTTTTGTAGTGACTGGGTGTATTGATTCACCATCCAAACTGTAATGAATAACTTTACCATACTAAAAGGTATATTCAATATCTGTCTTTAGGGATATTCAATATCTGTCTTTCACATTTTTACCAATCTACCAATAGGTGCCTTTCTTTGCGAGGCATTGGAAAACCTCCAACTTATTATGTGACTTGTTTACTTCTGAACTTATTTAGGCTTGCCATAACAAATACTTATTGACTCAAGACATTTCAGCTTTTCATTTTTTATTAATTTGCAAAAATTTTGAACATTTTGAGAAAAACATTATTCCACTTTGACATTATGGGGTATTATGTGTCGACCAATGATACAACATCTCAATTTAATCAATTTTAAAGGCTGTAGCACAACAAAATAAAGAAAAAGTCAAGGGGTGTGAATACTTTTTGAAGGCACTGTATATATTTGTGTATTTCAAGTAGCCATTAGAGTTCCACACTTCCCTTAGGGCTTAGAACTCTACAATGATGATACCAATCACCATATCAAACCACTTGCCTAATAATGTGTAGCCCACTGCAGCTCAAAGAAAATTGAGTAGTTACAGGTCAACTGTGTATTAGCATATTGTTTGTGAAATAATTGTCACAACACAGAATAACTATTCCAACACAGTAGTAGCCTACTGTTTTTACAAAATCACTATTGGACTAGTGCTGAATGCTCATAGGCAGTTTTTGAAAATGTCTTTAATTTCTTCTCTTTTACCACAAGATGGTACCACAAGATGGGTGTTGAAAGTTACATTTAATGGCTGAACCACTTCACCTGCTGTGGACACTGTTCAATATTTGTTTTACTGTAACACCAGTTGGTTCAGCATTAATCTAATTTACCATTCTAAGGTACTATGAGAAGTTCTAAGTTTCTCTTTTTGTTATGGATCCTTTTTTTTACGCATTGTATTTTCTCTACGTAATGCACATTTCTGTGAACAACAGACCATAAAGTAATATCTCATCTAAAGAGCTTTGTGGAGTGCATTCTGTATAAAAAATCCTGATCTCCGGAGGTGCAGTATATACAAGCAAAATATATTAGGTTGTTGGTTATTATTGTAAATATTCCATAGTAAATGTTCATCATAGGCTATGTTCATGATACTATAACCTATTAGTAACTGAAGACATCTGAATGTAATTAATGTGTACTTTGCTTGGACAAGACATATGACCCCTTATCATAACACTATCCAAGTGATAATAGTGTGGTTGTGGCGATCCTGTTGCCTCGCAGGATGCTGTCATCGTTGGTTGACACAGTGAGCTCACTACTGACTTGTTTGTATTGTGTCAGGTTTTTTCTGGACAGGACAGAGCAGGGCCTAATTAGACTGGCCCAACAAGCACATCCTAGAGATGTCCCTTACTGGGACAGTGGTTAGGACATTTGTCATTGGTGCTGGTGGCCTGGTTTTGAGACCCACTAGCGCAGTCACCATACTACCACAGTCTTAGCAAAATATGTTAATTTAATTATTTGGCAACAGTTACAACACACCTATCAGATGTAATTCAAATCAGTTTCTCATTGAAAGATGGGAATATGAAGGATTTCCCCTGAGCACGAATTATGACCACATATCCAATACCTACTTAATTATTAATATTATTATTAGTTATTAGTTCTATATAGCTGAGCATCTCAAAGATAAGTCTATTGTCTTTTTAAAATCTATACCACAGTAGGCCGTCATTGTAAGTGTCACGGCCGTCATGGGAAGAAGTGGACCAAAGCGTAAATTTTTCTTTTATTCAAAATGTCGCCAAAAAAACAAACAAGAAACAGCAAAAACAACCATGAAGCTTACAAGGGCTATAGTGCCCCTAACAAAGACATCTACCCACACTGAAAGGAGGGAAAAAGGGCTACCTACAGTGGGGCAAAAAAGTATTTAGTCAGCCACCAATTGTGCAAGTTCTCCCACTTAAAAAGATGAGAGAGGCCTGTAATTTTCATCATAGGTACACTTCAACTATGACAGACAATGAGAAAAAAAATCCAGAAAATCCCATTGTAGGATTTTTAATTAATTTATTTGAAAATTATGGTGGAAAATAAGTATTTGGTCAATAACAAAAGTTTATCTCAATACTTTGTTATATACCCTTTGTTGGCAATGACAGAGGTCAAACGTTTTCTGTAAGTGATTACCACGGACTAGCAAAATCTTTTTCATTTCACGACTCTGACGAGCCCGACACGAAGGATATGCTGTTTCCTCGAGGACAGGCCCCGACCTCCGTGATTTGCGTAAAGAGTTTTGCGTGAAGACGGCTGAAGGTCCAGCTGCCTTCTGAGAATTCGTAGGCGATCAAATAAACCCCCACTTCCCTCCATTCTGCTAGCAAACGTGCAATCTTTGGACAATAAAATTGACGAGTTACGCAGAAGATTAAACTACCAACGGGAAATTAAAAACGGTTACATATTATGCTTCACGAAGTTGTGGCTGAACTTCGACCACATCAACATACAGCTGGCTGGTTATACGATGTGTCGCCAGGATAGAACAGCGGCGTCTGATAAGACAAGGGGCGGCGGTCTATGTATTTTTGTAAACAACAGCTGGTGCATGATATCTAAGGAAGTCTCGAGCTCTTGCTCGTCTGAGGTAGAGTATCTCATGATAAGCTGTAGACCACACTACCTATCGAGAGAGTTTTCATCTGTATTCTTTGTAGCTGTTACATACCCCCACAGTCAGAGGCTGGCACTAAGACAGCATTGAATGAGCTTTATTCCACCATAAGCAAACAAGAAAACGCTCACCCAGAGGCGGCACTCCTAGTAGCCGGGGACTTGAATGTAGGGAAACTTAAATCCGTTTTACCAATATTAAATGTGCAACCAGAGGAAAAAGAACTCTGAATAACCTATATTCCACACAAAGAGATGCACACAAAGCTCTCCCTCGCCCTCCATTTGGCAAATCTGACCATAATTGTATCCTCCTGATTCCTGCTTACAAGCAAAAATTAAAGCAGGAAGCACCAGTGCCTAGATCCGTAAAAAAGTGGTCAGATGAGGCAGATGCTAAGCTACAGGACTATTTTGCAAGCACATACTGGAATATGTTCTGGAATTCCCCAATGTCATTGAGGAGTTCACCAAATCAGTCATTGGCTTTATCAATAAGTGCATCGACGACGTCGTCTCCACAGTGATACATACAAACCCCAACCAGAAGCCATGGATTACAGGCAGCATCTTGACTGAGCTAAAGGCTAGAGCTGCCGCTTTAAAGGAGTGGGACTCTAACCCAGAAGCTTATAAGAAATCCCGCTATGCCCTCTGATGAACCATCAAACAGGCAAAGCGTCAACACAGGACTAAGATCGAATCGTACTACACCGGCTCTGACGCTCTTTGGATGTGGCTGGGCTTGCAAACCATTACAGACTACAGGGAAACACAGACAAGAGCTGCCCAGTGACATGAGCCTACCAGACGAGCTAAGCTACTTCTATGCTCGCTTTTGTATTTATTTATTTTATTTATTTATTTTATTTCACCTTTATTTAACCAGGTAGGCAAGTTGAGAACAAGTTCTCATTTACAATTGTGACCTGGCCAAGATAAAGCAAAGCAGTTCGACACATACAACGACACAGGGTTACACATGGAGTAAAACAAACATACAGTCAATAATACAGTATAAACAAGTCTATATACGATGTGAGCAAATGAGGTGAGATAAGGGAGGTAAAGGCAAAAAAGGCCATGGTGGCAAAGTAAATACAATATAGCAAGTAAAACACTGGAATGGTAGATTTGCAATGGAAGAATGTGCAAAGTAGAAATAAAAATAATGGGGTACAAAGGAGCAAAATAAATAAATTAATTAAATACAGTAGGGAAAGAGGTAGTTGTTTGGGCTAAATTATAGGTGGGCTATGTACAGGTGCAGTAATCTGTGAGCTGCTCTGACAGTTGGTGCTTAAAGCTAGTGAGGGTGATAAGTGTTTCCAGTTTCAGAGATTTTTGTAGTTTGTTCCAGTCATTGGCAGCAGAGAACTGGAAGGAGAGAACTGGAACTGGAACTGGAGAACTGGAACTGGAAGCTTTGAGGCAAATAACACTGAAACATGCATGAAAGCACCAGCTGTTCCGGAAGACTGTGTGATCACGCTCTCCGCAGCCGATGTGAGTAGGAACTTTAAACAGGTCAACATTCACAAGGCCACAGGGCCAGACAGATTACCAGGACGTGTACTGCGAGCATGCGCTGACCAACTGGCAAGTGTCTTCACTGACATTTTCAAACTGTCCCTGTCCGAGTCTGTAATACTAACATGTATTAAGCAGACCACCATAGTCCCTGTGCCCAAGAACACTAAGGTAACTTGCCTAAACGACTACCGACCCATAGCACTCCCGTCTGTAGCCATGAAGTGCTTTGAAAGGCTAGTCATGGCTCACATCAACACCATCATCCCAGAAATCCTAGACCCACTTCAATTTGCATACCGCCACAACAGATCCACAGATGACCCAATCTCCATTGCACTCCACACGGCCCTTTCCCACCTGGACAAAAGAAACACCTATGTGTCCAATCACACCAAGACAGTCGTGAAGAGGGCATGACAAACATATTCCCCTCAGGAGACTGAAAAGATTTGGCATGGGTCCTGAGATCCTCAAAAGGTTCTACAGCTGCACCATTGAGAGCATCACTGGTTGCATCACTGCCTGGTATGGCAACTGCTCGTCCTCCGATGTCAAGGCACTACAGAGGGTAGTGCAAACAGCCCAGTACATCACTGGGGCCAGGTTTCTGCCATCCAGGAACTCAAAACCAGGCAGTGTCAGAGGATGGCCCTAAAAATGGTCAATCTCCAGACACCCTAGTCATAGACTGTTCTCTCTGCTATCGCACGGTAATCGGTACCGGAGCACCAAGTCGAGGTCCAAGAGGCTTCTAAACAGCTTCTACCCCCAAGCCAAAAGACACCTGAACATCTAGTCAAATGGCTACCCAGACTATTTGCAGTCCCCCCCTTCACCCCCTCTTTACACCACTGCCTCTCTCTGTTGTCATCTATGCATAGTCACTTTAATAACTCTACCTACATGTACATACTACCTCAAATAATTGGTGCCCCTGCACATTGACTCTCTATGTTGTGCCTTCTTCACCACACTGTGGTGTGGGTGGACCATTTCAGTTTGTCAGTGATGTGTACACCGAGGAACTTGAAACTTTCCACTTCTCCACTGCGGTTCCGTCGACGTGGATGGGGTGCTCCCTCTGCTGTTTCCTGAAGTCCACAATCAGCTCCTTTGTTTTATTGACGTTGGGTGAGAGGTTATTTTCCTGGCACAACACTCACAGGGCCCTCACCTCCTCCCTGTAGGCTGTCTTGTCTTTGTTGGTAATCTGGCCTACTACTGTTGTGCCATCTGCGAACTTGATGATCGAGTTGGAGGCATGCGTGGCCACGCAGTCAAGGGGGAACAGGGAGTACAGGCGGGGACTGCACACACACTTGTGGGTCCCCAATGTTGAGGATTAGCGAAGTGGAGGTGTTGTTTCCTACCTTCATCACCTGGGGGTGACCCGTCAGGAAGTCCAGGACCCAGTTGCACAGGGTGGGGTTCAGACCCAGGGCCTCAATCTTAATGTTGAGCTTGGAGGGTACTATGGTGTTGAATGCTGAGCTATAGTGAATGAACAGCATTTTTACATACATATTCCTCTAGTCCAGATGGGATTGGGCAGTGTGCGGTGCGATGGCGATTGCATTGTCTGTGGATCTATTTGGGCGGTAAGCAAATTGAAGTGGATCTAGGTGATGATCCTTGACTAGTATCTCAAAGCACTTCATGATGACAGAAGCGAGTGCTATGGGGCAATAGTTATTTAGTTCAGTTACCTTTGCTTTCTTGGGTACAGGAACAATGGTGGACATCTTGAAGCATGTGGGGACAACAGACTGGGATAGGAAGAGATTGAATGCTCTGTTGATGCAGCTAGGGATTCCGTCTGGGCCAGCAGCCTTGTGAGGGTTAACATGCTTAAATGTCTTACTCACGTGGCCACGGAGAAGGAGAGCCCACAGTTTTTGGTAGAGGGTCGCATTCGTGGCACTGTGTTATCCTCAAATTGGGCGAAGAAGGTGTTTAGCTGGTCCGGAAGCAAGACGTCGGTGTACGCGATGTGGCTAGATGGATCGTGCTTTCAGTTTTGCGCGAATGCTGCCATCTATCCATGGTTTCTGGTTAGGGTAGGTTTTAATAGTCACAGTGGGTACAACATCTCCTATACACTACCTTATAAACTCAATCACCGTATCAGTTTATTCGTCTTTGTTGTTCTCGGAGGCTACCTGGAACATATCCCAGTCCGCGTGACCAAAAATATCTTGAAGCATGGATTCCAATTGGTCAGACCAGCGTTGAATAGTCCTTAGCATGGGTACTTCCTGTTTGAGTTTCTGCCTATAGAAAGGGAGGCTAAAAATGGAGTCGTGATCAGATTTACCAAAGGGAGGACCTTGTAGGCATCCCGGAATTTGGAGTAGGAGTGGTCGAGAGTTTTAGCAGTGCGAGTACTACAGTCAATGTGTTGATAGAACTTCGGTAACATTTTCCTCAAATTTGCTTTTGATAGAATCCCCAGCTACAATAAATGCAGCCTCGGGATATGTGGTTTCCAGTTTGCATAAAGTCCAGTGAAGTTCTTTGAGGGCCGTCATGGTATCGGTTTGAGGGGGAATATACAGGGAATTCTCTTGGGAGGTAATACGGTCAGCATTTGTGAGGTATTCTAGTTTGGGTGATCAAAAGGACTTGATATATTATCACAATCACACCATGAGTAGTTAATCATGAAACATACAACACCGCCCTGCTTCTTCACAGAGAGAGATTTGTATTTTTGCATTTGTATTTTTTTTTTTACGGCCGGCTGCAACAGAGCCTGGGCTAGAACCCAGAGTCTCTGGTGGCACAGCTAGCACTGCGATGCAGTGCCCTAGACCACTGCGCCACCCGGGAGCCGGAGGGAGATTTATACCTGTCTGTGCGATGAACTGAGAACCCAACTGGCTGAACGGACTCAGTAGTATTTCCCGAGAGCCATGTTTTCGTGAAACAGAGTATGTTACAATCCGTCTCTGGAAGGAAATCCTTGCTCTGAGCTCGTCAACTTTATTATCCAGAGCATTAGCGAGTAATATACTCGGAAGCGATGGGTGGTGTGCGCGCCTCCTGAGTCGGACTAGAAGTCCACTCCGAGTACCTCTTTCCGCCGATGTGTTTTGGAACAGCCTTTGGAATCAGTTCAATTGGCCTGGAGGTGTACGAATAAAGTATTAGATTTAAAGTAAAGTTGTATTCCTGGTCGTAATGCTGGTAATGCTGGTGAGTTACCGCTGCTCTGATATCCAGAAGTTCTTCTCGGCTGTATTTCCTGGGCTAATAATGTAAGAAATAACACATAAAAAAATACTGCAAAGTTTCCTAAGAGCTAGAAGCATGGCGGCCCTGTCCGTCGGCGCTATTTTCTTCTGTGGCACCATTTTCTTCTGGTGTGTTGTCAGATAGGTACAGTATGTTGTAACTGTTGCCAAATAAAGAAATAAACATATATTGCTAAGAATGTAAATGTATTCTTATTCCACTAGTAGGTCTTGAACCCAGGATACCAGCAACAATAACAAACACTCTAACCACTCTCCCAATAAGGGATACCTCTAGGGAGTGTGCTTTTTGGGCCATAAGAAACCCTAACCCCTCCTCCTTAGGCGTGTAGATGAAACAACTTGATAGATGTAAGTAAAAGGGTAAATGCACTTTGAAGTAAATCTCCCCAATTTTAAAAGTACACTCAAGAAAAACTAATGTATTAACTGACACCTGAGACAGAGATGGTGGCATGGCGGGAAGATTGGAGTACCGTGAACCACGAGGTTGTACAAATCCCAGGTGAGAACATGTGGAACAATGAACATGCTCAATGTAATCATGTGTGTCAAATATGTAATTTTCTTCGTTTTTGGAGAACGTTAGACAACGTTGAGTTCCTCTGTCCAGTGTCTGTGTTCTTTTGCCCATCTTAATCTTTTCTTTGCATTGGCCAGTCTGAGATATGGATTTTTCTTTGCAACTCTGCCTAGAAGGCCAGCATCCCGGAGTCACCTCTTCACTGTTGACGTTGAGACTGGTGTTTTGCAGGTACTATTTAATGAAGCTGTCAGTTGAGGACTTGTGAGGCATCTGTTTCTCAAACTATACACTCTAATGTACTTGTCATCTTGCTCAGTTGTGCACCGGGGGCCTCCCACTCCTCTTTCTATTCTGGTTTTAGACAGTTTGTGCTGTTCTGTGAAGGGAGTAGTACACAGAGATCTTGTAAGAGATCTTCAGTTTCTTGGCAATTTCTCGCATGGAACAGCCTTCATTTCTCAGAACAAGAATAGACTGACGAGTTTCAGAAGAAAGTTCTTTGTTTCTAGCCATTTTGAGCCTGTAATCGAACCCACAAATGCTGATGCTCCAAATACTCAACTAGTCTAAAGAAGGCCAGTTTTATTGCTTATTTAATCAGAACAACAGTTTTCAGCTGTGCTAATATAATTGCAAAAGGGTTTTCTAATGATCAATTAGCCTTTTAAAATGATAAACTCGGATTAACTAACACAAAGTGCCATTGGAACACAGGAGTGATGGTTGCTGATAATGGGCCTCTGTACGCCTATGTAGATACTCCATTAAAAATCAGCCTTTTCCCGCTACAATAGTCATTTACAACATTAACACACTGTATTTCTGATCAATTTTATGTTATTATAATGGACAAAAAATGTGCTTTTCTTTCAAAAACAAGGACATTTCTAAGTGACCCCAAACTTTTGAACGGTAGTGTACATTTGCTCTTTTGCAGGTTTTACTCATTTATTCTATCCTAGTCAAATTTCCCCATTTGCCTGCATGCGCCTCCCATATATCAAGGTGTTTTGGTACATCCCTTGTGAACTACGCTTTTCCACATGCTAACTTTTACTATACCAGAGGTCAGTATGCTTTACCAGTCTAATGGACTATTCTGCCCTGCATCCACCATTCATAGTGACAATAGTGGTAGGTTGATTATTTTCCCAGTTCTGCAATAGGCTAACTAGCAATCATACCAAACATAAAAACATTCAAAGCTGCATAATTTTTAAAATATGAATCAACAAGAACAAATTGGAATAGCTGATAGGCAGCAGAGAGGCCAGGTGCATCATTGTGCATAAAAGAACAGTGAAGACATGAGACATACAACTCAAAAATCTCCCCTATTGATCGTGTTATCGTACAATACAATGATCCTACCGAGAATAACCTACAACACCACAATGCAATGAATAATTGCATTATTGTTTTCAAGTGAGTACAACATTCTAGCCTACTAGGCTGCGGTGAAAATGTCATTTGAATAATGACGCAAAAGCCCTGAGATTTGAATGTTTCATTCGATTTTGAGCAGTTGTGGGTTTACTCCCAACAGTTTAGAAGGCCTAAAAAGGCTGTATTTTACTTCTGATACTGAATGCACTGTCTGTTGCAGATCATCATTCTCCCAAGTCGTCCTGTAATAATGTGGCCACATGTGCTCCAAGCAGGCCCAGTTATTCAGGAAAGCTTAACAGATGCCGAGTTTTCCTTAGATAGTAATTGCCTACATTTGGATGAAAAAAATAAATGAAAAGCCAATAACTAAAATTGCAGCAGGCCAAATTGTCCAGGAGAGGCTGTCTATCTTAACCTACAACCTGAATTCTTGCATCAGCACCATTCTCTCATGCCTTGCGCTCACGTGCGCCTGCTGCTGACAACAGAGAGAGCAACAGAGGAGCCTTGGCCTCGGCTACTGCCGATCGAGAAGATGGAGGCCTTTTTCATTGAAGTAAAACAAAAGTTAGAGGAAAAAGAGAATGCCTAAAGTGAAAAGCCTACAAGGGGAATTTAATATAAGTTTTAATATTGTAGTGGACTAAGATGAGAAGAATGCAGGCTACTGTGCTACTCCATATTCAGGTAGGATGCAATTTTGGATCTTACATTTATAGTAATTTGTTTTATCATTATTATTATTATGTTATATCATTGTTATTATTGTAAGCCTACTTATTAGTCAAAACCAGTTCTTTAAATATGCAAAACCTGTTTTGTTTAATTCTGTTAAGGCATTTCCATTGGCAAAATGTATTTGTGTGCTACTTATTTATATACATACATAAGTAGGTCTGTTATAAAATAAATAACATTATCCTACTTCTGTCATTTGTTTGGAATGGTAGGCAATTTCTGCAATATAGGCTGTTCAAAACCTTTGTGAAGGTTTGAACCAGTTCGCTAGTTGTTTTGTTTAATTCTGTTGAGCCATTTTTCTTTGGCCATGTTAAGTTCCAAATGTAATGCTGCGTTTGCCACAATATAATAATAATAGTCTGCTCCTATTTTCACTATAAACAACTTACTTCTGATATTACCCTAATAAAGTTTAGAAACCTTTGTGAAGGTTTGGTGTGGCTATTATTAAGCTTTAGCCTATGATATGAAGGCAGTGTGCCCCAGCGCTCCAACTGACTCAGACAGTATAAAAAAACATATTTATGTCTGGATTTGATTAGAGCTTTGAACGGCATGAAAATTCAAGTCTGATGCTACCTGAGCCTGATGAGCCATGCATTAAATACATTTTATGAGCCCTACATCAAAGACATTTTATGAGCCCAAGCCCAAAAAAGCCCAAATGATTGTGAAGTTATTCAATGCATAGCCTATGATATAGGCTACAGCACATTATACACAACAGAAGAACATAAAAGCCCATAGTTGTTCAAAATGTAGCTATGTTCAAAAATAAGGTAACCCCCGAAACCAGATGGAGATGTGTAAATTAGATGTGCATTCAGTCCTTACATTACTGTAGCATATGCTGCAGCAAATGTAGGGACCAAAAAGTCCCCCGACTGTCACACCCTAATCACCTGCCTTTGTGATTGTCTCTACCCCCTCCCCTCCCCCCAGGTGTCGCCCATCTTCCCCATTATCACCTGTGTATTCATACCTGTGTTCTCTGTTTGTCTGTTGCCAGTTTGTCTTGTTTGTCAAGTCAACCAGCGTTTTTGTCTCAGCTTCTGCTTTTCCCAGTCTCTCTTTTTCTCACCCTCCTGGTTTTGACCCTTGCCTGTCCTGACTGAGCCCGCCTGCCTGACCACTCTGCCTGACCCTGAGCCTGCCTGCCATCCGGTACCGTTGCCCCAACTCTGGTTTAATGACCCCTGCCTGCCTTGTCCTGTCTTTTGCCTGCCCCTTTTGGATTATTAAACCATTGTTAATTCAACGTTGTCTGCATCTGGGTCTTACCTTCATACCTGATACCGACTTTATTGTGCAATCCCGTTCACTTTAAAAATGATGTGTATAGTGTTTTCTTAACTGACAAATAAACTCAATCAAGCAAAACAGTGCAGAGGCACATTTGATGAATGGAAAGAGACATCTGTTACAAAACACCAGTTTCATGACATTCAGAGAATGTCAAGCCAAGCCTTCAATACTGGGTAAGTCTACAAGGTAGGGAGGTATGTATTTTCTGTTTGTCCAGATTGACAGTCTATTTATTGTGGTGTTAAAAACGCAAACCATGTCGGTATGTTTTGTTTATTAGTTGTGTGGTGCATTGGCACAGATACCTGTTGGTGGAAAACTCATTGCATATATTTTATATCATTGTCACGTTCGTTGGAATGAATATCGGACCAAGGCGCAGCAGCGTATGTTGAGTTCCACATCATTTTAATGAATAAAGTGAAACTTAGCAATGACCAAAAACAAATAAACAATAAACTAACAATGAACCGTGACTAACAGAGATGCTATGTGCACTAACTCAAAACACATACATTCAAACAATATCCCATAACCCACGGGTGGAAAAATGCAAGTTAAGTATGATCCCCAATTAGAGACAACGATTACCAGCTGCCTCTAATTGGGAATCATACACAAACACCAACATAGAAAATTAAACCTAGAACCCCACATAGAAATAATAAACTAGAATAAAACCCCTAGTCACGCCCTGACCTACTCTACCATAGAAACTACAGGCTTTCTATGGTCAGGACGTGACAAACATTATAAATATGGCATTAAAATGTTGAAAATCTGATTTCTCCCTAACTGATCATTGTCTGCAACCGGCTTTGATCAGTGAACTAACAAAACAGGCAAGTGGTGGTCAATGAACCCTCAGCCTTCTGGCCTATAGCCCTGTGTGGCTCTGCCACAAAAGCAAAGTAAATATTCACGTTTATAAACACTGGGTCGCTACAGTTATTGTTATTTCTGGTCGTAAACCTTATCAGTTGATTGTTCAATCACTGACCATTAGACTTCAGGTGATAGGCTACTTGACAGGGAGAATGTTTGTGGAAACTTGTAAATGGTGTAAACTAGCTGCTGCTGTGTTCCTGGGTGTTGTGCCTAGGGCTTAGTTAACAATGTTGTGAAAATCTGTGGTGAAGAGGTCCTCAAGAGCAAAACTGTTTTTGTTTGAGTTTGGTATGCTGATGTTTGTACAATCCCTGATGTTGCTCAATCTAAGAGGATTTTCAAATGTGAAAAAGCATAGATTATCTGATATCCAAGGGAAAGAAAAGTGCATAAGGAAGGGTATATTTAGTAATGTTATACAGGCTCTGCATTATTAACTGTGGTCACATTGGCCACCCCATTTAACCACAAATAGACCTTTGGTAAGATATCAGAAATGGGGTGAGTTATGCCAGTGTGGGATACGGATAAGAAATCAACTGTGAAACAATACTATAACCCCAGGATGACTTGGCAGCTTTAGACTACAATCCCCGAGCTAAATAGCAGACCTTGGGTCAGCACGTGTAGGCTTCAGGCCCACACAAATATGCCTGGGTTATCTGTGAGGTTATCAATGAGACTCTGCTAGCTGTAAACATATGGAAACTACCCATTAACCCATTTCCTCCATTTCATCTCCCCATCTGCTAGTTTAGCAAAAGGCTCCTCAACTATGTTTTCTTTTTGATCCTTAGTGTGGGAAGCTTTCTGCTTTATACAGAAAAAACCTGTACATGTTCCTATACCCTTTGAGACTTTATAGAGCTACTGTTTCTCCGCTTTACTGGTAAAAATATAACCAAATGTCGTGAACACCAAGTTTCCTACAACCCGCCATGTTGCAATGACTTTCATCAAAGGCTCATTGTGCATTCATTTTGACATTGTTTTTCTCGCTGTACACTCAACCAAGAGAGCAACATGCAAGAAACGACTTGTCTGGGTCTTTGTTGTGGACACATCAAGGCCACCCCTCCTCATCATAAATCTAGAGGCTAAGAAGCAAGCCTCCTCCATCACGTCAACCACAGTAAGTATAGACTTACACACTGTCTGAGAGTCGAGCAGGCTCAAATTACAGGGGAGAGTGTTCATGTGGTGATGTGGTATTCAAGGTGTGAGGAGTAAATACGCTGTAATCTATACATGGCAGTATTACATAGGACTCCTTGCCAGTGTCTCACTGTGTGAATCATGGGGGTTGACCTTGGTGTACCCTGGCAAATTATTACAATTGCTTCCTCAGTCACTGTTTGTTTCTCGGATGGGATCCTGAAATATGTCATGTTGAAGGATTTCTCAGGTCATATCTTTAATGTCTCACAAAATCTGAATGAAACAATAGATGTATCGAAGACCATGCTAGCTGTTAAAGCATTAAAAGCATAAAATTATTTATGCTTATAAAGTCTTTAAAACCTCTTAGATGTTATGTTCCCTGTTTGGGAGACATTGAGCGGTTCTGGACCGGTTCCCGACTGACGTTCTGGTACAAAGCGCTCTGTGAACATCGTAGGGTCCCGTGTCTTATAGCACAAGAAAGCCCCATCTCGCTGCTCTCCACTCCCACTCTCCCAGCTGGGCTGACTTGACGTGTCAAGTTTCAGACCCCACATTTGCATAGGGAATGACAGGTCACATTTTCTGGCTTATCTAGACAAAGAAACAATTTCCTGTGTCTGTGAAACTCATGAAATGGCAGTATGTAATGGATGCAGCGATACTAGTTTCATCTCGCTGTCAAATTCTAGAGCTCTCAACATGACAAAATACTAATACTACATTTCATAGAACTGAACTAAGACCACGTTCTCTTGGTCACAGACGGCCAGAGATCAAAATGTTGCCCTATCATTCATTGATAAAGCTGAGGACTTTCGTTTTTTTGAGTGTCAGACCACCAATTATTTCCCAGTGATAATGATAATGGTAGTGACAATGATGAATTCCAACTGTCCACATACTACATGTGGAAAACACTGCACTCTAAGTACTTTGAAAGACACAGCACAAGTCACACACCCCTTAACAAGCACAGCCATTTTTTTGTTGACATTTGTAATCTTTATCATGTGTGCATAACCTAATCTCATAAAGGCCACATGCAGTTCAAAATGCTGTGTAAAGTTCAAGACAAAACAGGGCTGGATCAGAACTTGAACTGGTATTTGGCCGGAAGCGTCTATAATTCCAAATCAACACACACTTTTATCAGCGGGTATTAAATACAAAACTGTGTCCAATTCCAAGTGTGCTGTCAAAAAGAGAGACCTATTTCATTTCCACTAAAGAATATGTGGGCGCTATTATGACCATTTCTCATTTTATTCACATAAAATCATGAATCAAACAACACACAGTATATTATCTGATTAAGGTTGTTGCCTTGATTGACATATGAGTCATACCACTTTAGTGATGATTTACCAATACCATTGCCCTCACAATGAATTGTCACATATTAGACTATCCTATTGCTTCAGGTTAAAGGTGCGTCACTGTCCAACAATGCACCCCAGTGCTTTTAGCCTCTGACTTTACTAGAGTTCAGGCACACCTAATACGTTTGTTTAGCTGCAAAGCCATTGCAGGCACGCAGTCAGAGTTATTAAAAGTAGTTGGAATGCCTTATGATAACAGAGACAATAATCAGATTACTGAGGTCATCCCCCTACTCAAGAGAGCGTGATCTGGAATAAAACCAACCCTCCCTCTCCCCCAAACCCCCCATCTTTGACCCAGTTCCGGTAAGTTTCTGCCAAACATAGTAAGTTAAGTCAACACCCCAAAAAAAGGACATCCAAGAAGGTAATCAGGGATTGACAGTAAATTCAAATAAACAGAGTTTATGTGGAAATGTTGATGGGGTGGGGGCTCGTTAAAACAACTCAATGGCCCTTCTCTTTGATCCTCTGACCACCAGAAGCAAATTACCCTAAAATGGGTCATTCTTAGGTTAGTCAGCATTCAGATCCTTTTATGTCCATCCAGTAATTGTCCAAAAGCTCTCCCAAGAAAATCAGTCTGACTCTAACAAGCAGATATGATCACAGATGATGTCTCTCCCTCGTCCTCCAAACACGAGGGTGGGAAAAACAAAATGTTAGTGACAAAGCGAAAGGCTTAGATGTGTGTGGTGAAGGCCATGTCATTGGCATACTGCAGGAGTGGAGGTGGATGAGTGTGCCCTTATGCTTTCACTTGGTGTCTGTCCCATTGATGTCTTTGTCAAAGTCTCTCAATCAAAGGAAATATAGACAAAAGCTGTGGATCAGGTGGGAGGACGGCTCTCTGCTCGTGATGAAAAGGGCAGCCGGGGGTCTGGAACAGTGAACGTGCTGTCCACCATACGTTTCCGCGGTAGCTATCGCTCTGACCTCATGTAGGAAAGATCTGAGGAAGAAGGGAAATTATACAATAAGAGCAACACAGTGAAACAATGGCAGGGTCTTGTGGGACTAAATGTGTACACGTTTCAACCATGCCACCTGTGAATACTCCGTATCCTCTTCATGGTGTGTGCTTCAGAGTCCTACACCAAACTCAGGGATAACACAGAAACAGAAAGAGTGGAAAAAAAGGTGGAGACAGGTCTAATTGAATAAATCATCCTTTTTGATCCAACCCAGATGGGCCTGTATTATTTCATCAGCTAAAGAAGTATTAATTCAAAAGAACAGGGCACATTTAGAGACCCATGTGGTTTTATTTATCCAAGAATCTTCTCCGACTGTAATCATTTTATAGAAACGCCAAGATATACAGCTTCCAAGTCATTTCTAAACCTTAGTGTCTCTAGTGTTTTCTCAGAAGTAGGATTCTCAGAAGCACGGATTAACTTATATTACAGAACTTGTACTACCGATATTACAGAACCTTTGCCCTGTCGTCCTCTCACGCCAACCTTAATGAAAACTATTTATTTGTGGGATAGTGAGAGTCCAGAGGACAGACTGTTAAAGCTGACTAGTTGGAGGAAAACAGCAAAATAAGGATAGAAGATAGACAGTTTAGAGATGTCACCATTTTTGGTGGCTCATTATGAAGATCAGCACAATGGCAACATTTCTGAGAATGTGATTCGTCAAAACCCTACATTTTGGGGCTGCGCTCTTCTCCTCTTTCATTTAGATCCTCTTTCCTGGAATCACATCTCTGTTGGAACCCCTCAGATATCTGGCATCCTCTCAGACATTTCTCATCCCCTCAGACATCTTCAGTTCCCGGGGATCAACACCTAATTATAGAATACCTGGCCAGACAAGCTCATGCAATTCGAAAGTAGAATGTTGTCTTCACCTTTGTACCTTGTTGCCCATCAATTCCCTGTGCCAATATAGTGAAGGAACAGATTTTCTCCTGTAAAGTCAACTCCCTTATAGCAGGTCTTTCTTCAATAGACTCTCAGTATCTACAATGTTACTCCAACTTCCATTGACCATCAGTGTAATTTATCAGTGGCCCACATTGTAGCTCTGACAAGCCCTTCAGATAAGTCATGTCTGGAGAGTGGCGTGCTCAATGGCTCCAACTGAGTCTGCCCAATACGGGAAACATGTGTTTGTATTCTAATTGTATATTATTCTTCCTTACTTTCTCATGTTATTGTTTTAAAAACAGCACCAGGAATAATTTGGAAGTGTGAATCTGACAATTCTTCCCCCTTACATTTTTTAAGCAGGCCATTTCATACCGTAAAGCAAGTGTCTTGAACTTTACATAACAGTAACGGTGATAACCAAACCCACATGGTACAACATTTTGCCAAAAGTAACAGAGAGACCTGTCTGAGCTCTTCGGGATAGAACAGTCTGAGGGAATGGAGTGAGTTATATGTTTTAATGCTTGAGTCAACCTGATCCGTGTGATGTCATGGTTGGAATGAAACTGGCAGGAAGAAACAACAGTTGAATGTGTCACTGCTGAAACCTGAATATTATTAACCTCTGCTTTGGAGAATTAGTCTTCATTTCCTTTACCATGTGCCATCAGAATTCGACACGTGACTAATATAGTAACTGTAGGCTATCAAAACAATAACATGCCATGTGATTGCCAACAGATGGAAAATCTTAATTTGAGCCGGTTTGCTACAGCAGAAAAATTATCCCGCTGCATCAGGAAGTTATTATGTGTATTATAATTGATTAACATTTTTGTAGAGGTTGATACATTTTTCGTAAGGGGAAATTAAGTCTGAAATGTCAAAGTGGAAATTACAAACTTCAGAAACCTTTTGAAATCTCAAATACACTACAAGTTCTCCTGCAACAGGGTGATCAAATTAAGATCCTACATCTGTAGTAGCACACGTATCAACAGTGGTGAAATAAAAAAAACAATGTATAATCTACTGTAGGTGGACTGAACATGGCCCTTGGTCTGTACTTGGCTCTGAGGTGTTAATGAGGCCCCAGATTGATGTTGTTTGTATTTTTCTTCATCTGCTGACTGAAAAGGAACCCCTGTTATGGTATTTCAAAATAATGCATAAGATTGTCCAAAACAGCATGCGGTGAGCCTGTGTAAATTCTTAAAAGTCTATATTATATAAGACATGGAAAGGATCAGTATCGAGCCTGCAGAGAAAGTTCCCATTCAGATCCAAGACCAACAAGACCGTTCGCAAAAGCCCAGTCGAAAAAAATCCCAAGCAAACATTTTTTTTGCTAACTCCGCATCAGTATGCATAAATAGTTTTATCTTGTGGACACCATGAACAAAATCTTATTTGTATTGGCTCCAACACTCGCTTGTACATCTCATTATCTCACTTGTGACAATGTCCCCAACAGTGAGTGGAGCGCTTTTGTTTTTCCACGTGTTAAAAAATATCACAGAGGATAGATGAGGACATGGGAAAGATGGGTATTTCCCATCACAATAACGTATGTGGGAAAGTATTCCTGTTTAGGCGCTACCAATTACACGACTACCCTGTTGCTAACAAAAAACACACAAATACAACTAAATTGCACAAATCCTATATCACACACATACACAAATAGAATAACACACTTGTAAAGAAGAGAACCTAATTATTACACTATTGCACTTCAAACAAGAAACACACAAACTAAATTGCACAACTGCCATCTAAACCCTGACCTTTCTGCCTTCCTTGATGCAAAGTCATCAATTACATCATCATAAGAAATCTGCCCAGCAATTACATGGTTTATACTGATGACAGTGTGACTTCAGAAGTTATGTAGGTGACCCCAGTGTGTAAATGCTATAAGGTCAATGAGTACTTAGCCTACTATAGGATATAGATTGCATTGCATCCCCTTCCTTAAAATTGGATGCAAATCACAGCTTCTGAGAAGGTATGGTAAAAGGTGGAAAAGGATGGGCTATCCTTATCCAGTAATACAAGCTTTATCAGTACTCACCCACTCATTTCCATCCACACCCTGGAGGGATTTCACCCCTGTGTTGTCTCTCCTCTAACCTCTCCACCTGTCCCTTACCAAAACACTGTTAATGGCCAGCACTGGAGCAAAAATGTCAAAACACAAAGGCCTAATCTGTCTCAAAAAGGAATTTGGTATATTTAGAATCTACTCAACATTTCCCTCCCAACAATCACTCAAACGCTTGGCTTATTTATCCCAACAACTACAAGGCTTTAGTTTGTTCAAACCAGAACAAAGAAAAGCTTCATGGTAAGTATCATTAGTGTTTCAACAGACAAAAAGCTAATCCACCCCCTCATCCCTCTGCAGAGAGTGAAAGAGAGAGAAAAGTTTAAAGGATAAGTCTTGTATTGTGTCCTAGCTGACTGCAGCAAGTGTATGGGTGTGTCTGAATTCCATCACCTTGTTTTGTTTTCCGATAGAAGAAAAACAGGATAAGACTTGTTTTAATAAGGGGAGACTGGATGGTATCCAATTATGTGTCAATAATATTTCTAAGTAATATGATCATCTAATAACATCAGGAAAGGAGCAACAAACAACAAGACTGGAAATCCATCCATATATTTCTGGAATGTTTTGAAATGTCTCACTTCGGCTATCATTGATTAACAATAGTACAGTAGCAGGCCTGAAGTGTAGTAAAATATTTACAGATCCATTGTTTTGTTGAGATGTTATATGTTAGCGGATGTTAATACAGTCTGGCTTTAACATTAACCAGCTTTCCATTCAACCTTCTTATGTGAGTAAAGTACATGTTGGATAAAAAATGTCATGACAGGCCTGGTGGAAGCAGAAAACTTGTCGGTAAACCTTCCAAATGTTGATTAAACAAAATAGGATAGACAAGGGGGGTCTTTTTGTGTCTGTAAAATTAATTATGCAATAAATGTCAGTGGAAATGCTTTTATGCGCAAATATTGATAGAATAACCATCATGTCAAAGTAAACTTGGAGTCACATGATGAGATGCTGTGTGGTCCTCCCACTATGACTCGTCGGGAAAGCATGCAGTTTCCCATTGGGCACACACTGCTTGAATCAACGTTGTTTCCACGTAATTTCAACGAAAGTACATCGAACCAACGTGGGATAGACATTGGGTTATTAGGCTACAGATGAAATAAATTATGATGAACTTCACAGGGAGGTGAACGTGCAAGGTGATGCTCCTTTCAAGAATGGCTGCCATTTTGCTATTTTGGGTGTTTTTTCAAATGGTTTCTAACTTATTTTGTACATAATGTTGATGCTACAGTCTCTTATGACCAAAAAGAGCTTCTGGATAACAGAACAGTGATTATTCATCTTGAACTGGACAAAGATTTTTTCTTTAATGAGTCTGACGCGAAGGATATAATGTTGCTCCCGGACAAGGACCAAATCCCCGTCATTCGCATGAAGAAAAGAAGGAACTACAGGGGCCAAAGATCAGATTGCCTTGTGAGAATTTTTGAGCGAGTGGGTAACCCACCTCTACCATCCGTTCTATTGGTCAACGAGCAATCACTGGAAAATAATCTGGATGAGCTACGTTCGAGACTATCCTACCAACCTGACATTAAAAACTGGAATATCTTGTTTCACCGAGTCGTGGCTGAACTAAGACACAGATAATATACAGTTGGCTGGGTTTTTCGTGCATTGACAAGACAGAATAGCTACGTCCAATAAGATGAGGGGTGGGGGTGTGTTCCTATTTGTCAATAACAGCTAGTGCACAATGTCTAATATTAAGGTAGTCTTGAGGACGGTGAGCAATACGTTATGATAAGTTGTAGACCACACTATCTACCAAGATCCTTTTTATAGCCCTCTATTTACCACCACAAACTGACGCTTTAAAGGCCACCTTTACTCCACACACAGAAACACGTACAAAGCTCTCACTCACCCTCCATTTGAAATATCTGACCATAATTCTATCCTCCTGATTCCTACTTACAAGCAAAAACTAAAGCAGGAAGTACCCGTGACTCGCTCAATACAGAATTGGTCGGATGACACGGATGCTACGCTACAGGACTGTTTTGCTGGCACAGACTGGAATATGTTCCGGAATTCATCCAATGGCACCTCAGTCACCTGCTTCATCAATAAGTGCATCAGTGACATCGTCCACATAGTTACCATACGTACATATCCCAAACAGAAGCCATAGGTTACAGGCAACATCCGCACCGAGCTAAAGCTTACAGCTGCCGCTTTCAAGGAGCAGGACACTAATCCCAATGCTTATACGAAATCCTGCTTTGCTCTCAGATGAACCATCAAACAGGCAAAGCATCAATACAGGACTAAGATCGAATCCTACTTCACCGGCTTTGAAGCTCGTCGGATGTGGCAGGGCTTGCAAACTATTATGGACTACAAAGGGAAACAAAGCCGTGAGCTGCCCAGTGACGCAAGCCTACCAGACGGGCTAAATGCCTTTTATGCTCGCATCAATGCAAGCAACACTGAAGCATGCATGAGAGCACCAGTTGTTCCAGACGACTGTGTGATCACGCTCTTCTCTGATGTGAGCAAGACCTTTAAACAGGTCAACATTCACAAGACCTTTCCCTGACCGAGTCTGTAATACCTAGATGTTTCAAGCAGACCACCATAGTCCATGTGCCCAAGAAAGTGAAGGTAACCTGCCTAAATGACTACCGCCCCGTACCGCTCACTTCGGTAGCCATGAAGTGCTTTGAAAGGCTGGTCATGGCTCACATCAACACCATTATCCCGGAAACCCTAGACCCACTCCAATTCGCATACCACCCCAACAGATCCACAGATGACGCAATCTCAATTGCACCCAACACTGCCTGGACAAAAGGAACATGAGACAAAAGGAACATGAGAATGCTGTTACAGCTCAGTGTTCAACACCATAGTGCCCACAAAGCTTATCACTAAACCTAGGACCCTGGGACTAAACACTTCCCTCTGCAACAGGATCCTGGATTTCCTGACATGCCGCCCCAGGTGGTAATGATAGGTAGCAACACATCTGCCACGCTGATCCTCAACACGGGGGCTCCTCGGGGGTGTGTGCTTACTCGCCTCCTGTACTCCCTGTTCACCCACGATTGTGTGGCCAAGCACAACTCCAACACCATCATTAAGTTTGCTGGCGACACAACGGTGGTAGGCCTGATCACCAACAACGATGAGACAGGGAGTCTACAGTCTACAGGGAGGAGGTCAGAGACCTCTCAGTATGGTGCCATGACAAGAACCTCTCCCTCAACGTGAGCAAGACAAAGGAGATGATCGTGGACTACAGGAAAAGGAGGGCCGAACACGCCCCCATTCACATCAATGGGGCTGTAGTGGAGCGTGTCAATAGTTTCAGGTTCCTTGGTGTCCACATCTCCAACAAATTATCATGTTCCAAACACACCAATAAAGTAGTGAAA
The DNA here is from genome assembly GCF_018296145.1 of Oncorhynchus tshawytscha. Lineage (NCBI taxonomy): Eukaryota > Metazoa > Chordata > Actinopteri > Salmoniformes > Salmonidae > Oncorhynchus > Oncorhynchus tshawytscha. The sequence goes on from NC_056434.1 coordinate 67,077,438, forward strand.
AGGGCACAACAACGCCTTCTCCCCCTCAGGAGACTGAAAAGATTTGGCATGGGTCCCCAGATCCTCAAAAACTTCTACAGCTGCACAATTGAGAGCATCCTGACCGGTTGCATCCACGCAGGTATGGCAAATTCTCTCCATCTGACCGTAAGGCGCTACAGAGGGTAGTGCGTACAACCCAGTACATAACTAAGACCAAGGTTCCTGCCATCCAGGACTTATATACTAGGCAGTGTCAGAGAAAGGCCCAAAGAATTGTCAAAGACTCCATACACCCAAGTCATAGACTGTTCTCTCTGCTACTGCACAGCAAGCGGTACCGGACTGTCAAGTCTAGGTCCAACAGGCCCCTTAACAGCTTCTACCCCCAAGCCATAAGACTGCTGAACAATTAATCAAATGGCCACCTGGACTATTTGTAGTGACCCCCCTTTGTTTTTACACTGCTGCTAGTCACTTTACCCATACCTACAGTTCATGCACAAATTACTTCGACTAACCCTTCCCCCCGCCCATTGACTCGGTACCGGTACCTCCTGTATATAGCCTCATTATTGTTATTTTATTGTGTTAACTGTTATATTTCTTATATTTATTACTTCAGTTTACTTAGTAAACATTTTCTTTAACTCTATTTTCTTAAAACTGCATTGCTGGTTAAGGGCTTGTAAGTAAGCATTTCTATGAGGAATCAAGGTAAGACCCAGATGCAGACATGTCAAATTGACAATGGTTTAATACTCCAACAGGGGCAGGCAATGAACAGAACAAGGCAGGCAGGGGTCAGTAAACCAGAGGTGGGGGTATTGGTACCAGACGGTAGGCAGGCTCAAGGTCAGGGTAGGCAGAGGTCAACATTCCAGAGGTGGGGCAAAGGTGCAGGTCGGCAGGCAGGCTCAGGGTCAGGGTCAGGCAGAGTGGTCAGGCAGGTGGGATCAGAGTCAGGACAGGCAAGGGTCAAAACCCGGAGGGCGAGAAAAAAAAGAGACTGGGAAAAGCAGGAGCTGAGACACAAAAACGCTGGTTGACAAGACAAGCAAGACGGACAAACAGAGAACACAGGTATAAATACACAAGGGATAATGGGGAAGATGGGCGACACCTGGAGGGGGGTGGATACAATCACAAGGACAGGTGAAACAGATCAGGATGTGACAATTTCATGGTAAGGTCTACACCTGTGGTATTCGGCGCATATGACAAATACAATTGGATTTTGATTTTATTTGATTTTATTTCCAATAATTATCGAGGGTCTTTTTCTGGTGACATGATCATCGATGCTTGGCTGCCATTTGACAAATAAAAATGAGCTTGTTCTTTTGTCCATACTAATCTCATCAGGTAGGCTATATCTGCACTGTATCCGCGAGCTGTTGTCTAAAGCACACATGCCAATACCAGAGTGGGCACACTCTCTATATAATGCAAACATTTTTGTGAGAAAACCATCAGTAAAGTTGAAAATGTGATGGAAACCCATTTAACTTATGTTGTTCATTCGGTACATGGGAATTTAACCACAAAATGTACTTTTATCTGCACTATGTCATCACGCACAGCCTTTTATCCGCAACAAGTCTGTCGCCAATTGGATGGAAACTTAGCTTGTGGGATAAAATGAAGAATCTTTTAGCAGATATTATTTTGCTGTCAAAGAAGATTAGGAACTCTACTGTGAGGCAGACTGGATCATCCAATCCATATTAATTTGCTTTGGTATTTCCTGGACCATGTGAGAGTTAATAATGAAAGACAGAAAAGCACATTCTCCATTCTGTCTCTATACCGAGAGACAAAAGTGAAACAGACCTGTTTTATGATAGCATAATTGACACATGATGCAGATCCCCCCCCACCCTCCTCACTTTTCCTATGACAAAGTGGTGACAATTTTAATTGAAAACAATCACCGTAAGTTACTTAATTGTTACTCAGAAATTATTTGATATTGAGATAAAAATGGCTGCATTGGACATTTAAGAAAATCTCCATCCTTCTATATATTTCAGTGAATAATACTACATCTGCCAATCGATCCCCTCTATCCCCTCACCCTCAGGATGAATTGGAGTCCCTTGCTTCTCCATAGTCTTTTCCCATCCTCTTCCTTCTCCCATCTTCCCTCCCTTCCCCCATCCTCCTCTCTTTCTTCCCCCTCCTCCCTCTCTTCTCTCCATCCTCTCTCTCTCCCCCCCCCTCCTCCTACCACTCTTTCCTCCCTCCTCCCACTCTTCCCTCCCTCCCTCCTCCCTCTGGCTGGCTGCCACTCCTCCCAGCGACTCTGTGCGTGTTGTCTGTTGAGGCCGGCCCCCTCTCTCTCCTCTGATGGAGGAGTGAAGCTCACTGACACACACTCACAGACGCAACACGCCACAGGCAGGCTACCAGACAGACTGGCAGACAGGTAGGCAGCAGTCAGGCAACATGACCCAAACAGGGAACAGCCTCAGCTCTGTGACCTGTGACAACAGATGCCAACCACAGAACTGAACACTGAAGTTTACTTTGAGAGCCTCAGGGGAGCTGGAGTAAGCAGAAAATAAGACAAATAACAAGACGGGATGAGGAGTGCTTGACTGCTGTTGTTGAGGCTGAGGAGGAGGGAGTATTTTACTAACTTTTTCTGCACTTTCTGAACCTGTGGAATTCCATTCATGAGCCAGAAGACTAAAGCCAGCATGGTATTCAGCTGGCAGAAGTCCTTTGCCATTCTGACCCCCTGGAGGAAAGGTATAGTACACTTCATGTAACCTGTCTCTATCTCTTATGCCATCATGATGTCTCATCCTACCAGCTGTCTATAGCAGCTGGATTTGCTCGCACAAATTGTAATTTGAGTGTCTGCTGGATGTGTTTTTGTGGTTGGAGACAGAGGTGTAATTTCAGCCTGAAGGTAGAGGGTGTCTTCAGTTAACAGCAGTGGGCTTTTATGGTGTCTGGATTTTAGGAGACTAATTGTCTCATCACATGAACAACTCCTCATATCCAAAAGCAAACATATATTGTCTCACATCCACATGGACTTTTCTCAGTAAACTGAGGAGAGTGAAGTGGCCGTGTTACCTCTTTGGTAGTTCTATTAAGGACCAAGGATGCATTTTGTGGTAGACTTAAAAGGTTGCAAGGGCAAGACAACACATTTGCTTTGCTGTGAATCTGCAGGTGCTAAATTCAGAACTTTACTGACGGAAGAGAACTGGACTTGATACAGTATAAATGGTCTCTTGATTAGAATAAGCCAGAGTATGCGCTTTTATTACACAGCCTAGCATGGTTCTATTTTGAAGCCCAGACAAAACAATTACTTTGCTTTCCAATGTCAATAAATGTAATTGCTACCATTGGGGAGTGACATTTAAAAAAAAAATCCTAATTTGTGTACCATCTGTTTGTTATATACGCCCCAAGCTAAAGCGAGGCATCTTGTACAGACGTGCCATGAACAAGTAGGTTGACTTTTCAAAACTCGAGCAGTGTCATGAAATAACAAAACCTAACGGAAAAGGGGACATTAAAAGTCTGTGCTGTGGATCTGTTCTAAACAGAACTGTGAAACACGTTCAATCCTCATCTTCATGTCTGGAGAATATTAGATTACATATGGTGATCAGCAGACTAAAAGCTTTATGTTGTGTGTTTCGGGAAAAAAAAGTTTCAAAATACCCTGACACAAAAACAAAGTGATGTTGTTTTTAGGACCTGTTGATAGTCACAGAATCTATGGGGCCCTTGTGATACAGTGTAACTCCTCATTTTTCTTCCACTTCTCATAACTCTGCATTCCAAGAATCCGCCTCTATCAGATAACAATCTCAGCTTATGTACAGTATGTCCTCCACACCTGTTGGGAAGGATTGTCCCCCCCCCAGATCCTCAATTTGTTTTGTCCTGAGACAGAAAATTCCCAGCATTGTTGTAGATGTGAAAGAGCTTAGACCCTCCTTGGCAGGAATCACGGTGTTTGTCATGATGGAAGATTGGAAGAAAAGGCCCATTGTAAAGATAACGCTCACATTGTGAACAGTACATAAAGACAAGGCATTTATTGGTCTATTCTTGTGATGTCCTATTGTTGTCATTTGATCACTGTTTAGTTCACAGCAAGAGGATTGTCTCAAAAACTGATTGTGAATTACAATGACATTGTAATTCTTCTCGGGAAAAAGGAGCTAACATTGAGAAAACGTCCTTGGCTCTATCTTTGTGCATAGTTTCCCTGAGCAAATACTTAGTCATGTTTGACTCTTTTTTTTTTAACATTGTAGCATTCCACAAATGAATTGTCCCTTCTTCCTCTCCCCATATTCATCACCCTGACTCAGAGCCAGGCAGAACGGCACGTAGTGGAATTCACTGCTATATGGAATCAAAAGGGTGACAGGAATGATTCAGATCCTGAGGTATTTGAGAACCTGAAGGGAGTGAGAGAGTACTCTACACATTTTCTTCAACTATGTATGAACTGTGTCTTGATGCCCTATTTTTTCCAGTGTGATCCTGCCACAATAATGAATGATGATCACAACAATGACAACACACCTATGCCTGTTAGTGGTTGGATGAAATGCCATTTCATAGGGTTATCGGTCATAAAAATCTGCATTTCGTGGATTACTTTTGAGGATGTAATGGTCAGCAAAATCATCCTTTTCTTTTTCAAGAGGTTAAAAAGCCAATGGCTGTGTCAATATAGGATTCATTCATCCAACATCCAACAAAATTGGGAATTACCTATTAAAACATATTCATGTTGATTTGCGTTCAATTAAGAGGTAAACTGAGTTGGTTGGTGAGGGGGATTGTGGGAGGATTCAAACTCCAGACCTCCTGTCGGAGGAAACTGGCCCCAAGGAGACTTGACTTGCGTTAGCTCTCCTGCACATTCTTGTCTTATCCTAAGGGCGTCCGATAGTGGGGAGTGGGGAGCGGGGCCCCTGCACCTCCTAGCTCACGTTGATAAAGGGAGTCTGGGATCCCTCCTCAGGGTCGACGCCACGTCCAAGGAAGAGGTGGAAAGGAAGAAAAGATACCAGGCCTGTGTGTTGAGAGACATGCAGCCGAGAAGAGACCTGGTTGGCTTCCTTGGGTTTAGGATGGGCAAGAGATGGGGGGAAGGAGTGAGATGGAAGTTGTGTGGCGGTATTTCACACCTCACCAGATAGGACACATGGTTTCTGTCACCTGAACTGCGGTGGAAATTATGTTGGAAAATGTTGTTTTCCATGGGTCAATTGAATTATAATTGTGTTGTCCTAGAATTATAAATGTGGCTCTTGAGGATTCACCTCCAGTTACCATTACTTCATAAACAACTTAAGGGTGAAACTTGCAAAAAAAGAAAATGATGATAGTGACTTAATGACTAGTAGTGGGCATGAAGGTCTATCAGCAGGCTTGTGACCACCCAAAGTGCTAACAGAGAATGGACATTCTGCTAAACCCCCCGGCTGTAAAAATTGCAGGCTTGTCACAGCCTGTTTATGACCTTTCCACTTAGAATCCAAGAAACTTACGGAATGAACAGTTTAGCCCAGGGCTTACACATGCCATCGCCCAGAGCCTGACCCACTGGGTTAATTCAACGTCTATTCCACGTTGGTTTAACGTAATTTCATTGAAATGTGGTGGATAAAACGTTGATTCAACCAGTGTGTTGCCAGTGGGGAGCTCATGTGCCCTGCCCTTCCATTATGAAGAGGACACTTGCTTGGGTAGATAAAGTTATTGAGGAATATGCACTTTTCAGTGAGTGGAAAAAAAACTTCAGTTGTAGCTCTTCTTGGCCTAGTTGAAGCAATGGGAGACTTTCAGTTCAAATGTATATGCTCAGCCTAACAACAATCTGTCATGCTCTAGTTATAAATCATCTGTTTGTTGGGATTCCAGCTTCTACCCTTGAGGGAGAGAGCAGTAGTGGAATGTTGAGTCTGCACGTACACAGGTCAACACACCTCAGGGAGGAGCTGTGATATCTAATGGAGGAAACAATCACACACGCACACCCACATCACACACACACACACACCCACACCGCAGAGAAGAGGGACGGATGTCACCTCTCCTTACAGCACATATTTTAGCCACTCCCAATCCCACCAGCCTCTGGCAACACACTGGTGCTGGCTGGATGTGTTTTCCCTCTGTGAGGGAGTGACAGCCACCCAGGAGCTTAAACCTTTGTTCTCACGGCAGAGTGGAGGCTCCAGGCATTTGGGAGGGCAGCAGGGCAATCCATCTGCTTTATCGAAACTCTCCTTTAGTGAGATCATTGTAAAGTTGATTTTCAAATGACTTTTTTTGGTTGGCCAACCTGAACGACAATATTATACTACACGTCTGGAATGTTAAATTAATGTTGCGGCAAAACGTCTGACTCTGTCATTTCTGACAGAAAGGAGGCTAAATACGAGTCTAGAGGGGCGGACAGTGTGTAGCCTAATTACATGTGTGGGGTTACTCAGCCTTGCTGGAAACGGGCTGACTCCACTGAGCCTGTTCAATTACAGTGTAGGATTTCAGATCTGTTTTGTCTTTCCTATGATGACACCTGGGAGATGTTGACACCTGCTTGGGTGTAAGACCTGGTGATTTGTGGGATCAAACCAAGCAGATTGTGTCACAATGGCAGTAGTAGGATTAAGTGGTTGAATAAGCAAGGTGACTTCAGTGTGTAATTAAAGTCACTCTGGTCCCATGTTTTTGTCTGCTGCTAATTCAGAGGAACTGGCAATTACTGCATTTATAAAAAATGTATGATAAGGACAGCATAGACCGAGCAGAAAACAGAAAAAAGTTTATTCTCAAAGAAAAATTGTTATTCTCATTTCTTGAACAAAATTATCTATTTACTTTAATCCATTACAGAATGTTTTTTTTATTCATCTCCAGCTTTTATTAATTTCCACAGTCTTGGTTTTGAAAATAAATTCCTGGTGTGTTCAGTCACAGAAAAATGGATCCGTTTTCTCTTAATGTTGTTGATTGAGAAAAGATGGCTTGGATAAAGGGACTTCACAAATGGTTTACTCTAAGCTTATTCTGTGTAGGCAACCTGAAACATAGCAACCTTTGCATGATTGATGTTACATTTGAGTCATTTAGCAGACGCCCTTATCCAGAGCGACCTACAGGAGCAATTCAGACCAGCAACCTTTCCGTTACTGGCCCATCGCTCTTAACCACTACACTACCACTTCGGTTGGCTATTGAGTGAAAACCTATAGCCAAAACCAGTTGACCAAAACCTGGTAAACTTCTCCAACTCAGTCATTCCAATACTTCTTCTGAAAGATAAGTTCTTGAATAAAGAGTTTGTGGTCGAGGTTACGGAAGAAAACGGAATGGAAAATAGGGTCTCTACACAACAGTATCTTGTTTGTATTTGACAAAACACATAACTCCACTATGTTCATACTCCTGGTTACTTACAATATATTGCATTATTCACATTCCAAGCTGCCTGGAGCTGGGCGAGGTGCTGTTTGATCTCTCTGAACAGAGAGCCAGGTCTCTGGGTCGTTAATTGAAAATCCAGGGGGATTTGGATGCAGATTGTTTTCTCCTCATGGCCAACAGCAAACATGTCCCTTCTTCAGCAAACCCCTGTGCTCAATTACAAGCCCAGCACTGCTTTAAAGACTAGTGGATATCAATACCTGGGTTGTTCCACCAATTAGGTGCCTTTTGAGGTTTTATTTCATCTACATTTAATATACTATCATAAAGAGCATATGTTCACTTAATAAGAAGAAGTTACATTTAAAAATGACTATAATAAGTGCCAAACAAAGTAACAGGGTTGACGACTTTATCAGCCATAAATCCCCTTGTGACAGGGAGAATGGAAGCTTGTTGTGTGCAACAGGGAGAGGCAATTGAATGCAAACTTCACAAAAACATTTCTAGCCTGTCGTTCTATTCGTAACAGGGTTAATGTGTTATGCTCGACAAAATACCAGAAAATGGCCAAAAAGAGTAGAACCAGCTCACCTGCTTTAACTCAAAACAAAATACCTTGGGCTTTACAATGGTGGTGAAAACATGGAGAAATGTTGGGGGTTAAGTGGGTTAAAATCCTCCTAGAATTCACATACAGTAGGATGTACAGAGGGACATATCAAAATGCAGGATTTTGGCACGTTAGCAAGTCTTAATTCATATTCAAAATCTGATTTATTGAATTTTCCATGTGGTCTATATTAAAGGGCACTTCATTTAATATAACAGGCTTTTAAAATGTAATACTTGTGCACAACTTCTACATAAAATATGAGAAGGACGCAAAAGGCACATATTTCGTGGAACGACCCACCTAGGAGGTCAGGGAACTTTTACGTATAGAGTAAATGACTGCTTGTGGGAGTAATATATTAGCTGCTAAACATTAAGGCAATGTGGTTTACCATTTTATTGCATGTTAAAGCAAGCTCGGGGGGCAGTTGGGGAGATTTAGTTTACAGTATAGTAAATACAAAAATGTTGTAACTTTCAACCTAAAATACAACAGCCTACATATTGTGCAGTATGTCTGTCTACACTCTTGGAAAAAAGGGTTCCGAAAGGGTTCTACGGCTGTCCCCATAGGAAAACCCTTTTCGGTTCCAGGTAGAACTCTTTTGCTTTTCATATTACATGGAACTCAAGAGGGTTCTACCTGGAACCAAAAAGGGATCTTCAAAGGATTCTCCTACTGGGACAGCCGGAGAACCCTTTAAGGTTCTACACAGCACTTTTTTTCATGAGAGTATATAAGATGAAGTGCAGCACAGTAGTCATTATGCAGGAGATCATTAGTGTTGCTCTTTAACTATCTACTCCTTCTTATCTGTTACCACTGTGTGAGATACACCAGTTCCCATTACACTCCTGTTGATAACACGACTGACTGTAGACTGACTTGATAAAGCCAATTAAGAGATAGTCAGGGCTGTGCTGCTGGAGTTACACATGGACTGCAGTCTCTCGTATCTCTCCCAAGGGACCACCGCCTTATCAAGGCTTAGGGAGCTGCTGTAAACGGGTATACATGTGATATTTCTAAGTTGTTTTACAGTACAGTCATACCTTGAGGACCATCCTAGACAACCATTGACATACTTCTGATTGGACTGCTGAGGTTTCGGGAGTGTCCATGCTGTGTGTTCCTCTGGGAGCGACAGGGCGTGGTTAAATGTGTCTTTCAGTTTGTTTTTAAATTTGTTATTACTTTATTTATTTTATTCAGGGAAGCACCATATGATCCTATATGAGCTTGGTTTGGGACTTAGTGTACATGCTGGATCAAAGGCTGTATACTCCAGGGACATGTTCAAGAACGACTTACCTCAGAAATAACCCACACTGATACTAGTCTTTTATCTGATGTTGTTTGATCATCTTGGGCACAATAGGGCCTGAACAGTGTCTAAGTAGTTGTACTTTTTCTCTGACCACGGTGGAAAAAGTAATGTGCTACATTTTCCCGCCATTTGACGGAAACAGGAAATACGTTTCCTTGCCTCCTCTGCAAGAATTTGTTTTGGGAATACGATGTCTTGAGTTGAGCTAGTGCAATTCTTTCCACATGTAACAGTAGCACTATGGGAGTGGCATGAAGAAAATGCACATCTCATTCTAATCAGGTGAGACATACCAAATGACGCATGTACAACACATGCAATTATGGGGATTAATAGGAATTCATGATATGTAGCTAAATAAACATTGGGATTTTGACTGAATGTACTTTAGTTGAACACATAAAACTGGGGATTCGAATGAGACGACACATGTAGGCTACGCTTTACTGTATATGCAAGTATTGTCTTCTGATACTAATGTTAAAGTTAATGCCCACCTTGACAGCACTGAGCAACAGTATCATTTATGAATCTTTTCAAGAGGCTAACTTTGTGATCTGGAAAACCCCACGTAACTTTTCCACAATACCTTGATCCACTAGCTTTGGCCAATTTCGGTACATGTAAAATAATTGGGAAAACAGACATTTTGAATGGGAAGAGACCTGAGCCAGAATCAAGTCTGATAGGACCAAATAAGATTGAAATGCTATCATTGTTTTGGCAGAGCCACTATCCATTCCCAAAACAATATTATCACAACAGATTTTTTTTTCTCATGAAAAACATGGGTGCACTTTGATTTTTGTAGATGTTATTCACAGTGAAATAAAAAAAACTATGGGCTTTGTTTTGTGAGAAAAAGCTGCAAACAAACATGGTAGAGGTATCTCCACCTCATATACCCCTCTGAAATTCAAACTTAATTCCATACTAAAATCATTAAATAAAGCAATATCTCATTCATTTAACTTCAAAAGTAGGGAAACCGTATCACTGTCATGATTTATTACAATGTAATGGACTGGCTGCCTTTAAATCTGACACATCACCGTTTCCAAATAGTTTGGCAGTTGATGTTTTAATAAATCGTGGTGGCTACACCTACTTCCAATCAGTTTTGTGTACTCAGCTCAATGACTCATTTCCTGCCAAATTAGGTTTCGGGTATATAACGCAGCCTGAGCTCCTGTGAATTTCATTATTTATCATCCTACCCATGTCTCTTCCCCTCCAATCACAATGTCCGCCTGCCTCATTTCCTAACAACCAGAGATGCAATTACCCTATTAGTGTTTATACTTAAATGACCCACCACAACTCCTTAAGTAGGCATCATGTTAGAAGGTTTTGTTTTGTTTCTGTGAGCGGTACTGGGATTCAACTTATATTGATACTCAAAATACTTTACTTTTACTAGTCTTTTAGTTTTCACAAACGTGTCCTCCAACCCCCACCCCCTTAATAAAGTTCCCTCTAAAGTGGATGAAATCACTGGATTTATAACTTTTTTATCTCAAATTTCTATGGACCAGATATTCAATTTAAACAGCGGCTATTCCCCAAACCTTCTTTATTGTTGAAGTTTGATCTAACAATCTACTATTATGTTATACCAGAAAGGTTTATGGGTTAGATTTGCAGCACAGGACTAAACCTTTTTAATTGAGTAATACTAATATTTAATTAAAACCTCTTCACTGCTCAGGGATATGGTGGTATGTACGTTTGTTGTTCTGGAATTCAAGGTAAAGGAAAAAAAAATACGTTTGATTGACAGAGATGAGTATCAGATTGCAACGTGGCGAGAAAGCGGAGATGTCACATACGAGTGCCCCATAATGGTATTAACTGGACCTTAAGATCAAAGCTGGACAGCCCAGTGTGGGGCACTGGCAAATAATGTGCCCTAGGGTATTTGTGTACCTCCGAGTTGAAGAATGCTGGATGGTATAAAACCAGTCCTCAGGTTTCACAGGAAGATCCTCAAAAATCTCTTGGATCTATGTTTTGACAGTACATCTGTGTCATTCATGGTCACAGGAATTGGACATGCAACTGTGAGTCTTTTGGAATAAAAACACCATCATCCCGCATACACAAGAAGAGAGACTTTTTTCAAATGCTTGAGTCTACCCTCTCAACTTCTGTGTCTTACATTTTACTCTTTGACATCCACTCTCCTTAGGAAAGAGATATTGTAATTAGGTGTTAGGGATGTTCACAGATATTCTATGTCTGTTGTCAATAAAAGTACTTTTTTTTAATCTGAAAGAGTTAACTTTGAAAGAGTTAGCATTCTGACAATGGTATTTCCGAAGCCCTTAGGGTACTGCGATGCAACACTTGAAAACTGCCATTCACTCAAAAATGTATTTAGCATTTTATTTCATTTCATTGGGGATAACGGAGTGAAATTCAAGTGACTTGTGGGAACATTCGAAATAGGCAACTCTGCTAATGCACAAAAAAAGGCTGTTTTACTAATACTGCTTCTCATTATTCACAGGAAAGGGGGACAATGTGCTGGAAAATGAGGTTATCCTGACCAAGATGAAGCTCTTCAACAACTTCCATGTGAAGCTCCTCAACAACGATGTTGATTCTTCATCCACTATCGCCATGTCAGTTTCTGAGCAGGACATCTCAGAGCCTGTCAAAGGCTTGGAGGGGAATGCTGACTTGGATAACATGCCTGGACAGTCCCTGATGGAGTCAAGCTCAGACTACCTGTCAAACATTTTCTCAAACTCTCAGCTTTCCAGGCTGTACAAGTTTGAGTCAGAGGACTCTGGGGTGGAACTGCCCAGTGGAACCAACTCTCCCTCCACACCCACCGGCTCGGAGCAGAGCTTTGTGGTCCACAGCCGGGAACCCTCCTATGACTCCTGTAACCTCAACACTCCTGTCCCTACCCCAGAACCACTCCTCACATTTGACCAGTGCTCTGACACCAAACAAACAGAGGATATGAGAGACACACCATGTATGACTGCAGACAGTGCTGTGCAGGAGTGTGATATGGTGGAGTCGGGGGCTGAACTCAACACAGAAGTTGAGAGGGTAGACCTTCATATAACTGAGAAGGACATAGACATGGAGAGGGCCCAGCACACAGCCTTGAGGGACCCCACTGAGGACGGTAAAGGGGGTTCAGAGCAGCTGGGTGAAAACAAGGCTGTAACTGAGGGGGTCAACTCAGAGAACACAAAGCCCAGGAGACAGTGCTCTACAGGGGCCTGTGACGATATGACAGGGGTTGACTTTGAGCAGCGGCCTCTGAGGAAAGGCACGACAAGTGACAGCCTGGAGGAGTATATGGAGGAATGCTGCAGACTGAGTGAGGTAAAGATATTCCCTGCCCACTTGTTATTTACTCACAACCTCTTGGCTTCTCCCAGGGCTGCATGTAAGCCCACAGATATTTCTAATGTTTTATATTCTGTTTTATGTAGTAACCATAAAGTGTTATTTATGGAGAAACTATTCCTGACACAGAGCGATGCCTTAGTGCTGTTGTAGCTATGCCATCTGTGTACTTTCATCTGCAACATTAGGTCTGTTGAACAGAAGCAGGTACCTTGTGCTTCCTTTTATTTATATTTAACACATTTCCTGCTGTCTTTGTGCTTACAAAGTCAGTGAGCAACGACAATTAGCAGGGCTTGTTTTGACTTCCTCCAAATCGGCAGGGACTTGAGGAAAGGCCCCTTTTGGGTGGTGGACAACAAACATCTTTACACTCCCTGTCATTATCCCTAATTACCAACCCTTCCCAGCCTCTATGTCACCAGCTAATCACAGAACCTCTAACGACAACAAGTCTCCAGGAAGCTCTCTCTATGGGCAGGAAATTGGGGGAAATTGTGTGTATTTTGAGAGAAATTATCAACATTGTCTTTGAGATTTCAAGAGCGTGCTAGATTAAAACTAAGGTGAATCAAACCTCTAACAGACACTAAATTAGGCAATAAAGGTGTAGACCACGTCACATTATTGCAATATGAGAATGTCATACTGTTATAAGATTAAAAGGGAACAGTAGCTCATCTTAAACCCCTCTTTATGGGTAAAAAAAAGAAGAAACACAGTATTCTCATACTGAACCTCCATGAGAGATAGCTGAGCAACAACACACTACTTGACCCATTCACAATGGCCAGTAGAGGCACGTTCCCATAACGAAAGCTTGCCAATGAGAGCGGTGTTTTCATTCATGTCTGGAAAAAAATAGTATTATTTTTCATGTTCCAAATGAGAAAACAGTGTCCTCTTGCGGTGCTGCACCCGACAGCTGTGGAGCTTTGCCAACCAATACTAAGCTGTGTGATGTGCTGCTCGACTCATCACTATCAGCTCTCAGCACAGTCTTTCATACGGCGTCAACATGCACCTTCATCTGAATGTCTTGCTGATTTTGGTTTAGAGTGGAAATGAGAATCATGATAGTGAAACGGTTAATCTGACTGAAACACTTTGATGTTGTTCCAAAAAAAGGGTTATTCATTTTTGAATGTTTGCATAACATTTATATTACTGTAAGAAGGCCAGTCATGGATTTAATGAGGCAATAAGTGATACTATGTGCAACAAAAGTTAACATTTTTGTTGGCTTGAGTAAGCCTGGGACAGTTTGGTGTGCCGTCTCAAGCAAGCAAAGGTGAAAGTGATGCCCATGACAGCTATGACCTTTTGACAATTTCCCAGGACATAGATGGCTCTCTCTTCAGATCATATCTTGGATGACACCAGAGCTGGTAGTTGATCTCAAATCCTTTACATGAAACATACCATTTTCAACAATCCAATATTAATTAATGAGCCAACTAATCAGTTACACAATTTGAGGTGGCCAAACTAGAAAAACTAGGCCCGACTTCAAACCCCACATCTCTTAACAGATACTTCCCCATCTCTCCCTCAAAGACCTTTCACAACAATGTCACGTTCAAAAGACCCAGTCAAGACAAGGTTGTATTATGGCATACAGTAGGGGAATCTAAACACAGGGCCCGGTTGCATACAGGCTGAAAGGAAAAGGTGGAGAGAGCATGTGTTACAGTGCGGGGGCTTTATTCATGCTGCCGCATGTCACACAGCACCTGTTCATCTGGCTGTGGGGATATTGTCCTGGATAACCAGCCAGCTCCCCCCCTTTCTCTCTCATCTGGTTCCTGCCGCTCCCTGGAACCAGGGCCGGACGTCCTACCTAGACGCATCACACAGGTGTCAAATTGCTCCAATTACTCACATATTTACCCAGATAAAACCCTTTGATAGCCATTAGGGCCCCTTTAACGGACCAGTCGACTGGCTGGCGGGTGGCGATTATTTTGGGGGGCCAATCCGTGCAATACTTTAGGGGTGCATTGCTGACAGGCAGTCCGGTGGTTAAACTATTCATCATCATGGAATTTGTTAAACGCCATTGGCACTTGGATTGGAATCAGTGCTATGGTCAGATTATATGAAAGTATAACTCTTTGGCCATGCACACCAGAGGTGGGTTTCGCTTCGAAGGAGGAAGGCATATGAGGAAATAACTCCGTGCCTACTGTAAAATATGATGATGGATCTTTGATGTTATGGGGCTATTTTACATCCACTGGTCCTGGAGCCCTTGTTAAGGTCAACAGCATCATGAACCTTAGCAAGTACCAGGGGATTTTAGCCAAAAGCCTGGTTGCCTCTGACAGGAGGCTGAAACTTGGCCGCAAGTGGATCTTCCAGCAAGACAATTAACTCCAAGCACACATCAACAGCCACAAAGAAATGGTTAATTGACCATAAAATCAACAGTCCCTGGACTTGAACCTTATTGAAAACCTGTCATTCAAATTGAGAGGGCCATCCATAAGTGCAGACAAAGGATATCAAGGATCTCTAAAGATTCTGTGGAATGGTCTAAGATTCCTCCCTAAATGCTCTCCAATCTCATAAAACGTCTTATAGAAAGGTTCAGTGCCGTTATCCTTGCAAGGTGAGGTATTGAATTGTATTGAACAAAATCTTTCTCTGAACAACTGTATTAGTATAACACAATATAATACTTTTTTTGTGCATAGAATATAGGGCAGTATTTGTAATATTTACAACTTTATCAACGGTGCCAATCATTTTGGAACTGACTGTATTTCACCATAAAGAGAAAACGTTTATCATATGGATGTGTTTAGCTATCCGTCTGATCTCATGCGTGCAGGCCTCTATCCTTAGGGGGAATCACATGACATTCAAAGCATATTTCCCCTTGCTTGGCTACCCAGACTCCTCCCTCCGGCCAAACTCTATGCCACGCCCATGGACGTTAGTTTATTCTCCATTTCTTCTCCGCACTGAGTCTGGATCTGAGTACCTCTCTGACCCTTCACTGAATGCGAACACATTCAGGGCTGTCTGATTGGTCCAGAAACCGATGGGTTGGGCCAGAGCCAGAACACGGAGGTTTTGAAATTCATTATTGGCTTTAATACTCTGATTGGTTAGAGACGATCCACAGCTGATGACTTTATTTTGTACAACCCCCCTAGTGCCCCTCTTCACCACAAATTACTTCAATAATGGCAGTCTCAGACCAGGGCCGACCTGCCCAGTAGGCAGGATTAGGCAGCCGTCTATGGCGGCAGATTGACAGGGGGGGCATTTTCCGAGCTAAACTGACCAAGACGCACGCACCTTCAACAACACATAAAACCTCACATAATTCTGCCCCAAAACAATGACAATTTCTCTCAACCAGTGCCATATGGGTTTTTTGAAGAGCGCTGATGCCGCCCTGTGATAAGCAGTGCCTACTTTGTCACAGGCAGGGGCATAAATGTTTTGGCTTGTCCATTCCCAGCGTGTCTCTCCAGGATGCTGTTGGAGAGTTGCATCGCTGCAAATCAGGAATAATAAAGCCAATGCAACTGCATGGTTTACAAAATGGTAGGCCAACTACATGGATGGACATTCATACAATTCCATTGCGGGCTGACACTGTAGGCTACACCCCAATAAGCACAGACAGATGCCAACGTCTTTTGGATGTCTTTTTCTTTAATCCTGTCCGGACGTCTTTTTTTAATGTGCGTTCAGGACCAGCCTCGAACCAATTATAGACGTCCATGTTTGGTTCAGATTTGGTGTGGTCAGACCAGACTTGACTTAAACATCCACGGACTGTGATTTTTGTACTGGTCTGGACCAAGTCTGGACCAAATCATAACCAATCATAGACATCAATGTTTGGCTCAGATTTGGTCCGGTCTGGACAGGCCTTGATTTGGTCCAAAAATAGACATCTATAAATGATGTCCTTCAACTTTCATTCAGAACTGAAAATGAACCTGATTTCAACATCCGGAAAATTCATATTTATAAATGTCCGGAAAATATGTATTTTCACCTTTAATTCAGAACCTAAATGTCTGGAAAATACTTGTTTCAGACGTCTCTTCAACAACATTTTGCTTACTGTGAATATTCTAGATATGTGGGGAATACGAGGGCAGAAAATTATTTCTCCCTCTCCCCTAGGGGTGGCAGAACAGCCAGGCATTATGTTGCGAACAACAGAGCAGCGGAAATAATTTTGTTTGAGTCGTCAGGCTATATTTCCCCCCCCTCTGTTGAAGGATGTGTGGAACACTGTGAAATATGATGTCATAAAAGAATGAAGACGAGGGGAAAGATGGCAAGCCCTGCTAATTCAAATGGTGGTCCTGTCGAATTCCACAGCTGCAGCCCATAAGCATGCACATGATATACAGTACTAAACACACGTTCTGGGGGTTTCATATTCATTCCACTGATTCATCTATTTATGATGAACTGACCTGTGTTGATCGTGGTGCTCATCAAGACATCTGTAGAGTATGTGATAGGTGCTGTAAATAATATTTAAGTCCAATGTCAGGGATTGCAATGGGCCATACATGACTAATGTAGCTGCTGAATTTATGGACACCCAAGTACTTCCATGGGTTATTGTTGGCAGGTAGTAAGATAAACTTAGGTAGACCAGAGTCTTAGTGAGGTGTTGTTGGTGGCTAACAGAGAGAGGTAGCTAGCATCATTGGGGTAGTTAATCTCACCACTGACCCATAATGGCACTATGCCATACATTCTGTCTCTGTAAATCCTCAAGACCCCCTTTTCCTGTCCGCACAGACACACAGTGTGTTCTCCATAGAGTGCCAATGGAGATATACAACTCTCTCCCTAGATTGTGTGTGCTGAAAACAAATGGGTCTTCTGGACAGAAAAGCAGTATACGTGTACAGCACGTATCTTTCTCCCTATCTCTGTGTGCACCTCACATCTGGCACCACATTCCTTTCCAACACTGTCATGTTTAGGAAAGTATTTTTTGATGCGGCAGACACAGTGGAAATCTCCAGAACCAAGGCCTGAGGAGAGCCTCAGTTCTTCACCACAGTCTTTGATATCAGCATATCATGCTCACATTTTCTATGTTTAGCTAGAATAATATTCAAATCCTCAAACTCAAATTTTTGTCATTGTCAAGGCAACGGTTGGTCTTGTGTATTGGCTTCGGAAAAGACCTCCCCATAGGTCTCATTTTAACAAATGAACCTCTCCTATACCTCTATTTCACAACTTTGAAGGAAAGAGCCAAGTGAGAACTCATTCTCTAACTAGGCCAAAGCCTGGCATTTTATCTGCTAGCCAGCGATTCCCACGTTTGAAACATTGTTACCCCCTCACAACCCATGGGGCTAGAAGAAGCTCTGAAAAAGGGTGGGGGCATTCCCGGGACCCCGAGCGGTGATAAAATCAGTCCCACCCTGCGTCCATCACCGCCGTAGCCGATCTGAGTAAGACCTTTAAAAAAGGCTACGGGGCCAGATGGAATACCAGGACGCTTACTCAGAGCATGCGTTGACCAGCTGGCAAGTGTCTTCACTGACATTTTCAAACTATCCCTGACCCGGTCTGTAATACCAACTTGTTTCAAGCAGATCATCATATTACCCGTGCCCAAGAATGCCAAGGTAACCTGCCTAAATAACTATTGCCCGTAGCACTCATATCTATAGCCATGAAATGCTTTGAAAGGCTCACATTTACACCATCATCCCAGACACCCTGGACCCACTCCAATTCACATACCACCCCAACAGATCCACAGATGACGCAATCCCTATTGCACTCCACACTGCCCTCATCCACCTGGACGGAATAGGTTGGAATGCTGTTCATTGACTACAGCTCAGCATTCAACACCAAAGTCCCCTCCAAGCTCATTACCAAGCTGGGGAACCTGGGTCTTAATATCTCCATCTGCAACTGGATCCTGGGCTTCCTGACGGTCCGCCCCCAGGCGGAGCATAGACAACAATCCATCTGCCATGCTGACCATCAACACCGGGGCCCCTCAGGGGTGTGTGCTCATGTCCACATCACTAAGGAATTAACATGGTCCACACACACCCACAGAGTTGTAAAGAGGGCACGACAGCACCTCCTCCCCTCAGGAGGCTGAAAAGATTGAGCATGGGCCCTCAGATCCTTCAAAAGTTCTACAGCTGCACCATTGAGAGCATCTTGACTGGCTGCATCGCTGCTTGGTACGGCAACTGCTTGGCATCAGACGGCAAGGCACTATAGAGGGTAGTGAGTACAGCTCCCTGCCATCCAGGACTTCTACCAGGCAGTGTCAGAGGAAGGCCCACAAAATTGGACCAAGTCTGGAACCAACAAGACCCTGAACAGATTCTACCACCAAACCATAAGACTGCTAAACTAGACTCCTAAATAGCTAATCAAATCTCTCCCCACTGGTGCTACTGTCTATTATCTATCCTGTTGCCTTGTCACTTTAACCCTACCTATATATACACACATAGCTACCTCAATTACCTCGTAACCCTGCACATCGACCTGGTACTGGTACTCCCTGTATATAGCCATGTTATTTTTACTCATCATTCTTTTTCATTATTCACTGTGTATTTATTCCTCACGCCACTATTTCAATTATTTATTTTTCATCTTTAACTCTGCATTGTTAAAAAAGGACCTGTAAGTAAGCAATTCACTGTTATTCTACACCTATTGTTTACAAAGCATGTGACAAATAAAAATGGATTTGAAGACTGCTACCGGTCTCATATCCTTGGCCCATGACTTACTGTGTGTGAGGAGGAATCTCCTCCTTATCTTAATGAGCCCCCGTAAAACAGAGCTGGGATGACCAGGCTCCAGGCTAGACTAAAGGAACAGGCACCTGATCACTGTCCACCCGACTGATCATCGCTGAGGCCCTGGTCAGACACCTGCATGCCTGGGGAGATAAGGGGAGAGCCAGGACAGTACTGGACTTCTCCATGAGTCATTGACAAATGTTTCAAAACCACTGTCTGGGAAATGAGTAGCCGGTCAAGACTGTGTGTAATGGGCAGAATGTTCCTTTTTCTGTCAGTGGAAAGGAGTGATTTCAGTTCTCCTGACTGTTTTTTTGTGTCCCATTATTTGGCCTGCGTTTCCATTAGTGGACAGGTTCCTTACTGGAGTTTCACAGAAGTTGCACGGAAAAGCCTTCTGGGGGGAGAAAGGCTTCGAACTGAGCTTACTTCCTGCTTTTGTTGGGACACTGTGTGAAATGTGGACGATTGTATAAATATTTGCTCAAAATGTCCTTTTCATATTTCTGCAAATGTGAACATCTGCGCCTCTCGGGCTAACAGTCACACCATAAAACAAACATACAAACAATGGCACACAGCCATGTCTTTGTGTTCCCACACCAGTGCGGTCATAAGTTTGAACAAAATCGGCAATCACTGAACTTCTGCTCCAACCCTCTTAAAAAGGCACTACGTCTGTTTTTCCCAGACCTTTGACATCACCATGTCTAAGATGAACATCCAGCCACCACTGCCATCAATCAAACAACTACAAACGTATGCAGTGCCACTATGGTATGACGAGAGATTATGCAATACAGTCAGGATGAGGCTAGACCCTAACATAAATTCATATGAGTCACATAATCCCTTCCAGAGTCGACTCCTCCTGGTCAATGTTGACATGAAGCTAGGAAAAGACTTAGTGGCCCACGGCAGCAGGGGAATGCATTTAGTAGTGAAACAAACTCAACCGATATGGTTAACATGTAACAGGTCGTAAAATATCCCATAGGAACATTCCTGTTTAGATAAAAATGTAATGAAATAAAATGTGTTGAATACCAGAGAGGATGGATACCCTCCCCAGCAGGTTACATCATCTAACATCACCCTCTTGTTAAATCCACTGATCCTTTTAGGCATGTGATGCGGCACCTTTAAGGTGATGTTATGACTGGACCCAAGAATTTCAGAGGACCTAATGTTTTTTTTAAATCACACATTAACTTTTTTGGTGGATTAGGGACCAGTCAATGGTTTAGACTTTTATTAGGCATGACAAAGGAATGACAGAGCGATATAAACCACTGAAATCATTTGACCGTTTACCTCAACAATAGATTACAGCTCTCTCTCTCTCTCTTCCCCTCATAAAAACACACAGTTGAATTACCTACAAGCAGTAGCCCAGTAAATCCCATTGCTTACTGGTTACCCATTGTAAAGATAGGGAACTATACAAAAAACACATTCTTACAACCTTTCCTCAGAGAACATGTGGTAGTGTCTTGAAACACAATCTGTACATTTCACATCTAGTTCTCAACCGCAAAAGTTAAATTAGCAGCCCTACAGAGACCTATGACCTCACTAAGCTCACCAAACCCTCCTCTCTTTGATTCTTCAGGTCCACCAAGCCAGCTCCAACCCTCTGGGCTCCGGACTGGGCTACCTGGAGCACATCTGCCAGCTCATCGAGAAGATTGGTCAGCTCCAGGAGCACAACGTCAGGCTGCAGAAGCAGATCTGTGGTCTGCAGAAGGATGGAAAGATGGCCAAGAACAAAGAGGTGAGTCACATACTGTACAGACAGTACAATAAACTATCATCATCAGCATACTCACACAGTCCTGTCTTTGGAGTCGAATCTCCATTAGGTTAAAGCATCTGGATTGGGTGTATTGTCTTATTTTTAAAAAAGGCTTCTTATCAAAAATAGGCTTCCGCCATATTGCTTTTACATAACATATCCAGTCTTGTCAGATCAGGGAGGGCGAAGAGAGGAAGCACTGAGATAAAGCTGGTTTATGGCCAAACCATCGCTCTCAATGAGTTAACAACGTGAATGTTCTTAATGTAATGGTATTATGATTTATCTTATTTACGAAGCTCCTAAAACTGTTGTAAAAACATTGTAAAAGGCCGCTGTAGGTAGTGTAGGACAGACCCAAGAACATCGATCTTTGATTTGCAGTTGACTGCTGTCCAGGTGGTGCAAAGATAGCTATACATGCTTTGAAGTGAACGATTATGACCCACAGGGACGGACTGGCCAAATTTGGTCCGTCTTTCGCCCAGTGGGCCTGTTTAAATTGGGATTTTAGTGCAGAATGATAATTATTGGGCCTATAATGGGGGCATCAAGGAAAATGAATTGGCCGATGTGGGGGCCTCGAGACAAAAATAATGGTCCGGTATGGGGGCCTCAAGGGGAAAAAAATTGCGGTGTGTTAGACATGACACGGACGATTTCTGGTCTCAGTACGTCCTTACTCACTCATGCTGTCCCAGTGTACATTTAGCGGTTTCCAGAATGGCAGTAGGATGAACATGTATTTAATAAATAGAACAGATTGGTCCAGCAGTCTTTAAACATATGAGGCACACATTTAGGAAAGTCCTTATAGCATGGCAAAGAGACACCTTTATGTTTATATCAAAGTAATTAATAACAAGCACCAGGGGCTTTTCCTGACACCTGTTTAGAGAGAGCAGAGGAGTTAGGGTCTGTGGCTGGGACAATGGTTCATCATTCCTGATGATAACTAGACTACCTGAAAAATCAACATCTGAACCCCAGCAACATCATACAAACAAGATGATTTACCGGAATTGAAAAATAAACAAGAATAATCGGTTTATATCTGAAATTATGTCCATGTTAGCTAATCATATTATGTAGCTGTAATATCACTGTCTTCACAGCTCTTCAAAATTAGATATAGGTAAAGGTTCAAACAAATGTGGCTATGAAAATGCACAAAGGCAAGGCCAACGTCAGCATTAAAATAGGGCAATTTACGTTTTTTTGTTTCTCTGTAGCAAGCACCAGTTAGAGTAGCATTCCAGTAAACTCTCATAAAATAGCTAAAAATCTTCTCAGTTAACAATGTATAACCTATAAAATCCCAAGGCCAGCTCTCCTCACTCTTGCTTTCCGTTCCCAAACAAGATGAATAAATTGGCTCTGAATGTAATCTTACCAACGCCAGAGAGAGAAAATACCATTGGTTATTTATGGATTTAAAAAAAAAGTTGTGCCGTTGTTTAAAAAAATCTGTATGGTAATAACATGGGAACATGGGTGAAAATGAATAAAACATTAATTGAATAGAAAATTAGGAATGTATAGTTTAGAGTCCTAACACTACCTCAAGTTTATGTTTCAGTATCGGTTGAACCCAACTCAACAAGTGTTCATAGTTAGTCTTTCGGAATCAGCTCAACACAAGAAAAAAAAAAATCAACTTGGATTTGAAAAACAACAACCCAGGCACTAGATTTGGGTGACACCTTATTGCATTGTATTCAACTTTGCCCCCTCTCTTGTGACATTTGCCTGTGCTTCTAAAGAAAAGTACTTTGGCATTGTGTGGATGTCTCGCTTTCCTTTTGAGACTTTGGCACAATACCGGAGCGGCTATGTTCAGGGGGTTTCAGAGAGCTTGTTCCAAACTAGCTCTGTCAGTTTGGGCCTGGGGGCCGGAAAAGCTTTCCACTGAAGCAAAGGGTGAGCCCAGCAGGAGCCTACACTTCAAAGTCTTCAAAGAGAGAGAGAGAGACAGTGAGAGAGGGACAGTGAGAGGGACAGTGAGAAAGGGGCATTGAGAGAGGGACAGTGAGAGAGATCCCAAAAAGTGCTCTTTCAAAAACAACCACATGCTCTCTAACTAAAAACCCTCTTCAACAATCTTAGCAGGACTTACAATTCTTTAAGGTCATCAAATTCGGATATGATTTTACCTCGATAATTCTAACTTTCCATTCAAATGTAAGATACACGGACATAATGTGGGTGTCATTCTCTCTGGGCCCAATCCGGTCTTGAAAGATGTGCACACGATTTTCAGATGGTTTTGAGGACCACACCAGCTGTCCTCCCAAGCGTTTAGTAATAATTTCCCCTGCTGTGAGTGTTTCTATGTTTAGGCCACAACCTGAAACATGTAGATGACACATCAAAAGGATGAGCAAGTCAGCTGGGGCACATCTAAGCCCCATGAATGGTGGTGCTGACACTTATGGTTCCCTGTGCCTAGGCCCATCTACCCAACCTTTCACATCAGCACCAGGGTCACTGCTGGGCTCATTATAAACACAGAGACCCAGACAATTGCATTAGAGCCAACCTACCACGACCAGGGTGGTTTGGGGTTTCTTACGATCAGTCAGATGAACTGAGACGCACAAAAATATCTAGAATCAATACTAGAATGGAAGAAAACTTTAATCAAGTTTCTAATGTGAGCAATGAATGTGAGCTCACTTGTCAGCTCTCAAGCTCCCCTTTTCCTTATTCTAAAATAAGTACTACCTCAGACAAAGGAGCCGTCCGAAGGCTGTCCCTGGGTTATTGAGAAACGGGATGTGATGAAGGGAACATTCCAGAGCCGGAGTGTTCTGGACCTTCCCTTTTCCCCTGAGTGCACAGAGACATAATGCCTCCAACAGTTTAATCCTCTTCTTTTGGTCAGAGGTCAAATGCCTGGTGTGGGCGGCCCTCTGAGTCCCCAAAGGTGGGAGCTGCCTCCTTCTAAGGGCTAAGTACACACAGATGGGGTGGTCCTTGGAGAGGGCAAAGACCACCCCTTCTCAGTAGAGAGGGTGTCTTCACAGAGGGGAGAGTGTGGTTGTGGGTCCAGCGGGGATATCAGACTGTGGTCAAAGTTCAGTAAAAACTAAAACAAAGCAGTGGAGCAGGACTTCAGTGGTCATTCATCGTGCCATGCTTACCCATGTTTCGGTATAAACGTCTAGTGGTTGCATAACAGGCCATTCAGAGTTCAAATAAGGATTTCCGGGAGAGAGCACTGTCCAGAGATGGTTATTTTAGTGTAGAGTTTGCACCATGTGTCCAGGATAGAGTTAACTTCAGTGTGGAGAATGAAATTATTTTGCACAAGATTAGGAAATGACTTCACCTAAATGAGTCACTTGGGTTACAGCTCTGGGTTCTGAAGTTGTGCAGGTGGCGAGTGTGTAACATTCACGTGATGAAAAATCCCCCTACTGTAAAAGTGACACTGCAAGTTTGATTGTTAACAATGAAGCAGGAAAAAACAACTCTCATCTCCAGGCTTTCATCTTATTCCATTTATGCTACAGCTGGGCATCTGCGTGGTTTGAACTTCAACAGGATTTTACGTTAGCGTGGATGTGACGTCCAGAGTTTCCTCAGCTGGGATAAATGGATGGGAACTTTTTCCAACTCTAAACAATGACTCGGAAAGTCTCTGATTTTTCTATGAACTACCACACATGTAACTGCATAGCGCATATGTTGTAGGCTTGTGAGAAGAAAATAGCTAGGCCTACTATGGATAAGTGGATGTAGAGTTTTGAAGTACATTTTGTTTAGGTTAGGTTGTCATAAATCCAACTCAATCTTGAAAAGAAATAGGAAAATACACACTCTATGCATGAAAACAACAAATCAGGTTATTACATTAAAGTAAGTTTAAAATAGTCAAACAAACTCAGATATCACGTAACATTTTGGCAGCAGAGAAGGCCTAAAAATGCAAGATTGTGATGGCCAAAGCACATTTTCACTCTTTGTAACAGGTGGTTGCTATCTGAGTCAAGTAAGTACTGTCGGAGGACCCTTGACCCCACGAGCGAGAAAAACAGTAAAACTAGATTCTGATTGCAAATACATTTAATATGCAGTGTTTTCTCATTGTTTTGATGTGGTGGTTTGTCCCTCCTTACTCACAGTCCTGTACCCTCTCTTCCTGTCTGTCCCCCAGGACTTCTTCCTGCAGCACTGTAGCTGTGGAACGGCCGGCCTGGCCTTTCAGGAACAGAAAAGACACTCCAGGAGTGAGTTCCTGACCACATCCATGAGTGGCACCCTCTCTGACCTCTCCACCATCCCTGAGGTCACACGTCACACAGGACTCACAGCCATGAGAGGTCAGTTAACTGCTTAATAACATGATAACAACCCATAATCAACATCCAGTCAACTCTCCTCACTCAAAATCCAATGAATATGCCATACATTCTCAAAAAGTGTTTTTGGCACAGTTTGACAGTCATTTCATCAGATGTTTTCTACGCAACCTTTTCGTTTCCAGTGTATTATTTCATTGGCAGGTAGATTAGCAGTTAATAACCTGCTCCTGCGGGCCTCATTCAGTCGCACACAACGACATAAGACCGAATTAAAATACATGTTTCCCCAACGTTTTCCTGAAACCGATCTAATGGGTTTATTAAAACATTATGAGTGAATCTTAGGTTTCAAAACGTGACCGGGTGACACCCAAGGTGTGTTTTCGCCTTATCATCTCACATAACATTCCAAGGAATGCTAGTCACCCAGCAACAGAGTCATTTTGCCAAATGTTTTTACCCTGCTGTTTTCGTGCAGGTCACATTCCCGCAGGTGGGCGGGTGACAGTAACGTGGTCCAGAGGAGATCGCTAAATTATTACTTGAGCAGGAGAGGGAAATTCCTGGCATTCTGCATATGGAAGGAACATATAACGTACCATGGATTTAGGAATTTCTTGCTCCTCCAATAGGCAGGATTCTGGAAACTGGAGCTGGGAAGTAGGGGGATGGCAAATGGTCCTCCTTGTACTGCGATAACAGATTGAGGGGGTGGGGAGGTTGAGTGGGAAGTGGTGGCAGGGCGAAAACAGGGGGTCCTCTGGGACAGCTGATTCACATCACCATGTGTCATAATAGTTTTCCTCCACTATGAGTAGTGAGTGGTTCCAGCCCTCATGCCACTAATTCATATCATATCTCTCTCCTTCTCTCTATAGAGAGTGACCAAGGTAATAACCAGCCCCTGGTGCCCCTTTGTAGGAGGGGCCTGAATCGGAGGAGCTACACAGAGGGAGAGACACGCTCCTCTCTCTTTGACAGTACAGAGGGTCTCTCTGCCCCACACAGACGGGTGAGTCACAAACATTCCTCCTCTGACTCACTGGGCTGTGCACAACAGCCTCAACCCCTGTTTGCGGTCTAAATATGTACATCTGCACAACACAATTTTACAGTAGATTTAAAAACACTGTCCTGATCAAACAGTGGGGAAAGAACCTATTTGTTCATGCTGAGATATGTGTGTTTGGTTGTGTAGGTGAGTGAGAACTACACATGGGGCAGAGTGAAGGATCTGGTGAAGAAGACCAAGCTGAGAAACCAGACCAGACTGGGACAGACATCCACCTCCCTGAAGAGATCCTGTCCACAGCTCTACTGGTGAGGACCTCTCAAGAAACTCTATACTCTAAAGTATTTTCTAAAAAATTCTGTATTTCTTACTACAGTATTTACAGTGCAGTATTTCTTAATAAACACACAAAGAAACATTATGAATACCACATTGGAAATGTCCACAAAACATAACAATCAGGACTTGGCTTTTGTCTCAACTTGTCAGCCATTTGAGATTGTCTGTTCTAGCTGAAGAAACTAAAAAAAGGTCACTAAAGATAACAGTTGGAGCTTGGTCCTTCAAAGTTGTGTGAACATCTTGAACTGATCATGATACAAGAACAGAGAGGTCAAGTTGTAATTAATCACAGCTCTCTTTAGTTTCATCATCATTTGTGGGTGTGTGCACCAACTAACTTTTAAATCCTTTAGTCTTTGTAGAAAGAGTAGTTCAAACTGTCATTGGCATTAGGTCATAGGTTGTGTTTATAGAATGACTCAACTCCTGCTTTCTAGAAAGAAAAACACTGAAAATACTGAAAATGTCCGACCAACTGATATCATCTTACCATTTAGAGATAATTACTTAAAGCTACAATATGGGCAAAATTGGCATCGAACGTGAGGTATACAGTACCAGTCAAAGGTTTAGACACACCTACTCATTCCAGGGTTTCTTTATTTTTACTATTTTCTACATTGTAGAATAATAGTGAAAACATCAAAACTATGAAATACATAACCAAAATAAGTGCTAAACAAATCAAAATATATTTATATTTGAGATTCTTCTAAGTAGCCACCCTTTGCCTTGATGACAGCTTTGCACACTCTTGGCATTCTCTCAACCAACTTCATGAGGTAGTCACCTGAAATGCATTTTAACTAACAGGTGTGCCTTGTTAAAAGTAAACATTTGGAATTTCTTTCCTTTTTAATCCGTTTGAGCCAATCAGTTGTGTTGTGACAAGGTACGACGGTTGGTATACAGGAGATAGCCCTATTTGGTAAAAGACCAAATCCATATTATTGCAATAACAGCTCAAATAAGCAAAGAGAAACGACAGTCCATCGTTACTTTAAGACATGAAGGTCAGTCAATACGGAAAATTTAAAGGAGTTTGAAAGTTTCTTCAAGTGCCGTCGCAAAAAAACATCAAGCACGGTGATGAAACTGGCTCTTATGAGGACCGCCACAGGAAAGGAAGACCAAGAGTTACCTGCAGAGGATAAGTTCATTAGAGTTGCCAGCCTCAGAAATTGCAGCCCAAATAAATGCTTCACAGAGTTCAGGTAACAGACACATCTCAACATCAACTGTTCAGAGGAGACTGTGTGAATCAGGCCTTCATGGTCGAAGAAAAGCATTCCAGGTGAAGCTGGTTGAGAGAATTCCAAGCGTGTGGAAAGCTGTCATCAAGGCAGAGGGTGGATACTCAAATGATAAAATATATTTTGATTTGTTTAACACTTTTTTGGGTTACTATATGATTCCATATGTGTTATTTCATAGTTTTGATGTCTTCACTATTATTCTACAATGTAGAAAATAGTACAAATAAAGAAAAACCCTGGAATGAGTAGGCATGCCCAAACTTTTGACTGGTACTGTATATCTGTCATTCTCATTGAAAGCAAGTCTATGAAGTTGTATATCTGTTCTGTGTGTGCTATTTCTATGCTGCCCGTTTTTAAGTTTCGTTTTTGCGTCTTTTACTTTCGTTTTTGTACAAAATACAATATTTTTGCTTATGGAAAATATATTTCACCACTGTTTCGATGGTACAACAATTCTCTAAACTATAATTGTTTGTTTTGTCACATAAATGGAAATTAGGCAAACTATTAGAATTTTAGCAACCAGGAAAAGCAACCTGGTCTCAGAGCATTTCGTATTATTCTGTAAGTAAATCCATGTTTGGTATGGTTACATAAGACAGATGGTTACTTAAGGCAATGAATGAAAGGAGGGTGGTTTTACGGGGTGGATAGGTTGTCATATAATTTGAATGTCTTTTTAGCTACTTTGCAACTACTTAACATGTTAGTTATATCTTCCCGTAACCCTAACCCTTTAAAAGAACTCTGACCCCTAGCCTAGCTAATGTTAGACTCCTACCCACCTAGGTAGATTTCGTAACATATCAAAAGTTTAGCAAATTCGTAACCTATTGTACATTTTGCAAAACTAACAGAAATTGTAATTTGCAATATTTCATACGAAATGGGTGATGGACAGCCACAAATTAATACATACTATACGAAACGTAGCATATCGTACTAAATGGAGTGTCTCGGATTTACGTAGAGAATAATGCGAAATGCTCTGAGACCAGGTTGGGAAATGGTGGAGCGATTTCAGCATAGAGCATCTTTAAATAAAATTACTTTAATATGGCTATTTAAATCAGATAAATACCAATGTGGCTCCAACCTACCTCATTTGTTGAACAAAACACAATGTACTACAACACTAATGAGTTCTACATAATGTCATCATGTAGTCCTATTAAAATAATAATGTGGCGCAGTGGTCTACTCTGGGTTTGAGCCCAGGCTCTGTCGCAGCCGGCCGCAAACCGAGAGGTCCATGGGGCGACGCACAATTGGCCTATCGTCATCCGGGTTAGGGAGGGTTTGGCCGGTAGGGATATCCTTGTATCATCGCGCACTAGCGACTCCTGTGGCGGGCGCAGTGCACGCTGACCAGGTCGCTAAGTGTACGGTGTTTCCTAAGACACATTGGTGCGGCTGGCTTCCGGGTTGGATGCGCACTGTGTTAAGAAGCAGTGCGGCTTGGTTGGGTTGTGTTTCGGAGGACGCATGACTTTCGACCTTCGTATCTCCCGAGCCCGTATGGGAGTTGTAGCGATGAGACAAGACAGTAACTACTAACAATTGGATACCATGAAATTGGGGAGAAAAAGGGGGTAAAAAAATACATTAAAATAATAATGTACTCATTCTCTAACTGTATCATACTGAATTCATGTGTCAGCTTTTTTTTTTTAAACACA
Organism: Oncorhynchus tshawytscha; assembly: GCF_018296145.1. Taxonomy (NCBI): domain Eukaryota; kingdom Metazoa; phylum Chordata; class Actinopteri; order Salmoniformes; family Salmonidae; genus Oncorhynchus; species Oncorhynchus tshawytscha. The sequence continues at coordinate 67,107,321 of NC_056434.1, forward strand.
CAGGAATCTACGTCAACATAATGGGAGTAGATATTTAAAAAAAGATGTGGATATTTTGGGTTAGAAAATGTTGGAAGCACCAAAACTATATGACAGGTTCTTGGCAAATCATTCCAGATATATTTTTTATTAATGCGAGTCAGTGGAAGAATTGTGGTATTCTGTTGTTTGAAGGTTGTAGAACATAGGAATTTGGTGGGAGTTGCAGGGCTTGAGGAAAGAACAGCTATTTCTTTGGCCCTTCAACCTATTCCACATGCTGGATGGGGCACTCCTCAGACAGAGGGTGGGAGCTTGGCACGGACACAGACGATTAGCGGAGGGGTTGCCGTGTCAGGTTTGAGGTATGCTGGGAGGAGTTGGAGAATTCCCAATGTATTTCACAGTGGTCCAATGAGATATAGAGATGCTATGCATAATTTATCTAAAGGGAGACCCTCTCTTAGAAATAAATGCATGTGGAAAAAAACATCCTGGTCTCAAGCATTCTGCATAGCTCATTGTAACAGCATTGGCGCACACCAATAACAATGCCCAATTTCCATACAGCCCTGACCTGGGACAAGTGGAACTGCCAGGAAGAAACAGAAACTCCATGGTCGCCTTGGGCCATTAGAACAAACTGGACTTCCAGTGGCCCCAATAACAAAGAAGGTACACAAAGTTCTGAAACAATCAAAATATAGCTAACGTATAGTGAAACATGTTGGAAGCATGCTGTGAACGTACAAGCACAACTCATTTAGCAGCTATCATATGATTAATGGCCAGCGTATCTTAAAGCTATCCATAGAGGTGAAGAGGCAACACTTTTTAAACACTGAACGTCTTTGTTTTCTACCTAGATACGAAACAGATGGCCCAAAGTGGGAAGAGACAGCCCTGAAGAGGAGGACAAAGTGAAGTTGAACAGATTCTTGACTGGACTGGGATATGATGAGTGTGAAAGGAAGGATGAGAGAAAGAACACTTGTGATGGATGACAAAATTTGAGTGAGGAGTGAAAAGAAAACAAAAAGATGGATGGTCATAGACATCTCTCTCTCTCTTGCGATACAATTCTAAAATAAGGGATTTTATTGTTTCAAATAAGGGAACATTGGTATGTATGAGAATAGAGATGCATTTACTCCACAACGTACATGAAAACGATATAAATTATTTAATCTTGTACTATACTCGTTTTCTATACAATTCATATGGTAGCTTAATGTCTTCTCTAAATGTATTTTATACATTCAGGCTGACATTTCAATACTGTGTGTTGATGGAGCAAACAATAACTCTTTGATATGGTCGTTTCATCAAAGAAATAGACAATATTCTGGGGTGGAAATAAAGACTTGGATTATCATTGACAGTGATTAGATAGAGTACATTAGAAAAGGCTGCTTGTTGAATCTTGCTTTCGTCTATGGTAAAGTCTGCTCCCAATTGAACATGGCTGCTGCATAATAACATTATTTACAAATGTCTCGTGATCCATTATGTGAGAGAGAAGTCTACAGTAAGACAAGTCATGCTCCCATGAACAAATGTGAAACATACACATATCGTACACATATCGTACATATTTCAGAATTGTACTTGCAGAATCTATACAACATATTTAGTGTGATTTATCTTCTTGTTTTGAGTGTAGGCCTATATAGGCTAGGTGTTTGCAATATGGACCATACATGGATGACAGATTGTGGTATATATGTTGTGTGATTGTGCTGTACATAACACATGTTCATGTAGTGTGTGTACAGACAGTATGATTGTACAGGAAGGGAGTTATGTCTGTAAATTCCTATGTCTATATGATGTAAAGTTATCATTATTGGAGAGAGAGGTTCAAGATCCCTAAAGATAAAATACATTTAAAAAAACTGCTGTCAGATGTTACGATGACATTTCCCTAAGGTATTTTAATGTTCCTGTCAAACATTTGTTAAAAAAACAGTCAATATATATATATTTTTGATATAAATTGATATGACTACAAGATGTGATTTACTAGAGTCTGCTGTTGCTTGTTCATCTTCAAGATATATATTGTTTTTGGTCGGGATATATATTGTTTTTGGTCTGGTTTGACTAGCTAACAGTGATTTAGCTTTTCTACACCACTGTTACATCACTATGAGGTTATTTGATAACAGACAGGCGAAACAAGTGCCACAGGGCTTTGGAAATCTCACTGGGCAACTAGAGAAGGTAAGTTTCACACAAAAACTTTGGAAAGGATTATTAAATTGGCTTTAAAGCCTTGACACCTACCTGAAAAACAGCAGCAGCTAATTTCAACTGCTCAAAACTGTCCATTGTGTAAATGACAGGAATGGAGTTAATCCAATTTTACAAGACACTAATCCCACAGAAAGAACGCAAACAATAGTTAGTTATCCAGTATGTACTTCAGCAACGTGAACTAGAGTGTAGTACAACACTAATGAGTTCTACATAATGTCATCATGTAGTCCTATTAAAATAATAATGTACTCATTCTCTAACTGTATCATACTGAATTCATGTACCTCTAAATACTCTAATCAAGTAGAATATAAATGTGTTGCAACTGAGAGGCAGTAAAGGCTGTCAATATGTATGATACATTTGTCGGGCTGGTAACTAAAGACAAAAGATAGTGATATCTGTATATTGTATATTGTACAATTTACTGCAATGGATGAAAAATCTCAATATGCATATTGCATCATTATTCAAAGTTATTTTTCAAAATAAAGTTGACATTTCCTAAGACATGAAATGTATGCTGTGCTTCTGTGGTTTTAGTTCATTTTAAATCACTCACTGACCCCTCACAGGATATGAAGCAAATCATGTTTCTTATAGAGAGGACGTAAAGAGCACTACCTCAGTAGAAACTAGCTGATCTTGCAAATAAGTGGAAAGATACACTCAACTGTGTGTGCTTAGACAGAGATTCCCCTCTCTTTATGATTCATACCAATAAGTAATGAATACTTATTCTCATCCAGGAAGAACTGCAGGAAGCGGACCAGCCTTTTCCAATTAGAGAGGACCTTCACAGCCAGTGACTCAGGAGATTCATACTTCTTTCTGTCCAGGCTGAACATTTGTTGGATAAAAGACAGAATCCGACCCTGGAAACACAGAAGGGTATCTGTCACTATAGCGAAGATGAAGGGAAACTCATTGATCGCCACATCATGGTAAAGTAGGTCTGTATCAAAGGATACTGTATCAAAGGATACTGTATCAAAGGATACTGTATCAAAGGATACTGTACAATATTAAATGACTACAACATACGGAGCAAAGCAAGCTAACTCACTCACAGTTGAGAGAAGGACAACAACAAACAGGCCTATACCAGGTATTCCCAAACTGGAGTACGCCAAATAAAAATGTGATTCACATTTTTGTTAATAAAAATTCCTTCACATTTTCACAGGGCTATACATTTGGGTGAGGTTTTTTCCCCTGCCCGAGCAGCCTCGTTTCACTGACAAAAATAAAACTAAACCATCTAGTGTTCAGCGAAATAACAACACAATGTGAAATACAGATAGTCTAGGCAGATAATTAACATCCAATCACATTAAGCGTTACTGTCTCACAAGAATTCCACTGATGGTCCGTATGTAGCCAAACGTAGCTGCTGCTCATGTTGGTATCTGTACTGATGGCGCAAAAGCCATGACAGGGAGACATAGTGGTGTGGTAACGCACATGCAAGCAGTTGCTCATGATGCCACTTGGGTACACTGCAGTATCCACCGAAAGGCTTGCATGCGCCTGACTGCAAGAAAGACGTTTTGGAAACTACAGTGAAAATGGTTAACTTTGTTAAAGCAGGGCCCCTGAACGCTCGTGTATTTTCTGCACTATGCAATGATATGGACATTGACCATGTAACGCTTTTACAACATTTGCCCCTTGATAACCAGCACACATAACCAGTGCGCTGGTTATCAAGGGGCAAAGTATTTACACGTTTTTTAAATTGAGAGACGAGCTTAAAGATGTCTTTACTGACCATAATTTTGACTTGTCTGACTGCTTGCATGATGACGAGTTTCTCACACGACTGGCCTATCTGGATGATGTTTTTTCTCGCCTGAATGTCTGAATCTAGGATTACAGGGACTATATTCAATGTGCGGGACAAAATTGAGGCTATGATTAAGAAGTTGGAGCTCTTCTCTGTCTGCATTAACAAGGACAACACACAGGTCTTTCCATCATTGTATGATTTTGTGTGTGCAAATGATCTCAAGCTTACGGACAATGAAAAGTGAGACATAGCGAAGCACTTGAGTGAGTTGGGTGCACAATTACACAAGTACTTTCCCGAAACAGATGACACAAACAACGGGATTTGTTATCCCTTTCATGCCCTGCCTCCAGTCCACTTACCAATATCTGAACAAGAGAGCCTCATCGAAATTATAACAAGCGGTTTTGTGAAAATTTTACTTAATCAGAAGCCACTGCCAGATTTCTGGATTGGGCTGCGCTCAGAGTATCTGCCTTGGAAAATCGCGCTGTTAAGACACTGATGCCCTTTGCAACCATGTATCTATGTGAGAGTGGATTCTCGGCCATCACTAGCATGAAAACTAAATACAGGCACAGACTGACTATGTGGAAAATTATTTAAGACTGAGACTCTTTCCAATACAACCCAACATTGCAAAGTTATGTGCATCCTTTCAAGCACACCCTTCTCATTAAATTGTGATTAACTCACCACAGGTTTTGATGAACATAAGGTTTTACATGTAAGATGGTTAAATAAAGAGCAAAATGATTGATTGATATTATATTATTATTTGTGCCCTGGTCCTATAAGAGCTCTTTGTCACTTCAGATAGGCAGGGTTGTGACAAAAACTCATACTCATTCTTATGTTTAATAAATGTATTGCCTAGTGTGTGTGTGGCAGGCTTACAATGATGGCAAAAAACAACATTTGAGAGTGAGCTGACCCTGGTGCTAGAGGGGGTATGCAGCTGGAGGTTGAATGTTTGAAGGGGTACGGGACTATAAAAAGTTTGGGAACCACTGTCCAATAGGGTATTTTGTCAGTACAGGACCTTTTTTATTTCTATATTCTTATTTTAAATGTATGTAGTTCTGTCCTTGAGCTGTTCTGATCTGTTACTGTTCTGTATTATGTCTTGTTCTGTGTGGACTCCATAGTAGCTGCTGCTTTCGCAATAGCTAATGGGGATCCTAATAAAATACCAAATGACAAGTCACATACCCTAAGAAGGATGTAGAATTCTTTGGTCTTGCTCTGTGGTCCATAGGCTGCCCACAGGATCACTGGGTCTGTGTAGTCAAACACCTCATACAGATGGTGGTACAGCGCATCAGGCCTCTACGGACACACATAGATACATTACATCAGAACCAAGCTGACATCTCCTGGTAATATGTGGTAATGCATGTACGATAAATGAAAAATATTAATACTACTTGAATGTATTTTTGCCCACACCTTTCCGGTGTTGATAATAAAAATACAGACAACAGCCATGCAACAGTTTTTTTTCCATCCTACCATTAAACACTCCCTCTTCTTCTTAATTTGTGACCAGGCATAGAACATCACAGTCTGTGAAGACATTTTAAAACAGACAGTGACAGTAGGGGTGGGTTCACCTTATTGCATGTTGAACGTGAACAAAAAGGTTTCACCCTCACACATACGGTATATCATTGTGATAGGATGTTAAAATCCTCTTTAGTAATCTCATTATAAATCAATACTGAGTGCGCGTATCATTTACAACATTTATTTGCTATTGATTATGAGAATAAAAAAAGCGTACTGTTTTCTTAGTGCCCTCGGAGATCCACGGGGTGCGTAGAGTTGGCTTTAAGATGGCTGGAATGTACTCCTGGCATTCCAGCACCTTCAGCACAATGGACTCGTAAAATATGTCATAAAAGCCAACGGTGTGCATCTAGAGATAGCAAGCAGGGAGCATAGCCATTGTTCAGTGAAATATGGAGGGACATTTTCTCTGGTATGGATGATATACAGCAGGGAAAATCGTACTGTTCCCTTCACGTCTAAATCAGGTTTCCACAGACTCAACAGTACAAGTAGGTCTAATAACTTTAGTTTTAGTTCACATGGTGCTGTGATGAACAATATTTAACAGACATATACAGCCAGATGTATTGCTATGTGGGGGATGGACAACAAAATAGAACTTAACAGTAATATTAAAAAGAGAAGAATTGAAAGTGGGTATTCATGTTATAACATGATTACAACAGCATATGGTCCTATAAAAGTGAGAGCTTGGATGGTACTGATATAATGCGTCTCCATGGCAGCAGCTCACCCCTGCCTCCTGGCACTCGTCAACGATGTCTGGCCAGTTTGTTGGATTTTCAGTGAATGCCATGAGCTTTTCCCATACCAGACCAAAGCCCTCCGAGCTCTACAGAGGTCAACACACAACCAAACAAACAAACACTCAGAGGCTTCTAATGGCATGATTCCAACATGGGACAGATCTGATATTCACTGTGTGGGGTTTCTGGGGAAAATAGGCTGTTTTCCAATGTCCACCTCCAGAGGAATTCAGGAACAAATGTGCGATGCATAGAGAATTATGAACAAACCCACTGAGAGACATACAGGCCTATTAAACCCACAAGGTCACATAGCAGGGAGAGTTACAACTACTGTTCAAACACTGCAGGGCTTGTCTCGATAAATGCCAAGCTCTTACAGTAGATGGCAGCTAATATAATGGATGCAAGTATTGAATACCTACTGAAGCATTTATTCTCGCGGAACATCTATACTGAACAAAAATATAAACTCCACATGTAAACACAACAAGTGTTTGTTTCATGAGCTGAAATAAAATATCCCATACATTTTAGATATTCACAAAAAGCTTCTCTCTAAACAATTGTGCACAAATTAGTTTATATCCCTATTGGTGAGCATTTCTCCTTTGCCAAGATAATCCATCCACCTGACAGGTGTGGCATATCAAGAAGCTGATTAAACAGCAGGATCATTACATAGGTGCCCCTTGTGCTAGGGACAATAAAAGGCCACTCTAAAATGTGCTGTTTTGTCACACAACACAATGACACAGATGGGTTAAGTTTTGAGGTAGCGCACAATTGGCATGCTGACTGCAGGAATGTCCACCAGAGCTGTTGCCAGAGAATTGAATGTTAATTTCTCTACCATAAACCGCCTCCAACGTCATTTTAGAGAATTTGGCAGTACGTCCAACAGGCCTCACAACCACAGACCGTGTAACCACACCAGCCCAGGACCTCCACATCCGGCTTCTTCACCAGCGGGATCGTCTGAGACCAGCCACTTGGCCAGCTGATGAAACTGAGGAGTACTTCTGTCTGTAATAAAACCTGTTTGTGGGGAAAAACTTATTCTGACTGGTTAGGCCTGGCTCCAAAGTGGGTGGGCCTATGCCCTCCCAGGCCCACCCATAGCTGCACCCCTGCCCAGTCATGTGAAATCCAGAGATTAGGGCCCATTGAATTTATTTCAATTAACTGATTTCCTTATATGAACTGTAACTCATTGAAATTGTTGCATTTATATTTTTGTTCAGTAAATTTCCAGAGGGTGTGGTGGATATATTACAAGCTACATACCTTCCCTGCTAAAGATAGTAGCCCTCCTATCAGGCTCTTTCCTGTCTCCTTCAGGAAGTGTTTGGCCTCCGGGTCTCTGAGAATGAGCTTTGGTACAGGAAACAGATATGGATGAGCGACGCTCTGTTCAGCTCTATGTGTCTCTGGCTGACAAATGACTAGTCAGGGGATTGCTTACTTCAAATGCTTGACGGATCGCACTGAGCTTGATGTTGATGAAGGCATCATCCTCACTTTCTGAAAGGTAGGGTCTATGATAAAGAGTACAACGGGACGTTTCACCAAGTGTAAATGTTCCTGAGTCATGCTTGGCTTGTCAGCTTGGTTGTCAAAGAGACAAGGTAGTATATCATCTTTGGATATATTGAGCACTATTGATTAAATTCTTGGCAGAACACTCACTTCCAGGAGTTTGGGTACATTCTCACATCTGTGTCGCCCAAAGAGAAGCTTCTCTCCAAGCACCCACTGCTCTGGAGGTACAGTCGTTTAACAAGGTCACAACAGTACATCCCCTGAATAAATGCAGTATAATGTGTCTTTGGGCCAACTCTGACTCCTCGTACCTCATAGCAAGGGAAATACATCTCCTCTGAGATTGAGTCTTGCTGGGGCATCCCCTCATCTGAACCTGTATGTATTGGGAAGGACCACACTACCTGAGAATTCACATCTTCCTTACATTCCTAAAGGTATTAGGACTTGCCTTGTATACAATACCTTCTCTTTCTGAGCCAGTCAGAGTGTTGCAGAGAGCCTCAGCTCCCCTCCGGGCCATGTGCCATAGAGCTTGCACCACAGGCCTGTCTCTGGGACCCTCCAAAGCAACACAAAACAACATCAATCACGGGTCACCGTTTTCTATTTGTGGATCCCTGATTTCTCTTACATTGTAGATGTTACAATTTTACACAGATATCTTTTCTCCCAAAGAAAGGTTGAAATCTTTATTTTTGACTACCTGTTTAGAGGCATTGTTCTCTTGGCTCTGGACCTCTGATGGCTGCGATTCATGAAGCTGGTCAGATGAGGGTGTCATTGCTTCCCTTAAATCTTTGTAAAGTACAATTTCAGTGGTTTACAAAACAACAGATATTTCTTCAAAGCCACATTTTCAAATAATGCCAATTCAATGACGAAATTACAAGTAATTTCCCACCCCAAAATGACATGCAATGATATTGCTGTAAAAGGTTGTCAGTCTGTCATGCATCTGAAATATTTGTTGTTTTTTCAATTGATTATGATGTCATTGCCATGGCTATGTGACTACATCCAAGAGCAACAACAACCTTGTCAAATTTAAAGAGGTATCAGGTATTGAAAATATGTTTTATTATAAACAGAATAAATATTGGGTTCATTTTGGTAACATCTACAAAACCATATACTGCAATAGAGCTTTGCTCAATAAGTTAAGAGTGCACATTAGTTTAGGAGTTATGTCAAATGCAGTAATGGCTGCATTAGTACCAACAACTGTTTAGCATGAATGGAAGGGAAATATATCCTTCCTCACAAATTTCCAGTACATTCAATGCAATGTGACCCTAATTATTGTCTCGGTTAAATATAGGGCCCATCTTTCTGTTTTGTATCTACAGTACAATGCATTTTCATTTACAGATCATTTACAACCATAATGACTTCCATCAGTTAGTGATACAATTGTACACATGCCATACTGTATTTTGCGAAATTCTACTCAACTAATTCCCTAAACTGGCCCCTTTGGGAATAAAGTGGATTCATGACTTAATGCACCGTTTTCCCAACCAAGCTGGATCAAACCTATTATATAACAACACAATAATGGCTGTCCTGAGGATTAGTGAGAAAAATTATATTACATCTTTTGATAAGACCACACCAGGCAGATAAGGTATGATCGAAGGACAAAGCATGTGTAGAGGTCTGATTATACATTTGATCAACATTTAGAGCACAATTTCAAAAATTTAATATAAACATACACTGCATGGACAAAAGTATGTGGACACCCCTTCAAATGAGAGGATTCAGCTAATTCGGTCACACCCGCTGCAGACATGTGTATAAAAATCAAGCACACAGCCATTAAATCTCCATAAACAAACATTGGCAGTAGAATGGCCTTACTAAAAAGCTCAGTGACTTTCAATGTGGCACCATCACTTTTCCAATAAGTCAGTTCGTCAAATTCTGCCCTGCTAGAGCTGCCCCGGGCAACTGTAAGTGCTGTTATTGTGAAGTGGAAACATCTAGGAGCAACAACGGTTCAGCCGTGATGTGGTAGGCCACACAAGCTCACAGAACAGGACCGACGAGTGCTGAAGCGCATAGTGCATAAAAAACCATCTGTCCTCGGTTGCATCACTCACTATCGAGTTCCAAATTGCCTCTGGAAGCAACGTCAGCAGAAGAACTGTATGTCAGGAGCTTCATAAAATGGGTTTCCATGGCTGAGCAAACGCACAAAAGCCTAAGATCAGCATGCGCAATGCCAAGCGTCGGCTGGAGTGGTGTAAAGCTTGTCGCAATTGGACGCTAGAGCAGTGGAAACCCGTTCTCTGGAGTGATGAATCACGCATCACCATCTGGCAGTCCGACGTGTGAATCTGGGTTTGGCTGATGGCAGGAGAACATTACCTGCCCCAATGCATAGTGGTCTGGGGCTGTTTTTCATTGTTTGAGTTTATTTTACTTTTACAGGAAAAGGGACAGTGCACAGTAATCAACATTTCAGTAAGTGCCCGTTTTAGCCAGCCGGCTAATTTTCAACCGCAGTCCCTGGGCAGGTTTCGGGCTAGGCCCCTTAGTTCCAGTGAAGGGAACATTGTAGACGATTCTGTGCTTCCAACTTTGTGGCAACAGTTTTGGGAAGGCCCTTTACGGTTTCAGCAGGACAAAGCCCCTGTGCACAAAGCAAGGTCCATACAGAAATGGTATGTTGAGATCGGTGTGGAAGAACTTGCCTGGCCTGCACAGAGACCTGACCTCAACCTCTTTGAACACCTTTGGGATGAACTGGAACACCACCTGCGAGCCAGGCTTAATCGCCCAAAATCAGTGCCTGACCTCACAAATGCTCTTGTGGCTGAATGGAAGCAAGTCCCTGCAGTAATGTTCCAACATCTAGTGGAAAGTCTTCCAAGAAGGGTGGAGGATGTTATAGCAGCAATGGAGGGACCAACTCCATATTAATGCCAATGATTTTGGAATGAGATGTTTCGATGAACAGGTGTCCACATACACTACATGGCCGAATGTATCTACATTTTGGAAGGCTGAGAACATCCTCAAAGGTTGTCGTTATTGTTTAGGACACAAATTAGGCACATCACTCTGTCTGAGGGAAAGAAGGGAAGGGAACACTGCCGCTACTTCGCTCACCAACTAAGGTGAATGAATTGAGGCGCAAACTGAAGTTGAAAGGAGATTCAGCAACTCTTGGTTGATGAAGTAAATAAAAAAGCTTTTTTATTGTCAAACCAACGTGTTTTTCCTTTTGGCCTGCTTCAGGGTTTTTACAGAAGTATTGTGTGTGGAATGTATTTAGTGTGATAGGGCAAGGACAATTGGTCTGATTTCTGCTACTCATTTAATCACATCATATTTTGTTTAGCTTTTCTCATTGTGATTGGTCCCCGAGTCCATAAGAGGCTTTTTTGAAATGTATAAAACCTCATTTTGGTTCACTTCTTTAAAAACCTTGAAGAAAGCCAAAAGCAAATACGCAATGGCTTTAATTGTAATAATAAATAAGCTTTTCTATTTATTTCCATTGTCCTCCATCAGTTGCTGTCTGAGGGAAATAACCCAATGGACTGAGACGAGGGCTTTTGGCACTCAGTCTTTCAATCACTTGATGAATGTCCTTGTTGTCTCATGAGAGTTTCATGTGGCACTTCACACACTGCTCTTCCGGCCAAAAACCTAAAACGCAATTCTTAAGGAGGCAATCTCCTCCATCTGCAGGCAAGAAAGGCAGTAACAGGCAGGCAGTCATGATGTCAAATGTATGGCAAGTACGGCAACCACAGGGAAGAGATGGGATTACAGTATTCAGTCATGGCTGCTTCTGTGGAGTTGATTGTTTTTAAGGCAGATAGCACAGTTCACTGCACTAGCGGAACACTAGCGTCAGGTAGTAGAGGTACACCACCTATATAGACAAAAGGCTTTAGGGTGTAGAGGCTCCAGGGGCACCTCAGAAGTCCTTGTCCCAGCCTGACAGCTCGTCTGGTGTCTCCTCCAGCTCTGGGGGAAAGATGTCAAAGTGGCTGTGGTCCATCGGCCCCTTCAGCTGGGAAGAGGAACAGCAAAGAACACCAGTCAGATACAGTCACATCCAAGCACTTCTTTAGCAGCCATGTAGTCTTTTTTTTGTGGTAAATGTAATATTACACATCACCTCTCTCTTCAGTGGCGATATGAGCTTCTGGCGTCTCAGCCCCTCCCAGTTAAAGCCCTGGAACCACCTGCAGGATGTCACAAAGAGGCAGCTGTTCATTTTCAGAACTACAGATCCCATCATCCCCCAGTGCCCACACACTACACCAGAACCAATACAATACAGCACAGTCTGTATACTGTAGATATTGCATACATGCACAAGTTACTCCACAAAGACAGCTCTCACCCTACAGGACCCTGTTTCAAGCAGTGGGAAAAAAATACACGTCTTCTACAGGAAGCCAGCCAGCCACACACACACACACACACACACACACACACACACACACAGGAGAATGCAATCATAGCAACACCAAAAACAGAATGGCGTCAGTCTGCTAATAGGGTCACTAAGGTTTTCATACCATTTCTAACAAACATCATTCGCCTACACAGAACATCTGTCCAAACACCAAACATAAGTCAAAATGGCACTCGCTATTTTAATCATTTGCTCAGTGAGTTGAAAACAAAACCATATTCCTCCTGCTTCAAACATTAGTGCCCTGATGACTTGAGAAGAAGCCAGCTCTGCCAGTCCTATGGTCTATTAAGGCTCTACTCTGCTGAGTAGGGGGACAACTGCACCCCCCATTCTCACAGCTAATTGCTCCGAGGTGAAAGTGCTGTTTGTTATGCAATACTGCGTGTTGTGACATGATACCGAAGAGGAGGGAGGGAAAGGTGCTCATCACACAATTATTTGCACAGTGCAGAGAGAATTTGACACCAATGGAAGTTTTAATACGGTTCTGACATATTTAGCCCAATGTCTCTAAGTGACTGCTAGCACATACCATTCTGAGAACCATATGTTTCTTAGAGAGTGTGGTTGTCCTATGGTTATTTGCATACAACATTCCCACAACGTTCTGGGTATGGTGCAGGACAGTTGCTTGGCTTTGGAACATTCTCAGCAAATTCAAGGAACTTTACAACAACAAAAAAGTAATTTTCTTGGTATTTCATTAATTTATCAGAACGTTTCTGAAAGGTCAAACATGGTTACATTTAAATTAATATTTGGTAATGTTCTAGGAACGTTCTCCAACTAGTTTGACATTGGGAATGTTCTCAAATAGTTCAGAAAATGTTATTAAGAAACAACATTCTTCCTTGGGAATTTCAGTACCTAAGCATAACATTTCCTACAGGTTTCCTCCCAGTTCTATATAAAGTCATGTTCTCAAATTGTTCAAAGAACGTTTCAGTGCATCATACATTTTTGGGGATATATATATATATAGATAGATATAGATAGATAGATAGATAGATAGATAGATAGATAGATAGATAGATAGATATAGATATAGATAGATAGATAGATAGATAGATAGATAGATAGATAGATAGATAGATAGATAGATAGATAGAGAGAGAGAGACTACTCAGCAACAGCCAAGATTAGATAAAAAACAGTGTGGCTGCTACAAGTTATCATCCCATAGAATAGTGCCTGTATTGACTGGAGTAGCCTAGCCAGACTGGTTGATTAAGGCTACATTTTGCACTTTCTCACCAAACCCATTCATATAAAACAACAGCTAACCAGTTGGTTGCTCGTTTCAGCCTACTTCTCATTACGTAATTTTATTCCATCTTGCATTGCATTAGTGAACTCAGACTACATTTGCTATGCTTTGATTGGCCAACATAAACAACTAGCTACACACCTGAATGCTACCGGATGGCTACCGGTCTTTTTTTATGGGGCGCATGTCATAAAAACTACATTGAAAAGTTTGTTGTTTTATTAAATAGATTATTTGAAATGTCATGATATATCCTTGTATGTAACAATGTCACATGCATATATTAATTTAATTTAGAAAAAGCCTTTTCAGTGTTAAAATAGGCCTATACATGTTTGGGCCCCAAAATAAATGCTCACACGAGTATTTTATTATTCAAATAACCGTGCACATCTCTAGTTCAGAGAACATTCTAAGAATGTTATTTAAAAACAGTAATTGCGTTCTCAGAACTTTATGTAAACTTTCAATAAAAAACCACAAGAAAATAGTAACATTCTAAAAAAAAATTCTAAGAATGCTAAAAACATATACATTCCCCTCTCAGCAAAACTCTCTCTATCCTCACTCTTGTTAAGGGTGTTCAGGTGTGTTGGCTGCGCCCCTAATTGGCCACACCTGATCTTAATGAGTTCTTGTTTCCTTTGAAATGGGGTCTGTTTGAATAGACTAAAATGAACAGCTTTGTATGAATAAAAAAATTGTATGTTGTATGTTAGCTCCATCCTGGTGGCGCAGTGGACTCATTCCATGGATAGAAAACAGAAAATCATAAGTTTGAATCTCACTGACGCTGTGTCACAATACAAAAATAAGTGTTTGCATTACAAATGAATTTCTCTCTCTGCTTGGAGTTCAAAACAGCTAAACTAAGATAGCAGTGTAATTGAAACATTCAGTGAACATATTTAGACATTTTGTTCAAAACATTCACTAAATTTTGAGAATGTTCTTAAAACGTTATTTACTTACCTTCAAATAACCTACTTTTTCTGGTCTCAGAAGGTTAATAAAACATAATATCTCCCAGGAAGACTTTCAGGGAACCATAGTAAAATGTTCTCAGAACCTCCCTGCAACCTACAACTTTTGTTCCCAGGACAAGCAACATTTTCTTCCATTCTTAGAATTATTTTTTACATTTTTTAAAATCGGTCAGGAAACACATGACTTCGTTCCGAGAAAAAATGGGAAACCAAAAACATACGGTTCCACAACTTCCAAGGAACCAAATCTGCTAGCTGGGTAGCCTACTGGTTATGAAGGCACCACTGAGCAAGCTGTTAAACCTGAGCTGGATTCGAATTGCATTGGACCAGAAATCCATCAATGGATTCATCTGTTAAAGAACACCAATGACAAATGATATATTTCAATAGTGCTTGTATCCTTGTATGGTGCATAATTAGTATCACAATAGCTGATGAGTGTCTAGGATATTGGATCTGTCTAGGTGTGGAGTGGTGTTGATGATGCTTCATTAATAAGAAGTGGACCAACTTGTGTTTCTTAATGTCCATGATGCCGTTCTTCTTATTACCAAGCCTGTCCACAGGGTTAAGCCTAGGAGAAGGAAATGATGCACGGGTCAGTTATTGTTGACAACCATCTGGACAAACAGAATGCTGATAATGTGATTGCAGCTAATACCCTATACACATGAAAGCAGATTGATATTGTACAGTAGATATGACGCAGACTGTTTGATTCAGAGCTGGTCTGGTTTGACATGTGATTTCCTGATGACATCAATGCAGGCCACTCATGGACCAATTACTCGCAATGGTTTTTGTCTGGTCAATTACTACAGGCCCAATTGCTGTGTGACTGAGCTGGCCAAAGGGTTTGAAACATGGTGCTCACTAGCATTATCCAGTAGCCTATCGGTACAATATAAACATGTCATTTTGTCATCTGAAATGGTGATGCAAATAAGGGTTGCACTACATAGTATTGGTTTTTGTGTTGGCTTTACCTCAAACAATGTAGACAGACAGATACACTGCTTACTTCATTCAACTACAGCCTCTTATCATCAGAGGCACAATCCCCTACTGGGTTAATAGGCATAGCCTAAAATCTCAAATTTCCCATCTCCCCAAAAAGTGTGTGTTTGTATGTGTGTGATTAATAAAAATGACTAATAGTAAGCTGTCCCTGACAACACTTCTATTGGCAAGCAAAGCAGCAGTTTGTAATGCTACAACCACATACTTGCAGAGTCTCCTGATAAGGTCATCGGGGCGCTTGCTGATCCTCTTGGGGAAGTCAACCTTTTCAATCCCATGGAGGACCATGGTGTAGATCTTAATGGGGTCAGTTCCGGAAAAGGGTGGACTAAAATACGTACAAAACAGAAACTTAGGGTTCCTGTTAATGGTGACTATATAAAAAAAATCATGGTTTCATGGACATGCTGGAAACACTTAGACAGCCCAATGCAGCCCAAAAAGCTATCTCAAATAGTCTCTCATACACTCAACCTCGCCATGTCAAGCTGGTTACCATGGTTGCCGAATGGGGCCCTAATGCCTAATGGTTCCTCTCAAAGTGAAGCGTTCGTAGAGACAAATTCAAGAGCAGCACCATTTTTACTAGTACTGTGAGCCACATGTCAGACTGTCATAGTGACTCACCTGCCAGTCAGTAGCTCAAAGATGAGGATCCCCAGAGACCAACAGTCAGCTCCAAAGTCATGGCCCTTGTTCATGATGACCTCTGGAGCCACATACTCTGGGGTCCCACAGAACGTCCATGTCTTCTTCCCCAGGCCTATCCTCTTAGCAAAACCAAAGTCTGCCTAAGGAAACAGACAGATACTGTAACATGAACATACTGTATATGACTATGAACAAACAACTGAAAATGAGCAGTGATCAAATGAAGGTCTATTACCATTTTGACATAGCCTTCTGCATCCAGTAGTAGGTTCTCAGGTTTCAGGTCTCTGTAGATGATTCCTCTGGCGTGGAGGTAGTCAAAGGCTTCCAGGACACAGGCAATGCAGAAGCGGGCTGTCTGCTCCTCAAAGGAACTCCTGTATCATAGTCAAGACCAATATTCAGACACATACTAGGACTTAATACTGATGATTGATTGGCATCATTGATTCCAGGCTTTTGGGTGTTTTCGCAGATGTAAAACAACCTACACTCACATGTCCCGTAGTACACTCCACAGCTCCCCACCCAGGCAGGCCTCCAGTAGCATGTACACATATTTGTCATCTCGGAATGTCCGAAACAACCTAGAACACAAAGTGACATTTAAGAGGACTTAGTGCACAAGGACCATCTGAACAATACTAACGTTACTGTTCTGGAGTTCTTAAAGACATGAGTTATTGACAGAGGTCTTCTGCTCTGCAGTATATTTCTTTGGATGATGTACTTTTAAGCAGTTAAGCTGCCATTTGTTTCACATTGGACCTGTTTGTCAATTGAGGCCAGAAGAACAACTCTAGGAAAGCAGATAGAGAGAAAGGACCATTTTGAGAGAGGGAAAAGAGAGACGTGTGAGGATGGTGATGGCCATCAAACGGAACTTTCCTTTTTGGGGTGGCAGTTGGAAGCTGTGTTTGCCCAGGACTTTTGTCCTTGAATGTCAGAGGGCAAATAAATCAAACCTCAGTCTACACTCAACGTTGAGACCCAAAACAAACTGACATTGTTTCAAGTGACTCCTTAGCAACTCCTCCCGGACCATAGAACATGAAGAGGGGCATCTCTCTCTCTTAAGAGGAAAAAGTTCAAACTTTTCTTTTATGAACCACTTCTTGTCTCAAGGTCAACACCCTTCACTTCCACAGTCCCCTATTAATCTGAGAGCTGACCTAAGATACAAAGGCTTGTCTGTATAGGCTATTCAGTGAAATGAGACCTTTCACTTTCAAGTCATGGGAGTCATGGCAATGGAACCATATCGCTTGGTAAAAAATAAACGTCCCCTTGTCGAAAACTCAAGATCATGTGCATAATATTTGTAAAAAATCGTACAAATCTTAAAAATCATCAAAAGTTTGTAGGGAAGACTACTGCCTCATTTATATTACACATTTGACTTTCTGTTTGAAACCGCACTCTAAACATGCATTATTCATATACTAGATGAATACAATACATGCTTTATTAATTTCCATTGTGACTAAAAACAATCACTCTCTTCTCTGTTTCATAGATCTGAACGACAATGAATTTGTCCTTCACTCAACTGTTCATTTATGCATTCAGCGGACACACGAGGTCCTACTTTGCATAAATCGACCTACTGCGATTGCATGATATTGTATGTCCTTTTCCCTCAAACAGTACAAGGGCATCTTTCAAAAAGCAATTGGTGATAGAAAATAGAGTGCAAAACCTATGAGATGTTTTACATGGGAGGCCTTGTAAACATCAATATGGCTTGTCTCCCTCTTGCTCTTGGGGTGAACGTGATTGTCATAAGGTCCATTTCACTGTTTCATTCCAGGTGATAGCAGTCTGGATGATTGGGTATATTGGAGATCCTTCACACTGCTACAAATAGGTATCATGTAAAGTACACTGGGAAAACCATGTCAAAGCTTGAAGAAAAGCATGAGTAAAACGCTTTGAATGTTTACAATGCTTTGGGGACTCTGTAATGGGCATTATTGTCTGAGGATAAACCTTGAGGATCAGAGAGCAGCATGAGCACATGACGCTGACCTGACTATGAAGTGTGAGTTGGTCTGCTGAAGGATGTTCTTCTCAGAGTAGATGTGCTCCTGTTGTCTTGTGTCCACAATGTGCTTCTTTTTAATACACTTCAGAGCAAATGTGGTATCTTCATCTCTCAGTTTCACCTGCAATAAAACAATTACTCATATTGTTTACATATACACCGAGTATACCAAACATTAGGAAAACCTTCCTAATATTGAGTTGCACCCCCTTTTTGCTCTCAGAACAGCCTCAATTCGTTGGGGCAAGGCCTCTAGAAGGTGTCGAAAGCGTTCCACAGGGATGCTGGCCCATGTTGTCTCCAATGCTTCCCACTGTTGTGTCAAGTTGACTGGATGTCCTTTGGGTGGTGGACCATTCTTTATACAGACAGGAAACTGTTGAGTGTGAAAAATCCAGCAGCGTTGCAGTTCTTGACACAAACCGGTAAGCCTGGCACCTACTACCATACCCTGTTTTAAAAAAATATATATATATCTTTCACCTTTATTTAACCAGGTAGGCCAGTTGAGAACAAGTTCTCATATAGAACTGCGACCTGGTCAAGATAGAGAAAAGCAGTGTGACACAGACAGCAGAGTTACACATGGGATAAACAAACGTACAGTCAATAACACAAAAGAAAACTATATATACAGTTTGTGTAAATGTAGTAAGATTAGGGAGGTAAGGCAATAAATAGGCTATAGTGGCGAAATAATTGCAATTTAGCAATTAAATGTGTAAGTAGGGATACTGGGGTGCAAAGGAGCAACAAAAAAAACAACAACATTGGGATGAGGTAGTTGGGTGGGCTATTTACAGACGGGCTATGTACAGGTGCAATGATCGGTAAGCTGGTTTGACAGCTGATGCTTAAAGTTAGTGAGGGAGATATAAGTCTCCAGCTTCAGTGATTTTTGCAATTCGTTCCAGTCATTGGCAGCAGAGAACTGGAAGGAAAGACAGCCAAAGGAGGAGTTGGCTTTGCAGGTGACCAGTGAAATATACCTGCTGGAGCATGTGCTACGGGTGGGGGCTGCTATGGTGACCAGTGAGCTGAGATAAGGCTGGGCTTTACCTAGCAAAGACTTCTAGATGACCTGGAGCCAGTGGGTTTGGCGACAAATATGTAGAGAGGGCCAGCCAACGAGAGCATACAGGTCGCAGTGGTGGGTAGTATATGGGGCTTTGGTGACAAATTGGATGGCACTGTGATAGACTACATCCAATTTGCTGAGTAGAGTGTTGAGTAGAGTGCTATTTTGTAAATGACATCGTCGAAGTCGAGGATTGGTAGGATAGTCAGTTTTACGAGGGTATGTTTGGCAGCATGAGTGAAGGATGCTTTGTTGCGAAATAGGAAGCCAATTATAGATTTAATTTTGGATTGGAGATGCTTAATGTGAGTCTGGAAGGAGAGTTTACAGTCTAGCCAGACACCTAGGTATTTATAGTTGTCCACTTATTCTAAGTCAGAACCGTCCAGAGTAGTGATGCTAGATGGGCGGGCGGGTGCGGGCAGCGATCGGTTGAAGAGCATGCATTTAGTTTTGCTTGCAATGTAGAGCAGTTGGAGGCCACGGAAGTAGTGCTGACCGGCATTGAAGCTCGTCTAGAGTTTTGTTAACATAGTGTCCAAAGATGGGCTAGAAGTATACAGAATGGTGTCGTCTGCGTAGAGGTGGATCAGAGAATCACCAGCAGCAAGAGCGACATCATTGATGTATACAGAGAAAAGAGTCGGCCTGAGAATTGAACCCTGCTCAAAGACACTTAAATCTTTGTCTTGTCAATTCACACTCAGAATGGCACCCATAACACAATCCATGTCTCAACTGTCTCAAGGCTTTAAAATCCTTCTTTAACCTGTCTCCTCCACTTTATCTACACTGATTGAAGTGGATTTAACAAGTGACATCAATAAGGGATCACAGCTTTCATGGAAAAAGCAGGTGTTCTTAATGTTTTGTACACTCAGAATGTTAAATTGTTTTTATAGCAACTGAAGGCCTATGCCCTATGCTGTCATTTTCGACATTGCTTCGGGGGGTGTGACCCAAACATCCGGCCACTCACCAGCTCCACTCGGCCGAAGCCGCCCATGCCCAGTGTTGCTATGACCTCCAAGTCCTGGAAGGGGTCATGCGTAGGGATGACGGCGATCCTCTCCCTGAGCCGACACACCTCCTGGGCCTCTGGGGACGAGTCGATAAGGGGGGAAAGGGGCCTGTGGAAGGAAGGGGAGAAGGCAGGGGGAATCATTTGGGTTTAATGGTGCACTCCTAAATATCTGTTTCTGCACACAGTGAGGCCCCTGGGGTGGGTGGGTATTTGTAAATGTTGCTGCCATTTGTTATTTGAATTACGTATGGTAACAGTCATTTTGTGGCCTCCACTACTCACAGTGCATTTCTTCTCTCGTCGCATCGGGAGAGCTCTTCAACGTATTCCTTCAGGTATGCCTGCAGTTCCTCATAAGTGCCCACCATCTGGTTGAAGTTGCTGGAGGGGAAGCATAGTTTTTTTCCCCCTCCAAATTGCTTTGGTGCAATTTTCACAAATAATGTGGTACTTTTTCACAACTCCTAGTACAAAACTCAAAATAGATCATCAAAAAAAGCAGTTCTGTCAAAACTCTAAAAACATTATCAATTGACTGAGTACAACACACAAAAATCATACAGTCACTTTTTCACCAAACTTAATCAGTGTTTCATCTAGAAATACATGTTTCGCATTGCAACACATGTTCATATAAAGTACTTGCCTCTCACAATTTAATTCTCATATCACTTTTGCTATGACTGTCTTCTCATTTCTTAAAATAGCTTTTACTATTACTTAATCCAACTGCTCTTAATTGATAATCACTTAACCATTGGGTAAATCTATAGATTTTAAACTGGTTTGTCTACTATACACAGATTTGACTACATAACTAAAATGTATGTTTGCAAAGTATAAACATAAATTATGATATATACTGTAATGTACAATTATGATCATGACTAATATGATTTGACTCTACACAAATTTTAAACTAAATCTGATATTGACAAGAACAGAGATGTACTGTATGTAACAAATACATCCCCTATACAGTATACATTAAGTTGCTGGGGTCTTCTGCTGAGTTTTTTTTACACTGATTTAGTCAAATTGCATTGGCCAACAGAGTACTGTAATACATGCCATTTACACAGCAGACGCTTTTATCCAAAGTGACAGCAGTAAGTCCCTACATTTTTGTATATAACCCCAGTATGAATTTAACCCACAACTCTGGTGTTGCTAGTGCCATGCTCTAACCAACTGAGCCACACAGGATCCCTACAATAGATAAGTACAATACAATTCTGTAAAATCCAATACATGATTATCATAGATAATGACTACTTGTACCGTTCAAGTGCTGGACTACGTGGGGGAAACATCTCCATTTGTGCAGCCATATCTGGAGATGGTATGGTAGGGCATAGGCCTCTACTTGGGTCTTACAATGCTGCACACCTCATTGAGTTCCTCAATGAGATTGAGCAGGCCTGTCAAGGTGAAAGGGTCATGTATGTCATTGTGTGTGACAATGTCAGGTTCCACCATGCAGAGGTGGTTCAGTCATGGTTTTGGGCCCATCCTCGACTCCTGACCCATTACCTGCTCCTGTTTTCTCCTTTCCTCAACCCTATCGAGAAATGATGATCATCATGGAGGTGGAAACTGTATGATTGTCAGCCACATGAGCCTGCCACCCTCCTTCAGGCCATGGATGACATCAACCCCGATCAATGTCAGACTTGGATTCGCCATGCCAAAAGGTTTTTCCCCAGGTGCATGAACAATGAGGACATACACTGCAATGTGGATGAGAACCGTTGGTCAAATGCTTAAGACAGGCTTGAGGCAAACCAGTGCCTGCTAAACATTATGTTTCTTTCATTTGATTACATTGTTGAAGGTGTCTTCAATTATCAAACCTTTGATCACACATGGGATAGAAATTATTCAGTCAATTTGAATGGGTAGTGCAAGTATATTGCCTAATGTGAAAACAGTGTAATGTACAGCAATTTACAGTACTATAGCATATTACTTTCAGCACTTCAAAGGGCAATTTTGAAACATGTATCTTGTATTTTTATCCTATTGGATATAATGGTTGTTAAAACAGCTAAATTGAGTCGATATCATTTAGTTGTTTTGGTGATTAAACCAATGTACTCATTATATTTCACAGTAAACAGATATTTCGGATCAGTGGTTATGTGGTGAAAGATGTCTCCAAACAAAATGAATGCACAGTGAAATGTTTTGAGAGACTGGCTGCCTTGCAAGTGTTACCAGTTTGGAGTTTTGTACTAAGAGTTTTGAAAATTCACCACGTTCTTGTGAAAATCGTACCAAAGCGATACAAATGTTTTCAACACATGACTGTTGTTTCATGTTAGTATTTGTGTATGAATGTTTGTGTGTGTGTGTGTGCATGTGTGTGTGCGTGTGCAATGAAGCTACTCACTCTCTGTCCACCACCAAGCACTGTGTGTCATTCTCAGTGGAGATGATGTTTGCTGAACGCACATCCTCACTGGAAAGAGACAGACAGACACATTTAAATCAGCAGAACTACACAGAACTGAAACCAATTGAAATTCACTACAAATTCACTAGAATCATACAATAGATGTTTGATAATGCATGTCTTTGTCACCAGACTAACATTCCACGACCCACTACTCTACAATATTGTGAAAGAATTTGTTTGAAACTGCGGTGGTAAAATGTGTGGGTTGTCAGTCAGGGGGATAGCCTTAAGAATTGATTGATATACTGCAGAACAAATACATTTTAACATGGGAGAAAGAGGGAACCCAAATTACTATGTTACAAGTGTGTTTGAACTTGGTGCTCAAGACAAACCAGGCCAGAGCGATTTTTCCCATTGAACATTTTGAGATGGTTAAAGAGATCAGTAAACAGATCTTGCCTTATGAGTGCTTTTTCTCCAAAGTAGTCGCCCACACCCAGAGTCTTTATCTCCTGTGGCTCAGTACAGCCCTCTGTGGTCTGGGTGACACACACCTGGGCAGAAAACACAGCATGTTAAGTGCTATCTTTTTTTCCCTTGATCCAAAATGGCTGACATGTCTGCTATAAGATTGCATGATCTATCATGGTTTGATAACAGCTTTAACTTCTCTGTAATACCAGAGAGGAATGTGACTCTTTTCAGCAACAAAGATGAACAATGACATTTGGGTCCTTTCTCTTACCTCTCCTTTAGCTATAATGAAGAAAGTGTTCCCTTCCTCGCCCTCCCGAATGATATACTCTCCTTTATCAAAATAGTCCTAGGAATGAGACAGAATATTAACTTTATACGTCAACAAATCTTCCCAAATCACCAGTTATGAAAAAGTCTGGTTCGAAAAACAGTAAAGGCTCACAATTTCCAGACAGTCAACGATTTTGGCAAGCTTCTCTTCTGGCAGGTCTCTCAGCAGAGATACACTGTACAAGATAAGTACACAGAGATAACCTTGTTAATAGGATACAGTCAGGTGGAAAACGATTGGCACCCTTGATAAAGATGAGCAAAAAATACTGAAGAAAACAAATATTACAAATACTGAGCTATATCGTATACTCCCCAAAAGTGGGAAACTATATTATTTTATCCTAATACAATTGCTCAGAGAAAGAGATTTTTTCTCAAAAAGATAGGGGTCAAAATAATTGGCACTCCTGTTTTCAATGCTTTACGACACAAAACCCACCACTGGTGTGCATGGCCAACGAGCTCTATTTTCATGTCATCCAACAAATGTAAATGCCTGGAGTTTTCGAAACGTCATTGGCACTTGGATTGGAACCAGTGCTATGGTCAGATTATATAAAAGTATAACTCTTTGGCCATGCACACCAATGGGTTTCGCTTTGAAAGAAGGATGCATACGAGGAAAGAACCCCATACCTACTGTAAAATATGGTGGTGGATCTTTGATGTTATGGGGCTATTTTGCTCCCACTGGTCCTGGGGCCCTTGTTAAGGTTAACGGTTTCATGAACATTACCCAGTAAGAGGACATTTTAGCCAAAAACCTAGTTGCCTCTGCCAGGAGGCTGACACTTGGCAGGAAGTGGATCTTCCAGAAAGACAATAACCCCAAGCACACATCAAAATGTGGGTGGGAGGTAGCCTAGTGGTTAGAGCGGTGGGCCAGTAACCGAAAGGTTGCGAGATCAAATCTCTAAGCTGACAAGGTAAAAAATCTGTAGTTCTGAACAAGGCAGTTAAACCCACTGTTCCTAGGCTGTCATTGTAAATAAGAATTTGTTCTTAATTAACTGACTTGCCGTGTTAAATAAAGGTCAAATAAAAAAATCAATGGCCATCTCAGTCTTTGGACTGTGGTTTGAATTGAAGAGGGCATGACAAAGGATATCAAGGTTCTGGAAATATTCTGTATGGAGGGATGGTCAAAGATCCCTCCCAATGTTTTTCTCTAATCTCATAGAACATTTTAGAAAAAAGTGCAAATATGATGAGATATTGAAAGGTTTCGAAAACAGGGGGGCAATAACTTGTTTAACAAAATCTCTTTCTCTGAGAAATTGTATTAGAATAAAATAATATCATTTTCCAATTTCTGTGAGGACACAATATAGGTTACTATTTGCATTATTTATTTTATACAGTATATTTTGCTCATCTTTATCAAGGGGTGCAAAAAAATGTGTTCGGAACTCAAACTTCCATTTACATCAATGCCTGTTTCAGGCTTGAAGACCAAGCTCCTACATGTACCTGCGTAGGAAGCTGAAGTACTCTTCTTGCGTAGCCTGTGTAGATTTCATCATAATACTCTGGAAGGTCTGCCGGTCCAGAGCCCAGATATGAGCCTGGGATACAGCTGGGCATTGAAAATTACAAGTCCAATCAACACACCATATAAGATCAGACATTCACAGGGCCGGATACTCTTATAATGTTATAGAAGTTGGCCAAACATTCCATGAACATTTACTCATTTTAATGTCTGAAAGAGTTATGGTGACTAAACTGCTTGGAGTAACCCTGGATTGTAAATGTATATATCTCTCATGGCTCAAAGTGGAGGAGAGATTGACATCATCAATACTTGTTTTTGTAAGAAGTGTTGACAAGCTGAATGCACCGAGGTGTCTGTTTAAACTACTAACACACAGCTCGGACACCCATGCATGCCCCACAAGACATGCCACCAAAGGTCTCTTCATAATCCTCAAGTCCAGAACAGACTATGGGAGGTGCACAGTATTACGCACTCGTACACATGGATATTG
The DNA here is from genome assembly GCF_018296145.1 of Oncorhynchus tshawytscha. Lineage (NCBI taxonomy): Eukaryota > Metazoa > Chordata > Actinopteri > Salmoniformes > Salmonidae > Oncorhynchus > Oncorhynchus tshawytscha. Next base: position 67,132,924 of record NC_056434.1, read on the forward strand.
TGTTGTAAATATGTGATAGTGGAGTAGTGGCCTGAGAGAACCCACTCATGTATTGGGTAAAGTGTTATGAAACATAACGTCATGTAATATTTTAAATTCTATAACTGCCTCAACGTTGCTGGACCCCAGGAAGAGTAGCTGCTGCCTTGGCTACAGGCTAATGGGGATCTTAATAAACACACAAATACAAACGCTATTCTATGCAAGATTAGAGGAAGCAGCTGTTGACTAGGAGGCTGTGTGATATATGGTTTGCATATTCTAATGAGGATGCAATAGTCCCTTGGTGACATCTCTGAAAATCATGCTGCTTTGTGTCATACATGGATACTTTTGTATGTCATATGTCATATGCATGGTTTGTTGCATGATTGCATTTGAGTATGAACACTTGGTTTGTGATGTGTGTGGAGAAGTATTGTATCTCAAAGGGGACTAAAATCAAACCCACCTTTCACTGTTGCAGTTCTCTTACAGTTGTACAATATAGCCAACTCTCCAAAGGCGGTCCTGGGACGCATCTCTCCGAGCAATTTGCCGTTCTGCATGACCTCTAGCAGGCCATCTGAAGACGAAAAACCTAGCATGAGTGTTGACAAACAGCTAAATACGGTATGTGCTGTGTTCGTGCTACAACCCACAGACAACCCCGTTGTGAAGAAGTTACTAAAGCTGTAATCTCCTATGGGAAGATTCTGCATGTAGACCGAAGATTCTGCCGGGACTGAATGGGATGCATGAGATAATGAGCAGCATTAGTTCCGGTTTGCGGGTTTTCGTCACGTTATTTGGAAAAGATTGGGCGAAGGAGGTTCTTAAACTGCTTTGCCTCAAAAACTTTGCATAGATCGGAAGGTGTTTTTGGGGGGGCTGAGAGTTCCCCTTTATAAGGGTGGAGACTTTTTTGCCTGAACTTTCCATTTCAAACGCACATGGACACAGAAGTCAATCACGCAGCAGACCAAATTACGCAAGATTTTACTTCTGGGTTAACAGAGATTAATAAAGTTGATATGACCTGCCAGCACATAGAGGAAGTTCCCTGGTTCTCCCTCCTGGATGACCAGTTGGCCCTCAGTGTAGATCCTCTCATACATGCAGTCCACCATCTCCCTCATGTGCTGCGGATCCAACTTCTTCAGGAAGTCATTGTTCATGATGGCATCATTGATCAGCTTCTTGGTGCTGGGAGCAAGAGGAGCACAGATAAGAGGTAGAGAGAAACACCTCCAAGTAGACACTCTGTAATTTTAGAGGTCAAAGGTTTACTTCACCTACAAATCAATATTCATCCAACGTTTAAGTTGTACGCCAAATATCAGATATCAAATATCAGAAATTTATTTTGAATAATGTAGTTTTATTGTCTCTGGCTAACTTTTCTGAACTAAATGAGTCAATATATTACACATGTACAGTAACAATGCATGTAGTGTCCTGGATAACACCCTCAAATGCAGATTTCACATTATTTCACCTTAAACAGCCCCCTAAACCGAACATACAGTAGGGGATGCTAACTGGTGGTTGAGTTTGCACCACCATGAGTAAGAGCTTAAGTTAATCACAAGAGACTTTCAATCAGGCCATTACTACTGTATTTTTACTACCGCATTCATGTTTGATTTTCATAGATGGACAAAGCACTATATTTTCCCTAGTCTCTAAACCAGTCACATAGAAGGAGACAAACGGTTGATGTAGTACCATTAGGCGTGTCAGTTTCCCCCTGCATCCCTCTTAACTATAAGGCCTCTAATTATTACATCAGACAGCCGAGGGCCAGTCCATTAACCTAAAATGGACCTGGTGAATGGACTAAAGCAGGAGAGTAGGGGGCAGGCAACCGAGGTCTGCTTAATTAAAGCCATAATGATCCAGCCCATGCATATTGCATATAGATGCTCAGGCCTTTGTTTCCCCGTGTGCCTTCCTATTATCCCCAATGCTAATACAGGCTTTCAAATCTCCTTGGAGTGGCAGACACTACACAAAGGCTTGGACAGAGCTCCATACCGTCTTATCCTTTCAAGAGGAGGATTGGGCCGGGATTCAATCCGATTCAATCCGATTTGGACAATGTGCCATTTAAAGGTCATTTACGATTAAGCCGGCAGTGTTTACCCTGAATGTGTTCTCCGCAAACGCGGGGACATTGCTTTTAAATCGTGCATTGCGGACAAAGCGTGATCGGATTGAAAACTGTGCATGCACAGTAGCCTACACCAGACTCCGC